>NW_026086826.1:29265000-29865000 GCF_022539395.1 Myiozetetes cayanensis | reverse complement strand
TTCCCCCCTCTTTCTTCACCTGTCCGGGTGAAAGATCAAAAATCACATTGAGGCATAATCAGAAAAATATATTTTAAACCTAAACATTAATTTCTGAGAGCAAGGCATTTAAAGAATCACTTTTTATAAGTAACTATAAATAGCAGCACCGAGCACTTGTAAGCACTGACCTCTTCCCTAATGACTCTGGAGAAACACAAACATCCCCCAGGGATAATTTCTGCTCACTGTTTTGCACTGGGAAAGATGCAGATGTGGGTGGGCCTCGAGACCACCCCTAACCCACCCAGCCTTTGAACATTACGAGTGTTTCTTATCTCTGGCATTAAATAGGCAGAAGAGGCTTGGTTCCATTTACTCTTTGGAATATGTTAAACTAAAGGGTCTGGCCAAGTTGTGATACACATGGAGGCTGTGGAGTCAGAGGATCAGATGTATCTTCATGGAATGTTGCTTCTAGGCAGCCTTTTCCCCTCTTTTTCTTAATCCCATGACTTTTTTTTACCTATGTTTGTTAGAAGTCGGACGAATCTGAGCCTAAATGGGTCCATTTCACTGTTTTTATGTTTTTCATAAAGCACTGCACAAATGCTGTGTGGCACCTGATGTGTCAAAGGAGGCACAGCAAGCATTTTAAGCTTTAAATAGTAAAGCTGATAGGACTAATAATTAGCTCAGTAAGTAGGGGTAAATCAGGGTCTGCAGCTCCTCCCGAGGGGCAGCTCCAATCTCTGCTCTGGGGGGAGCAGGGACAGCCCCCAGGGAATGGCTGGAGCTGTGCCAGGGCAGGCTCAGGGTGGATCTCAGGGAAAGGTTCTTCCCCCAGAGGGTGGTTGGCACTGAACAGGCTCCCCAGGGCAGTGGGCACAGCCCCAAGGCTGCCAGAGCTCCAGGAGGGTTGGGATGATCCTCTGGGGCACAGGGTGGGATTGTTGGGGTGTCTGTGCAGGGCCAGGGGCTGGACTGGATGGTCCCTGTGGGTCCCTTCCAGCTCAGGACGTTCTGGGATTTTACGATTCCGAGGCTGGGAAGTTCAGTGGGGTGGGTACCAGGAGGGGTTTATCCTCTCTCCTCTGCTGGGAGGTGACTGGGTTCACACCCTTGGAGTGACACAGGCTCAGTGAGGACTTACCTGCTCCAAACAGGGTGACAAACTGTTCATCCTGCCTTGATACCTCAAATGGGAAGTGGGAGCTGAAGCTGCAGCTTTATTTAAGTGCAGCATTGAGGTCCTTACCCAGCCCTGTGTACCAGGGTTTGAGACCAGAGTGTGGGGGAAAAGCTGGGCAAAAGGGCAGAGTTTTTCCTGTGGCCTGCCAGTACAATCTGTGCTGTAGATTTAGAATTGTATGTGAGTGGTGAATTCACTTGCTGTATTTATTTGTTTTTTAGTTGGTTCTATGTAAAATTCATATTTTAAAGACACGGTATTCCATTGTGCTTTGCACCCATCGCTCCATGGATACAGCTGAGCAATCGTGTTGCATGAATAATATAATTTAGTTCATCTTACTAAATCTAATAAGGAATTTCTGCCTACTTCCACCCGTTTCCCAGGGTGATGCCTGGAATTCCTTTTTGGAATCACACCTTTTGTTAAAGCCTGTCTCCTGTGCAAACCAGCTCTTCCACAGATCTCCGGTTCAGCATGGCCCTGTGCGATGAGGAGAAGAAATTCCGGCAGCAGAGGAGAGAGAACATCATGCACAGCATCAGATCATTCCTGGGAGAGGAAAACAGCAAGAACTTGACCACTTCCCGTGATGTAAGTCTGGAGAGTTCACACCAAGCTGAGCATCACCTTTGGAATGGTGTCCTTGCCTTTCAGAGGGGTGACTGAGGTGTGTGAGGTGGAAGAGTTTGATGTGAAGACAAGTCATAGAAGTGAGAAAACCTCTTTTTCTTCCATGAACATACAGTATTTGGGCTGGACAGTAATTTCTTTTTCTTAGCTCTGAATTTATAAGTTAATGTTTAAGGACAAGGGGGAATAGTTTTAAACTAAAAAAAAGAGATTTAGATGGGATATTGGGAAGGAATTGTTCCTCTGGGAGGGTGGGCAGGCCCTGGCTCAGGGTGCCCAGAGAAGCTGTGGCTGCCCCTGGATCCCTGGGAGTGTCCCAGGCCAGGTTGGACGGGGCTTGGAGCAGCCTGGACTAGTGGAAGGTGTCCCTGCCCAGGGTCAGGGGGTGGGACTGGATGAGCTTTAAGGTCCCTTCCCACCCAAACCATCCTGGGGTTCTGTGATTCATTTGCACTGGCACCTTAAACAAACTGCTCTAACTCTTCCCGTTTGAATTCCGTGCTTTGGGAAGGTGTTGGCTCTGAGAGGAGATTGCCATCTGCAGAATGCCTCGAGGGTGTGTGAAATACCTGCTGCTCCAGGAGCCCGGGATGGCTGTGGGCACCCACCCAAGGCAGACTCTGCCCCTGCATGCTCAGTACACAACCTGTGCTCTATGACCTTCGTGTTAAAAGATTAGGCAGGAAATGAGCTGTTTTAATTTTAGAATCAGCTTAGAAATTATTTTATTCTCTTTGTTTCTTCTTTCCCTTTAGCCTGTTTTGTTGGATTAGGATTATGAAGTTTATTTCATTGATAACATGAGTTAATTGAGGAGACACCTGGCACAGATCCACTGATTTTGTAGCAGCTTCTCCACTCTCCTCTTTCTTCCTTGCTCTGCTCCCAGAATTGTGGTGGGAACACTGTGTGTATGTGGGGCATGTCAAGCAATGAACAGAGTCCATGAATTAATTTGGGTTGATTAATTCACTGCCACTGATTCCTTTTGTGCATTTTAATATAAGCACAATGTGACAGTCTCTTGCAACCAACACTGAAGAATTCCATTTAAATTTCTGTGAAGTTTTGAGCAGGTGGTAAATGTTTTATTGTCCTATACTTTTGAACTGCCAGCTCTGTCTTGCTTTGTAAAATGTGCTTGTGTGAGCTTTCTGAGGAAGATGAAAGGATTGAACAAGTATTGGACATACTTTATTTGTAGCGAGATAAATTGCACTGTGAAAGAACATTTTCAAGGTTTCTTAATTTTCACTTCAGTTATTTTTATCTTAACACATCCAGATCTTACCAGAGTAGCTATCTGTCAGTGTGACACTGGTCTGTTCTGTAGCAGAAGAGTCCCCTTCTCAGAAAGGATGTGGATGTTCTGCCAGGATCCAGTTAGAGCTGGAGTGATGCTCAGGGGGATGTGCGGGAATTATTGCAAAGGCCAAGCAAGACTTTGTGTTCTTTTTGTCCTCATCTTCCCTTGGTGTCCCTCACTGCCCCAAATCCTGCAGTTTTATGGGTTAAATTGCATCTTCCCAGGCAGTAATTGTAGGTTTGTCAACCCCAGGAAGGACTGAGGCGATGGGATCCTCCCGTTTGTCAAATGCCAAGCCCGTATTTCTGAGCTGGCTTGTCAGGATTTTTAACTGCTTCTAGCAATGAAAAAAACCTCTTTTTGTTCGAATTGAACTGTAGTTTTACTTTTATTGCTCCAGATGGGAGATAGCAGTAGGATTTGTGGGATGTTTGGAGCCTTAACATGAAGTCAGGAGACGTATTGAGTAGTCTTGGCTGTCTGTGAGTCTTGATGAATCTTAAACAAGCCACTTATTCAAAGTTCACCCGAGTTGCTTCGTCAGTGAGTGGCTCCATGTGAGCCTTGCAGGGATGCTGAGCGACTTTAATACCTCTGAATTAATTAGACATCCCTAGATAGGCAAGTGATTAGTTCCAAATTTCCTGACTTAATCCTGAGGCACATTCTGCAGACACAGGGAGGGAGGAGATTCCTCGTACCTGTGCTGTTGCTCAGTTTATTTTTACAA
Organism: Myiozetetes cayanensis; assembly: GCF_022539395.1. Classification (NCBI taxonomy): domain Eukaryota; kingdom Metazoa; phylum Chordata; class Aves; order Passeriformes; family Tyrannidae; genus Myiozetetes; species Myiozetetes cayanensis. Next base: position 29,861,160 of record NW_026086826.1, on the reverse strand, counting down.
TTCTTCTTGCTTTGAGCAGTTTTCTAAAAATACTGGAATCACTGGAGGAAATCATACAGTTCCCTGTCACTGGATTTGCAGAACAATTTTTTAATAATCATTTGTGTGCCCTGTGGCAGTTTTTTCCCACCACAGGCATTCAGACTTTGTGCACTGTGTTTCCAGGGCATTTGGATAAAAACATCTGCATCACTCATTCCCAAAACCAGATTTAATATGGTTTAGCTTTTCTCCTCCATTACTGGAAGATAAGATTGAGATGCCTTTTTCAGGGCTTGCTTTTCTCGAAGCATAAGTTGTTTGCCAATCCTTTGCCATTTTGCTGCCCAGTTTGGTGATGGAGCAGTCGGCACCTGGGATGAGGTGCCTGTCGATTGAAGGGGAGCTGTGCAAGGCTCTGGAGTGATAAAGCTGAGGGAGGGCAGGATCAGATGGGATATTGGGAAGGGATTGTGCCCTGTGAGGGTGGGCAGGCCCTGGCACAGGGTGCCCAGAGAAGCTGTGGCTGCCCCTGGATCCCTGGAAGTGTCCCAGGCCAGGTTGGACGGGGTTTGGAGCATCCTGGGCTGGTGGGAGGTGTCCCTGCCCAGGGCAGGGGTGGCACTGGGTGGGCTTTAGAGTCCCTCCCAACCCAAACCATTCTGGGATTTGATGCTCAGCCAGTCCACACAGTACATCGTCCCCTGGATCCCAAACCAGTACAGGTGTATTGACAAACATTTAGTGTTTAGTGGTGGTTCACAAATGGGCACAGCCATGGAGAATGGAGGCTGGTGGTGTGGCCAGGGCTCAGAGCACTGGGCTTTTGTCTCCAAGACTTGGGAATTCAATTCCCTTTTCTGCTGTTGACTCATGGCATCACTTTCATGTGAGTCACGAACCCTTCTGGTTTGAATTTACGGATGTGCTGGAATGGATTTAGTACCTCTGCCCCAGTTTCATGGGTTCTCTGCAGAGGACTTGGGGTTCAGGGCATGTCTGTGGAGGAGTATGGGTGCCTTGGTATCCTCTCTTTTCTCCCTTCTTCAGTTGTGAGGTGGCTTCTTGGTCCTTTGCCCTGTGTGCTCTGGCTGCAGCTACGTCCCCCTGCCTCTGCCCTTTGTCCTTGAGGGCAACGTGTAGGATTGGTGTATTTGATTTCAAATTGTACCATTTCTTGCCCTGGATTGGAGCTAAAAACCTGCCTTAACAAACCTGCCTGTTTCCTCTGCAAAGCAGGAAAGGACTCTGAACCTTCATCACTTGAGTTAGGCTGTAAGTCATCTTTATTCAGGGGGCTGAAATAAATCAATTAAGTGTGCAGTAGATGCTTCTCTTCAGTTCTTTGTTTTCCTCACTTAAAAGTTTTATTTACTGTGCAGAGCCCAGGGGTAGTGGAGGGGCTCAGCCTGGAGAAAAGGAGGCTCAGGGGGGACCTTCTGGCTCTGCAATCCCTGACAGGAGGGGGGAGCCGGGGGGTCGGGCTCTGCTCCCAGGGAACAGGGACAGGAGGAGAGGGAACGGCCTCCAGCTGTGCCAGGGGAGGGACAGGTTGGATATTAGGGAAAATTGCTCCCTGGAAAGGGTGTTCAGGCATTGGAAGGGGCTGTCCAGGGAGGTGATGGAGTCCCCAGCCCTGGAGGTGTCCAAACCCCGTGTGGATGTGGCACTTGGGGACGTGGTTCAGTGGTGACCGTGGTGGTGGAGCTGGGCTGGCAGTTGGGCGTGATCATCTCTGAGGTCTTTTCCTACCCTAACAACTCTGTGATGGTTCTCTGATCCACATCCCCCCTGATACATCCCCCCTCCCCAGTGCAGGGCTGTGTGGTGCCCAGATCTCCTGTGGATGCTGCTGACAGGGAGTGTTTGCAGTTGGATGTCGGTGACTCCGCTCACCGTGGGTCGCTCTCATCTCTATAACGGGCTCCTCTGCACCCTGAAGAACACTCAGGCTTTCCCTGTGCTGCTTCCCCCTCGAGCAGAGTGGCTGAGCAGGGTGCTCTGGGAGTGCTCCCACATGCCCTTTCCAGGCTTGCACCTGCAAACCACCGTCTCCATCCTGCTGGGATGTGCCTGCTCAGGTCGAGTGGGCAGCGGTGGTGAGGAGCTTTCAGGGCCTGGGGTGCATGATTAAAGGTGTGATTACTGACTCTGCTCCTCTGTTCAAAGCAGCTGCTCCACTGTCGGGGTGTTGGCTTAACAAAACAGGCACATCCTAAACCCCTTACCTGTGCTTTGTCATTTTTTGGGTAGATATTTATCTCTGGAGCTTCGTGATGAGTGCTGGTGCCAGGGAATACCTGTGGTTTCTCTTACTAACACTCGGGAGGGTGATCAAGTAATGTTACTGCATCAAGAATAAGCAGTTCTGGGGGAATGGGAGCCTCTCAGCTTCCTTAGCTGTTGTTCACGGTCCCATCCTTGTGACAGTGTGCTGTCAGTCTCCAGGGAGTGTCGTGGCCTGCAGGAAGGACCAGGGCTCGGGAACCACGTGGATCTTTTCTCGTAACTAATCCCATCCATTGGCACCTTAAATTGCCTTTCAGGGAGGATTTTTGACAGATTACCAGTTTGATCAGATAGGGCCTTTGTGCCCAGCTGTGCAATTCCTTTAATGCTTAGTAACCACCGAGAGGTTTTGACTTTATTACCACTGAAGGGTGGAAAATTCTTCTGGGTTTTGGAAGCTGGGAACCAGATGGGCCCTTTGCTTAAGCCAAAACACGTGATAGTGGTAGCAAGTGAATTTTGGTTTGATTTTGCTTCTTTTTAGATACTTGGGGAAACTGCACAGTGGAAGGGAACAGCCTTGGAGTCGGGCTGGGAAATAAGAAGGAAAGAAATATAGAAAATGAAACCCCTATAGATACATTGTCAGCATGTCTGCTTGTCTCTCTTTGGGTAGATGAGGAGTTGTACAGGATCCACATAAATTCCTGTTACCTCTCTGGTAGTTTTTGCAAGGTAGTGGTAAATTTGAGACTGTCTTCATGCTATGTAGTAATATCTGATGTTTTTATTATAAAATGTCTTTTTAACCTCCTAGCCAAAATAATATTTGTCTCTTCTGTTTCTGATTAGTGGCTTCTACTGCTTTTGGCTCTGTCACAAAGATATGAACTGGGTTAAAGCTGGTGTTAGAATTGCTTTAAAAATCTCTGTGGTCTTGAAACCAGATAGTTTATTTAATAACTAAATTTAATATTTTGTGTGTTTTGGATTATGGATAAGAAGAACAGACATTCTAAAGAAATTCTGACTATGTTTTGGCTTAGAAATCTTGCTACAAGTGGTGACTTCTTCAAATAAATTCTAATTCTTCTGAGGGACAGGTGGGAATTGTTGGGGTGTCTGTGCAGGGCCAGGGGTTGGACTGGATGATCCTTGTGGGTCCCTTCCAGCTCAGGACATTCTGAGATTCGGTGGCATCTGATGTTTATTTACCACTGGTCAGTGTTGGTGGGAGCTGCTGTGGTGATTCTCTGTGCTCTCCTCTCTGCAGGTCCCGGTCATTGCGGTCCTGGGCTCAGGAGGTGGATTTCGTGCCATGGTGGGCTTTGCTGGAGTCATGAAAGCACTTTATGAGTCAGGAGTTTTGGACTGTGCCACTTACATTGCTGGGCTCTCTGGATCCACCTGGTAAGGGCTTTGTCTTTGGGTTTGCTTCAAGGTTTCTTCAGGAGGCTCAAGGATGAATTTTCATGAGGGTTGACTTATTTCTGTGTTAAAATCCACAGCAAATCTTAAACATGCACTGTCAGCGTGGAAAAGAGATCCAGACACAGCTCTCTTGCAGCAGAGTGAGGCAAGTCAGTGACAGAGAGCAGGTTTGGGTTGGATGTTGGGAAGGAATCCTTCCCTGGGAGGATGAGGAGGCACAGGGTGCCCAGAGAAGCTGTGGCTGCCCCTGGATCCCTGGAAGTGTCCCAGGCCAGGTTGGAGCAATCTGGGCTGGTGGGAGGTGTCCCTGCCCAGGGCAGGGGAGGGAATGAGATGGTCTTTAAAGTCCTTTCCAGCCCAAACCATTCTGGGAGTCTCTGACGTGTGGAGGTGTTCCAGAATGCCTTGGAGGGTGAGGACATCTCAGGATCCAGGGGATCTTCCTAAGAGCTTTGAGAGCAGGAATGGATGGAGAGAGGTGCCACACATACACCCCCCCATTTCTATATCAGCCCTCAGTACTGCATGTGGTAGGACTGTGTAAATGATTCATTCATCTCCATAATCAAAAGATTAGGAATTCAGGCTGTTGGAACAAACCCAAAGTATATTTTGTGTGTTGTTTTATTTTCCTGATGAAATGTGGGGGAAAAAAAAATCCCTTATGATTTGAAGCTGATGACTCAATCAATCCAACATGGGGAGGGCTTTTCAGAGCCTCTCTGAAAGATCTTTTGCTCCATTTCAGACCCAGTAGTCCCCTTCCTCGTGGGTTTACTGGGAATGTCTGGGACCTGACTGCCATGCTTCAGAGCATCCCACTGTGGATTGCCTTTGTCTCACTCCTACTGTTGCTGTTTAATTTAGAAATTACACTGGCTTTTAGTCAGATGGGAGTGAAGATCTTCCCAGGTGCCTCAGTCAGGCTGCCCTGATGAGGCAGGTATGATGTCCTTGTGTCTGACTCAGGGAGTGCTGCAGCCCAGTAACAGCAATAACATCCCCAGGAGGAGATCAGAGTGATGTCAGTGTGGGTGAAAGGGGCCTGCAGGCAGCAGAATGCTTTGAACCCCAGAATTCTGTCTGCCTTAACCACCTGGGAGTGAGAAGGTTTCTCTTCTGCCTGCCCAGTGCTGTGAACCTTTTACCTTCTTGGCTCTTGCAAAAAAAGATCCCAAATTACACTTCTTACAAGCATCCTATTACAAACATTGAAACTATTTGTTTGGACGTTTCTGAGCTGAAATGATGTAACATATTTAAAAGGTGTGTCACTTTTCATCAGCCAAAGCCATCTGACAAATTCAGTTTCAACTCCTTAACATCACACCTTTTTCATTCAGTGAAAAATGGCAGATTTCTTCTTGTCTGACTGTAAAATTTGGTTTTAATGTCACTGGACCAGTTTGCAGTAGAGGATTTTGCATCCTAAGACAATTTTGAACTTCTTTAAGGCAAAAATATGTGTCAGATGTGTCCCAAATGCCACAAAACAGGATTTTATCCTAACTGTGCCAGTTTGAAAACTGGAGCTGCATCTCAATCCAGTTTGGGGCCACCCAGTACAAGAAAGGTATTGAAAACCTGGATTAATTCCATGAGAGTACCACTGGAGGCAATTGGGGGATTAGAGCTCGTGAGGAAGGGGGGCAGCTGCATTGAAGTGTGGGGAGAGATCTCACTGTTACCTTCAGCTTCCTGAGGAGCTGTAAAGAAGACAAACTCTTTCTGGAGACACACAGAGAAAGGACAAGAAGTAATTGGATTAACATCAGGAAATCCATTTTGCAGTGAGTGTCCAAGCTCTGGAATATGTTGACCCATCCTGGCTTGACTAGGCTGGGTTTGGTGTCGTCCTCTCTCTGTCTGACTCAGGGGATGCTCATCCAAAAGCAGAACTTGGCTGAGCAACCTGAGCTGACTGAAGTTGGCTCTGCATTGAGCAGGAGGTTGGAGCAGAGACCTAGAGGGTCCTGCCAGTCTAAATTGTAAGATTATGTGAATGTCTCTTTTCCAGGAAAAGACTTTTGTTGGAATAGCTAAATATAAGCGAGCAGGGAATCTGCCTGGGATGAGTTTATCCCCTGGTTTAACTCTAAGGAAGCACCTGAATTTTGGTTCCACACATTCTAACCTCAAGACTTAACTAACTTCTTTGAAACAGATAGTGACCAGTCCTATTCCTTGTGAGGGTTTTTTTTGTCAGTTATTTTCCATTGTTTGGAGCTTGCTTCCCCAATTCCAGACTAGATGGAAGCTCTCAGAATGCCAGGAGGTCTTGAAATGCCAGGAGTGTCTGTGAACTAGAGTAAGTCTCTCATTCAGATTGGACCATAAAAGGTTGGCATCCCTGAATCTGGGATTGCCATCACTAGTGCTGGGGGCAGGTTTATCCCTGTCCATTGAGAGGCCTGGATGTTCAGAGCTGTGGAAAGCAGCAGACATCATTTGGCTGGATGAAGAGCAGTGGAGTGTGAGGAACACGGGCTGTGTTTGGAGGGAAGGGTTTGTGTTCCATGCCCTGAACAGACCTCAGCCTGCTGGCTCTGAGGGCTCCTTTGGGAAAAGCTGATGTAATGTCAGCCTATCAAATCTGTGTGAGGAGAGATTATCTGAACTGCTGCACTCAGAAACAGATATTGGAAACTGTTGTGTTTGAACAAATTTGCTTTTGCTGTCTGATGTCACCTCTTCAGCCTTTCCTTGCTTGATGAATAAATAAATGGACACTTTGACACTCCCTTTTTTTTTTTTTTTTTTCCCATGCAGCCTCTTACTTGGGACTAATGCTCTTTCCTTTTCTTTCCTGAAGGGTGGAGAGTTCCTTTCCTGGCAGGAGAGGCAGGTTTCTGCTTGTCCCCTCAGCTGCATGCCTACCCTTGGAGCAATGCATTGACCTCCCTGAGTGTTTCTGCCATCCCTCTTCAAGCTTGTGCTGATTCTCCAGCCTGCAATTCCCTTTCCCTGCTCCCATGGAAGCTGCTGCTGCTGCTGCACCCAGGAGCTGACGTGCATGCTCAGCTCTGGAGCCTGGGCCAGAATCCTGAGTCAAGTTCTTGCATCACCTGTGGAACAGATAAACTGCTGGGCAGTGACCTCAGGGCCAGGCTGTGTGTGTGTGTCTGAGCTGTGCCTGCGGTGTGGGATGTGTACCTGAGCCAGGTCACTGGGTAAATAATAGTAAATCAGCCTCTGGGAGATTAGGACAGCCTATCTTGAGTCTTGGTGTTGCTTAATCCAGCCAAGTGAAAGCCATGGTTTCCTGCATGTGTGGCTAAAGTTTGTTTTTGTGTAAACTAAACTTGTCTCTCAGTAACAAAAATCAAGATAGGTCCCTTCTGAACCCTCCCAGGCAATTAACTCTGTGCACAGGTTGTACTTGCTGTGCTTCAGCTTGTTCTGGGAGCATCCAGATCCTCCTCCTTCAGCTTAAGGTGATGCTTTCTGCTATCCCTCAAACAGATAAATGGGGACACTTTAGGCATTTCCGTCCTACAGGTATGGAAATGTTTGCCCAATGTTGGATTGTTTGCTTCCACGTAGAACAAACAGTTTAGCTTTCTGTGCCTGGAGGAAAAAAAGAAAGGACAATTTAGTGTGTAAATGGTGAGTAGATTAACCTGGTTTGATCAGGAATTGTGTCAGGTTATTTATGAGTTGGCTGTGGCTCTCAGGCAGCTGCCCCTGGGGCAGGTTTGATCCAGGGCCCATTTTCCATTGCAGGTACATGTCAACTCTGTACTCACACCCAGACTTTCCAGCCAAGGGCCCGAAGGAGATCAATGAGGAGCTGATGCACTGTGTGAGTCACAACCCCCTCCTGCTGCTCACTCCTCAGAAAGTCAAGCGCTACATCGAGGCCCTGTGGAATAAGAAGAGCTCGGGGCAGCCCGTCACCTTCACGGACATCTTTGGAATGCTGATAGGGGAAACACTTATCCATGATGTGAGTTCCAGGCTTTTCTTGTCGCTGTTGGAGCTGGGAAATTATTGCATGGCAACCACCGTTACTGCTTTTTTAAAATGACCTTGGTAACATTTGCCAAAACGTGTTGAACAGTAGAAATAGTTAAAGTTACAGCTGGGCAGATACTGGATAAGACACTTGTAAAAGGCCTTCCTTGCTCTGGGGGATGAACTCGACCTCTGGGTGCTTACAGCAAGCTCTTGACATTGTGTATCAACATTAAAATTCCTGCTCAGACCATTTCAACAAAATTTGTGCTGTGGTGTGACCTCTTCATGGACAGTTTGCTATAAAAAAAGCAGCATTTGCTTAACAGAGTGCTGATTTCAAGGTGAAGGATCCACACCTCTATCTATTTTTATGTGGTTTTCTGAGAAAAGAGACAACAGGAAAGCTGTTGTATTTTTATTATTCAACAACCCTGAATGGATCCGTTAGGGTTGGACAGTCCTGGCTAAATCAGACACAACAAACTTCAAGTTCAGATGTGTCAGGTGAGCAGCAGTTGGGTTTGATCTGATGGCAAGACTGAAATGCATAAATAGTCACAGATGTGTTTTATACACTTGTCTTTCATGACATAAATTGTTATTAGGCTTTAAACACTTAAAATACTGAAAAACAGGCAACACAGCCGAGGGAAGGACCTTGCTTTGTGCAGCACTTCTGTTTGCTTTTTGGCCAGGTTGTTTTGGCTTCTGTAACGTGTCCTCCTTTCATCTTCCTCTTGTGTCCTCTCCCACTCCTTCCTTCCTGAATTGTGCAGCTCAAAGGTATTGAGGCCAGTTATTTCCTTTTACCACTTCTTCTGGTTTTCTTAGAAGTAACCGAGTTTGTCCATTTTCCTTCTCAAATCTCAGAGAAAGGATGCAATCATATTATATTTATAAATAGGCTCTATTTTTAGATGTATTACATGTATATACTGATATATCCCCATGTAAACATCAGCAGGCCTTTACAGGAGCTGTTTGGAACTGATCCCTTTCTTTCCTGCAGAGGATGGACACCACTTTGAGCGACATGAAAGAGAAAACCAACAATGCCCAGTGTGCCCTGCCCCTCTTCACGTGTCTCCACGTGAAACCAGACGTGTCAGAGCTGATGTTTGCAGGTATGGCTCCAAGCTGGGGGTTGAGTCACTTGTGGCAAGAAGAGAGAAGTGTGTGGATGACAGAAAAAAACACACCACTTTTTAAAAAAATACTTCTGAGTCTGACTGTGTGTGGCTTCTGGGAATCTGGCAGCAGAGTCTGAGGGTGGCTCAGGGATAAGTGATAAGGTGAAAATACAAATATATATATATATATATACACACACACACATACATATATGTACACGTGTATTTGTGTGTATATATGTGTGTATATATGAGTATCTCTGTGTTTATGTGTAAATATGTGTGTGTGTGTATATAAATATATACATCTATATGTGGTAGGTGCATCCAAAGCAGTGGGAGCAGCAGGTCCCATGAGGTAGCACACCATGGAATTGAGCCTTTTCTTGCTTTTAAGATGCATCTTTTCCTGTAGATGGAGAGAAATCAACCTGTATTTTGGGTCCACAACCTTTCATTTCTCTATCATTCTTGGATTTGGAGACTTTTATTCTTAGACCCTTTTGTAACCATTTTTTTTTTTTTCAACCTGAAAATAAGTCTGGCACCATAACAGCCCTGAGAAATGGGAAGTGGTGGCCAGGTTTTGTTGTGTTCAAAAACTGATTTCCTAGCAATTGCAAAAAATATTCCTTGCCCATGAAGGAGCTGAGCACAGGATGAAAAGGAATCTGATGTCTCCAACAGGGAAAACTGCTCACCATTAGAGTATCAAACACCTAAAGGGAAATGTGTTCAGTCATGCAGGATTATTCCCCTTTCTAGGAAGGGTGAAAGTAACACTTAGACTTGGTGATCCTGGAGGTCTTTCCCAACCTGAATGATTCTGTGATTAAACTGGAACAAATAATTTAGATAGATTGCCTCTTTTTTACCCCTTGCCCAGTGTGAAGTGCTGTTGGTGATGCAAAAGGGGCTTTTGCTCTTGTTTGATCCATAGGTTTTAATCCCATCTAAAAACATCAGTTGAGGGGGGGTTCCAGTTGTGCAAGATGGTACCCAGGATGTGTCTGTCTATTTACAGTTCTACATGGGACTGAGAAGGGAAATACCAGGTGGTTTACCCAAGGTTTAAAAGTCATTGTGTTTCCTAAAATAGCTATTTGGAACAGCTGTTCTCAGAACTTGGGTTGTAATGGGAAATGAGGTGTAAATTAGGCTAAATTTTTCGTGGGGAAATGTCTTTAACTTTCCTACTTAAGAAACTGTTCCACTTTTTGCTGGAAAATAGAAGCCCTTTGAGGTTTAGATGAGCTGCTGATTTTCTGCGTTGCTTATTCAATGCTTTAAAAAACACCTTTAGTTAATAATGACTTTGTCTAAGCAAGACCAGAAGCACCTGAAGGCCTCACTTTGGTCTAGAAAAGCTGTTGCCTCTGGCAGTGGGTCTGGGGTTTGCTTTTTTTGGGCTGTCATCTATATCATTCCGTAGGGTGCTGGATTTTATCGTTTCTATTTTAGGCTTTTTTCCTCCTTGTAGGACTGAACAGGTTCTCATGGTGTTTTGAACAGAAGTATTTATTTTACACTTCCTTATTGACTGGATTGTGTTGGAGGCAAGACCTTCCACGTTGAAATGCGTTAATTTTATCAGATACCAAGATCTGCTGTTTCCCTCCCCAAGAGCATCTGTGACACCACGTGGTGTGGCCTACCCAGAACTGCACTGATCATTTTCACTGAGCATAATTAGAGTAATTTAGTTGGAGACAGCTCTTCATTTTAATTGTGACAGCTTCTTTAATGATTAAAAAGTTACCTGAAGATGCTGCTATCCAGGGTTAAAGGGGGAGTGGAATTTAATGTTTGGCTTGGATTTGGGGGGGTTGTTCTGACAGTCATTACACCCTCTGAGAGTGAGTGTGTTGCTCTGTAAGGGCTACAGAATTAATTTGGGAAGCCTGGAGGGATAAATTCCAGGTTTCAGAGGGACCTTCCAGTCTCTGTTAGTGGCCACTGCCTCAAGGAGCTTCTGGAATGGCAGAAAGTGATGCTGAAGCCCTTTAATTTTAAGGCAGGGACTTTATTTCCCTAAGCAGGATGTGGGATTTGAGAAATTCTCTTCAAGCTGAAGGTGGGCTCTCAAAGATTAAATGAATTCTAATTCTCCATTCAGCTTTGTGTGAAGATCTGTGGGTGGTTTATTCGGAAAATAGGATGTTGTTTTGACTCAGCATTGATAAGCATTGCCCTGTGAAACAAAACTCTCTGCAGTTGTGTTAGATCTTTCCTTCTCAGGACAAGTGTGCACCTTCTGCTCAGTGGGAATATCCTGAGGGATGGGTGGCATTCCATGATGTGGGGGGGACTTTTCAAAGCTGTCTCTTTTGCCTTTCTCTTGCAGAATTATTTCTGAGTTGTTTGCACGAGCAGTCAAGGCAATCACTGCTAAAAATAGGGAAGGGAAAACAGGTGAATGGGTGAAATACTAAAAATGTAGGATAAATTTGGTTGGTTATTTGCTTTTTTAAATGAATTATCTGATGTAAGTGACTCTACTGGTATCAAAGGAAGTATTTCCAAGTCAGCTAAAATCCATTTTCAAAGATGGCCTATTGTCAGTAGAACATAAATCACTTCTGAAATTTTCTGCCAAGATCAGAAAATGAATTTGAACATTTTATTCCATACTTTTTTTTTTGAGCTCTGTTCAATAAAAAAAAAAAAAAGGATTTAAAAAATATTTTTGGCAGTGTTAGAACTCATAAGTTTACCAGCTGCCTCTCAGCTTTGCCTTTGCATATTAGATTTCACCATCAGCTTTTGGCTTGGGTGGAATCCAAATACCTCTGCTAGAATATTGCACAACCTTTGTGATAATCGTTTTTCTGCCACTGTTACCCCTGCCTTTCACATTTTTGGTAGAATCACACTGAAGGAAAAGGAGCTTGGACCTCAGCCCCATGTTCCAGTCGGTGTGGCAGGGAATGATGGTGAAGCACGAGATGGAAACCAGCTGCCCTCGTGTTTCTCTCAGTCATGATCACTCCTTTTAATGCTTCTGGCTTTACCGCCTCTTTTTTTTTTTTCACCAGGTTTCTTGTGATAGCAGAAAATGGGACTGAGAATTCCTTCCGTGGTGGGACATCACTGCCCTTCATTTGAAATCAGCATTTTGGCTTCTTCAGAGCCTTCCTCTTGGTTTTCCAGCTTCTCATTTCTCTGCAGTTTCTTTTCTGGCACAGAATTTTCATTCATTTCTGTGTTTTCCTCCTCATTTCTGTTCAGGTGGAGATTGCTGACTAAGGCCAGTTTTGTTTCTGATTTTTGCAGACTGGGTGGAATTCAGTCCCTATGAGATTGGAATGGCCAAATATGGCACCTTCATGTCTCCTGATCTGTTTGGCAGCAAGTTCTTCATGGGCACAGTGGTGAAGAAGCACAACGAAAACCCCTTGCATTTCCTCATGGGTGAGTATGGGACAGAAAGAGGCTTCAAAATAAAAATAATTTTGTGGACAAGGGCTCTTAAATGCAGTCACACCAAGTGTGAGACAAGAAGTAGAGTTCTCAGTGAGCTGGAAGAGATGAATTGGGAAGATTTCACAGACGTGGATTGGCATTTCTTGTTTCTTCATTTCTTGTTTTGTTCCTGGTTTGGACATCTGAGCATGTTCCAAAACCAGAGGTGTGTTCAGAGCTGCTTAAATAGATCATTAAAATATGTGGGTTTTTTCCTTCTACCGACCTCCATTCATTATTTATTTCCCTCTTCCAGGTGTTTGGGGCAGTGCATTTTCCATATTATTTAACAGAGTGCTTGGTGTCTCCAACTCTCAGAATAAAGGTCCCACCATGGAAGAAGAATTAGGTAAGATTAGTAAAATAATTCTGCTGTGCAAAGCAATTACTGCCAGGATTCAGTGCCCTCTCCCTCTGTGGGAGGATGGCACTGCTGGGAGTCCTTTAATTAATTAACTGTAATTGCTGACCCTGCAAGATGCTGCAGAGGGAGAGAAGGAGGGTTCTTTTCTCCCTTTCACTTTTGTTTCTGCTCAGTGATCCTGCATTACACATCCAGCTCTTCCCAGGAAGTTCACAGAATCCAGCTCCTCTTTTTATGTTGTTTTGCTGATTTTTGGAGATCAGAAGCTGACAAGGACTTGATAGTCACTTATGTAGTCTCCTGACACTGCACTGCTTGTTGAAGGGATTGGTAAAATAGTCCTAAATTTGATCATCTCTGGATTGTTAATGTTCCATTCTACCCACAACCTTCTGGTATCTGATTTAATGAGTTTGGTTTCATTCCTAACACACCAATGGTCTGATGACTGTAAGGAAAGAATTTTAGCGTGGTTTAGATGGACTTTTTTTGTGTTTTATTCAAGAATGTAGTTGGTGGTGAGAGGTTTCTACACTTTTGTTTCCCATCCAGAGGGCAGCATTACCTGGCCAATAAATAAATTGTACTCCACAGGCAGATTTTTCTGAAGAGCAAGAACAGAAAATGGACATTGAGATGATTTAAAAAAAACCCCAAACAACAAAAAAACCAACCCAACAAAGAGCCCACACGTGTCCCTTGGGTGTCTCTGTCTCCTAACTGACGGAATTCAGCTGTTTGATAACATCCTTATTTATGGATGAAAATGAGACCTCCAGGTTCCTATTTGTGATGCACTTTATCGGTGTTAACACCCACTCGTGGAGGATCCCTGGCCATAAATGTGGTCATGGAAAAGTGTGTTCCTGCTTTTTAAAGATACTGAGAGACATATGAAGGGATATGTCCATATTATATAAAGATATATGTCTATATTATATAAAGGTATTGAGAATATTATCTGTCATCTCTGACTCATTTCACACCTCAGTTTAAAAATATCCTGTGAAGTGGGATCAGCTGTGAAAATATTAATGTGGCTTCCACCTCGGTCTGAGCAGAGCTGAAGATGTCCCAGTGACACCTTGGGACCCCCAAAGCAAAGGCCAGAATTCCAGGGGACATCAGAAGAGCTGGTGCTGCCCACGGGATGATGTGTAAATCACACCTGGGGGAGTAAACAACAAATCTTCCTGGAGGGTTTCTGTAAAGAGATGATTTGATATCCAAAAAGCGCATTTGTTGGCTCTGTTAGCTTCCATTTCTGGTCAGGGATTTTTGTTTTTGGGATGAAGTGTGTCAGATGGGGTGCAGAGGGGGTGAGAGGTTCTGCTTTAGGATTAGGTTTTGTTTTCTCAGCCCCAAAATTGGAGGCTAAAGCCAAAATCTGCTGCTCTAATGTCCACAGCAGATCCAGTCTCTTCAGCTGTATTTTCTATCACAAATACTGGGCTGGTTTTGTGACTCAGATTGCTGTGAAATTCTGAGCTGCTTTGAGAGTTAAAGCCCAGCAGTTTAAAGGAATTTTGTGTTTCTTTTCACAGAAAATATCAGGCTAAAGCACCTTGTAAGCAATGACAGCTCAGACAGTGAAGATGAATCACAGCATCCAAAAGGTAAGGAAATGATGGGTTTTCATTCCTAATTTCCTTTTTTTCCTGCAGCTTTTGTGTAGCTCAGCAAAGCAGAGAGATGAGGAACAGGAGACCAGGAGGTCCTTGGCTTGACTTCCTGCCTCCTGCTCGAGCTCATCATCAGGTGATTCTCTCAGCATCCTCAGTCCTGAACCCCAGTGGGGCTTCCCAGAGCTCTGGAATTCCACACCCCCCAAACTGTGGTTTGCTGAGCCAGGGAGGGCTGTTCCCAGCAGGCAGCTGAGCTCAGAGCCGTGTTGGAATTGTCACCAGCCCAGCAAACTAAAACTTCCCATTGTTTTCAAGGGTTTCTTGATCAAATATTCACCTGAGGTTGGTTCAGTTTGTGGTTCCAGCATTCACAGGTGTCTTCTGGCACCTGTAGAAATGACATCTGATACAGGAAATTCCTGGAGCTTTGGCTCAGGGTTTGTAACAGTGCCCAAATCCAGCTTCCCAGGAAAGGTGTGACCACAAAGGGAGTGTTGGGCAGTAGGAAGGAAAGATCCTATTGAAAATCATCTTCAAGTATCTAAACCACCTGGGGATTTCTGTGGTTTGAGTCAGAGGCTCAGTCTCAGCCTGACAGTGCTTTCTGATGATGTTTTTGGGGCCAACAGTGATTTTCACCTGAAAAGACCCTGGTTATGATTTTAACAGGCAATACAAAGATGGAAATGCAGCTGTTTGGGATTTCAGGGTCTACAGGAAGAAAAGATGAGGCAGTGAATTATGTCACCACCTCAGTTCCATGTGTAAAATAGTAGGTGGTACCACATTTCGTGTTTATTTGAGGGTTTCCTGTTTAATCATTACAACCAGCACCAAGCACTCCGTTTCTCTCACAGTTTTGTAGCCATAGTGAACAACCTAAAAATCTGTGATTGCAAACACTTGGCAGTCCCCCTCACTTCCATAGAATGTTGTACAGATGCTGAACCTCTGCACTTTGTGATGCTTGTTTTCTCCCTGCCAATATAAAAAATCAGCTCCATTGAGCTCTGGCTGCAGACATCATCTGATTGCTTCATTGTGCTCCTCAGTTAATTAAAACCAGATATTAATTGCAGCCTACAGTTTACTGTAAGTGTATTTTCAGATATTTTAGAATTCCCATGCTAATTATTTTTAATTTTAGTTATTTTGGGATTTCCATGCATTCTTTTATGCCTTCTGAAGGAAAAATGGGTTTCTAGCTATCAGCAAAGGATGGAGAAGGCTGGCAGTGCACATCCAGCAGAATTCAGGTTTACACAGAGCATAGATTTTGGCAGCTCAGTCTGTCTGTCTGTCCCTGAGCCCGGGAGAGTTGCATTCTGAGTGCTAGCACAGAGCAAGCCTCACTGCCCTCATCCAGACAGGCCATCCAAGACATTCCCAGTCCGTTCTCCTTAGGGTCACATCCCCACTGTTGCAGTGCAGATGGAAAGCCGAGGGCGGATTCTCCCGGTTCCTCTGGGATTGCTGCAGCGAAGCTCCCTCACCGAGCCTACAGCTTTTGGAGATGATGCTGTGACGTGGTTTCTGTGGGTCCTTGGCTTTGACAGCCCCAGAAATGTTGTGTTTACCCCCCTGTGGTGTTGTCCTTGCCCCCTGCAGGCAGTGGGAGCGCCGAGGCCAGGCAGGAGCAGCGGGAGAGCGGCCAGGAGAGCGGGCAGGAGAGCTGGGTGCAGCGCATGCTGATGGCCCTGGTGGGGGACAGTGCCCTCTTCAACACCAGGGAGGGCCGTGCCGGCAAGGTGCACAACTTCATGCTGGGGCTGAACCTCAACAGCTGCTACCCCCTGTCCCCCCTGGCGGAGCTGCTCACCCAGGAGTCGGTGGAGGAGGACGAGCTCGACACGGCTGTCGCAGGTCAGTCCTCGGACAGTGCTGGGTGTTGTGAGTAAAGCCAGACTGGGTGACTGCCCAGGGTGGCACCAGCACACCAGGAGGTTGATAGAAGCCTGTACCTGGGAGCAGGGGAACGTTCCTGTGAGGACTGACCAACAGCAGGAGTTCTGAGGTGACTGGGGGGCTCAAAGGACACCAGACTTGTGTGTGCTGCTTCCCTCCCCTGTCCCCAGGGACAGTGGCTCTCTGTTTGGAAGGAGTTGCTGGCAGAGGTGACCAAACTGCTGCTGTGTAGGGTGCCCTTCATTACATCCACTTTCTCACTCTCTTGACCTTTCCCAAAGGGTGTCCTGTGTTGTTCCGTGTCTCTTACTGATGAGAGTAAAACCTTTCCTTGTTCCTGATGGACTTGTAGAATCATAAAATCCCCTGAGCTGGAAGGGACCCACAAGGACCATCCAGTGCAACCCCTGGCCCTGCACAGACACCCCAACAACCCCCCTGTCCCTCAGAGCGTTGTCCAAACCCTCCTGGAGCTCTGGCAGCCTTGGGGCTGTGCCCACTGCCCTGGGGAGCCTGGGCAGTGCCAACCACCCTCTGGGGGAAGGACCTTTCCCTGAGATCCACCCTGAGCCTGCCCTGGCACAGCCTGTAGGTCCCTTCTTTGCTGACACCACGTTCTTCCCAGTGTGGATGCACCTGACCAGCCACTCACGTTTCAGTGTGACTGATGTGCAGATGCATCCACGTTTCACGTTGGCGTAACCAGGAACGCAGATGGAAGAGAAGAATTTCAGAACAATATTAATTTACCATAGAAGTCGGAAGTCTTCCCCCACTCCATGGGTTATGTGGTGTTTGGGACAGTAGCTGTGAGGAATTAGGAATCCTGTTTGATTAGGATTTTGAAGCTTTGCTGTACAGTATTCATTGCAACCTTCTCAGTGAGAATCAATTCATTTCCTAGTATTCTTCTGATGCTGTTGTGATCACTGGAAGTGTTCAGGGCCAGGTTGGGATAGTGGGAGGTGTCCCTACCCACAGCAAGGGGTGGAATGAGATGATCTTTAAGGTCCCTTCTGACCCAAGCCATTCCATGATTGTGTTCCATCAAACCGAGGAGCTACAGCTCTCTGACAGTGGTGTTCCTTCCATGCTGCAGCACCACAGCTCTCCCACCCATCCCTGGTAACAGCAGCCATCACTTCAGCCCTTCTTTTCTGCTCAGAGATTGCCCCACTGCCCCCTCTGCAGCAGCAAACACCAGCTGTCATTTACAAGCTCGAGTAGCAGCGGCGCTCTGATGTGTGTTTGTTCATGTAACAAATCCCTCCCAGTGGCTGCACAGTAATTTCCATCTGGACTCCACTCTCTAAATATTTTTATCATCTCAGAGATGTTTACAACTGCGTAGTCTTAATATTTATAGTAGTTGTAAAAGAGGCAGGAAAGCGGGTAGGAAATTTATGGTTGGAAAAAATGACAGTTGATGAGAATTTTGCATAATTAAGACATGTGGACAATGTTCGGAATCAACTGTCAACTTCCTGGGGTTTAATTTCAATGGAAATAAAATTCTGGCTTGACAAAATGAGCCCACACCTCTGAGACAATTAATTTTGGAGTGCCTGAAACTTCTTTGGGTTAAATTGTCTGGGAAATGTTTCACATGACAGCAGTTGTTTTAGTGTCAGCTGGAGCCCACGCTCATAAACCTAATCATAAACTAATTTGACAGCTACGAGCAGTTGCAATATTATAGTCAAGAATAGTTTAAACCCCCCTGAAGCTTCAGTAGTTAATATAAAATTTAATCATTCAGTGGTGTGATAAGTGTATATCCACGCTTCAATGCTGTGAATTTTCCTTGCAAATGCTGAGGAGCCCAGAGGAGCAGATAGAAAGGAAATGGATAGAAATAGATAGAAAGGAAACTTTGGTGTAAATTTAAAATACTTATATTGCCAAGGCACTGGATGCATTTAAGCTTTGCATATTTATTCTACCACTGGCAGTTTACCTGTCAGCTTGAGTACAGAGAGGAGTCTGTAATGCTTTAGGACTGACTTTCTTTTATTACCAGACACTCTAAGGGAGAAATGAGTGACTCAAAAAGGATATAAATAATACTTTACGTCTCCACTTGTCCCAGACCTTCCCAGAGGATGAACTGTGGCTGGCCTAAGCTGATGTTACAGAATTCCTGAGATTGAATTTAGGGGCTGCAGTGCCTGCAGCAGAAATCCCAGCTGCTTGTCTGCAAGTAAAACACTGGGATTTGCTTTTCCATAGGTTCTATTTATAGAATCTGAACATTTCCTTATTTCATCTCAAATGCACTTTGAAGCTTTACACCCCTCCAATGATTTCATTGTGAGCTCAGAGTTTATTCTCTCTTTACTTGATGTTACAACACACCAAAATACTTGAGAAAACACCATGTGAATAACAACAGGGGGGAAAATAACCCATGATCTCTTTATTGCAGTATTTGTGGGAACTGTTATGGCAGATGCACGTCAGAAGCAAATGCCCTTTTCATCTCCCATATTTCCACTGGAGCTGCTGTTTGGGACAAATTTGGTCTCTAGAACAGGGTCTCTCTCTCTGTTTCCAAACAATTCTTAATATCTGTTTGTGTATCTGATGCCTGGGAAGCAGACAGGGATGATGCTGGGCTGGGAAATCACAGAATCCCAGGATTGGCAAGGCTGGAAAAGACCTTTAAGATCACGGGAGTGCAACCATCAAACCCCTGTTCACCACTAAACCGTGTCTGCCACTGCCACATCCACACACAGAATTATTATGTTGAGTTTGGTTTTAATCATGAAGTTTGGAAGCAAAGGGAACCACCTTGTTCTTCGGTGTCTTGTTGGTGGGAGGTGTGTCTGCAGAAGCACTCCTGTCACAAACGTTGTTACAGATGACACTACTTATTTAAAGGATCACTGTTGACTTTCAAATCCAATTTTTGTAAGGTAAAAAAAGGCAAAATATGAGCAAAAATGTTTCCACCATTTTTAGAAATTCTGTAGAGAACAAGGATTTAGTTACTTCTGAAATGTTGTCTTTAAACAAGAAGAGGAAATCAGAACTTCTACTTGTGCTGAAAGGAAATGTATTAAGAGTACTTTTACCATTTTTTTAAAATTATGATGAATTTGATAAATACTAATTTATTTTCATAGATTTATGCTAAATTATGATTATGAAATATATCTGGTTTTAAAATAGGGCTATAAACACAGCCCTTTTGCAATAGGCAATGATTTTAAAGTGTTCTCTCCCTTAGAAATCAAGGCAAATAGCAGGAAAATGGGACTTCATTTCTTAGAAAAGTGTCCTCTACTAAATAACAACAGGAAAAAGAAAGTGAAAGCATTTATTCTGAGATTTTTTTTTTTGCTGCTCATAGCAGTAAATTTTTCTCATGGATCCTCGAATAATAGGAATAAGAGTTTGAATTATTTTGGATGATTTTCTTCACTTTAAAATGTCTTCTTTTTTTTTTCAGATTACTTCTACTGCAAATAAGCAGGTGTTGGGAACTTTAATTACACCAGAAATAATTATATTCCCCTATCCAGTATTCCTTAGATCACACTGCCCTCTACAGAAATAAGCATTAGTTTTCAGTCTAAAAAGCAAAACCACCCACTGGAAATCTGTTGAAGACTCAGAGCAAGAAAAGACCCTCATGGGAATAGTTTTAATTCCAGCAGGGATTGTTTAGTGGCATCCAGAGGCTTGGATAAGTGCAAAGAGACATGCAGAAAAATTGATTGTTTTTTCCTGGGCTGCATCCAGGGAATGTTGGGGTTACAGGGGGAACATCATCTCCTTCAGCCCTCGGCTGGGCTCAGAGAGGAGTCTGGTTTGTCCCTCACTGGGACAGCACTGGCAGGGATGGCTCACAGGCAATTCTGGACATGGGTCACTGTTTGTTTTTGTTCCTGGTGGAGTAGTGAGTTGTGAGGTCATCATGTTGGGTGCAGTTGGAAAGCAAGGCTGGATAGTCCCAGTTGAATGGACAGGAGCAGGTTGTGGACGGGCATCACACCCAGGCAGGTCCACATCAAGGCTTCTCAGGGGAAGAGCTGGGGAGGATGAGGGACTGGGAGAGGAAACCTGGGGGCAGAGTTTGGGCAGGGGTTATAGGACACTGAGGGGATCACAGAATTATTAGGGTTGGAAGGGATCACCCACCCAGCCCTCCTCCCCTCCAAGGCAGGGTCACCTGGAGCAGGTGACACAATGCATCCAGGTGGGTTTGGGATGTCTCCAGGCAGGAGGACTCCAGGCCCTCCCTGGGCAGTTGTTCCACGCTCTGCCACCCTCTGTGGAAAGAAGTTCTTCCTTGCTGTGTTTTAGTTTCTGGCCATTGTTGCTCATCCTATCTCTCACCACCGAAAAGAGTCTGGGACCATCCTCTTGGGCAGATGGGCATTTGGAATTTGTCTGTTAACATCCCATGAACCCTTTCCTTTGTGTTTGAGCTGATGGGGTGAAGGTGGGAAGGCTGGGCTCAAACCTGGCCACTTGTCCCCTTCAGTGTTGCCTCGAGCCCCTTCTGTGTGCACTGGGACAGGGCCCTTCCAGCCCCTTCTCTCCCACCTCCTTCTCCTCTTCTTAAGAGCTGAAGTTACACTTGACTTCATGGTGTGTTCAGCTGGGATGTCCTGTGCACTTTAAATCCTTTGCAATCCCCAGTCCTTGGGGAGACACTGGAAAGCCCATCAGAACCTGAGTTCTTAACTCATATGTCCTGTTTGGGTTTTTTTTGTTGTTGTTGTTTTCCTGTGCAGATCCTGATGAGTTTGAGAGGATCTACGAGCCCCTGGATGTGAAGAGCAAGAAGATTCACATTGTGGACAGTGGGCTGACGTTTAACCTGCCATACCCCCTCATCCTGAGGCCTCAGAGAGGCGTCGATCTCATCATCTCTTTTGATTTCTCGGCAAGGCCAAGCGATTCCAGCCCTCCTTTCAAGGTGAGTAAGACAGGCCATCCCCTCCTCTGGGGCCAGGAGCTCAAGCTGGCTGTTGTAGTTTTCCAGTCACGTTGTTCCCACATTTCGTGGTCCCAGAAGGGGCTGCTGTATCTACAACACTGGAATAATCCTTTCCACGTCCAGCAGAATATTGGCCTTACCTCAGTTCCTGTTTACATGACTTAACAGGGCACAACTAACACGAGGAAGGCTATTTCAAAGGAAGGAAATTCAGCTGAAGGAGTTGTTTTTATGGAAATTTTGCTTTCCTACTGATTGCAGGGTTTTTATTTTCTGTCAGTATTAAACAATGAAGTCAATTAGCAGGGCACTGGTGCTCTAACTCTGTCCAGCTGCTCTCTGGGTGCTGTGATGTAAATGAATGGTCTCGTGTCATCATCCTGCAGAAATGCATCATCCTACTCACTCTGGGGTTGCTAAATAAATAACCTTTTGGAAGCAGGGCTGGCTGTCCATTTACATCTCCCTGGGATCGTCCCAGCACTGGTTTAAGTAGGATTCCTAAATCCATTCAGGCCAGAGGAAAACAGCAACAGAGAAACAGGGATTAAATGGCACGGTTGTTTTATGTAGGAGGTGTGGAAAGCACAGCTGTGTCTGTGCAACCTGTGCATCCCCAGAGCTCCATCTCGTCCCAAAGGCTTACCATGGGATCACTTTGGCAACTGATAACACAAAAAACAGCACTTCAGAGACTGCAGTGAGGTGCTCGCTTCGAGATAGGGTTTAGTGGGCTCAGTGGGATTCGGTTGAAGGTTGGATTAATGATTTTGGAGGTCTTTTCCAAGCTCAGCGATTCTGTGATTCTCAAAAAAGAGGCAATATTTATTTCCAAGAGGATTTTAAAAAGAATTTTTAAGGAAACCAGGAAAACATTTCTGTTTGAAAAACAACTGATGTCCTTTTGTTTTACAGACAAATTTCAATGAGAACAGATTATTTTGTTCCTGCGTCTTAACACTGAGGATGTTAGAAAATAACAGTGGTAGCAAAATGAGCTCGAGATCAGTGTTGTTAAATGCAAAGACAAACCAGTTTCAGGAGAATAAAAAGGGGTGATTTCTGTAATCTCTGGGTCTCTTGGGGCTACTGGGAAAAACAGAGCACTGAGAAGACTCTTCCTAGTGCTGAGATCCTTTGTTTTCTTCCTTAATTCACTGAATCCCAGAGTGTTTCTTCCTTTAATACTCTATTTGCATAAGAATATATTTCCTTTTTTGTCATGAATGTTTTCCCCATCAGCTAAACTTGCTGACACAGCACTGCCATCCTCTCTGAAGTATCTTTTTTCCTCCCTTTTTTAACATTCCACGTGTGGGCCCAGTGCAAAAGGCTGTGTATGGTCAGCCCTGTTCCTCTTACCCTCCACACTGAGCACTGTCTTCATCAGCTGCAATTTCTTGTGTCGCTTTGGGGAACGTGGAGAGAGATTGGTTGGAAGTCAAGCGGCATCCTGAGGGGTTTTCTCTAAACTGTAGTTTTAAAAAGGCAAAAAAAATCCCGTGACACAAGAGAAAAAAAACGGTGGGGAAAAATAAATGGTGCCTTTGTTTTCCTGAAGCCGCTGTTGAAGGGAAGGTGTGTTGCTCCTGAGGCACAGAGGAAGAGGTGCAGTCCAGAGGCAGAGGCTTTGTGTTCATGGTTCATGTGTGTCCCACTGGCTCTGCTTGCACTGCACAGGGTAAATGGCACTCCAGCAGTGGGCCTGTCTCCATGGTAGCACTAACATTGTACTTTGCTGGGGAAATCAGCCAGCTGAGCTCGGTGACTCCACTCTTGGTTTATCCTTTTACACCCACTATCTTTTCATCTCCTGCGTATCTACAGCAGTCGCCTGCAGAAGGGTCCTGTTCCATTGAGAACCAAGATTAAAGTTGTTGACCTTCCCTCTCCTCCCTCTCACACGCCCTCATTGCATGCTTTTGAGTCATTATTTACAAATTATTTTGTTTACTGAGTTGTCATGAGGAAGCAAAAAGCCTGTTTTCCAGCTCCCTTCACTCGGGGTGCTTTCAAACACCGCTCTGGGCTGGGATGTGACTCTGAGCACAGCAGTGCCTGGCCTGGTGTTTGTGACCTCTCCTTGGTTTCCATAGTGCTGACACTCTGTTTGCAGGTCAACTTAGGGATGGTCTTTCCTCTGTAAAGTCACTGCAAGATTTGTGGGACAGACCAGCTCTTTCCCTGCCATAAATCAGCGCTGGTGGCGGGAGCTGAGAGGCTGAAGGAGGTGCTCAGTTTGCCACTCTGGGTCATCAATCAGAGATTGGTTTGATTAGTCCTTCATGTCACAGAATCATGGAATGGTTGGGGTTGGAAGGGATCTTAAAGATCATCTCACTTTCTCACCTTCCACCAGCCCAGGTTGCTCCAAGCCCCGTCCAACCGGGCCTGGGACACTTCCAGGGATCCAGGGGCAGCCACAGCTTCTCTGGGCACCCTGTGCCAGGGCCTGCCCACCCTGACAGCCAACAATTCCTTCCTAAGATCCCACCTATCCCTACCCTCTGGCAGCTTGAAGCCTTTCCCCCTTGTCCTGTCCCTCCATCCCTTGTAAACAGTCATTTTTTTGGTAGCCCCTTCAGGCACTGCAGGACCACAGTTAGGTCACCCTAAACCTTCTTTTCTCCAGGCTGAACAATTCCAATTCTCTCAGCCTTTCCTCACTGCAGAGATGCTTCATCCCTCTAATGATCTTGGTGCCTCCTCTGGATTTGCCCCAACAGCTCCACGTCCTTCCTGGGCCCTGAATAGTTAATTAATTGCTTCTGCCAACCAGTTTGCTCCGTGTCTCTTCTCCAAACCTCCTCACTTTTCAGTGGATGCTTTCATGCACCTCAACCTTTGTGTCTTTTCAGGAGATTCTGCTGGCTGAGAAATGGGCTCGAATGAACAAGCTGCCCTTCCCCAAAATAGACCCCAATGTGTTCGACAGAGAGGGCCTGAAGGAGTGCTACGTGTTCAAACCCAAGGACACCTCTTCAGAGAAGGACTGTCCCACCATAATCCACTTTGTCTTGGCCAACATCAACTTCAGGAAGTACAAAGCTCCAGGTGAATCCCTGTTCCTTTGGAATGTGGTTGTGCACTTTGGCTCTCAAATAACTCCCAAGTGTGTCTGCAGTCCTTGGGAATGGCTCTTCTGAATTCCCTCAGGAAGGTGGTAAATGATCAGACCTAACATTTGGGTGGTGCTTTTGTGTTTGTTCTGTGCAGGTATTCCCAGGGAAACACAGGAAGAGAAGGACTTTGCAGACTTTGACATTTTTGATGATCCAAATACACCTTTCTCTACCTTCAACTTCCAATATCCCAACGAGGCTTTCAAGAGGCTCCACGACCTGATGGAGTTCAACACCCTCAACAACATCGATGTACGTTGGGAGGGTTTAAGGGTTGTTCAGTGGGGGAGTGGGTGATGGGAGCAAAACCCTAAATGTTCCATACAGGCCTTTGCTTCAGTGTTTGCCTGACTTTCTCATTTGGTTCTTGTCTTGTTTTTGCCATTTCACCATCCCAAGCCATTCAGAGTAACTGAGCAAAAGGGACTTTGGGAGGGTGGAGAGGATATGTTTAGGATTTTATACTCAGGTTTTGAAGCATGTTGATTTTTCTGACTGGAAAAAGAGGACATTGGAAATGTCTTTATCAGTTGCTGATAAAGATTTATTACTGGTTTCTTCATCAGTTATACTTCTAACTGAGTAATAATTATTTGTAAGTGGTAGTAGGTGCAACACAACATAGTGATCCCAACATCTGCAGAGTGACAAGTGTAAATGATCACCCCAGATAAAGACATGGGGAGGGGGTTATCCATATGGTAAAGAAAATTGTTACATCAGGACAAAGGAAGCAGAAGTAAAGATTTAATCATTCTCAGTATTATTTTCTGTAATAATATTGTATATTATTTTCTTTATCCTTTAATAATAATAATTCTATAATTGTTTTTATATCCTTTGAGTATGGATTTTCTCAATACTTTGATTACCCTTCTGAAGTTCACTGGGACTCAGTGTAAATGCTGTATTTACACTGATTTTTTTTTTACACACATTTTTGTGTGACTTCTTTGACATTGGTGGCTTCCCTCAGACCTATATTAACCACATTAAAATCAGTGTTTTATACTGTCAAGTAGTAGGGATTGATGAGTTTTATTAAAAATACTTTGTTCAATGATGGAGCAGAGTTAGAAATGGAAGCAGGAGTTGTTCCCATCAGAAGGGGCTTTTTCTATCAGTTAAAAAATATTTGTTGTGTGATTGACATTGGTGGCCTCCCTCATACCTTTATTAACCACATTAAAATCAGTGTTCTATACAGTCAAGTAATAGTATTTTTGATAAAACTCATCATTTTCCATGGTGGAGCAGAGTTAAAAATGGAAGCAGGAGTTGTTCCCATCAGAAGGGGCTTTTTCTGTCAGTTATTAATAAATATCTGTTGGGTGACTTGACCTATACCTTTATGAACCACATTAAAATGATTGTTTAATCCAGTCAGGTAACAATATTTTTAATTGAACTCATCCATCCCTTTGCTGAGTGGGGAGCAGCAGAAGGGGCAGTTTTTTTGGGGGGTGGTTTTTTTGGAGGGCATTTTTTGGGGCGGTTTTTTGGGGGGCATGCTGTTTTTGGGGATGCATTTTGGGGCCGTTTTTGGGGGCGTTTTTGGGGCGTATTTTTGGGGGCGGTTTCTTGGGGCCAGTTTCTTGGGAGCAGGTTTTTGGGGGTCGTCTTTTTGGGGGCTGTTTTTGGAGCCTTTTTGGGGCATTGTTTGGAGGCCGTTTGGGGGCCGTTTTTGGAGGGGCCGTTTTAGACGTTGGGGCCATTTTTGGGGCCGTTTTTGGGGGCCGTTTTTGGGGGCCGTTTTTGGGGGCCGTTTTTGGGAGCCGTTTTGGGAGCTTTGGGCGTTTTTTGGGGGCCGTTTTTGGGGGCCGTTTTGGGGGTGCAGTTTTTGGCCGTTTTGGGGGCTCGGTTTTTGGGGGCTGTTTCTTGGGGCCGTTTCTGGGGGCAGTGGTGACTGGTGTGTCCCTGTGTGCAGGTGATCAGGGAGGCCGTGGTGGACAGCATCGCGTACAGGAAGGAGAACCCGTCGCGCTGCTCCGTGTCCCTCAGCAGTGTGGAGGCCCGCAGGTTCTTCAACAAGAGCCACCTCAACAACAACCACGCGTAGAGCCCGCCCTGGCTCCTGCTCCCCTGTCTGAGGCTGCAGCCCCAGCCACTCCAGCGGGGCATCACCCACTCCCGACCATCTTCCTTGGGAACTTCCCGAGTTTCAGTGTTGTTTTGTACTGCCTTTTTTTTTTTTTTTTAAACTAAAAACATTTCAGTGTGCTGAGATCCTGATTTTAAGAACTCTGCAGTGAGGGGTTTTTTTGGACATCATCGCGTTCAGTGGCTTTTCTTTTTTCCCATAAAACCGTAAACACTGGTTTCTTTTGGGGGGTAATTGATTCTTGGTTGATGTAAACTGAGCATAGCTTGAAAGGTAAGATGGGATCAGAAAAAAATAAGATTGAAATCCACTTTTGCATGTTGTAAGAATGTCTGTACCACTCAGCAAAACCCCAGACCTCCTACATTTTCTTGTTCTCTTTTGATCCTCCAAATTACATTTCTTGAATCCTTGAGCTACTGGCACCTGTGTGTTAAATTATTGTTACTTTGTGTATTTCTGACCAAAATGTTTATACAGAACTTGACAGTGCTTTTTGACAGCGATTTTTTTTTTGCATTTGGCCATGGTTGAACCATCACATTTCTGCACAGGGACAGTGGGAATGTTTACTGGGGATGGATAAAATGTGCCCAGGTAAGAATGTGAAGTAGTTCATGTCTTAAGGGTTATTTGAAATAGTATTTTTGAGTCCTTTAAATAAGGAAAGATGGTGCAGAGCCACAGATTATTTCACTCCCATCTCAGCAAGTACTGAGGTAACTCTGCAAACGCACAGGAAATGCAGTGGCATCTCCAAAGACTTCAGTTGCTAAAATCTGTGAGTCCATGGGAAGGGATTTAATTAAAATGCATTTATTTTAACAGCCACTGCATCACAGAATCCCGCAATGATTTGGGTTGGGTGACCTTAAAGCTCATTCTGTTCCACCCCTTGCTGTGGGCAGGGCCACCTCCACTGTGCCAGGTTGCTCCAAGTCTACGTGCAATGTCCTGTGATTAAATAACATTTTCTGCATTGATCAGTAGGTTTTATTTCTGTTTGACTTGGTGCAGATTTAAAATCAAGCGAGAAAATGAAAGTAATTTATCCTAGTGCTGCGTAATTTAAACATTTTTCCATGAATTTTGGAACGCAGGAAGGAACTGGTACCATTACATTATTGTAATATTTTCTTTTTAATGTTATATTTCCCTTTGGTAATGTAATATTTGTATTTTTTATTTTATAATACCTACCTGCTCTATTTCATGGAGGGGTTTTATCATGCTTTATACAGTTTGTATTATCACGCTGTTATCTGACGACAACAAATAAAACTGTATTTGCCACCTGCTGTTTTCAGCCAGTTTATTCGGGTGATTTCTGCTGTATTTGCTCTGTTACTGTGAAGAGGCGTGGGACAGCTGGGTGGTGGGGGCAGACTGACACTGGGGGTGGAGGCTGGTGGGTCTTTGCTGTCTCTAATCTTGGATTTCTTCAAAGGCAGGGGAAGAAGGGAAGTTCCTCCAGGCCCCTTTGGAGCCAGCGGCTGATCCCGGACTCTGAAGAGCAGGAGCAGGTACTGCTGTGGTTTGCAGGTGCATCCAAACTGCTGGTCTGGGATGGCTGGGGAGGGGTGAGGGTGTCCCTGTGTGCACTGAGCTCCTGACCTGCCACTGCTGGGACCTCCTGGGCTGCTGGTGTGGGGGTTCCCCCTTTGTCCGTCTGCCAGAGCCCCCCTTCCCTGCTGGAATCGTTACAATCCCTGCTTCTGAGGTTTGCCCAGAGAAGCTGGGGCTGCCCCTGGATCCCTGGGAGTGTCCCAGGCCAGGTTGGACAGGGCTTGGAGCAGCCTGGGCTGGTGGGAGGTGTCCCTGCCCAGGGCAGGGGTGGCACTGGGTGGGCTTTAAGGCACCTTCCAACCCAAACCACTCTGGGATCCTGTGATTCTTCAGGCATTAGAAGTGGTTTGGGCTCCCCAGAAGCTCATTTGTGAATTCATAGCTGTGATTGCGCTGCAGTCTGCAAAAAAAAAAAAAGCCTCTGTTAAATCTGCATCCATAAATTTCAAATGGAAAAAGGCATCTCTGCATGGGCAGAAACTTAGAAAAGTGTTCTTATTTTGTTCTTCAGCAGAGCAGAATACTGAGGCTTACAGCCTTTGCCATACTTTATATTAAAAATAATGTGAAAGGAGAGGAATAATGCAGGAAAAAACCTCTTCTGACACATGGTGTGAAACCAAACACACAGAGTTTTCCCTTGGCCTAGAAAGTTAGTCCCTCATTTCTCATTTCCCTCCCTCCAGTCCCTGGTTCATCTGGCCTGTTCTTGCAGTATTTTTTTCCAGCCAAGGGGTAGGTTCCCTAGGAGGCAGTAAAAGGTGGGTTTGGAGACTGGCAGGGAATGGTTCCACAGCCAGTGCTCTTCCTCATTCCCCTGGGCATGTTTTATCTGTGGGATGAAACTTAACCAGTCAGTTCCTGCTTCTCTGTGGATGCTGATTTATTTTGTTGCTGGGATTTCAGAGGGTGATACCATTCCAAGGCAATAGGAGAGAGCAGTTTGTGGAAGGGCTTGCAATGTTTGTCATTTTTCTTGCTCAGTTACTGAATTTGTCAGTTGTCATTGATCAGGAACAGTTCCTGTCCCAGGAGGATTGTGAATTTAATAATGTCTCCAGAACTTTCTTACTTAGTCTCAAAAGGTAAGCACGAAGAACTTAGATACAATGTGCCGTAAAACTCAGTTTTTCCACAGCTTCCTGTTCATTCTCCTTGTTTAGCAACCAAAAAAGGATAATCCTCCCCCACCCCCTCCTTTTGTTTGGGTCCCATTTGGGGTGGAAAGATAATAGTTGCACAGCATCTCCCAGGTGTCTTCTTGGACACTTGGACTGTAAACTGGGTTATGACTGTTGGGTTTTATATTTACCCCTGAAAATAGAATTTAAAAAGTGAAAACTTTTCCTTTCTCTGTGTTACAGAGACTCCTGCAATTCATGAACTGCCAAGTGAAAGAAGCACTTTTATTTACGTGACTTGTGTTTGCTCTGCTCTCTCAAAGCCGTGTCGATGTTTCCTGAAGCTGTAAATCCCTCCCCATCACTCTCTGGGACAGGTTTGGGTAGGGATGTGACTCATCCCATTAAGTTGCATCCACCAGCCCTTCTCACGAGAGGTGAAGAGGAGAGGCTGTCAGGAATTCCCCATGGCAACACAAACACCACACTGCCTCGCGTGCCAAGGGCAGGCCCTGGCACAGGGAAAGGAAGGGGAGCCCGTAACCTTTGGACAAACCACAACCCACAAGATGGGATGCAGCAGGAACAGGAATTCCTTATGTGGCCATTGAAGCCCCACAGACTCGGCTCAAGCAGAAATTTGGCGGCAGAGGCCGAGCTGGAAGACTCCTGGTCTCCAGGTTTTGTCGGGAAATGTTGGGAATAGAAGTGCCAAAGGAGGCAGCCACGAGCTGGGGGGATCCTGGTGGGAGAGGATAGACCTGGATCTCAGGGATGACACAAACACAGCTGGCTCCCAGAATGGGTGGGGGCAAATGAGGAGCTCTAGGGGAACCCCACTGTGATGAGGCCCCTGGTGGGAGGGGTGTCTGATGTCTGCACAGTGTGGGACCGTTCTGCGATGCTTGGGGCTTCTCCATGGTTCCACCTCCACCTGGAGTCAGCAGCCCCATTCCTGAGGCCTTCCCAGGACCTGCCAGAGAAACCTCAGGGAATTTAACACAACCCAACTTTGTACTTTTGCCTTTAATCAGAAAAAGGCTCTCCCAGTGCATCCTCCTTGAAGGCTGTGGCCAAACTGGTCACAGAAACCTGGGAACTACGAGGTGGCTTTGGCTTTTGTTGTTTCCCTCAAATTCTCATCCAGATGTACATTTTTAGCCAAGTCAAAAGTGAGCAGGGAGAAATAGGCTGCTCTGATCTTACTTTGGGTGTGAAACTGTAACTTCTGCCACTGCAGAACAAACGACATCACCGAGGCTGCATCTCGCTGACCTGGCAGTGTCCCAGGCCAGGCTGGACGGGGCTTGGAGCAGCCTGGGCTGGTGGAAGGTGTTCTGCCCATGGCAGGGGCTGGAATGGGGTGATCTTTAAGGTTTCTTCCAACCCAAACCATTCCATGTTTCTGTGATTCCACAGTTTGTTGTCATTGTGGAATTCAGCTTTATTTCCATTCCCCATCCTTTTTTTTTTTAAATTTTTAGTTTAGTTTTTTTTTATGGAATGGCGAGGACGGATGGCTGGGGATGGCTGCAGGGGATGGGGCTTGTGTAAGGCCGGTCAGTAAGTGCTGGAGACGAGGAAGAGGCACCTTCTGCATCCCCCTTGTGCTTAACTCATTCCAGACGTTCAGCCCAGGGCGTGTGCTGGGGAACACGGACCGGAACGAGCGTGACGACTTTCAAAGAAAGCGGGTGGAGCGTTTTGCCGGCGTGTTTGGGAAACAGCAACGCTGATGCTTTGCAGCTGTGGGTTCAGTGCCAATTCCTTCTGGTCTCGTTTTATTAAACCCCGGGGGTTTGCTCCGGGACGTTTCTGTGTGATGGTCAGACCGTGTTTATCTAATCCTGACAGACACAGACCCGGCTGAGAGAGCTGGGTGAGTGATGTGAGAGTGGATGTGAAGGTCCCTCTGCCCTTCCATAGCCCCGGGGCTCTCCCTGCTGGCTGTGAACCGTGACTTGTTAGCCAGTGGATTGGCTGAAAGGAGGGAGGTTTGACCCCAAATGAGACCTGTGCCCTGGGCAGTCCCCAAAGCTTGTTTTTGACGTCCCACCCTGGCACTCAGAGCTGAGGATGGAGGCTGGGCAGGATCAGCCCCCGGCAGCCTGGGCAGTGTGAGCACATTCCCCTCGGTCCAATAAAGCTGGTGGAAAACACCAGTTAAGTAGTTTTGCCTCCAGTAACCTCTCCCTGTTTTGAACTGATGCTTTTTTTTTGTCCTTGCAGGAGTCCAGAATTCAGTAATGCTGATTAAACTCTCAGGCTTCAAGCCTCTTTTAGCAACTTGTTCAAAGCAACATTTCCCTCCAACTTTTAGGTGAAGAAATTTATTTCAGGGTTTCAGTACCTCACCAGATCACAGGACTTTCTCTGTTGTCACCTGTGTGTGTCTTTTCTGTCTCTGTTTTCAGGCAGTGTGTGACAAGGGCTACCAGAAGAGAAACGAGAAAATAATTTGACATCTGGAATCCTCTCTTGTGTCTTTATTAGTCACTTCCTTTTCTCGTGTTTTTGAATCACCACTGGATCATGGAATCGTCAAAATCAGGGTGTTTCGGTGTAATGATGTGGAATCTGGTTGAAATACAGGAATCAAATCTTGCAGGTGAAGAATACAGGTATTTTTGCAACCTGTGCCAGGGCCTCCCCACCCTCCCAGGGAATAATTCCTTCCCAGTATCTAACCTAATGTTGGTGGATCTGATTGAAGTCAAATAATCCCAGGACTTGGTGCTCCATTTTGGAGCCTGACATGAAGGCTCTGGGGGGGATTAAGGGACAGGGGTTGGGTTCCTTTTCCTGGTTAACCATCATGATCTGCTCAACAGGGAACACACGTGTCATCCAAACAGACACTGTTTCATTTCTTAAACAGAGGTTACCAGGAAGGAGGGGATGCCCAAAAAGGCAAGATGTAAACCCAGCAGCTCCTTCCGTGCGTGTGGCTGGGAGGGGGAGGCCGAAGCTCCTCTTGCAAAAATAGTGGTGGCTGAGCTGGACAAACATGCACAGAGTGCACAGGAAGGTTGTCAACTTGAGCCTTGCATGTGGACTTGAAGAGAATTTGCTCTTTTAAATGTGGGTTCCTTTCAAATCAGAACGAGGAATCAGAGCCCCGAAGTTGGACCGGGTGTAAACAGCCCAGTTTTAGAAGTGTTAACGTTTTACTCCGCTGTAAAATCCCAGCATTTGTGTGATGGAAGCAAACTCTTCTGCTCTGCTGTGTAATGGGATAAATGTCAGCTTGAAGGATTCAACTGCATTGAAAAGGCTTTTCCTGATTGCTCGGATGTTGTAAGATGCACTTAACAAAACCCTGTTGGCTTAAAGGATGCTACTGAATCACAGTTTTCTGATGGCAAATCCTTGCAGTGGAAAAAGCCTTTACTCATGTTTTCCCAGTTTCCTGTGTTGTGGGACACCAAGGAAAAAACTCTTGCAAAACACAAAGCTTCACCCACAGGTAAGAGCCAAGCGATGGTGTTTTGGCATCTGAATAAACACGGGTTGCTTAGGAAAAAGAAAAATAATTGAAAATCCAGCTTTGTCTCCCAGGAGAAGGAAGAAACAGTGCTCAAGTGCCTTCCTAGTGCTTGGGTTCCTTGGGTGTTCCCATCCCACCCGTTCCCCCTTGCTCCTGGGGGCAGGTGGGCGTTAGCAGAGCGATGGAATCCGGAGCAGGAAGGGCAATCCCAGGGATCAGTGAACTGCTCTGCTAAAACCTGGGCAAGTTCAGACCTCCCCCAGCCCACAGAGGTGCTCAAGCCCTTCCCCAGGTGCTGAATGCTGTGATGTATGAGCTCACTAAACGGGGATTTATCCTCAGATTCCTCCTGGATGCACAAACACACCTTTTGCAGGGCATTAAAACCTCTGAGCAACCTGATTGTCCCCCAGCTGTGACCAAATGGTGTCTCCAGGACCAGCCACCACACAATCAGTCCATCAAGCTGCAGAAAGGCTAATTAACCTTGGGACAGAAACTATTGACCTGCAGAACTGAACAGGTTTCAGTCTTCCTTTAAAGCAATGAGTGGCTGCCAATTTGTCACCGGATTTTTTTCATCAATCTTACCCCCAAAACTTTATTTTTGTGTTTCTCTACTTTTCACAGGTAATGCAGTAAAAATAATTGTAAGTCTACTCACTTTTTTTTGCAGTGTAATTCTGTGTATGGATGCAGGACAGTAATGAATGAACTGTAGAGCAGCTTTGGGTTTTTAGCATTCTCAAGGTAAGGAAAAGGCAAACATGGAGAAGACACTGCCAGTGCCTCCATGCCCTGAGCCCCTGAGCTTAACCTGCTCCTGCTGTTCAAGACCCTGAGTTTGTTAATTCGTGGTTGATTGCTAAGTGATTTAAATGTCAGTCCAGTCACTCCCTAGAGGGTCTGTGCCTGCACAACCCCGTGCCAGCCTGCAGCTCACACAATGAGCGAGGACAACAGCGTGGGAAAACAGAAAGAAAATTACCCTCTGCTCCTAAAGGTAGGAAAATTCAGATTTTCAATGCTTTCCTGTGCTGACAAACCAAGCAGGAATTACACTCAGGCAGTGTCTGCCCAGGAGAGTGACCTTGGCCCTGTGGTTGGACACTGCACTGTGGGATCCTCACGTGTCTCTGATGTTTGCTCTGTGCCTTCGTGTTTTCTTGCCCTTAGGTATATTTTCAGCTGTAAAGACCTAAAGAAATAAGATAAATAGTTGGTAAATAATGTATCACTCTGGTCTGAGTAGGCAAGAAAGAAAAGGAGACTCTGTACTTGGACTTAATTTTGACGTGTAAGGATTTCACATGCAATATAAATATACATGTATTTATAGCAGTTGTTGGTTAAAAGGGACAGACCAAACAAAACATTCAAAATATATCAGATTTAAGAGCAGATAGCGAAGGAACTCTGCTTTTTGTGGGGTTTGGGCAATGTTTTCTGGGTGTGCTCTACTTCAGTGCTTCCACCACTGTTGTTGGCATTCCCCACAGTCATCCATAAAAATCACAGGAGGGTTTGGGCTCATCTCATTCCAGTCCCCTGCTGTGGGCAGGGACACCTTCCACTAGATAAGATCCATTGTTTGTTATTTTAGAGGTCGGTTCAGATGTAGTGTCGATTATTTACAGGCACTGATAACATGATGGGAGGTTTGATCTCCAAAATCCCTACCACTATTTCCTAAACTTGCTCACTTTCATCCCCCACATTTATTTCCCCCTGCTTCAAAACCTGTGAAGGCCTTGAGGTTGCACACACCACCTATTGGGCTTCTGGGGCTTCTTGCACTTTGTAAGCAGCAAGTGGAAATCTCAGATGAAATATCTACTGTGTCGGAATTCCATAGTCAGGGGAGTCCCACAGGTGCAGGGATGAGGGAAGAGCACTGGCACAGGGTGCCCAGAGGAGCTGTGGCTGCCTCTGGATCCCTGGAAGTGTCCCAGGCCAGGCTGGATGGGGCTTGGAGCACCCTGGGATAGTGGGAGGTGTCCCTGCCCATAGCAGGGGGTGGCACTGGATGGGCTTCCCCTCTCATTACCACAAAGATCCATCCCTAAGAGCTGCACATCCATCAGAACACTGCTGAAAGTCCCCTTTTTCCTGGCTGGTGGCACTTCCAAGCTCCTTGGAACTGGAACACCAATTAGCCCCCATTGTTTTGAGTCTGTAACCCAGAACTAAACAAACTTTTAGTTCCTTCTTGGTTAATATTTACCCACGTGAGTAAGGCTGTGATTACTTCACAGGTTCTCTTGTAATTGTTACCTGCTTTATTTTGTCTTCCTGACAACAAATCACAAAGTCCCGAGGCTGGAAGACAACTGAAATATTGTACCAGGCTATGGCTCATATCCATCTGGATTCTGATTAAAGACAATTGCACCAGGGTCTGTATTTTTACCCTAAATCACCTCTCTCCAATTAGGAGATAAATTTGTTTTGCAATTCACCTTACATTGTTTGGGAATTTAGGGAACCTTTCAGAACTGTCTCAAACCTACTTGAAATATCTCCAGAGGTCATGAATTTGTAAGGGTGGGAAATTTTAACCATTAGTTTGACGCTTCCTTGTTTGAGAATTGATACAGGATATTTTTCTTCGATGCACAAAGCAAAAAAGATTCCAGAGAAAGTTCCAGTAACTTTAAATTCTGCTTCTGGCAAGTCTTAATTCCATATTCTTGGTAGGAGTTTGAACACTTTAGGCACTGGAGGGAAAGTGGCATTCCAGGCCCTGTACAGGCTTTTGGTTCTAGCAGTGTTTGAATTCAAATGGTATTTTTGGGAGCAATTTGAAGGAATTTGTTGATCTGTTCCAGTGCTTGGCACTCACAATAAAGGGTGTAAATAAATACAGAGCATGCACTGGGTTGGGTAAGAGGTTAATTTTCCTGTGCTTGAACAATCTTAGGGAGAAGATGGAGAGGGCTCTCCTGAAGTAATTTATGCTTTAAGGAGAAAAATGTGAGAGACACAGGAAGTGGCAGAGTTTCCCACTGATTGTTGCTTGCTGGTAAGCAGATCAAGCAAATTGCAAAGGCAGCTGGAGGTGACTTCAGACATCAGTCAAAAAAGAAAAAGTGCAATAAGGAATAAGGGAACGGAATAGGCTTTGGCTGTATTAATATATGCATGAAAAGCTCCCTTTTCCAGTGAAATAATTCAAGCCTATTGTTCAGCTTCATGGGGAGAATAAACACCTTCCTCCCTTTGCAGGGTTTGCAGTTCATCAGCACCTTGCTGGCAGCGTGGCTGCTCTCACCTGAGCTGTCACCCTGCTGCTCAGGGCAGAGAGCACCCCAAGAGGGGACAGGGGGAACATTTGTGCCCCTGCAGGCAGGGGAGCAGCCTGGGCAGCAGGTTGGAAAACAACCCCTGGAGCTGGCAGGGAGGATGGGCAGAGGAAACGCTGCCTGCCTGGGTTTGGCTCGGCTGCTCTCTTGTCTTGCTGCTGGGTCGTGAAAATGGTTTAATTAAAGCACTTGCAGCGCTCCAGATGGAGCAGGGCTTTACAGCAGGTGGATACAGCGTGAACTCCAGAGTGTGAAACCTCCAGGGCTCTCTTTCCCTCTTCAAGAGGCAGAGGAGGGTCCGTTGTGTTCAGGGCAGGGTGGAATCTCGGAGGTTTCTCAAAACACCTTTAAATATTGGCAGTGTCCACCCCCATTTTTTTTCTGACAGCTCTGAGGAATCATGGAATCCACTAGCCCAGGCTGGGCAGGCTACAAATGTAGGCAAATACCATTTAATAAAGTTACTAAAAGATCACTTCATCTTCAGCTCCTTTCCCTTGATAAAACCATGGGGTGGATTTACAGGATGTTTTCCTTGCTGCTAATTGGGGGTAAGCTTGATGTATCCTTCATTTGCATTCAGAAAAGCTTTAATACATCAGCCCTAGAAAAATCAGCCTACAATATTTTTATATTACATTATATATATATAAAAAATATATCTGTCAGTTATATATTTTTATATTTTTTTTCCCAACTGTATCAGTCTTAGTTTTTTGAGGAACTGGCTTATCAATCTCTCAAAATGCTGCAAACATTGTGTTTGTTTGTAAAAAACTGTTTTTAAATGCTTATAATGTCTTGTCCTCAGTGAAATCTGTTGACAGTGAATCTCACAGACAAATTTTAACCAGTATCTCCCCACATTCTCTTTTTTTTTTCTCCTGTTTCAATGTATTGTTGATCATCAGCTTGTGTTCGTACCATGAAAGATCAAAACATGACAGTCTTGCACTTTGGCTTTTTTAGCTTTATAATTTATAGAAAAACTAGAAGGTTTTTCTCCGTTCAGTAGTTTGTGCTCAAAATGTGAATATTGTATATTGAATTCAATTTAAAGCTGAGAAATTCCAGCTTAATGAAACCGGAAAAGGGGCTGAAAACGTGATAGGAACTTTTTGCTACGGAATGTTGCATTTACTGGGTTCAAATGTCCTTGTAAAGGGTGTCTAAAACTGAAGCTGGGCCAGTGGAAGAATCCAGGGGTCTGTCTTGGATGAATCGACCAACAGGGCTGTGGGGAAAGGACAGACGGGTTATTGGGGCTGGTCGAGGCTGCAGCACCTGAGCTGCAGGTGCTTGGAGGGCGAGGAGCTGGGAAAGCCGGGAATCGCGGCTGGAAAGGGCTGCTCCTCTTTTATGGCTTACCAGGTTGTCATCTCCCGTCTCCACCTGCTCCTGGGCGCTCCCCCAGTTTAAACCAGTCCCACGGGCAGCATCTGCTGGGCGCTCCCCCAGTTTAAACCAGTCCCACGGGCAGCATCTGCTGGTTTCGGGGCGCCACCTCTTGGCTGCTCCTCCTGCCGGGCTGGGAGCTCGTGTTTTCCACATTCCCTGCTCCAGGAAATAATCTGAGAGGAGGTGCAGTGCAAAGAGGAGCGGGACATCACTCGGGATGAGCTGAAACAGAATCGAAAGTTTTGGGTCAGATCGTGTTTGTCTAGTTGCTTTTTGTTGATGTTTTACTGTTGATTGTTATTTTTTTCTGGGGGTTTTTATTCCCTGTGATTAGCCCATGCCAGATTTTTCCAGACAAACCCACCATCCCCTTTAGGGAGACGGAAGTCTGATGTGAAAACATCAAAGGATGGCATTCAGCATCCTTCCCATGAACTCACAGAAGCACAGGTGCAGCTCTCCCCTGCCTTTCTTTTCATTCCTCCAGACTCTCACACAACTGATTAAAGTTTCAGGAACTGGTTAAGACAATGCATTCCTGTTCCTTTGTTGCTGTTCTCAGGAAAGCAGATTTCCCAGCGTGGTACCTGTTGGAGGGTTTTACAGGAGGGGCTGCCAGCCCCCTTGGCATGTGGAGAGAAACCTGAGCAGGTGGTGGTGGCTTTCCCTTGGGATCCTGCCTTAACATTTGGATGAAAACTCATGCCTTAGTTCCTCCCTGTTGAGTGGCTCTTGGGAGTGTTATCTGAGGAATGCAGATGAAGGAGCTCTGTGGAACCACAGGTGGGATGGCAGGGAGGTGTTTCAGCTTAAAATGACCCTCCCTGCCCTGTGCCTGCAGTGTCTGAGCCTTCTCATCAAAAAGCTTCACCTTCCCCTGCTCTAAACCCTGATGGACTCCACTGACTAATTAAGACACTCGTGCCCCTGGGCCACTCTCCACCTTTAAAGGGTGGGAACTGCAGAATAATTAGTGGTGCTGACCAGATAAATAACCATTTTGCAGCCTGCCTGAAGTCCTTGAAGAGGAGCAGGAGTGGAAGGAGTTTGCTGCTGCTGCTTCTTCCAGCAGGGGTTTGTGCCTCAGTGCCTCAGGGGTGACTTACTGTCTGCCTCTGTTTGCAGGTTTCAGATGATGCCACCCAGGATTAGCCGATTTTTACCACTGAAGGGAGATAAAATGGTAAAACTAAAAAGCAGTCTGTAAATTCCAGCAACAAGGGTGCCAAGCTCTGCCTTTGGTGATGGATGAGGCTTGGGCATTTTTATGTTCCTCTTTATTTGCAGTTTGGCTCTACCTGGGGGAGACAACATTAACTGCCAGGAGAGAGAGTGCAGCTAATAACAACATGGGTTTATAGGATTGTGGGCTGAAACTTTATTCCATTCCTTTATTCCTGTAAGGACTCAGGAAAATCTGCAAGTGGCTCAAAGGACAGTTTGACTGATTAGTGCTTTGACCTTGAAAAGCTGAGCTTTGGAAGGTGTATCCCAAGGAGTCAGTGTGTGTGTATGTACAAAACACTCAGAAAATGTGATGAATTTCCCTTTCTAACCTTAACCTCAGCTCTGACTGTGGGTCAGAGAGGCAATCCAGGTGAGCAGGGAGGAACAAACTGAGTTAGTCTTTAGGAATTTGTCTTTTATGGAGGATGTCAGCTCATAACGTGGCTGCTAATGATGACACTTCCATTTCTTTGAGGGGATCAGAGAGATGAAGGTGGGAATGATGCTGATGTCCAACAGGCCTGTGCAGAATACTGGGATACAGATATTGATGGATAATTCTCATTGTGCATTTATGTTGTTGAATGGGTCTTACAGTAAAAAAGAACTTACCCTCTTGTGGAGATCATATCTGTCTTGAAAGATAAGGGATATAACGTGACACCCTCCTGTCCCTGGAGCTGCAAAGCATTTCAGCTGAAGGACCCTGAAAATTAAGTCAGATGGCCAGGAAATGAAGTGCAGGGGGAATTTTGCTTTCAAGGCTCTGTTGTTTGTCAGCCCCTGCTCTGCATGAGCTACCCGAGGCCCCCAGGGTGATATAAAAGCTGGATTGCTTTCCCAGGAGGTGAGGGGGGAGGAGAAACTCTGCAGGAGTGGATTTCCCTGCAGTTTGCTCGGTCAGCACACTGTACATGCCATTTATGTTTTGTTGTGGGAGGGGGGAGAGGGAGCAGGCTCTTCCCAGCCTCCCACTGCAGGCAGTCTTTACCCTCAGTGCTGTTACTGGCCCCTTTTTTTGGGATCCTCAGGAGATCCCCAGACCCCCCTGCTTGGGCAGGAACCTCCCAAGGAGGTGAGAGCTGCTCTGGAGTCACTGATTTCTATTTCTGAATGCCACTCCTAGTCCATTCCCCACAGTAAAAATTGAAGGGGAAACTTAATGAGGTTTGTTTTTTCTTTCTTTCTTTTTTTTAACCTCTGGGAAACATAAAAAAAAGTAGTAATCACTTATTCATAGTCCAGTTTCCAGGAGAAGCTGTTAATCCTGGTCAAACACGGAGGAGATACCAGTCCTTCAGGACTTTCTGTTCCTTTATCACTGCAGGAGCTGGGGCAAAACCTAAAGTGGGCAATAGCAAACATTTGGGAAGAGGAATAAAGGAACCCAAATCTGATGGCCCTGCAGAATTTGCCCCAGAGAGGGTGGGCTGAGTTATTTAGATTTAGTTCTTAAAAAAAAAATTCAAGTAGAAGTTAGTTACAGTTGGTGAAAGGTTCAGAGGGTGATCTGGAGTGAGGAAAAAGGATACCTTAAAATGCCAAAAAATGGAAGGAAAGTAAATATCAAATGTGCTGGAACTTTTGTCTCACTTACACATGAAAGCAGCTCTCTCTGAATCTCTGCTGGAGTGGATCATTCAGTGGCACCCTGAAACAAGGATGCTTGTGCAAGTACCTTGTGCTGATGACTTATTAGCACACGAAAATAGAAGATTAGAGCAGAGGGATCAGAGCAGGAGATGCTCCAGAGGCCTGGAGGGAGTGGGACAAAGGATGGGAACTGCTTGTCCACACCTCCCATGACTGGGTGTTAAGGGATGTAACCAGGATAAAGCTGATTTTAGGAATAACAAAGAACAAGAACATCCAGTAACTCTGCCATATGCAGCAAAACTTGATATAACGTGGAATCTGCACATCAGTGAGGAGAGAACAAGTAAGCAAAGCATTCAGAAAGTGGTAAAAATCACCCAGGAGGACTCAGGAGGGAGAGGAAGAAATTCCATTATCAGTGTTAGAATTGCTCCTGGCGAGGAAGGAGGGTCAAGGAGAACCAGACAGGGAGATCCCAGGAAAAGGGGGCGCTGCCAGCAGGTTTTGCCAGCAGGGATTGTGATTGTGTCACGTGGTTGCAAATTGGCTGCTTTGCACTACAAATGTTCCTGTCCTTGTAACTGCACTGATAATCATTCCTGGATTAGGCTGGCAAGGCTTTAATTAGCTGATCAATGAGTTCTTGGCCCTGCACACCAAGTGTGTTCCTGTGGCCTGGGGTGGGTTGGGAAGGTGGTGGTGAGGTCACCTGCCCTGGAGGGCTGGGGTGAAATCTGGGTGCAGCAACGTGGATGGTGGATAAAGGGCCTTTCTGGGGTGTCCCAGAAAAATAGGGTACAAATGGTTTGTTAAAAGCAGGTATTTCATGAAATATAATTAAGAGAAGTTATTCTCAAAAATGTTAATATTTGCACAAATTTTTCGGGATTTTTTTTTCCACAGTGGAGCTCTGGTTCTCCCTGGGCAGAAGTTGTATTGTACATTTATAGGTGGGCTTCCAGAAAAGGAAGAGGCAAGGATTGGTTGGAATCTGTCTGGATTTTTGCTGCTGGTTTTTGGGGCAAAAAAATGAGCTCCTAATTTTAGTAAATATGTAACAAAAATAAGAAAAGGGGAGAGGATGACCTTCCAAAGCTTGCCTTCTAGCACAGGGACACGCAAACAAGGTTGCAGATCCAGCCAAATCTGTTTGATTTCGGGCTGTAGGAAATTGTCCTTCCTGTTCAGAAAAGCACAGGTTGTATTGCACAGCCAAGCTCATTGTTGAGTTTGATATAAAAACTCTGATATAAAAGCTACCGGGTTTTTTTGAGGAAAAAAACAAAGCACTTTAAATGAGGAAAAAACCAAAGCACTTTAAACAGAGAAAAACAAAAATAAAAACTGACTAACGAAAATATACAAACTCAACGCTCAGTTCTCTAGAATGTTAAAGATTTCCTAATTTCCATTTCTTAATGCAGTTTCCTGGTTTTGGACCGTGACATCCCATTTAAATTTGGCAAAGTGAGCCTTGGCTGGGGCCGTCTGAGCAGGTGGGTGCATGTGCTCTTCAAAAGCGGCACCTCCTGATTTTTCTCCTTCAATCCGTTCCCATTCCCGGCGCTCCCTGCAGTGGAAGTTTCCCCCACACCCACTAGAGGCTCCTCTTGCTCTGCAGGCTCTGTTACTGGTACAGGCACTAAAGGAATTATGCTGTGAAGTTCGGGATTAGTTTTAATTTTGGGCTCTCGTGTTTTCGTCTCTGGTTGTTTTGTTACATCAGCACTTGGGAAAGTTTATTTTTAAAGAGAATTGGAGTGTGTCTTTGCCTCTCTTTTGGGGTGTTTTCCCTCCCTCTCTCCCCTTATTTAAGGATGCCAATAAGGAGGGTTGGGACAAGCCTGTCTCCCTGTTTGTGCAGGTGCAGGAAGGTGATGTTTCTTGGGTTATCCTTAAATCACAAATCAGTGGCAGACTCTGCAGCTGAAGCACGAAGGAGCAGCAACATCCTCTGGGGTTGTTCAGGGACTGGCTTTTGCAGGGTTAGGCTGTTTGAATCCCAGATTCCCGTGCCAGGGACTTGCTGGTGACCTCAGCCTGGCCTTGCCCCTCTACCCTGGACTTTTTAATCACCACATCATCTTCCCTTCCTTATCCGTGCCTGCAGTGATGGGGGAGAAGGACTTGTGGGCACAGCTGAGTGTTAATTAATGACAGACAGGTTATGCTGTGGCAGAGCTGGTTGTGTGCAGTTCTAAATGTTTTTTTCAAAGGTCAGGAGAGGCATGTGCACCAGACCCTTCCCCCTCAGAGCTCCTCAGAGAACTGGGGTTGTTTCAAAGCAGTTTCAAAGCAACTTTGGACAAAAGCCACAAAATGTCTCCCTCAGCAGCCACAACTGCATATATGTGGTATAAACCCTGCATTTTTCAGAGGAAAAATGCAGATTTTTTCCAAAGCAAATCCCGGTGGATGAGTTCTTCCAGTCGGTTCTGCATGCAGGATTTTAAGATGTTTATGTGCAGTCTGGTTAACAGGAAGCTCTTCATAAATGTGAACTGTCTGTGGTAACAGCTCAAGAGATTGGCTTGACCAAGCCAACTGTGTCTCTTGAAGGAGCTATTTAATGTTAGGAGAGATTTCTAAACTAATGTTATTTAATTATACGTTAATTAATGTGATTAATTATAGTATTTAGTGTAATGAAAATATGCAAATTTATTAAAATATATAAAGATTTATTAAAATGTAGTTAATGTATATTTAACATTAGGAGAGGTTTCCTTCCCAGGTTCTCAAGCAGGTTGGGTCTCTCTTCTGCTGCCTTGAAGCCTGACCTCCCTGGGGGTAACTTTAGTATGGATATCAGCTGATGGTCACCATCAGGGCCATCAAATTTCTTAAATTCCTTTCAGAAGGACAGAAAATTATCCTTGTCAAACAGTTCTGCTTGCATGTTCTGTGGTGTGCCTTGTCCCAGCTTAACACGGGAAAAGTGTCGAAAACCCTTCATTTTTTACTCCCTGTAAGATATTCATTCCAATTTTTGCTACCTGGCTGAGAATCCAATTCCCCCCTGAATGCTCCTGGGAAAGAAAAACGAGTGCAAAACTGCTGGATCTCGTCCCATCTCCCATCACCAGTCATTTGCTTCCCTCAGAAGATCGCAAAATAAAGGAAATAGAGCAATTCAGAGCTGCTCTTTTATATCAGAAACATTTCCCTTTTTAACTCCTGGGTGTTTGTCTGCCCTGGGGCTGGCTGCACAGTGCTCGTGGTCCCCCAGCACACCTGCACTCACCCAAACCCCCCCAATTGCTCCCAGAGGAACAAAATGAGCAATTTTGGACACTGCCTTGGGGATGGGAGCCTTTTCCAGGTGGTTGTTCTTCAGTTTTTACTGAGGTTTTGCTGGCTGGGGCTGTTCCAAATCATCCCAGAAGGCATTTTACACAGGGTGTAAATACAGCCTGGTAGCTGAGGCCTTTGATGGTTTGAAGATGTGTGCTTTCATGTAGGTGCTCTGCAGGTTTAATTGTCATTCGCTTTGAGTCAGGAATTGGAGCTGGATGGGGATTTCATTGCTGCAGATGGTGCCTTGACAGGAATCTTTGGTCCAGGACAAATAGAACAGAAATTTCCAGTGATGGCCACAGGCTCAGAAAAGGGGATGTGGCTCAGGAATGCAGCAGGTGTTGGCTGTTCCTGTCCCTCATTTGGGTGACATCAAGCATCCACTCAGCCCTGGGACTGAGCAGCTTTGGCTCTGATGTGTTGATGGCAGCAATACCTTTTATTTTCTCTAAACCACAAGTTCTCTGCATGTGATTTAACCAGGGTTCAAGCTGAGCTTTGTTAGCTTTCCTTTGCCCGTCCTTTGATAACAACTCACTTTCTACCTGAAATGAAGCAGTTCAAGGAATTACATCGCTCCATCTGAACATTTTTGGAGATAAAGGAGGTGGGATTTGCCTTATGTTTTTCTAGCACTGTGTAGTTCTTTCAAACATCAGTTTTGGGGTCTCACTGGAGTTTGTTTTAGGTGCTGGTGGTACATTTGCAAACGTTAGTTCAGCTATGCCACATTTTGGGAAGATGGAATTTCTTAAAGCAGATAATATTCTTGACAGATAATATTTGCTCAGAGTTGACCTCAGGGATAATAATAGAAAGTTTCTCTGAACCCTGTGTTTTGGTTTTTTTTTTTTTTCAGAAGGTACTCCCTGCCAACAATTTCACCAAACTGTGGTATAAAATTACATGTTTCATTTAATAAATAGAAAGGGAAGTCTATGAGGAAATATTCTTACCATTTAATTTGACTTGTAATTAAAAAAAAAAAGATAGAACACATTTGCTAAAAAAAAAAGGAAAAAAAAAAAAGTCTTATTTGAAAATATTTCGTGTATAAAAATTTCTGGGATCATTTGAAAGTGCCAGCACCAAAATTGTTGAAATACATGAATCTCATGAATCTCATCTTCTGCCTTAATTTGTTTGATGACTGTTCTTTTATCTTGGAGCATTCTCATAGGTTTGTTGGCTGAAATTGGAG
The DNA here is from genome assembly GCF_022539395.1 of Myiozetetes cayanensis. Classification (NCBI taxonomy): domain Eukaryota; kingdom Metazoa; phylum Chordata; class Aves; order Passeriformes; family Tyrannidae; genus Myiozetetes; species Myiozetetes cayanensis. The sequence continues at coordinate 29,816,709 of NW_026086826.1, read as the reverse complement.
AGTCCAATGCCACAGACACGTTCCTTATGTTGGTGTTGGGAGATCAGGATTAAATCTTCTTTTGACTGAAGAAGCCAAACCGAAGTCTTGGACTCTTTCCACGTGAGGTAAAAATTCCCAAATTTGCAGCTCATCAGGTGGCTTCCCGAATTTGATATAAAGAGCTGAAGGGAAGGGTGGAGAGGACAGAGCCAGGGCTCTTTCTGGTGGTAAAGGGCACAAACTGGAACACCTGAGACAACCTGAAACGTGGTGATGAAACCTGGTTCTCCACAGGAGAGGCTCCTTCTTGCCAAACAACGTGTCCTGCAGCCACGGCCTGTGAGGAACCTTTGGGCTAAATATCTGTTTATGATGCAGCTCTGGAGCCTGGATCCCATCAGAAACCTCAGGTAAAGTCGGGTGCTTTGCAGACTGCTTTTCCTGGGTGCTTATTTTGTATTTGTGCAGTTAATTTGAAAGAGATGGAGAACTGCAGCTTTTTAATCATTCTAGAGATGATTCTTTTACCCAATGAAGTTAGGTTTACTGTCATGGCCTCATATTGCATTTTTAGCTTAGAAAAATTCTCTGATATCAAAATTAGAGCCAGAGGGAAAACTTAGTTTTCTCTGTAGATTTGTTTGTGCATAACTGTGCTGAAGAACTGAATACATTATTTGCATGATGGAGTGTCATCCATTCATAGAGAAAAGGCCCCAAAAACCAGCTGAGAAAGACCACGATTGGTAGAGCTGTGTCCAAATAATGGTTGTTTTGCCAACATGCTGCCGTTTGTCACCTCTGATGGGTGCAGTGCTGGGAGACAGAGGGAATCCCTTCCCGGTGCCTCCCAGATGTGGCTCAGTACCATGGACAGATCCTCCTCTTTGGGCTGGTTTTAACGCTCGGAAATTGGGATTTTATTGAAGGTGTCACAGAATCACGGAATGGTTTGGGTGGGAAGGGACCTTAAAGCCCATCCATCCCACCCCTGCCCTGGGCAGGGACACCTTCCACCAACCCAGGCTGCTCCAAGCCCCGTCCAGCCTGGCCTTGAACTCAAAACCAAACCATGGAGAGTGGAGAGATGTTGTCTGGTGAGTGGATAAGCACACGCAGGGGGGTCAGTGCAAAGAAGGATAAATCACAGGGAATGCAAGCACCGAAATAAAAGCAAAACACGGCTTGAGGTTTCACAGGAAAGTGAAACAAGAAAATGCCCTGAAACCAGCAAAGGAGACTGTAAAATCCACACGAAGTGCGTTGGTGCAGACACAGAGATCACTCTGTGATTGTTACTCAGTGAGTCTCGCTATTTATTATTCAATCAGACTATGCAAATGTTGGCATTAACATTCTAACACAGAGCCACCCTGAACCGCTGGAAGAGAACACACTGAGACCTCTGAAAGCACAAGAGAGTTTTTCTCCTCATTCACCTGATCTTGGCAGGTTATTTTGCACAAACATGGATGGGAGACACTGTCTGATGCTGGAAGCTGTCACTACAGAGCTGTTTTGCCCAAGCTGTGCTGCCAAATCTATTTGTTTGCCAGGTGGGTACTAACTCTGAAATGCCTGATGCACAGTTGAGATTGGTGGGTTTCCTGGTGGACAGATCCTCACCTCAGTGACATGGAAAATGCAAGGGGTGACCTGGATTAACCATCTTGCCTGAGAATATCAAAGCTGCACACCAAAAATATCTGTTGAGGTTTAACCCCTCCTCCTGGGTTGAGATAAGAAGAGTTTAATAATTGAAACAAAATAAAGTATAGTAATAATAATTGTAATGAAAGGGTGAGAGAGAGAGAGGAAAGCAATAAGGAAGACGAGTGATGCCCACTGAGTCCATCCCTCAGCAGCCTCTGGTCCCTGCTGGTCCCATTCCCCAGGCTCTGGAATATCCCTCTGGCCAGTTTGGGTCAGCTGTGCTGGCCACGCTCCTGCCTTCCTGTGCACCTCCTCCAAAAAACCCCAAAGCACAATCTGTTCCAGTGTGGGGAAGGAGAACAAACAATCCCTTGTTAGACACGCAGCAGAGGTACCTGTGTGTGATTTTAGCACGGGTGGGGGTGGAATTTAATGCTGTATTTACAGCTTTGGCCACACTGTGCAACAGGGCAGGAGTTGTGCAGAGGATGGACCGCAGAGGAGGTGACTTGATGGTCTTGGAGGCCTTTTCCAACCTCAGTGTTTTTGTGATTCTGTGAACTCTGAGCTGTTTTCTTGCAAATCAGGATGAAATTGCTTTCTGCAATCTGAAAAATTAGTTTGTATGAATCCCTGGCCCTGTGTCCATTAACTGGACACAGAAATCCCTGAGCTGCCCTTTATTTGCATAACAAGTGAGCCTTGGTTTTATTTTTTTATTTTTTTTTATTTTTTTTGGAAAGACCAAGACTTTAGAGCTGCTACCTGGTACTCACATATTGCTGTGGCAAGAAAAAAAAAAATAGGCACTTTTAAAGCACGATGCCCCAGCTGATGGAAGCTAAAATTTGTGAGCTGGGGGTGGGATTGGCAAACAGCCACTGAGATGATGCTGTTCAAGGTGATTGCCCTGCAGAAATGGCTCAAGAAAGGACAGGGGAGCTGATCTACCTCTCTTTTCTGATGGGGAGCAGTTTAGATAAATGAGGATAAAACTCCTTCAATCTGCCAGAATGTTACTTGATTATTTTTTTTTTTTGGATGTTTTAAGAAGAATTCCTTCTCTCTTTGCTCTGACTGTTAAAACTAAGTTGCCAGGGTAACACAGAAAAGGAAAACTGTTTCCCTGCATTCACTGTGGCTTGGTGATCCCACAAAAAATGTGGTCCAAGGAGAAGCAGCCTTGCACTGCATGGTCTGATTTATTTTGCTGGGTGTTAAAGCCTGCAGAGCTGCAAGATAAAAAAAGGGTGGAGAAATCAACCTTCACTCTGGCGTGGCTTTAATCTCACCCGAAGTGTGAGGGTCTCACCAGCCCCATTTTCCTTCCCAGTACAAGTTCTTTCCCGTGGTTAATCTCCTTCCAGTTCCTCAGCAGCTGATTTACCTTCTTGTTTCATGACACAGAGGAAAATCAATATGAAAACTGGATAGCTCAAGTAAAGTTTTATTTTTGGAAAAGCCTCAAGACCCCCCCAATAAACAAGGCTGTAGGTTGAGGCTGAGCACCAGCCTGTCCTTGCCAGGCTTTATTTTTAGAAGGTTCCTGTTCTGGGCTTTGCCATTCACACCTCAGATCTGATCTAATTGTGGAAGACAAAAGGACTGCTCTGGAGGCCTCTCTGAGGGATAATCTCTTATGCTGAGAAAAAAATCTTTAGACTTAATTAAGTCAGTTTTATCATTCCTGTGGACTTCCAGAGTGGCACAAAAAGGCCCTATTAAAGCTCAGAAGCTCTCACCGTTCTAATCCAGTGATATTAAGCAGAGGTTTATTTCAGGGAAGGTAACAAGCCTCTCCAAGAGGGACTTGTTTTGCACAGAGCTGTGGATTATTCCTTTATCTCCCCTGGAGATGCACCTTGAAAACTTGCTCTGCAAATACTTATTTTTACATCTGAAAGCGGTGCTGAATTCAAGACCCCGATTGAGCTGTCACTCGGAAAGTATAAATATCCTCTGAGTTTACCTCTTAGAGGGCCTTTTTATTTTTATAACTGTTTAACAAGAAATGTAAAGTTATGCATCCGATCAAAGCAAACCCCCTGATGTTTTATGCAACGTGTCTGCCTTTGACTAGAACAAAAAATAGATCTGAGAGTGCTTTAATCTGTTGAAAGCAGAACTGTACTTACAGTACGTGTCAGATCTCAATTGTTTGAAGTGACTTTGGATTTTCTCATCTGACTTGACATTGTTTTACTTCATTGTTCGTGTATTTAAGATGAAAGGAAATCATTACTATTTTAAAGTTAACACAAAGAAAGTAGTCACGATCAAGACCAAAGGTTTTTCCAGCTCCTTGTCTGGAGGTTTTTGGGATGCTGTTTTTGAGTGCCTCTGTGTATACTTTTTATGTACAATTATGTAGTTATGTTAAATTGCCAGCACACTACATTGTGCTACTGAAGAGCTGGAGGACAGAGCTGCATAAACAACCAAAACTCTTCCAGATTCTCACTTTGGTTTGCAAATTTGGGCTTGCATTCTTGCAGGAAGGTCCTCTGGGGGAGGTTACTGGTGTTTTCTGCTCTTGACTGGACTTTACACACCAGCAGAGCAAGAAGCTTTCAGTACAAGGGAGACAAGGATGAGCTTTAGGATCTTACTGTTGGCTTGAGCTTGCCCATCAGTTCTTGTCCAGTTCTCAGTGTCTACTTTACTGCTTCTCAAAAAGAGCAATGTGGAGGCTGAACTTCCACCTTGACACCCAGCAGCTCAGGGTGCCCAGAGAAGCTGTGGCTGCCCCTGGATCCCTGGGAGTGTCCCAGGCCAGGCTGGACGGGGCTTGGAGCAGCCTGGGCTGGTGGGAGGTGTCCCTGCCCAGGGCAGGGGCTGGGATGGGATGAACTTTGAGTTCCCTTCCCACCCAAACCATTCTGGGATTCAAGTACAACTCCCAGCCTCCATCAGGCTCCCAGAGAGGGGTTTGTGGGGAGGAGAGCAATGGGATGGAGGTGTTGCCCTCCTGAGGGCTGCCAGAGGGTGTGAGGGCAGGCTGGGACCGACCTGAGTGTGCCTGGGGTTTGGCTCCATCCCATTAATGTGCCCCTGCCACAGATGCCAGAGGAACTGTTGTGTGCTGCCTGTAAGGCAGAGCTGCTCTACCTCCTGCTTTTCATATTCCATATTTCTTACAGCTTTGGGCCCTGACTGAACCAAGATACACCAGCTACCGGAGAGCTCGTGATGTTGGCAAGGTCAGAGACTGCCTTTTGGAGCTCTTTCTCCTTCCTGCTCCCTCCTTTTCTCCATCAGCCCTTCATTCCAGCCAGTCATTTCCTCCTGAAGAAACACTCTGTGACGACTCTTCCCTGGTAACTTGTGCCTTCCAGTGACAAGTTCTGCTCTCGAAAGACCTGCAGTGAAGGAAGAGGTTTTGCCCAAGCCCTCCCAGTTTGCTTTGCTCTACATTTACTCCTTGGTCTATGTCTTAGCAGCCTGTAAGCACAGGCCATTCCCTCCAGAACACTCTGCAGGGGCAGTGAAAGCCCTGCTGTTGGTGCCTTTGTGCCAGCTGGAGCCCCCCCTCTGGACCATCAACATTATTCCTGCCCTACAACTGCCCATGTAAGGAATTTCTGACCTGCCTCAACCAAAATATGCTGCAACTTAAAGGTATTTCCGTGGTTTTGTTCCAGGTCTTTGCTAAATTACATGGGTTGGAGAGAAAACAGAGAGTATGGGGGGTGAAAGTTTCTTCAGCTGCCCAATTATAATAAATCCAGAATAAATGAAGACCAGTTAAGTTTCCATCCCTGCACCTTGTCCCTGGCTGATCTCTGTTTTGATCCACTTGAGCTGTCATTGCATAGGGGTTCTTAACATGGGAATTCTTCCCAATCAGGAAGTAATTATAATCACAGACTGAAATATTTAATGGAACAACAATCACATTTTTATTTATTTTTTTCTTGCAAGCATATGTTTCTCTCCTGAGTTTTGAAAGATGCTGCTGCTTCCTCCTCAATCACAGAAAGGAATGAGCCATGACATTTCTTTTTAATGAAAATGCTGATCTACTGTTTATCTTTGCAGGGCTAAATGAAAACTTTCAAAGGCTGACTTGGTTGAATACATTTGTGGTTTGGCTGTGAATTGTGGCGCTGGTGAGAAGTTTGATATCTTTTTTTATGCTGAGGTTTAAAAGCCAGGGAGAGCTCAGCTCTGCTTGGAATTTCATCTCCTCTTTGCTGGCTTGGGATGGGTGGGTTTATATGGTAAGAAAAGCCAAGTGTGGAGCAGCAAAGTGTGCCTGTTGTGGATGTTTCAAAGGATCCTTTCCTGCCAAAAGAGAAGTAACGTCCATGTTTACCTTTCCAGAAGGGAATGAAGCAGCCAAGATGATGTGTGGTTTGTTGTTTGGGGGTTTTTTCCCTTTTTTTTTTCTTTTTAAGCTCTTCCACTACAGTTCCTGTTTGTATTTGTCTTAATTATTATTTTTAATTTTTATGGAGGACAATATAGTAGAGAGAGACAAAACTGGTTTTCCTGGTTTTCCCAGCTCTCCCTCAATTGCCAGGAAAAATCTGGTTATTCTCTGCCGGCGTGAGGAGTGATGTTTTAATACAGAGAGTTTGGCTTGATGGCTCACAGAGAGAGTGGCTTTTCCACAAATAAAACCTTTACCATGCTAATGACACAGCAGACACACACTGTGCCAAAGGGCTGGTACAAATAATTTGGGGTTGGCAGGGGAAAATTGCCATCTGCAAGTTGCTGAACAAGAACTGCCTGGAACGGGAGGTACCCCAAGTGCTTCTGTTCAGATCAGGGCTTTCACAGCCAGTTATCAAATACCAACTGGGAAGGTGAAAAAAAGCCCACCAAGGGTGTGTTTTGTACCCTTCTGGTTTAAATTTCGCAGCTTTCAGGCCTAAATAATGGAACAAGGTTGAATTATAGATAGGGAAGCCTTACAGGAGTTTAAAGGAATGCCCAGTAAATCCAGTGCAACAAGGAGCAAAATCCTTTCTGTGAGTTCACAACCCCTCCATCCCCCTTAGTTCAGCATATTTCTATTTAGAAACTTTTTTTTTTTTAAGTGTGGTTTAATCCCTTCCTGAATTAATTTCAGCTAATTGCAACAAATTGGAGTGCTACCTTTAAAGCACAGGGTTTAGTAGCTCTTTTTATTTATCCAGAATGTCTCCTTGAACTTAAGCTTCCTCAGCCAACAGGTGTGTAATGAGGATTTTTAGACTTTCAAAATGACAAGAAAAACTTGCATTTCCAGTTTTTGCAGTTCAGGCAGTTTCACCTCGCCTTGGGTGACTTCACTTTCTGCCCACACAAGGATTGATGTTCCCCTTCCTCGTGGTTCTTTCCCCTTCTCTTCTCCTGTGTTAAATTTTGCTGGTGTAGATTTTGCTGCTGGTTTGTGTTGTCAGGGTAGCTTTTCTGGAGAGTTATTTTCTGAACACTCTGCTTTTCAGTCAAGGATGCAAATCTGCAATACTCTGGCTCTTCAGATGGAGAGCAGGAACCCACCAGCTCCTTCAGGATTTTCCTCAACTGAAAAAAACATGTGTAATACATTATCTACATAATTGTAACTCTGGAACCACTTTCGCCCCTCATTTTTTGAATAATGGAAACCGAAAGTTCCCCCCCAGCTTTCTGAAATTTCAGGTTATGGGTTTTTTCATCCAGTTCTACTCTTGGCATCTCATCCACCAGGGTGATGATTTGTGCAGGTTCTTGGGGACTTCCTTCGTCACACCTGTGTTCTTATTTAGAATAATGGAGTAATAAAACCATTAAGGTGAGAAAATACCTCTAAGATCATCCAGTCCAACCAATCTTTCCAGATTTCTGAGCCCTTAAGACTGAAATTACATCAGTAGATAGTTTGATATAGGTATAGGTACAAATATATATATATATATATATATATAAACACATATAATAGCTTTCAAAGTACTCATTATTCTTAGCAGGGATCTGGTTATGACAGTGCTAAGAGTACTTGTCAGATGCCTTTTTAAAAATTAATTTCAGTTTCTTCAGACTACAGAATCCTTTCCCAGGTTTTCTGCTCAGTGTACTCAGTTACAGCAGCACTTTTTGCACCTCTGTCTCCAGGAGTTCCTGTAAACCTACCAGGGGTATAAAGGAGATTTTGGTATAAAGGAGATTTTTGTGCCTCGTGACTTTACCCATAAATCATAATTATTTCATAGTTATTGAATAATTATTACCAGTTTGGCTTATTGTGGCTAAATAACTCCAAAGGGAAAACCTGAAGGAAGGAAAAGTGCCTTCTCTTTGGACGGGTCCAGCCAGTTTTATTCACGTTTGTGTGGCTGTATTCCACTGACCCCACTCCAGCAGTTGTTCCTAGAGATCTGTCCTTCTGACAGGCCCATGTTAAACATGAGCATGGCAAGTGTTTCTCCTGGGAGGGTCGGTGCTCCTCTCCCAGGTTCTGCACTGATACTTGCTGTAAATTATATTTATGCAGTAAATTATATTTTCCCGCTGTAGATTTTAACAAAGGTGCAACATTTGATGCCACAGGCAAATCATGATGTATGTGCAGCCTCAGCCCAGGGTGGCAGTGAGTGATGGGTGCTGTGCAAAGCACGGTGTCAAAGTGATCACACGTTGCTGGAGCTGGAGTGCAAAGCATCCCCCTCAAAGGACATCATTCTTTACCTGGTCTTGCCCTGGGAGGATATTTTTACAGGTGAGCTCAGGGGGACTCTGATGGCGCTGGCACCTCTGGGATTGGCACAAACTCAGCAGCAAAATGTGCCAAGTTGTGCCCTTGACCAAAGGGAAGTGTCTTTGCAGTTTTGGTGTCTTGCTCTGAAATGCTCCTTGCTTTGGCACTTCAGTGTGTGTGGTGACACTGTGGGGTGGAAATCCCTGGGTGGACCTTGATGGACTGTTCTTTCTAAGCCAAAACAAGTCATCCAGGATCTCAGAATGAGTAATTAAGGATCTCTGTCATCACAGTTGCCCCTGGCAAGTCCAGGGGAACCTTCCCACGTTTTCACTGAGGTCAGTGCCCACCCCCCAGAGACCTCAGTGCCCCCACAGTGGGGCACCTCACTGGGGTGCAGGGACCTCTGCCTCTGTCCCTGCAAGGCAATTCCACCTTTTGCAAGGTCCTCTGTGCTCCACGGGTCCTGACCTTTGCAATTAGGAAAAGAAAACAAAAAAAATCATTTCTTTAAGGCAGTTATTTCTTTTTCTCTTCTGGGATATTCTCAAAGTTCCAACAAAATCCATCAGTCGAGCTTGTACAACCCCCCAGGGCTCTGGATTTAGGCCATATTTGGGATATATTCCCTCCATCCTGGTCCCTGCACAAAGTCACCCTTGCTCAGATGTGATCCTGTTGAGGGACCATTAGCAGATGGAGATGGAAGATTCTTTTTCTCCTGTTGTGATCTCAGCTGATGAGAGGACAATGGGAATATGGAATTTTTGCCAAAATAAGAAGCAGCATTTTCATCCCCCTTTCCAACTGATTTCAATAAACACTTTAAAAGAACGCAATGCAAAAGATGAGGGGAAAAATACTACTTCCAAACCATCTTTAGTGCACCTGATTTATATATATAAAAAATCAGCTTTACATAATTCTAGGTGGAGAAAATAACGATCAAAATGCAGTTTTAGGGCTCCAGCAACGTAAAGGCACCTCAGTGCAAATATGATTTGGGACCAACAGGGTTGTCTTGGTTGGGTTTATCAGCCAGAGCCTGAGTTCACTTCCCAGTTTGGCTCCTCTTCGTGTTCAAAAGATGTTCCCTGTGGAAATATCAGGGAAATGAAGGCACCCCATTGGTAAGGAAAAGATATAACTATAGGCCAGGATACATTTTAGCCAAAAGATGGTGCTAATGTATCTGTGGAGCTGGTTACAGCCAAAACTGAGCAGGGAAAACATCGAATTTACCATGCTGTGCTGCATTTTAAATAATGAATGAGCATTTATATTTGTGGTGAGGCATTTTGAATGTAAACAATTTAGTTTTTACAGATAGCATTCAGCTTCTATAAAAGGATTATTAGATATTAGCAGCTTGGTGGGATATTTCAGAGCTAAATAGGATAAATGAAAATACACTTGCACAGTAACCTTTAAATTTCACCATTATGTTGCAGTTCCTCTGATTGGCCTCTGTTCTCAGCAAAAAAAAAATACAAATAACTGAAAGAGCGCAGAAAATACCAGAAACATGTAAGTAGGATAAAGAGACTTTCTGCCTCGCCATATTTGCATGTTTACTTTGATTTATATTAAGCTAAATTCGACTCTCTTCATCCCTGAGTTTGGATGCAACATGATTTTTAAAGTCCTGCTAAGCTGCACGTTGCCAAAAGACAAAAGCTCCCCATAATACTGCAGAATTTGACTGTCACTTGCTGGCAGAGGCAGGAAGGATCTCAGAAATTATTATGGAGTTGAGTTTTCCCCGTGTCCTCCAAGAACTGTGCTGTCAAACCCCAGAGAGGAGAGCGTTGGCAGGACTTACTCACCCTGCCACTCCTCCATCTCCCCTCCCTGCACCTCCAGGCTATTCCTGTCAAACAGCAGCTCCTCCAGGCTCATAAAATGCTCCTCCAAGTGTACATTTTACTTTTTAATTTTACCAGAATGCATTAAATTTTAAGCAGTTTAAAACATAGTCTTTGGGGGGAATACTCCTCCCCTCTCGTGCCTTGCACTGGTGTTCCTTGTTTTCCTGCCCTGATCTTGTTTCTGATCATCCTGAGCCGGTGCAGAGTCTCAGTGCTGACAGAAAAACCAAGGAATTCCTTCGTGGAAAGCCAGTTCTTCCACATCCTTTTATCCATGTGCATTTTTTGGACAGTGCCTGGCAGAGCATTCAGAAATCGTGCCACCCATCGTTTGATTTTTACCTTTGATTTTCAAGTTCGTGGTTTAAACCGCAGGAGGTGACATTCCAGCCTTGTTCTCCAGGTGGGATCATGTCCTTTTCCATCCTCTGTAGTGGGGGAAATTCCAGGGTGAGGGGGAGAGGAGGGAGGAGCAGAAGGTGGTGAGGGCTGGCAGGGGCTGGGGCTGGACCTTTAGGGATGTTCTGAGTTAGGCCTGGCTTCGTTCAGTCTCCTTCTGCAATGCTGAGCTGTGACGTTGTTGTGTGGAGAAGAGAAGGCTCCAGGGAGACCTCAGAGCCCCTTCCTGTGCCTAAAGGGGCTCCAGGAGAGCTGGAGAGGGAATTTTGGTAAGGGTGTGATGTGACAAGGGGGAATGGCTTCAAACTGCCAGAGGGTGAGTTAGGTGGGATATTGGGAAGGGATTGTTCCCTGGCACAGGGTGCCCAGAGAAGCTGTGGCTGCCCCTGGATCCCTGGAAGTGTCCCAGGCACTCCTGGTCCCTTCCCCTCAGCAGGTGTGTGACCCCAGAGCTGGTCACAGGCTCAATGGAATTAAAAATTGCGAGCCGTTCTTGAGAAATTTGGCGGCACGACTCTTATCTTCTGGTTGGTTGTTTGCTTGGTTTTAATTAATAGTTGTATTTTTGAAAGGGAAGAACAAACAGCCTTGAATTGTTTTGACTTTTAAGGATGCAAAGTGGTCAAAGAGTGTAGACTGAGCTGTTTTGTGGGAGTGACTCACAGCTTGTTGAGATTCCTGGCCTCAGAGCAGTTCTGTGTGTTCAGCAAAACAGACACATTTGACCTAAATTAACACACAGGATATGATATACTGCATTTTCCTTGGGCCTTTACCATCTACATCCCTGACAGGGTTATTAGTGGAAGGAGGAATTTGTGTGGAACAAACTTTGGCTTTTCCTTGTTATTGCCCCACAGGAATTGTTACCACGGATGGGCAGCAGAAAAGATGTTAAATGTCAGAAAATTCAATGTGAAGGGATATCTCAATCTCAGGTTTTAAAACTTGTGCATTGCAAAGTCTAAAAATACTCAAGAGCGTGATTTTCCTGACTGGAAAGGGAAGAAACTTCTCTATCTGACTTTTCATAGGCAAGGTCAAATGCTTATAATAGAAAATGAACATAAATTCTAAACCAGTTTGGAAATTGGAAAGATTGATTTTTTTTTTTTTTTAATGCATATGGCAATTTGTTGGGATAAAGAAGCCAGCAGCTATAAATATGCACTGCTAGCAATGGTGTACAGTATTTTCTCGTGATGGTATTTCCAGCAACTGCGAAATGCAAGCAGAGTGATGTATGGAATTTAAATCCAGAGGTGTTATTAGACTTTTCAAATGAAATTATGGCTGAATAAAACTCCTGCAATTCCACTTTAGGACATTTACCCGCTTCATTTAAATATTCTTACTTCTGTGGGGAAAAAAAAAAATTAGAATTGTCTGAGTAATGTTATTTTTATTTTTTCTTTTTAAATCCCTGGGGGTCTCTGACAAGTTTCTGGTTGTTACCTTTAGGTTTCTTTCATCAGAAACGCTGGAATTCGCCCGAGTTTATGTTGTGTTATGCCTACCTAGTTCCTTTCTGATTTATAAGGGAGGAGTGAATTGCTTTTTTTTCTTTTCCCTGTGTGCTGAGGCTCCCCTGGCTGCCTCCTGCTCCTCTGCAGTCTGATGTGGAACAGAACACGTGCCTGGGCTGCTCTGCACGAGTGGAACGGAGCCCTGCAAAATCCAGGTGGGAAATGAGCAATGTGTAGGCACAGAGAGCCATTTGCACAGCCTTGTAGGCAGCACTGAGTCCTGCAGATTAGACTGGGTTTGAACTGATTTGGAAAATAAAAATGGTGACAGTTGGGGCTGAGAGACTTTTGCTGTTGTTTGGAAATAATTGTAACTGTGGAGTTGATTTAGACCCGAAACTGTGGGCACAGGGAGAGCCTCTCTGTGTCCTTGGCATTTTTGTGATCTTTTAAGGTCAGGTGCAGATGTGTGCACTGGGAGAGCAGGGCGTGGAATAGGAACCAAAAGCTGTTACAGTGATGTTCTGATGTTTTTACCAAACACAAATACACCAGGGCAGTGGGCACAGCCCCAACCCTGCCAGAGCTGCAGGAGGGTTTGGACAATGCTCTGAGGGACAGGGGGGGTTGCTGGGGTGTCTGTGCAGGGCCAGGGGTTGCACTGGATGGTCCTCGTGGGTCCCTCCCAGCTCAGGGGGTTTTATGATTGGGTTTCTCCTGAGTGTTAATGCCCTGTATGTCATCCATGGTATCTCCAGCTCATTGCTGTTCTGCTTCCTGAAGTCTCCTAACAGGGAAAACCAGCTGCTCTTGGTCCCAGCCAACTGCAAACATGTTTGCTTTATGGACAGAATCAACAACTTCCAGCTGGTTGCAGCTGGGAAAGAGCAGCATTCCCGTGTCTGTCGTTTCCTGTTGTAGTTAATCCTTAGGAGTGCAAGGAGATGCTCTTCTGATGGAGTGCAGGGACTGGAGAATGAGGGAACAGCCAAGTGTGGGAGAGCCATGTGAGTGCCAGAGCAGTCCAGGGATGAACCGTGTGTTGGGGCAAGATAACGTTTTAGGAGCAGCACGACTGACTGCAATCAAGCGAGGAATTAAGGAAAATAAAGAAGTTAACTTACATTTCCATCACTACAAGCGGCCCCAGTTTAACGGAGCTCCAGAGCAGATATGGAAGTGCTGCTTTTGTTGGGAATCATTTCAGATTCTGCCTTTTGTGCTGAGTTTAGTGCCAGCAGTGGCTAAAAAAAAAAGGAGATGTGAAATAGCGCTGCCATCCAGGTGAATGTTGTGTGGCTTTCAGATTGCTCTTGCTGGGGGTTGTTTGGCTTCTCCTCCTCCTTTTCTTTTGTGCCTCTCCCTGTTCTGAAGTGAACTGTATGAGGTGTTGAGATTTTCAAGGGATTACTGATAATCAGATGTTTGTTCTGTTTAGCAAAGCAAGGTTTGTCTGCTGGGAGAGCTCACTGGACAGAGTGATGTCCAGGAGATGTCAGGGAAGTTGGATTTGATGATCCCTGTGGGTCCCATCCAACTGGGTATGTTTTGGGATTCTGTGATCCTGCGAAGTTAAAGTCTTCTTCACGTTATTTAGGGAAGGTTCCCTTTCCCCCTGTGTCCCCTCTCTGGGCTCTCCTGTTCCTGTGCTCCCACCCCGCTGTCCTCCACCCCTCCCCAGAGCTGTGACACCCGCTCTGCTCTGCCGCGTGCAGTGCCCGGTCCCTCCTCGTGGTCCCTGCCCGCTGTGCTGGCGAGCTGTGCCCTTCCCTCCCTGCAGGTGTGCCCTGTCCCACCCTGCCTGTGGCTGCAGAGGGGCTGCAGCCCCGTGGCCACACGTGGAGCTGTGCAGGTACCCGAGGCAGGTGCCCTTTGTCCCGCTCTGCGATTCCTGCAGCCCCTCCTGCTGCTCTGCATCCTCTTGATCTGCGAGTGCCTGTGGTGAGAGCTGTGCTGGCTCATCCAGAGGGACAGCTGGGTTGTTCCACGATGTGGTTATTAGCCATTGTTAGTGCAAACATCAAATGAAACAATAATTAAGATTTGGGACATAATTGCCTTACAACAGCCCGTTGAAAGAGGAGAAGCAGTAATAGAGCTGAGCGAAAGAGCTGCTTGTTGCTGGGACAACTGAAAATGTAGCAGCAGGTAAGACTATTGTTGATGGGCTGGAAATCTCAAATTCAAATGTTCGCTCTGCTCTCAGCAAGTGCCACAAATGAATTTTTCTGCATGCCTGACCTTCCTTGCAATCAGATGGCGTTGGATTGGGACTTGCATGTGGCTTCATTTGCTAATGCACGTCCCACTGTTGGTAATGCCTGACTGAGTGATGCTTCACTGCCCTTCTCAGGCTCCTGTTGGAGTGAAACACTCACCAAGATGATCTGAGCTCCTCTGTTGCTGGATGAGTCCATGTGCAACTGGGCTACTTTCAATTATAGAACAGTGAAAGCTTTGAATTCCTGCTCCAGACTAGTTATTAACGTTGGCATCACACTGTGATAAAACCACATTTTTAATCTTACAGTACTTAAGGTACATAAAGCATCTCTGCTGCTTGAGATTTGCCGGCTTCCCACTGCTCAGGTTCACTTTGTCAGCAGAGAGGAAAGTCTGCTTTGAGTTCTCAGGTAAAATGGAGAGAGCTGGACCAAACAGTTGTTCAAAGGCCTTCTGTGGGCAGGGGGAAAATTGCAGAGTAAGTACAAATTGCCTGCTTTGTTAATTAAAAGAAAAAAAAAACCCCAAACAACCCCTGCCCCTCAAATCTCCAAAACATATGGGAATTATGGAAACATCGGTAATAGTTAAGGAATTATTAAGTCTTATCTCTTCACCAGTTTTAGGTTATCTTTGGTTGCTGTGGGTGGTATTTAGATCTTAACTCCAAATTCTTTCCCAGGAAATATAAGAAGAGGAATGGTGCTAAAGTCCCAGAATAGCACAGTCTGGGTGTGGGAGAGCTGAGCTGAGCTCAGGCATCCTGGAAAACTTGGATTTCGGATAATCCAACCTGTGCTTGAGCTGGTAAACTTCTGTGTGCTTTTCCCTTGCTCCAAAGGCTTTCTGTCCATATTTTTTTTTGCTGCAGGAACTTAGACTGACCCCTTTTTTTGGGTGGGTGGGTTGTGGAGCAGAACAACGAGCTGGACCTTCACAGGGAATTAAAATCTGCACTCCTCTGCTGGCAGCAGCTCCTGCTTTTATGTGTTGGTGAAGGGCTCTGGGAACGTGTGGCTGCACTGAATTCACTGCTTCTGCTTTGCTCCTGGACATTTGTGAGCACAGAGGTTAATGAACCCGGGGATAATTGGGTATTTCAGCACCGGCACCTCGCTATTAAGTAATAGCTTTTTATGAAACCACATCATTTCACCAACTCTGCCTTATTTTCTGACAGCCAGTGTTAGAGCCAGACTTTGCTGGTATAAATAAGCCTTAAAACTGCTGTAGTTGCTCTGGTTTACCCCAGTTGAGGCTGCTGTAACTTGGGCAGCTTCTCTTTAGTGCAGCTTAATTATTTTTACACAACCAACAATTTTCTCTTCAGAAACCACCTGACCTTGCCAAGCAGGTTCATCTTTGACCACAGCCTGCTCCCCAAACTTCCATCTCCTTAAAAAAAAAGGTGATTATCAGCATCATTTTCTATACAGGAGTTGATTTAAGCTTTCTCTGACTTGCACAAGAAGGATGTTTCCCACCAGGCCCTGCAGGGAGAATTGGGGAGTGGGGCACTGCAGCCAAAATAAATGTGCTCCTGAAGCTGCTGGAATTTCAGAGTAGTGGTACAAGGCATGTGATGATCTTCAGACATCTCAACTGTTTGTTGTTTTTAAATTTTTATATATATAATATATATAATATATATTTTATAATATATAATATATAACATAAATATTTATATTTTTATATTTTAATATATATAGTTTTTTTAGGTTTTAAAATTTATATATTGTTTCATGCAAGGTGCCATCCACTTAATGAGTGGACCTGGGGGCTATGACTGTTCTTAGTCCTACTTTGCTGTAGCAAACTGGTGTCATTCTGCTGTGGATTTTCAGATAATTCTGGCTAACACAGACACATCTTCTCCCACTGAAAGAAGCAGAAGAGCTGGGGCTGCACCGCTCTCTTGACGCTGGAAACCCGAGGGCTGTGCTTTTATTTAGCCTTGAAACAGAGCAGTTCCATCTTCCCGTGGTTTGTTTCAGTCAAACTTTTCCTCCAAAAGCAGATATTTAGAAAGAAGCTTTGCCTGTCTTTGGAGAAGATGCCACTGTTGGTCTGTGGAGCTGGGACAGTGCCGGTGCTGTCCCCAAATGCTGCTGTGGCTGCACCTCCAGAGTGTCTGTCAGTGGGTGACACATCTGCAAATTACCCGTGGGGAATTCTCCCTGATCTCCAGCGGCTCCAGGAAGAGCATTTCTGTGTCCATTCATCTGGCAGCACATCTCCAGGAAGGCTGTTAGTCAGGTGGAAACGTCATGCCGTGTCTCTCCCTGGTAAAATTTAGATAAATGAAACCTCAGAGAAGAAACTGAAGGAGAGATCCATCAGGAAAAGACAAACTGTTGGAACCTTCCTTTGTGAAAATGCAGAGTAGCATCAGAAACTAAAGGAGTGAAAGGTTTTTCTGATGGCCACGGCAGGACTCCAGCTTTCCTCTTTACTGAGAGATAATATATTCACAACATCCCATTGTCTTGCCTTTGAAGGAGTTTCAGACATGCCTGAGGGAGGCTCCTACTCTCTTGGAAGAATATCTTCTACTCTGCAGGAGCCATCTGTATTCATATCAAATTAGAAACCCTTGTTACATTTTTCCTGCCCTGTCCAACCTGGAAGGGCAGTGACAGAGAGGCTTTGGCATCCAGGGTCAACCCACCACACCTTCCTTCTCCCATTTTCCTTGCTGATACCTGATGTTTTTATGCTGCTGTGCTCCTCCTGAAAAGGGCATGGCAATGATGCTGCTTACCTTGGTTTCTTTTATTTTACCAGCCACCTTTCCAGTGTTTTGGGCAGTCTATAAGCAGTCCCTTGTGCTTCTCTTCCCCTCTTGCTCACAAGTTTTGCTGGGTGCCTCCTGTGAGCAGCTGCACCCATCCTTCTACCCTTTTGGTGAGGTCTTTTATAAGGTCCAAGTACCAGAGGCCTCCAAGTTGGCTGCAGCTCCCTGGTATTGATTTGGGAAACACTGTGATAAACATTTAGTCCTGCAGGAAGGAAGCAGCTTGTCAATTATTTGCCTCATATGTGAGGCAGGTAAAGCTCACTCCATGCACAGGCTCCTGAGCTGGACTTTAACTGCTTTGCAGGAATTAAATTGGTATTTGCATGGCAAGTATTTAAACCTGGCATTAAGGTATGTGGTTGAGCAGACAGATCTGTGTGGCTGGGTTTTTCAGGTGGCATGTACTCAGAGGGTGAATTCAGAGCCCCTTGAATTCAGAGCCTTTATCAGAGTGCCAGATTTTACTGGACCTGGGTGGGATTTCACCTTGTTTTTCTTTTAAAGCCCCCAGAGCGTTATTTTGCTGTGGCTACTCCCCCACAAAACCCTGTTGCCAGTGCATGAGTGTACTTTAGACTCAGTATTTCTCTCTTATTTGAAGTTCTTTTGTGTTTTTCTCTGTATTTTTGGAGGAGGTTTGCATTAGGCTTCGGGACCTCTTGGTGCAGCAGATTTGAGTGCTTAGCTGACCCCTTTACCCCTTGAATGGATTTTATTTTCTCTGTTCTTGAGTGGCAGGAGGGAACAACAATCATTTGTGCCCTGGCTGTTTTGATTCACGCTCTGGTATTATTGATAAATTGAGCCAGCAGAATACACACAGATTGGCAGGATTGGAGGTACCAGGTTTGTGTCCTTTCAGGATCAGAACAAGCTGCTGCACTTAAAGCTGCTAAAGGGAAAAGCAATGCCATGGGATAGACAACTTGCTCTGAAGCTTTTTTTTTTTTTTTTTTTTCCCCTAAAATATCCCAGACATCAGTGCTCCTAAATGTTTTTGGGGTCCCAGAGTTGCCAATGGCAGCCAGCCTGGAACGAGCCAGCAGTGAACACTCCCTGAGGATTTGCTGATAGCTGGAAGGGGTGGGTGAAAAGGGATGCTGAGCAGGGTGGTGGGAGGGTGAGTGCCTTTCACTGTGATGGGGCTGAGAGAGCAGGAAATCAGGCATTTCCCCCTGCCTGCTGATAAAACCAGACTGTCCTTAAGTGCTGCAGTTTCCTTAGAGCCTGTGCTTTGTTTTTGCTCCCGTGGTGGTGGTGGCTGGCTGTACTTTCAGTCTGGTACTAGAAGGTCTTTAGGAAAACCAGTGTTTCATGGGAAATCCCCCTCGTGGCTCCCTTCTGAAATAAGAGCAGCAATGATAACTTTGGAGTTGTTAGATTTTATTTCTCTTATGTTTCATTTACTGGTATTTTGTCCAAACTAAGTTTTTTTTTGTCAGTGCTCTGGGCAAAAGCAATGATGCCAATAAACAACATCCCATTTTCTCTGCTCTGGGAGTGTTCCAGGAGGCTGCTGGTGCTGACATTTCCATTCCTCAGTGGGGCTCACAGCTCGTGTGTGACCTGAGAACAACCTGCAGAGCCTTCAAAGGATGATCTCCCTCAACCCTCTCCGTGTGAAGATGGGTCCTCCTCTCCTGCCTTGCCAGACATCAGTTTAATAAGAGGGCCAGACATCAGTTTAATAAGAGGACCAGACCAAAGATGCTCCTCAGAGGTGACTTGCTCTCCTCCTCCTCTCCCGACAGGGGGATGGTTAATGAGCTCCTGTTGTAACCTCAGAAAGACTCTCAAAACCTTCCAAAGTGCTCCCAGAGCTGTGGGGAAGGGCTGCAGTTCAGAGCCAGCCATCCTGAGTGAAGTCAACGCTCTCAAAAAAGCACTTGAGGGAGGAAAGGTTTGGGGTGGAGATGGACAGCTTGGCTTTTGAGGCTGGGGCTTTCTTCTTGGCTCCCCAAAGCCCCCCTGAACCCCAGGTGCAGAGGAGCTGCTCTGCCAGGTCTGGGGATCCTTGTTGGCAGCAAGTGCTTGTGTTAAATTCCTTCCTTCACCTCTGACTCCAGGCAGGGGGATTTGGGGCTCGTTTATCCTTTCTGGTAGTTTGTGTTAAATCCCCTCCTGCTCCCGGTGCTGACTGTGGTGCTCCTGACTCTGCAACCTCGTGTTTTCCTCTCACAAATCCACTTCAGAGGAGCTGGAGGTGCCTGGAGAGGGTTTTAAGCCTGGCTGCTGCCGAGTGCAGAGCTCCTCAGTTTCCTTTTTCAAGGGAGTGAAAGCTGCCATTGTGTTAAAATCGAGAGGGACGTGAATCTCCGAGTCTCAGTAAATTATTCTTGTCACTCAGTGTCTCCTCCTGCATTTGGATTTCTCTGAAACTTATTAAAACATGCCTGAAAAATAGAAGGGGAAGCAGCACCTCGGGTCACAGTAAATGATGTTGTTTATACTTTGCCTACATCAGGGAAGACAGTGAAGTAATTTGAGCTCCTCACATCAGGGAGGCTTGAGATGACAGTGAATCTCTGTGAGGGCACCCTGGGCAGCCTCATTGCTAACTTTTATCTGATTTTGAAAAGGAGGAGTGGAAGTGGGGGAGCTCTATCCATAAATTAGGACCTGGACAGACAAATCACCTGGGTCTGGAGAAGGAAGGAATGCTGTGGAAGTTTGTGGTGTGGAAGAAACGGGTTGTGCCATGGCCTGACACAAACCTTGAGTGGCCTTTCACAAAGCACTGAATTAGCCCATCTTTTGTCTTCCCCTGTTTTATAGCAGCTCTAAAATGCTCCTGAAGGGTATTTTTGTTTTTTACTAGTTTAGCTTTAATTGAAGTGTTTGTGGTTTTTCCAGAGCAGATCAGATTGGGTGGCATTGCCCTTCTTACTGTTCCCACTCACTCAGAGTGTCTCCCTGTCCCAGGATAGCATTCCAGAGGGCCAGCAAGTTCCCATCAGTGGGATGGGTGGGTGCAGTTAGCTGAGAGTCTTCCAGGCCCAAAGGTAGGATCCTCCAAACATCTAAAAAAATTACGATTGTTTTTTAATCTAAACACAGCCTGTGGAAACCACCCATGGAAAAGACACAGAAAGGAGACACAAAAAAATATCTGTGACTTGTCTAAAACCCACTGGGATTTTGGGGTCTGCAGGTGTCACCAGAACACTTTGTATAATGGAAATCTCTTCTTTTTACAGATTATTTTGTGAAGTAAATGAGGGACTCTGTGTTTTCTTCCTGCAGTGTGCAGACAGAGCATTCCTTCTGCCAGTCCTTCTCCTGGCTTTGGGAACTGGGTGTGACCAACCTGATCTGCATCTTTTAATCTTCCATCTGGACTTCTGAGAACTTTCCTGAGGAAATGACTGTCAGTCTTTGTAACCTTTTTTATTCCCTGGAAGAGAGTCTTACGTTGTTTTGAACAGAGAAAAGAAAGATGTTCTTAAACCCTTGTTTTGGAAAGAAAGGGAAGAACTGTGTGCTCCAGTCCTTGCAAATTGCTGTATTACAGGGGGCAGCTCCTGGTTTATTTTGTTTGGGGATGAGATGATGTGTTTCTAAAGTTTTATTGCCTGGTTCAGGCTCATTAAAGCATCTTTTGGAGGTGTTGCTCTTCAGAAGGGAGCAGGAGGGATGGAGAACAAAAAGGCCCCCCCTGTGTCAAGGTGCTCTCTGACTCCAAGTGCAATTACTCATGTTAAATCCTAACCCTCCAACATTTATCTTGAAAAATGTCCCATATTTCTCTAAAATGATTGGATTGACCAAAGAAATGGAGACCTATTTTATATGATGATACCTTGTGAAATTAAGGCTGACAGGCGATAGACTTTCTCTTGAGAGGCACTTGAGAGAGGGAAGTAATCAATGGGCAAAGTTAGAGGGAAATGTTAGCATAAGAATGAGTGGTTTCAAATAGTCTGCTCATAAATTCAGGCTGGACTTCAGAAGTTTGCTCACAGATAGAGGAAATGAGGTTCTGGAATGACTTTCCAATCATAATGGAAAAAGCAATCAAGCGAGTTGGGAGAGACGAAATGAGTTGTCTGCTGTAAAACTCCTCATCTCAGTCGTGCCCAGGGACCTTCCTGTGTTTCTGCCCTAATGGAAATTCCCCAGTGGACAGGGCTGGCAGTGTGGCATCCTCCAAAGCCTCCTTTAGGAGGAATTTTGCAGAAGGGAGAGAAAGAAACTTCTCCCAGGCTTTTAGGAATCCCTGTGGGTGAACAGTGGGTTGGGGTGACCCCTGGCTTGCTGCCAGATGCCCACCCAGCTGTTGTCTCACACCCCTTTCCCCAGCAAATCCCGTTATTCATGTGCTGGTGGAGGAGTTCAGAGGGGATTTGTTGATTCTTCTGCCACTGAGCCTTGAAGTGTGGAAAAAAAATCCCTTTATTTTTGAGCATTTCTGCCTTTCTTCACAGCCGGCATCACTAAAGGCCTCTGAGAGATGGAAGCACCAACATGCCCATTGCACACATGAAAATGAACCTTGCTGGCTTGCTTGCAACTAATTTCCTAATTAATGGCCCCCTGATTTTGTTTTTTCCTTAGAGGTTTTGTTGTTCCTGTGGATAACAGTGCTTTTGTTGTTGTTAGGCTTGTTTGGGTTTCTTGTCCCCCGTGAGAGTCTCCTTTGATTTCACTTTAGCCAGTTGGGCAGAACAAAACAGAGAGGAGAAATGAAAGTGCACAGAAAATATCCATTTCAAATATAGGTCCTTGCCTCCCTTGCCAGAGATGCCAGGTTGCTTCTCTTCAGATTCTTTTCTCACAGCCTATTAACAACCCCTTATCTTTTTCCTTTTTTTTCTTTTTTTTTTTTAACTTTGTATTTCTTTCCCAAAACGTGTTTAACAAGTGAAAACATTCTCCTTTAAAGGTCACACCGCTCTCAGATTGACTTGACTGTTGATTGCACTTGAGCTCCTTGCTTTAATTCATGTTAACCCCATTTGTTTTTAATTAAGCAATGTCTTTTAAGTGAAGATAGTCCATCACTGCTGTCAACAAGTGAGTTTTGCTTTTTAATATTCAGTCTTATATTGTAGTTTAACAGAGAGGAGGCTTTGAGGGTGATTTACTCAGACTATAGATTTTTTTTTTTTTTAAGCAGGAATGCAAATTGTCTCACAGTTTTCAAAGGTCTAATTTAAACTTAATAGCTTTCAAAGTGAATTGGAATAGGAACAACTCACCTGGACACAGACCCAGTTGCATATTAACACATATTACCTTGGGGTCAAGGGGGTACCAGGTGGAATTTATGTTTGTTAACACTGACCCTGTCCAAAAGTAACCCTTTCAGAACCAATGGGTTGATTTCTTTCCCCTTTCCCTCTCTCTTCTCTCCCTCTCCTTCTCCCTTTCCCCTCCCTGTGCTTTGCCAACAAGAATCACAAAAAATAATGGTTTGGGGTTGACTAATCAAACAAAAATTTTGATATCTGGGTTATAGGGCTTAAAAAAAGGAAAACAAACAAAAGATCCCAAAGGAAAGACCCACAGGTTTTCAGGGTAAGCTCTGGGACTGCTTTTCCCATCAGCTTTCCTAATTTTTCTTGTTTTCTGAAGCGCATCCAAGAAGAGAACGCAGAGAAAGTTGTCTGTATTGTTTGCTTCTTGTCTATGTTAATCATTTAGTGCTGATTCCTTGCTTGGAGCACAATTTCTGTGCAAAGAAACCAACCAAGGAAATGTAATCCTGTCTAAAATTTGCAAGTGAAAGGGCACTAAGGGTCTTAGAGAGCATTAAAACCTTTCAGATGATATTTGGCAGCTGAAGGCACAAGAATCCTTGAATCTTTCTCAATTAGTAGTGATTAGTAAATATTATACATGACTTTCTGGGAGTTTTGCTCTTCCTTTCATGCCATCTCTGCCTTCTGACAGCAGAACTGGAAAATTCTGGCAGTTGTGACTGGAATGTTAAGAACTGAACCAGGTGTTTTTAGTCAGTAAGGATTCATTAGCTGCTTTTGCTTGAGCTGTGTGATATCATCATTATTTATATATATACTTACAGAATTAATTTGCTTTGCTTTTACAAGACAGAACAGAATTTCTCACATATTTATTCCTTGGTGATTAAGCAACAGTAAACCCTTTACCTCTAAGCAGAAGATTTTTCTCAAAACACCTACATTTTTCTTATTTCATGTATTCAGTCCTTCTCCCCCCCCTCCCTTGCTGGAGTTTTTGATAATGGATTCTTAGCTTTTTCTATTGCTTCTTGGAGAAAGTAATGAAAAGCAAGCCAACAATGGTAATCAAACTGAATTATAGAAAAGCTCTGCCTTTCAGCTCCCAACTGCTGCAGAAATTGGGCCCAGTTCACTCCATCCTGGTGCACATGTAAATGAAATTTCCTTCCTCTTTTCATAAGCATGTTCCTCAAATACTGTGTGTTTCTTCTCATTAATTCAGGGGAAAGCTCAGCCTGAAACTCAGCAATTATTGGAACTTCTCTGGGCTGCAGAAGATGGCAAAGCTAGCTGAGAACACCAGTAACCACACACATCTCCCTGCTCCTCCTTCTGTTTTCTCTGCCAACAAGGAGCAGACAAAGTGAACAATCAATGGACTTGTTAGAGCTGTTAGGAAAAAAAAAAAATCCAGAAAAGCACATGCTTTTCACTGTGTCATCAGAATGATTTTCTCTTTTTTTCATTTGACAGGTTGCTTGAGGTTTTCTTTATTCCAGGTTCTTTTCTTGGCAGGAGGAATTCATAGCCAAGTCCTGTCTGCTTACACAAAGGCTGCCTTGCTCCTGGCTTTGTGATAAACAGGTAAAGAGGTTTTTTCACTTAAAATCTTATGTTTGGTTTTTTTTTTATTTTAGGTGGGTTTTTTCCCTCACTTGGGACTTTGCTCAAAAAGGTGTGTCTTTTACTGTCTCCCACAGCCACATTTCCAGTGCTGCTGCTGCTGCTCTGTGCCTGTGTTTGGACACGTTACCAAAAACATGTACAAAAACATGCTGGAAAAACATGGTACCAAAAACAAACATGGTACCAAAAACAAACATGGTACCAAAACCAAACATGGTACCATAAACAAACATGGTACCAAAAACATTTACCAAAACCATGCTGGGAGCTCCTTGCAGAGTTTTTGTGGCATCCCTGTGTCTCTTCTCTGCACGTCTCTGCTCCTGGTTCGTGGAATCCCAGGATATCCTGAGCTGGGAGGGACCCACAGGACCATCCAGTGCAAACCCTGGCCCTGCACAGACCCCCCAACAATCCCCCCTGTCCCTCAGAGCGTTGTCCAAACCCTCCTGGAGCTGCTGCCCCAAAGGTGGGGGTGATGAAGGTGGCCCTGCAGGAATTCTTGCCCTGTGCTCTTTGGAAAGAGCTCAGCAGAGATCTGGGAAGTAGCAGGGAAAGAAACCAGATAGGAGAGGGGGGGGAAATTAAATCCCCAAGGCAGATTTGAAAGGCAGCACAAGGCAGCTGGCTTCACTGGAGCAAAAATGCCTTGAGAGCAAACCCAGCATGAAGTCTGAAACCCTCTGGGCCTGACTGAGCAGTGATTTTATTGCTCTGCACTTGGTGTGGTCACACCCAAGAGCTGCCACTTCAGACACCACGGGCATGTTTAGAGAGGCAACGCTATTAATGGGGTGAAATCTGTGCAAAGCCCCCCCCCAGACTGAAATTCTCATCTTCTTCAACTCCCAGGCTGCAGAAGGAGTTAAGGGTGGCTGAATGCCCTGCTGGGATGATAATGCAGAACCTACACATGAATGAAGTCATCAAGCAATGGTGCAAGTGCTGATTTCTGCTCTGTGTGAGCAGGGACAGCACCCAGGGAATGGCTGGAGCTGTGCCAGGGCAGGCTCAGGGTGGATCTCAGGGAAAGGTTCTTCCCCCAGAGGGTGGTTGGCACTGCACAGGCTCCCCAGGGCAGTGGGCACAGCCCCAAGGCTGCCAGAGCTCCAGGAGGGTTTGGACAACGCTCTGAGGGACAGGGGGGGATTGTTGGGGTGTTTGCCCCAAGGGAAGTCCCCAGTGATGCTCTGCTTAATTTCTGGAGGGCGGTTATGGTTAAAATAACACAGCTTTGGAGCCTGCTGGAGGGCAAAGAGGATTTGACAGAATCATAGCACAGTTTGGGTTGGATGGGACCCTGAAGGTCGTCTAGCCCAGAGGAGCTGTGGCTGCCCCATCCCTGGGAGTGTCCCAGGCCAGGCTGGACGGGGCTTGGAGCAGCCTGGGCTGGTGGGAGGTGTCCCTGCCCAGGGCAGGGGGTGGCACTGGGTGGGCTTTAAGGTCCCTCTCAACCCCAACCATTCCATGACTCCATGATTCTGTGTTACTCCTTCTCACAGACCTTGTGCCACGTTCAAGCATTGACCTTCCATGGCAGAAGTGTTTAAATTAAGGTGGTGCCATCACTGGAACTGGCTGAAAGGGCTGGGATGTGGGGGAAGAAGCCAGCACTGCAAACCCCCCACTGCTTTTGTTGTGGTCAGGATTTCACTCTGAATTTCAGAATATTTCCCCCTGAAGGTGTTGTGTCCCTCTGTGGGAGAAAAGGATGAAACTTGGGGCCTTTCAGATTCCTGGGGATGGTATTCAACAAAATTTGTGTTTTGGAGGGGTAAAGGAGATTCCTGGTGGCGGGAAAGGCTCTGTTTGAATCTCATCCCTTTCACCTGTTGAACAATTATTGATGACTTTCATTAATAGGGTTTTGTTGCTGGTGCTACCTAAAAGAGAATAATCAGTCCTGTATCAAGCTACATGTGAAAAGCCTGTCTTTATTTGCATGGTAATGAAGTGCTAGCTAAGGTGTTAGAAGTAGAATCAATAGGCTAATGAGATTTTATGCAAACAATCTCAAGTAACAACCTGGTCTCACCTTTAGATAAAAGGATTTGTTTGAAGTAGGAAAATACTTTTAAGGTGTTGTGTTTTGTTTTGTTTTTTTAAAGATGTATTCTTATATCAGTGCAAATTGAAACATGGAAAAGAAACTGTTTTTTTAAAGTAAAAAATTACAGAAAGTAATTCCAATCTACCTACATGCTGCAGTGAATAAAGGCCTAATCAGGTTGTTTCTTGGGAGAAGGGGTTCAGTCTTGTGCATCAGTTTTATTCTTCTATTTGCCACTAATATTTAGCCTTGAGGATGAAGCTCACAGCTGAAGGCAAACCAGCCTCTTTGGAATAAAAAATAAAATACTAAAACTGTTGCCTACAACTGCTCAGGTAACACTGACACACTTTGCAGCTGGGGAGAACTGACCCTAAAGGTACCGTGTTCTGGCTGAGCCAAACATGCCACGGTATTTTGGGGGAAAAGTGTGGATAAACTTCCTTAGCCTTGAATTGGTGCCCTTTCTTTTCTCCGTTTTACTGATGGTTGATTCTCAAATGGTTGAAGTGCATCACTATTGCAGAAGGCACATTTTTTTCAGCTGCACTGGTTGGCTCCAAATTAAGATTTGCTGCAGTTTTTTGGTGGGAAGAGGAAGATGAACTCTGTGTTTGAGAAAAACACGTCTTTATCCAGAAATCTTGTGCCTCCTACCAACCCTCTTCATTCTCTCTGTGCAAGAAATAAACCAGTTTTCTACATTTTCTCAGGTGCTCCTGAACGGGTTGGAGTCCATTCATTAAAATCAAACGACTTCCTGCTAAAAATACCGAGGAATCTGCTTCCTTTTAAGAAAAAAACCCAAACTTTGCCATTTCTCAGTTATCGTTTTCTTATTATTTTTCTCCTTTTCGTTTTTCCTTTCAGCTGAAACCGAGGCCCTGGAGCTAAGTGGGCAAAGCAGCATCTCGTGGCAGAGCTCTTGGGAAATGTGGGATGTGTGTCCTTTGAAAGTCCTTGGGATGCTGCAGGGATGCTCCTTGACAGACAGCAAGTGAAAGGAGCGCTCCTTGGGAGGGGAGATGCTTCATTCCACCTCAGAATTCCCTGGCTTTGGGAAAGGGATGTTGAACAACCCAAACAGCTCTTGTTTAAATAGTTGTGGGGTTTTTTTTTGCTGTGGGGAAGAGTGAAGAAGCTGAGGCTTTCTGCCTGGGGGGTTTTGAGGTTGGCTCAGTGTGGCCATTCTTGTCTCACCGATTTCTTTTCTCCTCCCGCCCTTCATTGATTGCAGAGCAAGTGAGAGCTGTGTGAGCACAGAAACGCTGCCCTGCAATGGCAGGGGGGCAGTTCCAGCAGCCTCCCCGTTCCCTGGGCTCTGTTGGCATCCCAGTGATCACGGTTTTGGAGACAAGAGCAGGATCTCTCAGCTCTGTGTTGTAACCCTGCTGGGCCCTGGCAGGACAAGGCTCCTGTTGTCTGGATTTCACTCTCTGAGCTGCACTCTCCAGGCTGATGGGGGGTTGCTTTTCATTTCAGTCTTTTAGCTCCAAACTGAGTAAAACTGGAGAGAAAACAGATCAGGGGGAAGAACAGATTTGGATGGGGCGTTGTTTTCCATCAGCTCTTTCCACAGTTTTGTTTACTGAAAACAATCCGAGTTCTCAGTCATTTCTTTCTCGGATTTTTAATCAAAAGGACCATTATTAAAAAGCTCTGACAAGTCTAAATTGGACTTGCTGCTTTGGTTTTATCAGGTCTGGTGAGAACTCGCAATATAATCTGTAACTATTTATGAGTCAATTTTTCTCATGGATATAAATTCCTTTTTAATTTTTCTGGGAGGTCCTTCAGCTTCTCCTACTGTGGAGCCCAGGGGAACCAGAAAATTAAAATCTAAGGCAGCGATTATGGTGAATTATAATTTTACTGTTTCCCATATGAAGAATTAGTTGCTTCCATTTCTTGCTCTTGTTACAACCTTTGTCACGAGCATAAATTATCTAAATTTGTCATTGTTTAGTATTCCATGTCAATTCTAGTGGAAGGGAGACAGTGTGACCTCTGTGCTGTCCTGCTTTCTGCTCTGGAATTATTTTTCCTGTTCTTTAACAAAAAAAATAATGAAAAACTTTGATTCCTGGCAGTTCTTTACAGCAGAACCATTGAGAAATTAGTGGTGGTTTGGGTTTTTTTGTGGTACTTGGGTGTGGAAATACCCTGTGTGGAAAAGTACTGGCAAGGGGGGAACCTGGGCTGGTGGGAGGTGTCCCTGCCCAGGGCAGGGGGTGGCACTGGATGGTCCTTAAGGTCCCTTCCCACCCAAACCATCCTGGGGCTCTGTGATTTCCAGGCTCACGACATTTACCCATTTTGTCATGGGTTTATCTATTTGGCCTTGGTTGCTGTGAAAAATTGAAATGAGGAGCAAATTTGTGTACTTTTAAAGATCATGAAGGCTTGGAATGTATTTTTTTGGGGTGCAGGGGGGTTTGTTATGA
The DNA here is from genome assembly GCF_022539395.1 of Myiozetetes cayanensis. Taxonomy (NCBI): domain Eukaryota; kingdom Metazoa; phylum Chordata; class Aves; order Passeriformes; family Tyrannidae; genus Myiozetetes; species Myiozetetes cayanensis. Next base: position 29,788,330 of record NW_026086826.1, on the reverse strand, counting down.
TCTGCTTCTTCAGTGCTGGATTTTAAATCCCTGGCAGAGAAGCAGGGGAAAATCTGCTGCATTCAGAGCCAGCTCTCCCACTCCAGGAGCAAATGCTGGGAGTGAAAACCCTCCTCACTTCCACCCTGCCCCTGTATTTCCTATTAAAGTGATTATTTGAGGTGCTGAGGAGAGAATAACCCTCTCAAGCTCTCTGTGCAATGACTTGAGCCCAGCAGATCATTTATGGGAGACGTTTCAGGAGGTCTCAGGGGCTGTTTCCAGAGCTCTGCTGGGAGTGGGGAAATGCAGTTGGTTTTCTGGGAAGCACAGCTGTGAGTCAATGCAGCAGGAGCTGAGGGAGAATGAAGAACAATTGGGCAGTGAGGGAACTCGTGCACAGAGCGCTATAAACCCTCCAATTTACCAGGCACTGGTTCTAATATGATCCATTTACTGAAAATAATCCATTTTAGGCGGAAATCTGGAAGAATATAAGAATTCCTGTGGGTTTTACTGAGGTGTGCAGCACAGTGTAAGTGCTTTTGTGGTTTTTGCAGTCTGGCCACTGTGGACTGGACAGTTTTGGCTTAACTGGGACCCCTTTAACAGTGCCACAGATGCTTTCCCTGTACTTTGCTTCCATGCTTAAGGGTTTCCCTAAAGATCCTTGTTTTCTGCAGCCCCAGTGAGCAGATTTTACTTAGTAAGTGATCCACATTTAATTCAGACCAGTTGTATGTAAATGGAAAATTCCAACCAAAAATTATTGTTTCCACTTCACAGAAAAGGAGGTTTCTGGTATCAGCTTATTATTCTGTGTGAGAGCTTTGATAATAACCTTTGTCTCCCTAATGCCAGGGATTTAATTCTGGAGTAGTATTGAAAGGAAATCACTGTAAAGGTTGTGTTGTGTCTCAGGAACAATCAGCATTCTAAATTCTAATTAACGACACAGAGTTGAAAAATATCATTTCAGAAAAGCATTTGACATGAATGTCTTTTTGACAAAGCACAGAACAAAGATGTCAAATGGAAAATATGATGGGCAAGGGTTCCACATTTGTGGCCATTTCAGACAGAGCTTCTCTTGGTGTTTACATCACATCTTATTATTGTGGGATTCAAAGCAACAATGCTGTATTTGTGAACCTGGTGAGTGGTTGCATGGAGTATTTTAAGACTTGATAAAGTGGTTTAATTGGAAATCAGTCCATTCCTCTTTGAGGAATGAGGTTCAGAGCTGTTCCAGCTGCCCCTGCTGAAGATGAAAAAAGGCATGGCTCCAACTGGGAGAAACATCTGAGGATGTTCCCCGTCCTGAGGTATCCATGGGAGTCAAGGGAAGTTAGAGATGCAGAAATGGTTTGCTGATTGAGCCTGAGGGCAGGGCAGCTCATCAAGAACAAACCAAGGGGATTAAAGAGAGCCTGCACAGCCAAACAAACCAATCCACCCAAACTCTGGAGGTAAAACCTATCACACTTTCCTAAAGAAGGTAATTTTCCTAATGTGGTGCTGCAGTGTCTGGGTTAAAGTGGGAACTGGCATTCCAATCATCCAGCAGCAACACTTTGATCAAAAACCAGACAAAGAATCAAAACACCAGCAGCAAAGAGTGGCCCTTTTCTAACCAAGTGTGCAGAATTTTCCCAGAATGTGCTTATAACCAGCTTTTTAAATACAAAATATTACATATCACTGGAGGTGCAAAGGTAGGGGCAGAGAAGGCCCAGAGCACTGAAGGGCATCAAGTGCTGCAGCTTCTCTAATCCCTGTGTGATCCACTGAGCCCCAAAATGAAAGCTTTGCAGGGAAAGGGCAGGAAAATGTTTGAAGAGCTGCTCTTTTGGCACCAACGAGGCTTTTAGGGCTGGGAGGAGAGAGCTGGAGAGGTTCTCCCCAGCCCCCATCTCTATTTATATGTCTGACTTTATATGGTGAGAATTTGAGGAATGTTAATCAAAAAGTTTGGGATTCATACAGAGGCTTTTGCTTCCAATGTCTGACCTGAATTTCAAGCTCAGCTCCGTTTGCTGGGTGTAAGGGGAGGTGTTTCAAGGAGAAAGAAAGAAAGAAAGAAAGGAAAAATAATTTCCAAGCAAATCCAGAGCAAGGGATTTCTTTGCAAATATGGAGAGTTAACAAACCAGTGCAGGAATCTGCAGACCCCCTTCTTCAAATGGAAATAGAAACACGGTACAATTTATTTTACCTTTGTCTTGGGTAAAATCTCCTCTGTGGGCAAGAGCAGATGTTAAAAGTATTGCTGTCCTTTCCCTGATTGTGTTGGTTTTTTTGTGGTTTTCAGTTTGTGGGCCTGAGAGTGGGAGAGTGATAGTAAGAGAAACAATTTTTAAAAAATTCTTTTATTTCATGTATCATCAGAGAATTGAACCCTTGGAATATAATGCAAAACCTTCAGAGGTTGAAATGTAGCAAATCCATTCCTCCTCCATTAGCAGCTGATGGTGCACGAGTCCTTTCCTTTTCCCTTTTCCATTTCCCCTTCTTTTCCCTTTTCCCTTTCTTTCTGGTTTCCAGCATCACAACCCACCTGCAGACTGCCCACAGACAGAGATTAAATCACAGATATTCTTCTGAGGACCTGCTGCCAAAGAATAAACCTGAATAAATCTGAATTATTAAATCAGAAAACCCAACCAAAACAAGAGTGAGGTAATTCTCACTTACAGCACGTGAGTGTGCAAGATGTATTTATGGTTCTTGACTTCTTTAGATTCCATTCCATGGAGACATCCTAAATTTCTCTCTCTCTCTCTCTCTGGGTGCTCTGAGCCTCACCAAATTTGGATCAAAGGCTGGGGGATAATGTGGTTTTCCCCCAGCTGATGATGACCTGAGATTTCTCTTCTGCACATTCATTTTTAACTTTGCAGTGGGTGAAACTCAACCTCAGGTTGGGACCTGCCTCGAGTCTGGAGTCTGGAAGTGGATCTAAGTGAAAAGCCACAGCCTGACCGGGGTCAGCTGCTTCAGGTGGGCTTCCCTAGGTTGGAATTAAAAATCAATGAATTCTTAAAACTATTTACTCTTTATTGCAGCCACAGATCCCGGAGTTATTTGAAAGGTAAATCCTGTCATTGCGTGTTTTTTCTTCTGGCCTCTGTATCCAATTCCAGCCCATTCCAGAACAGTTTCCTGGAGAATTCAGTCTTCCCAGCCCGCCCTGCTGCCCTATTTCAGATCTGTTTCTGAAGACTGACCCTGTGGTAATATTGGGATTAGCTCCTTTTTCCATATCTGCTCTCTCTCCTACCCAATTCCTCTCCAAAGCTCTGGGTTCTCCCATTAAAGTCTCTTCATAGATTATTGTTTCACTCCTCCAGTGGTATTTCCTTTTCATCCATCAAAAGAAGTGTGGAATTCCTTCAAAATACCATCTTACTCTGCTTGGTCCATAAAAGCAGAGAACAACTCCAGATCCCAGGGAAGTTGATGGGAAGTTTTCAACCAGTGAGTGACAAAAAGAAGAGATTACTCTCTCTGTGAGTAAATTTAGTCCTTGGTTTAATATATATATGGTTTAATATATGTGTATCAGCTGTGAAAACACTACAGAGGACAAGAACACTTTCTAATTCTCTTTTCCACCCTCTTGGAGTTCCTGCCCACAGTTTGTGAGCAGGACAGAAGGGTCCCCTTGTGCTCCCAGGGGAGGTGGGCAGAGCTACTGGAGGTGCCTCTCCCCAGTTCCATGGCTGGGAAAAAGGCAACATTTTCATTTTGAAGGCTTCAAAATATACTTCAAATGGATCTGCAATGCTGATTTTCTTGCCTAGGGGAGGAATACTTGCCCATACTCCAGTTCTTTCCTGCAGTAGGTGGTTGTTATGTAAAGTTAAGCAGTGTTAGCAGGAGCTTCCTTGCATATAAATTTATCTGAGACTGTGCCAAGGGGTTCTTGCCTTTCCAGGATTCAGGATTCAGACCTGGGCAGAGTAAAGCATTCAACCCACTGATGTTACCTCCATGGAACAGATAAAATGTTGGCATCTCTACTTCCTTCCCCCTCAGGTCTGGAAATCTGCCCCTGATTCTTTGTTTTCTGGTGGGTTTTCTTCCCCCTTAAAAGAAACTCAAAATGTTGTGTGAAGTTGTTGTTTAAAGGGATTTCTTTACATGTCATTTTCTGCCCTTCAGCTGGTTCGTTTCAGAGGAGAGGAAAGTAGGTTTGGATGGGATATTGGGAAGGAATTCCTGCCTGGGAGGGTGGGCAGGCCCTGGCACAGGGTGCCCAGAGGAGCTGTGGCTGCCCCTGGATCCCTGGAAGTGTCCCAGGCCAGGTTGGACGGGGCTTGGAGCAGCCTGGGCTGGTGGAAGGTGTCCCTGCCCAGGGCAGGGGGTGGAAGGAGATGAGCTTTAAGGTCTCTTCCAGCCCACACCATTCCATGACTCTGTGATTTCGGGACATTTCACTGGATTACTTAAGCAGGGTTTTATTGCTGTCAGTGAAAACAGACACGGGTCAAAGGTTTAAATATTTTCCTAAACCAACCAGGGGAGCTGTGGCAAGTGTGATGGATATCCCAGCATGAATTCAGGGAATTCAGGGCTTAGTGGAGAGCTCATTAAATTCCCAGGGGCAGTAATGCATGGAAAGTGTTAGGTGCAAGGAGCAGAATATTCAGAAATATTCATGAGGCTAATAAATGGCAGCATTAGCTTGGTGTGTCCTTGGGGTATCTCAGCTGGGTGTCTTTGTGCCAGAGGTAAAAGGGTTGGCATTTCCAGGCAGGACAACCAGGGTGAGTCCCTTTGGCATCTCGGGGTGGGGGCACTTGCTCTGTGCCCGTTTCAGCTGATGGAAGAACAAGGAGGAGCCTTTAGAGGAGCTTTGTGGAGGTAAGGAGGGCAGCTCCAGCTGACCTGGTGGAGGGATGCTCAGAGTGCCAGCGTGGCATCTGACCTCTCCTCCCTCCTCCTGGCAAAGAGCACTTCTCTGCAGTGCCCTCACTGGCCCAAGTCCTCTCAGCTCTCAGCCTGCACAGGGGAAAAGTCACCGAGTAAAAGCATTTGTCAGGCTCTGGAGAAGTTTTCTCCCCAGGATACTGATATATTGAAGCATCACAAAGGGTAAAAAACTTTGGTTTAGGCTTTCAGTAAGAGAGCTTGGCTAACAGGAGGAAAAATGAAAGGAGAATAAATAGGAACTTTTACCTTCTGCCCGTAAAATGAGCCTGTTTCCTGCTCCCAGGAGGCTGAAAATGATGATTAATAATTTGCAAACCTGCTGTCTGTTCAGTAGGTTGTGGGTTTATGCAGCAGTACTGGGTTTTGTAATAGCTTTAATCCCAAATTAATTTGCAGCCTTCTGGAAGTGGAATGAGCAGAGGGACTATGAGAGAAAAAAGCGACTCCTGGTAGATTCTGACCCAAAGTGAGTTGAAATCCTGTGTTCAGCTGCAGCTGCAGGGATGTGGAGGGGAAGAATAAGTGTGTCTGAGATAAAATGTACACTAGGGTGCTGCAGCTAATACCAGGAAACCTCATTAGTATTTGGAAATCCAAGCTGCATTCCAGGGGCTTAGAGCTCATTATCCAACTGCACAGACTTGAGAAGAATTCAGGTTTTAAAGTGGGGCAACACTGACTTTGTGTGCCCTGAGCTTTCCACGCTGCTTCCCTCCAGTGGGTCAAGAAGAGACACTTTAGGGGCTTTTCTTTCCAGGTCTGAACCTGTAACAGGTGGGATCTGTGAAGTGGGCTGGTCCCCTGTCCATGGGGATGTCTGTGGAACCACGGGATGTGCTCACACCTCTGAACACACGAAAATGCTGATTTTGAGGCCAAAAGCACTAGTTGAAGCTAAAGCATCATCAGCTGAGAAGCTGATAAATAATTTCTGATGATTCCTCTTTTAGCTTTGAATCATGGGCCTAGGGAAAGACTGAGATACAGCAGGAATTGTGGCTGTTCCAAAGACAAGCACGGGGAAGAGCTGGCAGGCCCAGGACAGTGTGAGCTGTGATGCAGCACAGACTTAAATATGCATGAGGTCTTTTCATATGCAGCAGGTGGGATCTTTTTTTTCTTTTTCCCCCTTTGAAACCATCTCTTTGATTTATCCTGATGAAAAGAGAATGTCCCCTTGCAGATCCATTGACTTTTGCATTGGCCATAACCTGAGTTTGCCTCTCTGGGATCAGTTCCTTGGGGAGCAGAGAATTTCGAAACGGGACAGTTTAATGTGGAGTGGGATTGGCACTTTCTGTTGCAAGAGGGCTTTTAGAGCTGATTTCCTTGTAGGGTGAAGATAAAAGCCTTTCACTGTTGCTTAACCTTTATTTGGGGGCCATTCTGTCAAGGAGTTCTTTTGCTTTGCATTATTTCTCCCTTCTTTTTGGCTTTTTGCTCTTGGCAGACGTTTCCACGTCCCCTCGGCCTTTTGTCCTCGGTTTTGGTTTACATTCATTTCAGTTATGTGTTTTTTTTTTTTTAGGCAAGGACAAAACTGTGCAAGACAAAGCTGTGAACACGAAGGTGGGGATGTCTGAAGGCTCCTTTGTACCGAGTCTGCTCCTCTTGATTTAAATTGCCTTTCAGGGGAAGCCCGTGGTTAACCAGCTTATAACACATATATTTGGCATTTATATGCCTAGCCCTGCTATTGAGCTCTATTTCCAGGTATGTGTAGATTATTTTTAATTCTTTTATAGCCACAGAGGCCTCAGTGCAAAGATGGAACCCACTTGCCTGTGTTAACAGCACAAAAAGAGGCATCACCTGCAGTCATTTCCACGTGCAGAGCCATTCCAAGGCAATTGGGTTTATTATTCCTGTGCTCTTCACACTCATGTGCCTCGACTGGGAGGGAGGCTGTTGGAATTTATCTGCTGTGTCGAGGCAATCAAATGCCAGGGAGTGGCAGTCAGTGAGGATGGATCACTCTGGATCTCGCTGTCATCACTTGATTCAAAAATATGGGGAGACATTCAAGGCAAGGAGGGACACTTGAGATTTTAATTGATGCTTTCAGAATGCTGTTAGGAACTTTTCTTGGAAGCTCTTCCATTAATTAAAGGTTATAGCTGTATGGGTGGGGCACACAGAGGGAGCAGTGCAAAGAGTATATGAGGAGGTCTGGCAGAGAAGAGGGGTTTCTGACCCTTTCAGCAAAAGACAAATGCAGAGCTCTCCATCACATCTCTGGATTTAAATGTTGAGGCTCTTTCATGATCCAAAGCAGGTAATTTCTTTCAATCAGTAAAGCATTACCCCTCAGAGCACAGGAAACAAAGCAAAGCTGTTAAATGACAGTAAGGTACTGGACCATATAAATTGATTTTTGATGTGAGTGTACAATTTTAATCAAGTAATTAATTTGGGCTCTATATTTTTGAAAAAGTGAGTGTTTTCCTGTGTGAATACTCTAAGAATTCAATAAGAGAATGGACTTTAAAATGTGAATATTTGATCTTGCATGATGCTTGGCTTGACTGTACAGATATAAATTCAGCACCTTCTCTACATGTATCATAAAGTTGGATTATGGCAGAACATGCTTTAATGACAGACTGATAATAACTCACAGCAGTGCTGAGGTGAAAGATAATGAACATTTCTCCAAGGTCTAAATCTCTTGCCTTCAGACCCTTTGACTCTCAAAGTCGGGTTGGAGGAGTCAAAACTTGGCCAGTTGTAAAATGAAATGTTTCTGTTCCTCAAACGGCAGAAAATGGAGTTGTGGAAGATGGTTTCTTTCTGCTGAGAATATCTGTGCTGGCAGTGTCTGTTCTGCTCAGTTATCATCCTTAAAATATTGGCTTTAGGTGGAAAAAGGGCAAACTACCCTTTGCTTTCCTGTCCTGGAGTGGAGGGAGCTCCAACAATTCCCTGTTTGCAAAGCCTCCTGAGGGTGAGAGAGAGATCTGCCCATTTGTCCATTGGGAAGGGTGAGTGACATCAATCTCTCCTTGATAATTGTTTTTTCTGGCTTTAATATCATTGCTTCAATAAATAGTGCACTGTACTCACAGTTAGAGCTGCCTGTGCTGTGTAGTAAATGATTCTGATGAAGATCTTTGAGTCTAATCATTATAATTATCAATTTAAATAAATAATTCATGTTATTCATATAATAATTATATACAAATATAAATAATAAATATTAATATAATATTATATAAATAGAAATATAATGTTATATAAATATAATAAAAAAAATAAATATATTTGGGGTTCCATCCTTAATCCTTTAAGCAAAAAGCTTAAATTACACCCATAGACTCTTTTAGACAATTATGGCATTGGGATTGGATCCAGCTGCACCCAGACTGAGAAGGATTTTGGAAAGCCAGGGTGCCCTTTCTTCACCTGGTAACTCAACAGGAGGGTGTCCCCAGTAACCCTTTGTCTGAAGCTCCTTTCTGCCTGCAGTGCTGTTATGAACCCCCAGCATTCTGCAGATTCATTTCTGGTTTTACTGCAGGGTTCTCTTGTAACCCTGATTTGCAGCTTCCCTTTCAGCTGGGAGGTCTGGATGTGAATGGCACGGTGGCATCACAGAGCTCTCTCTCTTTGGGAGGGTTTTCAGCTGAAGGCTCAGCTCCCCAGTAGATGCCAAGGTGAGAAGGTTACTGCTGGCCTGGGGGGTCTCCAGGGTGTTTCACCTCTCCTGGGTCACTGCCTGTGCCCGTTTGCAGGAAGCCCTGCAAAGGTAAATTAACTCCAAACCGCACCTTGGCTGCCTGCCTGGCTCCTGGAACATCCTCAGGGACACTCCAGGAGCCTTTTCCAGCTGGAAAGAATTCCACTGGCTCCACAGGGCTGGACCATCACTCCACATCTTTAGTGCCTCTTTGGTAGCTGCCCCTTCTTGGTGCAATTTGCTTTTTGGGCACACGTTCCTCTGTACTGATATTCCCCATCTTCTGCTTTATCCTCTTACTTTCTTCTGATTTAAGCTGAAAGTTCAACTGATAACCAATTTTTCTGTAATGCTGATTATATTATGTCAGTAAGTGGGAATAGCACAGCCTCTCTGCTTTCCCTCAATGGGAAGTGACATGCTGCTGATTAAAATTTATTGCTAATGTGCTTTGATGAATGTTTCAGAGCATGCTATTGGGTTAGTTTTTTTTCATTTCTGGATGCTTTCTATTTCTGTTTTATCAATTCTATTTCCTCCAATTGTTTTAGACATAATGTATGATGCTAATAACATGTCAGCTTCAAAAATCAGGAGAGAAAGTGATACTTCTGAAAACTGCAGAGGGAGAGGAGAGTGATTTATAATGTTCTTTAAAATATGCAATTACATTTGTTGATCGAGGTGCCAGTTACATACATAAAAATAGGGGGGAGATGTTTGAATTTCCTGCTTCAAATTATTTAATACCAAGTCATAATTTGTAGATGGGAAGCAGATTTATTATGTAAGCAAGCCCAACTGCCATCAAAAGGACTATCCACTTGCCAGCACCTCTTCAATCCTCCTTTAAGCTTCCAGCACTCCTTGAGAAGACTTTCATGGAAGTTTTATGGCTGTTCAGTCCATTAATCTCTGCTCATTTTTTCCCCTCTTTATCCAGTAATGCCACGGTTCAGCTGCCCCTGATGAATCACTCAGTTTTCTTTCAGAGATCCAGGTTCATTCCATTCCTGGGATAACATTTCATGTAATAACCCCCACCTCGAGTTGGAATAAAGGACTAAGGGAAGCTCAGCTGTTGGTTAATGTAAAAAAAAACATGCATAGGGTGGTGTAAACTAATTCTTCTCTCTTTCCACAGGTATTTTAGTCCTTGAGGCCCCTTTTGCAAAGCACTCAAGTGTCTGATCACCTTTACCCACTACCTCTCATCTCATCCATCTCCCACGTGTTCCCATCTTCTCTTGGCTGGAATTCCTCCCTCGTGCTCCTGGAAATTCACTCCAGGAGGTTTCTTGGAGAAAGGAGTTCCTGCTGGAGCAGTTCCTCTGCTGAGCAGGAGGGGGGATGTGCTACTCTGGACGTGTTTGTGCTCAACCCTGCTTTTCCAGCTCTCTCTGACTGGGTTTCCATCACTGCCAGCCGATTGTTTCTTCCCCATTTTCTCCTTTATTCAAATGTTTTAGATCATTTCCCACCATCTGTGTTTCTGAAGGTGTTACCACAACCTCAGAGGTGTCCAAATCAGGCCTTTTTGATGTGTTCCCCCTCCCCATTTCTCCCCCCTGTTTGCCTCTCTGGTGTTAGCCATGTTTCCCAAAATAGATCCATTTGCCAGTTTTCTTAATAGAACTGTTTCTCACTCTTAGGAAAATATGAAAGAATGGGAATGATAACCACAACTCCCTTGTTTCTGCAGAAGATTTCAACTTGACAGAGTCCTCCTCCTCCCCTTCTTTTGTTTGCATTCAATTACTCAGGTTTTGGATCTGTCCAATCCAATTTGAATGAACATTTCAATTACTCTTTCATGGAAAAAGAGACTAAATGCTTCATTAAATCACAGGCTTTATTAAAATACCCATTGACATCTGTAAGGAATCTTCCCAACACGATGTTCTACAATACAAGTGGTTTTGGGCAAAATATCATGAACAGTCTTGAAATATGTAGAATTTTTGAATTAGGTTGCAATATAAAATGTCACATATTTACTGCCATTAAAAATGATTGACCCCCAAACATAGGAATTTGTCTAAATGCCTAAAAAATGACATTTTAGGTTAAAAAAAGTACTTAAATTTGCTCTTAATTCTAAGATGAGTTCCTACTGTGGGCAACTGCCTACAGAGCTACGCTTCATAGAGGCAAAAGCAACCACTTAAAGTACTTAAACTTTGTGGTTTAAGGTTTGTCAGCCTTTGTGTCTCTGAATAAACCCTCAGCAAAAAAATTAAAAAGCTAAAAAAATAAAAAATCAGATATTCTTGTTTCTTCCCATTCCCTCACTAGGTATTTTAATTTAAATATCCTTTACATTTCCTCCTGGCTGATTTGCCAGCAAGGAAGAAGCTGGTGAGGCAATGTCAGTAGCTCTACTGGGGCAAAGCAATGTCTCTGCTCCTCCACTTGCTGAGTAGACTCCTAATTATGGCATGGAGATATTTTATAACAAAGACATAAAAAAAGCCCTTTTTTTATTAGCTGTTCACACGCCTGCTGTAATTAGTGCTGCACTGGGAAGTTTGCTTGCAGTTCATCTGCACACATCTACTTTTAACCTCCATGACCGAGCCATTTCTCATGTGCTCAGTCATGGATTAATGCTGAAAAGATGGAGGTGACCTTTTTTTTTTACCTTTTTTTTTTTTCTTCTTCCTTTTAAACCCCACAGCCACTGACCCTGTGAATATATTGGCTGGAAAACCATCCCATCGGTGCTGCAAGACTGAAGGACTCCCAGGTCTGGCACAGCTGTGAGAACTGCTACAGAAGTGTAAAGTATTTATTAAGACAATAACATGCTTTATCTATGGATTTAATCTAATTTAATAATGGTGTCAATCTGTTTAATAATTTGAATTATCACAGGGGCACAGCTGCCCTGCTGGGCTTGGCCTTGGCAGTGGTGGGTCCAGCCTGGAACTGGCTCCAGTGGCCACGGGAGAAGCTTCACAGCCACCCCTGTAGCCTCCTCCCCTACCAAAACCTCACCCTGAAACCCCAACACAGCTTCAGAGATATCATCTGATACCACTGGATCTTGAAACTTAAATAATCATTCCCTGTTTTATTCCTGAGGGGTGTGTTGGGGTGCTTTCAGTTCTGCTGCTCTGTGCAGGCTACAGCTGGGATTCAAGATTTTTTATAGGAGCTGGGTTTAGTTATTGAGTTTGGAACTAATAGGGAAATACATGTCTGTCTTTCTAGATTAAATTCCATCTTTAAAGCGTCCGAGAGCCTGATCCGATCTCCGAGTGCCAGTGAAGTCCAACCTGGAATTCTCTTCCTGTGTTCCCCACAGTGTGATTGGAGGTAATTTGAGACTGATTTTTTCCATCCTTTACTTTTTAAACCACCCCCAGGCATGATAAATATTTGTCATTTTCCAAAATATTTGTCATTTTCCACTCCTTGAAGTTGGGAGGATAACTCTTCACTCAGGTGTGGATGCGGTGAGGACAGAGGAGACCGCCCTGCAGTTTGTTTTGGTGTCAAGTACAGCTGGATTTGGCCTTTCTGCGTTCTTTATCAGTGGTGGCAACTTTTAATGGTCCAAGGGTGACCCTCAGATGGATGGATTTCAGCTGCAAGGAAAGGAGGAGGGCAGCAGCAGCAGAAATGCTGTGGTGTTACCTGTGGTTTTTGTTTTGTTTGTTTGGATTTTGTTTCTTTTTTTTCTTTTTTTTTTTCTTTTTTTTTTTAATTTACTTTTTCACTTTACCGTTTTCCTTTTTAAATGCCCTGCTCTTTATTATGCAAGGACATCACTGTGTGTTGTGGCACGAGTAGGACATTTACAAAATAACAGCTGAATTAAATTGCTGATTTGGAGGCCAGACTGCAATCAGAATTTGATTTTGTGCGAGTCACCTCTTTTTTTTTTTTGTTTGTTTAAGAACAGACTTGTCTTAACCTTCAGAAATTGTAAGAGCAGCAAGGCTTGGATCGAAAAAGCAGACTTGAGCTCTGTTCTTAAATAACAGGCAAGTTCAGTCCTTGTTTACATGCATGAGACTTTTACTGACAATGATGAGCTTTAGAGCTTTATGTGCTGCTGGCACAGAATACATAATCAACAGTGGAAAATAACTCTGAGGCACCAGCTTTTAAAAAGGCAGGCTGGAGATCGGGGCTGTGGTTAAGGAGGTGGTTTGAGAACTCCCTCTGAAGGGGTGAATGTTGCTTGTTGCCAGCCTGCAAGGTGAGTGTCTGCAGGGGACACGACAACCTGGAGGGAAAATGTGGTTTGTTGTCTCATGTCAGCTGAGATATACGTTTAACAACATAAATTAAACACTTCACGTGCTCATGAAGCACAGCATGGACACACCTTGTGAAATCTGGGGTTAAGCAGGAGGGAGTCCTGAGATCAGGGCAGGTCCCTTGACCCACAGGAATGTCCATCCTCTCTGTCCATCCCAGGGCCTCACCACCCTCACGGGGAGGAATTTCTTCCCAATATCTAGTCTAAGTCTCTCCACTTCCAGGTTAAAACTGTCCCTCCTCTGCCTGTGTAAAAAGCCACTCTCCCTCTTTTTATCAGCTCCTTAGGAAGACCACAACAAGGTCTCCCTAAAGCCTTCTCTTCTCCAGGCTGAGCAAACCACCCCAATTCCATCAGGAATCCTTAATTCCAGAAGAAAATAAGCCAAATATCTGTGAGTTTTGCACTGGAAAGGGTTTGTTGATCCTAGGTGTTCTGTGGCAGAAATGAGATCTCTTTTTAAGAGGATTGTAAAGAAAACAATCTCCTTCCCACCAGTGCAAGAGTAAGACCTTTACAATCTTAAATTCTGGGCAGCTGGGCCTACTGCTTTCTAGGAATCACAGGAATAAAACCTGTGGAAAATGTATTTCCACACTTGTATGTGAATCTATAAATAAATATAGAGCAGAAGGGCAATGTTGGCAGTCACACCGTTAACATAAACCGTGCAGAGAGAAACCTCTCTCTCCCCGTTTGTGTCTCCCGAGGGCCCAGATCTGGGTCCTTCTTCATCTAAAGGCACAACTGGCACCAAGGCATGGCTGCAAATCTATTTTAGGAACAAAACTCTGTCAGCAGTTTTTGGGTGCAAGTGGGAATGCTGACCTGAGGAGGGGGACATCAAATCTAGACCCAGGTGAGCACCTAAACTTCCAAACCATTGGTTGCACCAGTCAGTAATGAAACACGTGCAAAAAATGCAGATTGTGCAATTGGTAATCTGCAAGAAAGGAAATCTGAACACAGATATGCTAAACTGATTGCTACTTTTAATCTGAAGACAACTATCTAATAATAAATCCTCTCTCACGTGTTTTAATCTCAGTGGTGCAAGCTCTGCTCACCTCCTGCTGCCTTTGCAAAATGCCCTCTGAATGTGTCCCAGGGAGGTTTGCAAACAGATATTTGAACATTTTAACCTTGAGCCTGAGGGGGAAAAAAAAAGTCAGTTCCCTTTCTCAGCAAAAGGAAGGGGTGATCCATCATTCTGAATTTATGACCCTTGTGACTGAATGGGTGACAAGGAGGTGCTCAAGACTTCCTGCTGTAAATTGCCCACGTTGGTGGTGAACTGCAAATAATTGGGATGATTTTAGCTGGGACATTAAGCTCATTATGGGCTGACATCCACTCAGGTCTGTGGAGTTAGCAAGCAGGTAGGAAAGAGGATTTTTATAATCCTTTGGTTATCCTCCTCCCGGTTTTCCCTCTCGAGGAAATTTTGCTTTTAAAAGGTTGATTTGAGAGCTTTTTGGTCCCAGAACCTTTCTCTCCCATGTTATAACCCTACAGAGTTATACCTGGATTATACCCAGAATTATCTCTAGATCTTGAAATAACTGCAGGCAAGGTACAATTCCCTGTGGTCTTGTCTGTCTCTCCAGAGACACTTGGGAGCCCATCCCCGCTGTAAAACATGATAAATCCACCTCCTCCGTGGCCTGGGATGAACCAGGACACAAGTGTGACCTCAGTGAGGAGGCAGGACGTTGATACCCCCTCGTGGGACTCAAACCTCTGAGCACGAGAGTGTTTTGAGAGCTTTGCACAGCAATTTTGGCTTCACTCCCTCCACCACAGTTGCCTCCTTGCGAGCTCCAGAGCGTCATCTGTAAGGTCCTGCCTGACAGTGGCAATAGTTAACACCAGAGAGGTTTTCCCATCCTCTGTTGGCAAGAGATTCTGTTTGTTTGCTGGTGTTTAATTAATATTTAATTGGGTGTGCAGACAGGGGCTTGTATCATCAATTGTGGCAAACTGGCTTAGCCCTGTCAAAGCAAATGCTGCTGTATTGATTTATGCAACCTAAGAGGCCGACTTGGAGGTAAAGGAAAGGGCAGAAACTTTCTTCCCAGGGAGGAAATTAAAACAGGAGGTGCCACGCTGTGATCTGTCGTATGCTAATCGTGGCTTGGTGGCTGCTGGGGAAAGGTGACTCCTGCAAAAGCACAGGGAAAACAACCGGGAGCTTTGTCCTCTTTCTTTTTATTTTATTTAATATTTTTTTTTTAGTCCTTTTTAATCTTACTATCAGGGAAAGTTTATTGCCAATTAGCTTTATGCAAAGGAATGATGGTGGTGGTGAGCAATTAAAGAGTACAGTGTGTATCTGTGCAGGGGGGAGCAGAATTAATACATCTTTGCTGGCTTTTCAAGCTTGGCCCTAACCTTGTCCCCAGATAGAAGGCACTGCTTTAACTGAGACAAACTGCTGTGATAGGAAACTGCATTTTGTTAAAAATCAGAGCGTATTTTCCCCTATTTATTAGTGTTAGTCATAAAACTCCTATTGGAAATGGCACACAAATGAGCTCCTTATCCATAAAATCATCGAAACACAGCATTGCATTTACTACCTGTGGTCCATGATTGGGCTCCCATTCACTTGGAGAACCATTTGTTTCAGCCATTGGGGATTTTGAGACAAGCTGGCTCTCCATTTAAAAAAAAGAAGAATTTAAAATTGATCTTCTTTTCTCTCTACCCCACTACTCAGGAGGGGTTATTTCAGATGAAATAGTCAAATCTGAAAAAAAAAACCACCCCCAAACTCCTGATTCTTCACTCTTCATCACTATCTTTTGAGCTGGGGTTTTTTTTCACTTATTTTCTCATTGCCTTGCTGAAGTTATTTATGCAATCTTTCACTATTGCATCCCCAACAGTGACTTTAATTATAAATAAAAGAATTACTCTATTAACCCACGTGTAATTAATGTGCAATATTAAAGGCAACCAAGATTGGGCACTAAAAAAAATGATTCTTCAGCATTTCCATTTGCAAAATCCAGTTTCAAGGTGAGGTTCCAAATTTGCCTTCAAGACCCGTTATTTAACATAACTATTAATTTATTTTATATTGTTATTATATTATTATTGTATATTATGATTTTATTTGATTATTCAAATTAAATATTGAGGCCAGGGAAGGGGAGGGGGTCTGAGTCTGCTCTCAGGTAACCAGCAATAGGGCAGGAGGAGATGGCTCCAAGCTGTGCCAGGAGAGATTCAGGTTGGATATTAGGGAATAATTCTTCCCCAAAGGGTGCCCAGGGCAGTGGTGGGGATTTAAAAGATGTGCAGATGTGGCACCTGGGGATGTTGGTTAGTGGTGAGCTCAGCAACCACGGGTTAGGGATTGCATTTGAGGAGCTCAGGGATCTTCTCCAGCCCAGGAAAATGAGAAAAGAAACCCAAGCTGAGGTTCCCTCCACTTTATCAATAATATCTCTTTGATTCTTGGTAATGAAAAGTGTGATCTCTTCTAAGTCCTGTTTTAATCCTGAAAGGTGGTACCTCTGGCAGGACAGGGATCAAACTCTGCTCTGATTCAGAAGCCCAGAGTGGTTTGGGTGGGAAGGGACCTTAAAGATCATTGTTTTTCACCCCCTGCCATGGGCAGGAATATCTTCCACTAGCCCAGGTTGCTCCATCCTGGCCTTGGACACTTCCAGGGATCCAGGGGCACCCACAGCCATTCTGGGCACCCTGTGCCCCAGGGAAGGCTGGGGGGTGAAACCACTGCAGCCTGTCCTTAGCAGGACCAAAATGTGTTAATCTCTTAACAAAACAACCTTAACCCTCTCACTCGCTGCAGTGATGAGTAGGAAAAACCTTAACCATCACCTGCCACGCGCAGAGGTTTGAAAGTATTTGTAAAATTTTAGTGCCAGGAGTGATCTCAGATTAAGTAGCAATCTTGGTGTGCTTGCTATGACATTTATGCATTTTATTTTCTGTAACTACCTTTTAAAGTGCTTTATGAGCCCTCCTCGCAGTGGGTGCTGTTTCAGGAAGCCTCGAGCAAACGAGGAGTTGAAATTACGTTTTCAAATGTGACAGAGGAGAATATTCTACAAGTGCTTGTGTGAATAATGGGGCAAATTTAGAAAATCTTGACAGGTTCCTGCCCTAAAATCTCTCCATATCTTTCATGAGGTAGAAGTGTGGCCTGTAGCCTCTAGTCTTCTCAAGTGACTGTTTTCTGCAGACAGGTTTTTTTAAAGAGTTTTCTGGATGCAAAAGTACTTAATAGTTTTGATATATTTTATCTGCATATTTGTATCTGCCATTAACTGGGAAGGACAGCTCCTTAATGTAATCAAGAATATAAATTAGAGCCCTAGATGGGAAATGAAAGTTAATTTTGTGCACAGCAGAAAGGCAGAGGAGAAGTCCCTCAATCAATATTGCAATGTTTGCTGTCTCAGTAGCAAGATTTCTTAATGATTTCTATTCCAATCCTTTTTTTTTTTTTTTTTTTTTTTAGTTTATGGGGTTTGAAAAGATTGTGGCCCCTGTTGATATTGCTGGATCACATGCACAGGCTTCAAATGGATTGTCTCCACACTTGGAGCCAGGTGTGCATATGCTGCTCATCATCACATCCATCATCCATCCCATTCCCCATGGGGAAAGGAAACAAAATAATCAAGACAAATCTGCAATTTCCAGATTCTTGGTTTGGTTATGGTGCTGAAACCGAATTGGCCATCCAACCTCCTTCACTATAAAAACATGAAGAAAGCAGTTCAGGAAGCTTTAGCCACAGCTAACTTGAGTTTAAAGTCAGAAAATTTCAATCCAGGTGTTGCAGAGACCTCTCAAAGGGTCACTTCTGGTGTTGAGCTGCTCCTGAGCTGTCTCCCAGGTAAATAATTCAATATGCACAGAGTGATGCAGGTGACCTGAGACCACTGACACGACTCCACTCTTAAAACTCACTGAGGACTTCAACTGGCTTGGTAAATGCTCTCTTAATTAATGAAGCTGGAAATATTTAGGAGAAAACCCATTTCGTGTGATTTATGATCCCAATTTAGTGGCTTTTGCTGCTCTTTGCCTTTCAGCTGGGTGGGCTGTGATCGGTGGAATCGCTGGAGGTTTTGATGAGGTGCTTCATTCAGGCTAAATACTAATGAGAGATATTTTGTGGGGAGCTTTTGATTAAAGTAAATGGAGCAGATCTTTTGATGCTACCAGGTAATATGGGAAAGGCAATAAAGGATGGGCGCAGGCAAAATATAATGGTGATCACTGCTGCTGCAGGGGTATTTTAATTCACAGCGTGAAGTCCTTAGAAACTGCAAGGCTTTTCCAAAGCACCGATCCTCTCTGAAATGAAAAAAAAAAAAAAAAAATCCAGTCTGAACGGGCCATGATTTTTTATATGTTTGTTTTAGGTAGCAAAATAGAAATGTGCCCGAATTGCGTGGCACTCGGCTTTGTGTCTGCACCGCAGCTCGCTCTTGCACTGACTAGCGCCTTGTTTACAGCTCCTTCCCGGAGTAAATCTTCCCTATTGTTTTGTCTTTATGGGCTGTGCCAGAAGGCTACTGAGCTAAAGCACATAACAGCTCTCCTCCAATACTTAGGAACGCTTTCCCATTGCTCGTGCATCATTTTAACTGGCACTTATCTTGATGTAAAATATCGGGAAGCCTCGAATCACCTCGAATGCTCAGGAGCTGGAAACAGGGGGAATTTTTTTGAAGCAACTATTCGTTTAATAGAGATGGTTTAAAATTAAAAACAAAAAAAAAAAAAAAAAGAGAGATGAACTGTTTTGCTCAACTTATTTCAGAAAACTTTTGCAGCCCAAAATCAACTCAGCCTGGTACCTAAATCCTTAACTGGCTGCCTGATTTTATGGTAGAGCCTGAGTCCTTTCCTCCAGTCATTTGTAGTATGGGCAGAGACCCTGAAAGCCATGTCACCCTCAAACATCACTTGCTTTCAGGCTATCTCCTAATGAGGTGGTTGCATAAGTTTCCCCCTTTGTTTTTACAGGGCACAAACCAAATTTCCGAGCATCATGCTCACTGGGTGAAGCAAAAACTCACCTTTCCCTCTGAGCCTGCAGCTGGTTTCACCCAGGACATCTCTGGCCAGGGTTGGAACTAAATGATCTTTAAGGTCCCTTCCAACTCCGGCCATTCCATGACAAATGGATGAAGAGGAACAGGATAGTCCTGGACATGCCCTTCCTGCTTTCAGATGCCCATATCACCCAGCAGGATGTTTGGAATGGTTTGGAAAAGCAGAAAATAAACACTGCCATGCTCAGCAACCAGGCACCCAAACCAAAGGCTTCAGAAGGGTCTTATCCTCCAAAATTTCAGCTGTTGGACAGGGCTTGGAACAACCTGGTCTAGTGGAGGATGTCCCTGCCCATGGTAGGGCTCAGAACTAGATGGTTTTTAAGGCCCCTTCCACCCAAACCACACCAAGCTCCCAGAAAAGAAACTGAATTCCTAATTTGCTGAGTTGTTCTGAGCACTAGGAACTCGCTCACTGTGAGCTCTGAACTGAAGGAAGACCAAAAACCTCCAGGGATTTGCCTGTCCTGGTGTGGTGGGTTGACCCCCCCTGATGCCCAGTGCCCACCAAAGCCACCCCATCATTGCCCTCCTCAGCTGGACAGGGAAGAAAATATGAGGGAAGGTTCCTGGGCTGGGCTGAGGACAGGGAGACATCCCTCAGAAATTACTGCCAGGAGCAAACCAGACACTGGACTTGGAGAAAGAACATCAAATCAGAGTCAGGTAATGAGAGACAACCCCAAATCTTAAACCCCTGTCCTCCCACCCCTCCTTTCTCCCTGGGCTCAACTTCCCTCCTGAATCCTCTCCCTCATCCCCCTTTCAACAGTGTTTGTTTTCCCATGGATGTCCCTGTATTCTTACAGGAATTCTTCACTCTTTTTATGGCCAGGCTGTGCTATCTGTCAATGCTGCTCCAAGAATTGGCTGATTGCTCCTAATTACCAAGCTCTGTTCCATTTGAGAACCAGTTGATGCTGATGCTTTTGGTCCTCTTTAGTTATTCCAGGTAGAGGGAAGTCATAAAAGTCAAATATCACAGAATATAGGCCATCATTAGTGGGAGAGGCCACTGTAATGGATCAGGGTGGAAAATGGGAAACCCAGGCTTGCCCCTGCTTTGTGCTCCTCAAGCTTCAGATAATGTGCTGCAGCAATTTATTTCATTTTAATGATGGAGAAGGGGAAACATGTAATTTTTCAGTCATTTCACACATGCCATTAGCACCATAATTTGAAAAGATAATGATTTTCAAACCACCTGCTATCTGGCAGATGCTTAAATATTGGCACGTGCCTGGAATGTGGTATGAAACATATCTGAGGGGTTTCATTGCCCACTGATGCAGCAGCTTCTGTTCTCCTGGAGAGTGCTTTCTGTACAGGTTAATGAGGGAGACTTGCTGTTGTTTGGAAGTACATCTGCCAGGGGTCTTTGTTATTAGACAACAAACAGGGATGATCTTCACAGGTTTAGTCAGTTGGTTTTGTGTTCGGTGCTTTCCAACAGCAGGAACTCAGGATGAACATCAGGCCTGGGGTAAAGTGAGACCTTTGGAAAACATCCTGAGGAATGTCACATCCTAGTAGGTGAAGAACAGTGATTTATACGTTATCCAAAATGTGCTGGGGATGTCTGATCTTCTCAGGGGTCCTTGGAAGTCAGTAGAGAAAGCCAAGCCCACCAGGAGCCCTTTTTTTGTGGCATCACAAACCCTGTGTGGGGCTCAAAGTGGTGTCACCTCACTGGTGACACTTCCAGCAGCTCAGGCTGCAGATCTTGCAGTGAGTGCTGTTACTTTTTTATGTGTCTGCACATACCTTTATGCATTCAATAGTAGGGAGCTAATACTGAATTTGGCACCGTTTTCCACCAGAAGTGCAACATCTTGATTGAAAGAGGATCCTTGGCTGGGAGAGAAAGCCCTGGATGTGAGCACCAGGAGAAAGTTGTGTCCTGATCCAGATTCAGTTCTGAAGCTGCATTTGCTTACTCCTATTCCCTTTCAGTGGAAAGGAAGAAAATTCCCCTCCCCAAACCCAGAAAATGCCACACAGTGAGTAAGAAAATAACCACAGTCACTGTGGCATCATAATCTTCTGGAATTGCTTGGAGGTGCTTGGATAAACCTCCTAATGCAGGAGCAGCACCTAAACTATTAATTTCACATCTGAGCCCAAGTCAAGTGGAGATTGTGAGCTAAGAGGGTTCATTTAGAGTGGATCTTGGTGATGATTGTGAGATGCTGTAACAGGATTACAAAGGCAACACCGATGTGTTTGTGAGGTTTGTGCTTGGAAGTATCAGACAGTGGGAATTTGCTGTAGCCACCACAAGG
This sequence comes from Myiozetetes cayanensis, assembly GCF_022539395.1. NCBI lineage: Eukaryota > Metazoa > Chordata > Aves > Passeriformes > Tyrannidae > Myiozetetes > Myiozetetes cayanensis. The sequence goes on along the minus strand of NW_026086826.1, from coordinate 29,767,087 downwards.
GATGTGATCTCAGCTGCTAATCTGAGCAGAAAATAACTGGATTTTACTTAATTGGGAAAATTATAACCTACCAGAACACAGCCTGTGTGGTGGGTGAGAGGGAAGGAGCAGAGTCAGAGCTGGCACTTAAACTAATTACACAGACAAAGCCATCCCAGGCTGGACATGCCCAAGATGAAGAACCTTTGGAATAACCTTTTGGCACAGGATTATCTTTCCCTGTCTCTCCAGTCCTGGACCAGATGAACCAGACAACTGTTTTAGTTTCTTTTCAAACCTGCAGTGATACACTGGAAGGAACGATCACCCTACAGGTTTGTCAGGGTTGCTGAAAATGCAGCATAATTTGAAAAACTCGATTTTAAACATGAAACATCCTTGTGTTTCTCCAGCTTACATAAGGATTAGAAGCCTTGCTAAATTCACTGTGGTACAAATTTTTTTCCCCAATGGCTTGGGGAAACATTTGTAAAAGTGGAAGCACCAGCAGTCCCCCAAATGTTCCCCTTGATTCATGAGGGTTTGACTTAATTGTGGAGCAGCTTCAGCCACAGCCTGATTGGTTCCTCTGCAACTCTCCACTCTCTCAGCCATAATTTTGAGTGATTGATGATTGAAATGTTATTTAAATCACCGAGCTTTCCTCTGTCAGAATTTGAAACTCACTAATGGAGACTAAAACTGAACAATCTGTTCACTGGGTTGGTTTTTTTTTTTCTTCTCTTGAAAAGTGCTAAAATGCTCGATATTTCTGTCCTCTGCTACAAGGGCAGCATAAAGGGACGTCTCAGAAGGAGTGATAATGTAAACATTTGCCCCTGACAGATAAAGCAGCGTGGAATAAACAGGATTTGACAGCATTAACAAATTTACTGTGTTGGGTTTGAATGCATTAGCTGTGGAAAGGTTTGATAATGTCCTGGCTTTCAAATGATGGTCTTCCCAAAGTGCTGCACAGATTTGTCTCCTCCTTCCACTCCGTAAATGACTGCATCATTTACACATTTAATGGCTCTCAGATTACCTGTCTGCCATTCGATTCTTGGGCTGCAGTGAATGAAAAACACAAACCAGTGCTTTCCCAGGACATAACTGATTACTTTACATCACTGGCAGCCATGTATCAACCTGCACCTCACAATCCTGTGGCTCTGGAAAATCCGGGGAAAACAGATGGTTGTACCCAGCCGTTAATTATATTTAAGAATTTCTGTCTACTACCCACAGCAAGATGGCTGGGGAAAGGTTGTTTCACAGTCATGGCGTGTTAGGATGATGTTTAATCACAGCAGGGATGTCGAACACCGAGAACCTGGGGAGGTGATCTCAGCTATAATAAAGGTGACCTTTGAAAAAAGGTTTCTGCACCGAGGCCTCTTTGGTTTTCCCTCTTGTCTAGAAACAGAGGAAGTCAGAGAGAATTGTGGAGCATTAATTATGCAACTGGTAGCATTTAACATCCTAAAATGAACATTGGAGTAGGTTGGGCTCAGAGAGGTGAGAATGCACCTGAAAATATTTCAAGTTCTGTGGACAGGTAGAAGGAAAGAGGTCTTATGATCTGACAGGTTCTTATATTTGTCCTAAGATCATTTGAAAAAGCCCTAAAAAATTAATAGCTATACAACTAATTATATAGAGAGTGTAAGCCACAACCTTTGAACAGGCTTCATAGGAATATATTCTATGTCTAAGAGAGCATAATAGAGAATTTTTGGATCTAGTTTTCAAAGTAGCGTGGAAAATTCAAAGGCATATCATTAGGAACATTTATTAGCAGGCTTTCTTCCCCTATTGCCATGCCATCAGGGCTCCTCCATCTGCGTGGCACACAGATCAGTCATCCCAACTCGGTGCATTCCTGGGACATCCTCACTCAGCTCCCAGCCCTTACAGACACTTGGGCAAATGGAATTGTTCTAAACTGCCCTTAAAACTTTCCACTCCGGGGACTGAAACTTCCTATCTCAGTCTGGCCGTTTTCTATCACTTAAAAAAAAACCCCAAACCTACAAATCCCCATTCCAGGCTCAGCTCCCAGGGCTGGGGTTGTCCCTGGGGACACCTGGGCAGGGGTGGCCTCGCTGGGGTGGGACAGCGTTGGGTTTGTCACTCAAGGGGGTTGAGTTGTTTTAGTGGAGAGTTTTGGCAGCCAAAGCTGGCCTGGATTTCTGATGAAGAGGATTCACTTTTGGGATGATTTTTGTATTTCTTTGGAGTGTTTGCTGTGCCATTTGCTTGAACGAGGCTGGTAAAGGTGGTGTCTCTCCTCAGTGACACCCTGCCAGCTGAAGTTTGGTCTTTTGTCCATTAAAATCTGATAATTCCACTGATTCCAAACCATTGCCTGGCCCTCAGTTATCTGAAGGCTTTTTAACACAAATGAGATTTTCAGTTCCTTCAGTGTATTAAAATTTGGAACCGTGATTTACCCCCATATCAAACAGGCTTCTAGTTCATGTAAGTATAATTTATATCCTATTTCATCCATTGCATCCATTGTCAGTGTAATGTGAACAGGCCATGGGGTAAATAAGAGTTAAACCATGTAACTCAGCCTACTAAAATAATCTTATTTAACAAAGTTTATTTTCTGTCAGGCATTTCATTTCCCCTTGTGTATAATTAAACTCAAAAATAATTGTCCAGCAACTGTAATGTGTAACAACAAAGACAAGCTGCAGTCTTGAATTTATTAACAATCCCCTATTTATTTGTAATAATAATCTCCTATTTATATGTGAGCAGTAAAATTAAATTTAATTGTTCATCAAGGTATATTTTGTTACAGTGACTCCAGCTACAGCTTTTAGGACATCATGGCTTAAATCCAAATCCAAGTATTTACATCTATAAAATTAAGAAGAATGTGGAGAAATAATTAATGGTAAGAAATTAATTGGCAGTCTCAGTGAAAGCATCTGCTTGTTTTCCTACACATTGCTAGTACTCTGTTTTTCTCCCTTAAATTATATTTTTCCATAATAACTTTAGATAATCTTTCAATCCAAGCTTTTATGGCTGTCATTATTTCACAGAGGGAGGAAAGAAATACAACAGGGCTGTGAAAATTTAACACTCCATAAAACCGCCTGTCTGCCGACTGCCACCAGGATGGATGGAGCTCCAAACTTTTCTTTTACTCACTCAGAGGCATCCCAGGGCTGGGAGAGGCACCAATTCCTACCCAAAAAAAAAAAAAAAAAAGAGAGAGAGAGAACATTTTAATTCAAGGAGAACTTCTTTCCTTACTGAGAATATTACCGTGCACATTTTCATTTTATTAGTTTATGTACACAGCTACCAAGCTATTTGCGTGTTGCAGGGTTTTATTTTAGATTTAGCAAATGAATGACATCCAAGCAATTTTAGATTTAATTTGATCAATATTTAATGAATTATAATTATCATTACGACTCAGAGTTTTGCACTGCTCTATATTGCTACATAATGTTTAATCAAGGGGAGAGAGAGACTTAAATGCAAGTGGAAAACAGCTATCAAGTTTATGTTAAAGAAGTGTACTGGGATTAGTTACTAAATTGCAGAGGTCTAATTTAATAATTTTTTTCTAGTTACTGCTTTAAAATTGATTTCCAAGAGCATTTCCCTAATTTATATTTTCGAATGCCTGCCATATTTGTTTTGAAAAATACACAAAACCCAAAATTACTTTGTGGTATCAGAGTTTCAAGTCTCTGCATCCCTAGCAAAAATTCCCAGGTGTTCTCTCTGGGAATATGAGGATAACATGGATAAAGGAGATGTGCCTGTATGGACAGAACAGCACAAAAGAGTTGTCAAAAGACTTGGCTTATTCAGGGACAGTTCTGTAAATACTGTGGGGATCAGCCAAACTGTTTAAGGTCAATGGATCTGAAAGAGTGAAATAAGTCATGAAAATCCAGGGGGAAAAAAGTATGTTTGGTATTAAACCTCTTGTTCCATAAACTAAAGATATCTTTTCCTCAGAAATGCAGGTCACTGTCTGTATTTAGTAATATCAACGTGATTTCCCAATTTTTAGGGGTTAAGTAGAGTTTATGAATCGTGAAACACCTTGTGTGGTACTGCAGGTGAGGTAGAAATGTGTGTAGGCGTGAGATCTGAGCAGGAAGGCTGGAAAAAGTCTAAAAACTTCTGTTTTGCAGAGCCACGGAACCACAGAAGGGTTTGGCTTGGAAGAGGCCTCAAAGCTCGTATCAAACACCTGATTTTTGCAGACAAGGAGCTTGTCTTGGACACTCCCAGGGATCCAGGGGCAGCCACAGCTTCTCCAGGGCCTCCCCAGGGAACAACCCCTTCCCAACACCCAATAAATCCCTCACTTCCTCCAGATTTTTACTTCAAAGGCAAGGCTTTTGGAAACAAGTTTGTTATGTAATAAAAAAGCCATTGGCTTTTCCTTTCCAGGTGTTCCTGAAGAAGGAAAAACCAATGGGACAGAGATGCTCTTCACCCACAGGCTTTTGTGGCTCCTGCTGTTTCTGACAGAGTTTGGTAACTCCAGGTGAGGGATCTTGTGTTGAAAAATGTGATTTTTTAGCTTTCTTTGGACTACTAGTTGTTTACTTCCAGTAGGCAATTCAGGCTAAAAGTATGTCCCAAGATCTGAGGTGAGATCCTCTGGTGAAAAGTTATAATTAGAAATGTGTTTGTGATCAGGTAACGAATGTGGTGTGGTTAAAAAAAAAAAAAAATCTGTGTTCAACACTGTTGGTTACAGCTAAATAAAAACAAAGGAAATTTTAGCTTAACAGTGATTTTCCTTGTTGGAACACTTGTTCTTTGAGTTAACAATTTGGAATGCAGGCTGTGGTCCTGGTCGTGGTTGATCATAAAGCAGAGTCCAATTTTATTTGTTTTGAGCCTTTTCAAAAGCTTTTGCTAATAAGAAATGAAGGGTATAAAAATCTGAAAGCAAAAGACAAACAACATCCAGGCCCAAAACGTTTGCCTGTGTAAGGGTTTTAGTGGAGAGGAATTACACAGCCCAGCCTTGTTTAGCAGTTTCACAACTGGACCCTTAATTTGTTTATTTTTGTCATAAATCATGTTGTTAAATAATGCACTCGTGTTCTTCTTATTTTCTAGATGTCATAACATTCTTTTGAAATGGGTAAAAATGCTTAAATTCTGATATTATTAATATGGGTAAGGCACAACTCCTGCATCTGACTCTATTCATCACATCCCCAAATTAATCATCAGGGACAGAACCCAATATCTCATTTCAGGCAAAGGCCAATAGCTCTTGGGGAAATTAAATCATCTCTCAGAAATATTTCATTTTGAAAAGCTAATAATTCAATGGAAATGGATTTTTAGAGGGAAAACCTGAGTGTGTTACATAATCTTTCTGCAGGGGTCTCCACCTCCCACATTAACATTCCTTGTCACATTTGAAATCAGAATTCGTGGAAAAATAGTTTACACTGTTGTTGTGAGTGTCACGGTCCTTTAATGTGTCTGAGATGATAATAACATCATTTGGGAACTCAGGGGAACAGCACTTAAATCTGGCTGAGACAGAGACAAAATCTGATTGAGGCAGAGGCAAAATCTGATCGAGGCAGAGACAAACGCAGAGGAAGTGGCATATTCGGAGCAGGGGATTCTCAGCTTTGCAATGGCATTTTTATCTCATCTTTTCCCTCCCCTGTTCCACTGGAGATTCGTGTGTCCAGCCACTTCTGCAAAATAATGTGCAATCTGCTCCTCTGTCCCCCTTCCCACTTGGTGTGACAACTTAATGGAGAATGGAAAATGCATTAAAAGCCTATTTATATTTGACTTTCCTGCTCTAGGTAGCAGACAGCTCGTGGCTCTGCAGTGAGGGAGAAGAGGAAGGACCTGCACCCTGTGCTGAAGGTGGGTGAGGGGAGATGATGTACTTGGGTTTGGAATTTTTTCTTGTTCCAATAAGCGTTCATAACACTTGCCACTTTAAAGATGTATTGGCCATTTCAAAACAAACCCGGGATGGATTATTATTATTATTATTTAGTTGTAAAGCAGGTGTTCAGGTGTTTCCTTTTGGAAGGAACAGGCTCAGTTGAACGTTGTTTCATGGCATTTTCAGGCTCTGGTAGAGAAGTTTGCAGTGAAGTCCCCCACTTGCCTCAGCAGGAGGAGAGTCATAACGTGCTCTAATAGCTAAAAAAGGAGGTTGCTCTGTAATTTTTCTTTAGCTGGAGTCCTTTTTTCTCGACATCTTTCTGCTCCTGGAGGTGCAAGAGGTGTGATCATCAGCAGGGCTCACACCCTTTGTTTGTCTGTGCCCCCTTGGGCTGCTCTGCTCTACAAACACCCCCTGAACACCCCCAGGTACCTCTGGAGGAGCTGCAAAGACACCTGAGGGAAGCAAATCTGGCCATCAGCAGGCCTGGCTTTGCTCCCAGGGGGTGTCTCCTGCCGGGGGAAGTTCTCAGCACTGCCAGTTGACATAAAGGATGAAAAGTTCACGCCAGGATGGACCTTGAGATTAAATCTGCCCCGTAAACAACGGCCTGAACCCTCGGGAATCTTTTCCCAGCAGTCCCAGGCGAGACATAATGTAATCCATACGGTTCATCCCAGTGACATATTAATTATTGATTACGCCTAATGAATATGCTAATATGCAGGATCCAGGAGTCTCTGCCGCCCTGCTGTGCTCTCCAGGCCCTCATACATTTTTGAAGAGGTGTCTGCAGGAGACACTGCCTGGGCTTGTGATGAACACCACACACGGAGTTCAAGGACTTCGGGGAGAACATCCCAGACCTGTTCTGTCTGACGGCTGCTCCTGAAGTTCTGAATTAGATTATTTGCCTCCTCTCCCTGTACATGGGGTGAGTTGTTGGTGTTTTCCTGTTCAGCTGGGGATATAGGATGAGGTGTGACCTCGTTTTCCATTTCGAGCGAAGCGGGGGAGGGGAGGGAAAAAGAAGTGGGAAGAAGTTCAGCCCAACAGTCCAGTTAATAATGCAGTGAAACTTCAGCACTCCTTCTGTGGGCATTTACAAGGAGATGACAAAAGGCTGTTAAGCCTTTCTGTCTTCCCACTGGTTCTAACACTCAGGTGAGATAACCAATATGCACAGAGGAAACAAAAAAGTTTCTGCTGACTGGGCCTTGACTGAGGTTTTTGAATGCAAAGCAAAGGCTGATGTTTAAATTGCTTCCCTCTAAAGAGCCCTGGGGTGCTCTGTGCTGCCTGGGGGGGCCTCAGCAGATGCATTCACAAGCCTTTATGGTCGAAACCATTAATACAACAACACATATTAAGGCAGGGACAATTAATGTAATAAAAGAGATGAAAATGGGAATGGTTTAGTGAGCCAGGCTTGGAAGAAGTGCCATTGTGAAGCTTTACAATGCAAGACAGAATGGTGTCTTGAGAACCTTACCATGAGCACTTGTGAGCTGATAAAATATCAACCTTGAAGCTATTAGACTGCAGAGAAAAAAAAAAAAAGCCCCTTTCATTTTCTGAAGGCTGAATTATTTAATTTCAGCAATTGTTATTTTTCTGCTCCTTCTCAAGTGTTAACAGGCTCTCTCCTGTGAATCACAAATGAAGTGATGCTACAGCTGCAAGCCAAGGCCCCATAAGAAGTCAAACAATGCATAAAGAAAGACTTGACTCCAAAGCCCAGTCTGTGTATCGATTATTTGAGTAAAGGAGCGTTATAAAAAGGCAGTGATACTGAGTCTCGTGGACAGTCGGGTTTTCTGAGTTATAATTCCGTTTCAAAATTCTTTGTAGAGTTTGGGAAAGTCCTTTCTTGGATGGGGGTTAATTGTGGGAAAGGTCAACAGGTGTGTATGTTCTAAGTTTTCATTTTAGAGCAAACCAAAGCACTAAAATAACGAATATATTTCTTTTATATATATAAATAAATATTTAAAATATATAAAATATAAATAATGTAACTAATATAAACTTGAATGAAGATTTTCCCCCCAAAGTCAGGAATTGCAGCTGACAACATCTGTTAGAGATCTCTACAGTCTGAGAAAAGGAAAGTCGTGTTAATATAAACCCATGTAAATATAATCTGAAGATCACCATTTTTCCCCTGACAGAGCAGCAGATAAGATTCCTCTTTCAGCCGGGGAAAACATTTATTGATCCAGCAGTTGTGCAAAAAGAGCGATGAGGTGGATGAGTTTAAACTGCCCTAAGGTCTCCCAAAACAGTAGAATAAATGGTTGTGTAACAGCAGGTTCTCTTCTTACCTTCATTTCTAGCAAAAAAATGTAAATATATTCCTGGAACCACAGAATAGTTTGGGTTGGAAGGCACCTTGGAGATCATTTCATTCCCCCCCACGCTGAAATCCCTGGGGAAGGTGTCAGGGCACAGGAGAACAAATTCCTGCCAAAACCCAGGTACCACACACGACACACCCCACGAGAAATTCCACAGCCTGTGGATATCTTTGAAGGGAGAGCAGAGACAATACAAAAGGTGCAAGAGCAAATCCTGCATTCCCGTGGTTGCCCCTGGGGGTCAAAGCAATAAATACTCTGTTTTCCTTGCTTGAAGTTTTATCTTTTCTGTAAGAATGTGATTTTGCTTTCAAAAAAGCTTTAATTCTTCTTGCTTGTGAAAACAAATTTCCTCGCCAACCCATAAATAATCACAGGGAAAAAAAAATAATAGCAGCCTAATTTACATCTAACCTTTCTTTTTAATGATTAATGGGTACTATTTATGTAAACTGTTTCTACATTCCGGCGTGAAATGAAATTTAAATTGCAAATTTTACAGTGGTGTATTTTAACTGGTGACCCTTTCCCCAGTCACAAATTAAAAAAAAAAAAAAATCCCAATTACATTTGTAATAAAGATGCTAATGCATTTCTTGTTTTTTTAGGGCACGTGAAGTTCCTGCTGCCTGCAACTTTTATTTTCCCCGTCGAGGAGCCAATAAAAACATGTTTTCCAAAGAGCTCCCAGACCCTGGGGTGGGTGTGGTGGGTGAGGAGGAGTTCTCAGCACATCCACTTTGCAGCAGCATCCACGGGCAAGGACACCCGCGGTGTCTGTCACTGCCCACTGCCCTGGTGTCGCTCGTGGTCGCTTCGTTTGAACCCCAGGAGGACACAGAAGGGGGAGAGGAAGGACTGGAGTGTTTTGCTGTGTCTGATCCCATCCAGTGTCTGATCCCATCCTGTGTCTCATCCCATCCAGTGTCTCATCCCATCCAGTGTCTCATCCCATCCAGGACCCCGCTCAGCTGAGGCTTTCAAAGGTCAGCACAGCTCTGCAGCCTCTCCTGGAAGGGCTGGTGGCCACTGTGAGACCCACTGAGGTGCAATTAAAGGCGAGGCACTTGCAAGGTCCAGTGGATTGGTCACATCAGTTTTGGGGAATGAGGAGGAACAGGGACTATCCAAGTGTGTCTGGGAAAAATGACACCAGAACTGAGTGCACTTTGCTGCTTGAGGGATGCTGGAAACGTGGCCAAGAGCTGGAAGTATTTTCAAGGCAGAAAAACTAGATGGAACCACATAAAAACTACTCGAGAAGTCATTGGGGTTTTTTAGTTGCCTTTTCTTTTTTTTTTTTTTTTTTTTTTTCCTTTTTTTTTTTTTTTTAGAAGAGTCCTTTATTTTTGGCTGGGAGAGGGGAGCTTTATTCTATTTTTGTAACAACATACCGTCAGAAAAGCAGAGGACCAAGTGCAGTCTTTGTGTCTTTACATGCACAGAGGGAAGTTGAAAGGTGGCAAGGACAAAACCCAGAACAGTGTGCAGGAAGGCAGAGCTTTGGTGCTGCACAGAACTGCTTTCTGATGGTGACAGGAGGCAGAGAGCTGCAGTGCTCATCACTTTTTGCTGCTCTGTGTGTCCAGCGCTGTGAAAATGTTTTTCTTCACTCACAGGCTGAGCAAACTCCTTCTGTGAAACGTTAAATGTGGAACCCCTGGGTGTCGTTGGAAGATTTGCTTTGCAGAGGAAAAGAGCACTTTAATGGCAGGTTTATAAACCCTCTCAGCAATCCTTCTGAGGACTGTGACAGGGATGACCCCCAGGAATTTCAAGCTGCCTTGTCTCCTGGCAGCACTGAGTTGTTCCTGGCTGTGGGAGGAGTTGTTCCCTTGGGAGAGGGAGCACCATGGTGTGGTGGGATTTCCTGGGATGTGGAGCTGAGGGGGGGCAATTTAACAGGGGCAATCACCTCCCTTTGACTTGGATGGAGCCAACAGCTCAGTGTCAGATGCCTTGGGTGCTGCAGGTGGCTTTTTGGAGAGCTGCTCGTGGTGGGTGCTCAGAGCAGCAGGTACCAGCAGCTCCAGGGTGGCCAAAGGCAGAGCTGCTGTGGGGTAGGAAGCAGAGAACAAGGACGATGGAGAGGGATTTTATTCAAGGTCGTGGAGTGGTAGGAGTAGGGGAATGGTCTTAAGTTGGCAGGGAGTAGAGTTAGATGGGATATTGGGAAGGAATTGTTCCCTGGGAGGGTGGGCAGGCCCTGGCACAGGGTGCCCAGAGAAGCTGTGGCTGCCCCTGGATCCCTGGGAGTGTCCCAGGCCAGGCTGGACGGGGCTTGGAGCAGGCTGGGCTGGTGGGAGGTGTCCCTGCCCAGGGCAGGGGGTGGCACTGGATGGGCTTTGAGGTGCCTTCCCACCCAAACCATTCCGTGATTCTGTGACACCTTCAGTAAAATCCCAGTTTCCAAGTGTTAAAACCAGCCCAAGGAGGAGGTTCTGTCCATGGTACTGACTGACAGGGGGATGATTTTGGCACAGCACATCACTGTTTGCTGTTGGCACCTTCAGTGTGGGAAGCCCAGAGCTGGAGGTCCTGCTGGATCACTGGCAGCTCAGCCCATGCACCCACTGCTCGTGGAGCTTTGTTCATCTCCTCTCACAAAACTTGAGAGGCCTGAAACCTCAGAGCTCGCTGCAATCGCTCCTCTCTGTGCCATGATCTAATTGGTTGCCCTGGCAATTTATTAGCACATGATGCTGCCTTTGTGTTGGCACCAGCCTTGAGCTCTGCTGCTGGGTGGATTTGCCTTTCCTGCTATTGTTCTGGCCAGTGAAAGCCCACCTGACCTTGCTCCTTCGCTTAATAGCTCTTTGTGAAGACTTAACTGAGTGGGATTTCTCTGTGCTCGCAGTGCTGTTTTATTATTTTCTCATTTATTTTTCCTCTGGAGGCATTGTGTAGTTCCAGTGAAGAGGTTGGGTCCCTTCAGTGATTCATTTTGTGCCACTCACTGTACAGGTGACCAAAGCACTCGGAATTCACACAAAGCCTGATGCCCTCCAGAGCAGGCCCAGGTTCAGATCTTTCCTGACAAAGAGGCACCTAATTGATTTAATGGATTGTTATAACCTCAGACAAGGCTTTAGGTTAGAATAAAACCACTTTTTCTTTTTATTTTTTTCCACCCTCAGTTACTTGCCTGCAGTGGTTGCTGGCTTTTACTGAACATGAACTTATTTCTGGTGTTATTAAGAAGTAACACGGCTGGGTTTGTAAATGAGCTTGGCTAAATGGGGTCTGTAATAGATAAAAATGAAAGTTTGACTGTTTCACCTTTAATGAAGGTATTCAGGCAAGGTATTACTTATATTGCATAAACAGCCTGAGTATGATACAGCTCTGAAGATGCTGAACTTGTTAGCTTGTTGATTGCATGGTTGTGTTAGGGCTAATCATGACTGACAAATAATTTAAGCAGTGTTTCTAACTCTATTAAAGGCTATATATTCCAACAACCACGAAATCCTCATCTGAAAGGCAAATCCTGCTTGCTGCAGCCCACTGAGAATCTTTCCAGGCTCTGCACACAGCAAAATGTTTGTTGTGCTGCTAGATGTGAATATTGACTTTTAATTTACCCTTTAAAATTAAAATCAAGAGAAGAGAAAACCTCTTCTAAAGAGTTTGAGCCCCTTCTTATTTAAACAATTATCAGTGTAGGGAAACACCAGGCAACATCCCTCTTCCATGACTTCCAATTTGCCTGGATGGGGAAGGGAAGGCTTTGGTGGCAGGTTTATTTGTGCTTTTTAATAAAACTATTGATTTTGTGCAATCTCTTCTACCGTGAGAGTAGAGTATCAAACTGTTGCCTGTTTTTACTCCTTCCAAGAAACTGCTGGAATCCCTCTAGCCCAGATTGCTCCTGTCCTTGGACACTCCCAGGGCTGGAGCAGCCACAGCTTCTCTGGGCACCCTGTGCCAGGGCCTGCCCACCCTCCCAGGGAAGGATTCCCACCTAACCCTGCCCTCAGTTAAAGGGAAAAGGGGAGGTTCCCTCTCTAGGAAATATTTCCAGTCCTGTCTGAGATCTGGTTTGCTCTGGACAGGTGAGATGGGATGAGCTCCTTTGGTGTTTTCATCTGCAGCCTGAGCACGTCCTGCTCCTCAGCACTGCTCCCTGGGTGAGATAAGGCATTTCCTGGAGAGGAAAAGATTTCTTTGGGCTGTCTTTGTGGAGTACAGGCTGTAAAACCATTTGCAGTGTATTGAATCACTACTGGTTTTCTCTATTCTCACAAAGAAATTTTGGAAAAAAAAAAACCAAGCCCAAACCATCTGCCTCCCTTTTCTGTTTTCATAGAATCACAGAACATCCTGAGCTGGAAGGGACCCACAGAGATCATCAGGTGCAACCCCTGGCCCTGCACAAACACCCCAACAACCCCCCCTGTCCCTCAGAGCGTTGTCCAAACCCTCCTGGAGCTCTGGCAGCCTTGGGGCTGTGCCCACTGCCCTGGGGAGCCTGTGCAGTGCCAACCACCCTCTGGGGGAAGAACCTTTTATTGCTATATGGGATTTTTCATATGAATATTTATCCTTTTTAAGCCCATTTTAAAGGTCTGATGCTGCAGGACTTCGTGCCATTTGAGTACCAGACCATCATCAGAAGGAAAGTCAGAGGAGGAAGATGGAATCCTCAAACCCTGAGATTTGCCTCAATTTTGGTGTGTCTTGGTTTAAGTGTCAGGTCCAAGACTGTGGCTGGAGACAGCCTTGAGGGAGTTCCTGTTTACCTCTGGGCTCATTAGAACTCTCACTGCTGATGGGAATGTACAGCTGGGTGGAAATGGGATCCTTTCCCTGACAAAAATTCCCTTGGGAATTATGCTGAGTGTAAAATTCAGAGGTCTTTGATAATTCAGCTCCATGAGCTTCCTATCAGCTTGGAACTACATCCACCACTGCAGGAACAGCCAGGATTGTCTTCTAAGACAGTTGTGTTGCTGCCCACAGATGCAATATGTGAAACCCCTAAATCACACCTCCCTAGGGGGGTATGAAGCTCAGAATCAAACCCACAAGGTTTATCTGTATTCGATTTTATTATTTTATATTTTTTTTTCCTGCCAGAAGTAAAATCATGCTCGAGATGAAGCTTGTCTTGTGGGCACTGTACTTCAAAAAAAAAAATCTTCAGAGTACCTGAAACAAAGATGAAAACATTAACGTGAAGAACATCAAACAAGCAACAATGCAACACACGATATTTAAAAAGCCAAACCAGATGACAGCTGCATCATCTCAGGCTGCTGAAGAACACCTGCAGCTGGGAAAGAAGCTGGACAGGAAGAGTTTTGAAAGGTGTGTTGGTTCTGTTAATTAAATCACTGGTCGGGAACTCTGAGGAGGGGTGTGGGCTGTTGAAACCCTCGGGCAGTGGCACAGTTTGCTGTTCCCCTGTCACTTCTAGGCTGGTCTCATTTGTGCCCAGCCTTATCAGCACGCCAGATGGAAATCAGATCTTGCAGGGGCTGTATTATTATTGTTTTGTTTTCCAGCAGATATGAAACCTGACAGTTCTCTGACATTGCTGGCAATTGAGGGCACAGACGTTTCGGGTTGCAATGTTTCTCTGCACAAGAGCTTAATGGACCTGACGTGATTTTCCATCTCTCCTCGTCTGAGGGGTGCAGGGGAGCCAAAGTGAGATGTTAACTTCCACCAGGAAAATCAGAATCTGCCACTTTCTCTTTTATCTGCTGCATCACATCCTCAATTTCTATCAACTGTCTTCAGTCGTGCTGAAATATGATTGAACATTCATCTTGTTCCACGGCTCTGGTGTACATGCAGCACGAGTGGCTACAAATTGAGAGCTTAATACCACCTGTTATTTTTATTTGCTAAAAGGGGTACCAGTTTATGCTGGTTTTCTTCATAGGAGAATAAAATTGGAGGTAAGCATTGCTTTGGCTGAATAAAATCCGATATATTCAGGCTTTGAATAGCCTGGTTTTGTTCTCTTTCTGTCCCTAATTTTGTTTTTTGTTTCATTCTCAGCCTGCAGTAAAGTCACATCTTCAGCTCCTCGTGGCTAAAAGGTGCTCCAGGTGTTTGGGGTGTGGTGACTTCACTGCCAGCCCCAGGCAAGGCTTGGAGAAGGGGAGTGGGCAGTGAGTCCCTGACCCTTCGGAGGGGCATTCCCCAGTTTTCCCTATTCCTTCTTTTGGTGCCTTGGTGAATTTTTTTACTGGTTTCAGTGAAAAAATTGACAGTGAGGTGGGTGTCACACGTTGAAAGGATCCACTGTCACGAGTGTCCTGGCAACTTCTCTTATTTTGGCTGTTTTTAAGACGTGCTTTCCTAAAAAGCACAGTGGTTTCCCACTGACAGGTTGAATCACATAGGGCTGTTGTTTTTTTTTTTAATTTTTCTAGTGAGGGTAAATATACCAGTTGTGAACAAACACTGCAAAGCTGTGTGGATACAAGCAGGAGGCAGGGTTTGGGCTTTAGGAGCCTTCCAGCCGGCATTTCGTGAGCTGCACAAAGGGGTTTTCCAAAGAAATTTGCTTTTTGTGGATCAGCTTGTCCTCATGAACCTCAGAGAGACACTCAGTGCACAGACAAAATTCACCTTTGCTGGAGCAAAGGAAAAAAGCCCTCGGAGAGGGCTGAGGGGGAAATGGGAGCTGGAAATAGAATTCAGGGAGGATTCAGCTGGAAGAAAAAGGATGGCTGGGACTGGGAGGTGGAAGGAAGGTGGATTTGATATCCCTGCTTTCTTCCCAGGCAGCCTTTCTGTTCTACATCTACTTGACCCCCAGGGCTCACAGCCTCGTGCCCCCCATCCCGGGAAGGACCCAGAAAAGATGTTAAAAAAATAAATAAAGTGAGGGGAAGAATCTGTGGAGGGAGAGTGAGGAAAACCAGGTAAGTTTGGTGGGAAAGCCTGGAGTTTTTCCATTCTGGCAGCTGGAACGTGGTGGTTCCTGGGGAGCTCATCCTGTCAGAGATTTACTGAAACATGCTGTCCTTTTTCCCAGCAGGAACTGGGATGGATGGATGGATGGATGGATGATGGATGGATGGACAGCTCCAAGACAGAAGGGCTGGGGCTGCCAATCCACATTTCCTCACCTGAAGGAGCTGAACTCGTGGGTTCCAGGCTGTGCACTCAAAATAAGCCGGTTGGTACAAACCCCACGTTGATGGTGGGTGGTAATTTTCCCCACCTCCCCCAGGAATGAGTTTAAGCAGGTAGGGTTTAGCACAGAAAACATCTCTGACCCCTGTGTTTGTTTTGCTGAGGTGTTTTTACTGCATTTACCTGCTCTTTTAGTGATTTGAAAACTTCTCCTTTGGAAATGCAGCAGAAACTGCATCAGACCCCCTCAATCTAAGCCTGGGAGACACTTTGCTGGTTGCTTCTCATCCAAAACCGAGAAAGAACACTTTTTGGAAATTCAAAACATGTACAAATCATCATTCCACTCATCACTTTTATTTTGTTACTGAATTATGAATCCAGGGGAAAAGTTCTCATAGTCAGTATCCTGAAAACTCCCATAATGAACTCCCCTGATACGGCAAAGATTGTTGCCAATAACATAAATAAACGTTGTACCAGCCTGTGAACATGAAATGGAATGCAAAATATCACAGCTGAAAGGTGGGGGAAGCTTGTTCTTTGGTAGTTGGTTTATATTTTATAACTAGGGGAGCTAAATCAATACCACAATTCTTTATGCACCAACATTTTCAATCTTGTTATGGAGCCCTTATAAAATATTCAGCGAACCAGAGGAGAGGCAGTAACTCCAAGGGTTCAGGTTGTTTTCTTTGCTGTAGGTGCAACGTTACTTTAGAGGATTGAAAAAAGAAAAAAATATCCCACAGCCCTTTTTTTTTTTTTTCCCTGGGTGGTGTTTCGTGCAGCTGGGCAGCTCAGAAATGGTTCCAAAATCCTACAGCTCAGTGGGAGTGTGTGAATCGTGCTGGTGAACAAGGACTGGTCAGCAGGGGGACCTTTGCTTAAACGAGGGGGACTCCAAACCTCCCCTGGGCAGCCTGTTCTTTTCCAGCTTCCCTTTTAAAGTCACCCATTCTTTTCCAACTTTCAATCTGCACTTAAAAGGAAGCATTCTAAAATGATTGCCTGTTGCTGCACAGAAGAAGGAAAAGCAAGGGTTTTTTCTGTGAGTGGGAATCTAATTTGTTATATCACCTGTCTTAGGTACTTAAGAATATGATTTGTGGCCTACATGAAAAATGGAGTTGTTTCATGTAGTAAAGCTCAATTTTGTACTTCAGAGAGCATGTAATTTTGTAGCTGCTTTTCTGAATAATAGAATTTCACTTGACTCAATTATTTATTGTGAGTTGTACATTTCAGCTTACTCTCTAGTTAGTAAATTAAGTTATTTTATTTATTACTCTGTTAAACAGAATAATTTTGTTATTTCTCTTTCCATGCCATTAATTCCAGCTCTTTCTATCAGAAGGGGTTGCTGGGGTCATCTCCTTCCCTCACTCCAAGCACAGCTAATTTTGAAGTCCCTCTGGCTCGCTCAGAGCCTGTTCCAAGGATGGAGATTCCACAACCTGTCTGTAAAAGCAGGAAAGACCCAGCCCTGTCCTCCATCTGGAGCTCTTGGGCCAATTCTCCTCCTGGAGGACTCGGTGCAGCACCAAGGAGGCCACAGAAACACCTGCCCCATCCCAGGGAGGATTTACTTTGGATGGATAACCCGGCACAGGGAAGGTAAGGCAGATAAATACAGTTTTTATGGCACAATTAATCCATTTATTGGTGAATCCAGTGACCTGTCACCTGGAAACCACTTGGGTTTTTTTGGAAGAGTCTGTAAAGGACTTTATGGAGGAGTTTAATAAATCCTGCTTTCATTAAGACCAGTAGAATATTCTGAATCTTTCTCTGCTTTTTTTTTTCCAAGCAGAAATACTTCTTTTGGAAATGATTAATTGTTCTTTAATGCTTTCTAAAAAAAACCACCACTGACTTTTTCATCCAGAGGGAGATTCTTATTTTGTCTTTTGGATGACAGCACTTAGCCCTGTGCACAGGAAGCATTAAAAAACTATGAGCCAGGCCTGCCCCACATCTCCTAAACAGCTGTGATTTCAGTGCTTTAATTTTTTTTTTTAAGGCTCTTCTTCCCCTTTGTCTTCTCTTTTATTGCAGCCTGATCATTGGTTTTGTATCTTTCATATCGGGTTGATGTTATCAATTCAGCTGCTACTGCTGGAACCCTTTCTCTGTAAGGAAAGCAGAGAGAGAGGTAATAATGAACTCCAAGAATGGAGGAATTATGAATCTGTATCCATGCAAAAAATGAGCAACAACAAGAATTAGCAACAAAAAAATTATAGCAACAAAACTTCAAAGCCGTGACTCTTCCTCTGGGTTTATAATTAGGACAGATTCCAGTACAAGGAAGGATCCTGGATTTTAAAGCAGGACTATTTTTCTTTAATATTTGAATAACCATTATTTTCACTTTTATTTCCTTGCCCTTACAGCTCCAGGAGAGCAAAGTGGAAAGGTAAAGGTGCACCAAAGCGTGGCTGAGATTGTTTTCAGCTGAAGACTCGTGTCCACTGAGGAGTTTTTGAGAATAAAATTCACAGAAGGTGTTTGGGCTGGATCTAATGGAGCTTTTGGGTGTTCAGGTGAACTGTGAATTCTCAGATCTCCGTCCAACCCCTCCTGTCTTTGGCACCTTTCCCACAGAAAACTGTTCTGCTTTACAAACCCCCTAGGTGTGATTAATCGCAGGACTAAAGGCCCACAGTATTTTCTGCAACAAAATGCATGTAAAGCAGTGACCAGTTCTGCTCCCTGCACTGGCACTTTCTCCTCCTCTCAAGGGCTGCTGTTTTTATATTCCATGTTTTTTTCCCAGGATTAGCTGTGGTTGCTGGAAGGATTTCAGCTCGCTGCAGCGATGGCAGTGGCATTCTTAGGGATTAAATTACAGGCTTTTCCGCCGTGGCAGAAAGATGCAAAGGCACTGTTTTGGAGCTGAGGAGAATCCTGCACTCACCACAGGTTTGTTCCCCTTGCAGGCACGAGGGTTCCAGAAAAATCCCGCAGCCCAAACTCCCCCGTGGAGATGCCGTTCTGACACCGTTTCTCTTCGCAGCCACTCTTTTGAAATACCTGAGGAGCCCGAAGAACAGCGTGGATTTCCCATGTTTTCCTCAGCTGTGAAAGTTTCTCAGCTCCATCACTGCTCTGCTTCCCTCGCAGGCTTCGCAGGAGTCACGATTTCCGAGATAAAAGAAGCCTCACCCGGTGCCTTCTTCCAAGCAGTGAAACCTCATTAGGATCCCCATTAAAATCTGGAGTTTTAACCAGATGGCAGAAGTCTTCAAGTGCCAGTGACATTTTTTTTTTCTTTCATTAAGAATTAATAGCATAAGGTTTTAAACAATGTTTCGTTTAAACACTGTTAGGCTTCTTACAGGAAATAATAAAAAACCTCCAAACAAATAAAGAATGCTACCTGAGGTCATTGCTGGAGCTCAGCTGCTTCTCATTCCTCTTTATTTCACAGTTGGCTCCTGCAAGGCTTTACCCTTCAGATCCCAGGAAAGGCAGAACAGGATTTTATAGGTACTTTATTATCTTCCCTTAAAGAAACCCAAACCCAGCTCTCTTCCCCTGAAGTGACTGCAGACAGTCTGAAATCCTTTTGTGTGTGTGTTTTCAGGACTGGAAACACACCTGGAAGGAATCCTTTGGTTCTCATTTTCAGGTGTTTTGCTGATATTTTATGTGTTTCTCTCTTTAGCTGTAATCACCCTCTATTCCTTAGGGTTTCTGGGGGGATTCACTGGAGAAGAGAAGGATCCAGGGAGACCTGAGAGCCCCTCCCAGCACCTAAAGGGGCTCCAGGAGAGCTGGAGAGGGACTGGGGACAAGGGATGGAGGGACAGGACAAGGGGAATGGCTTCCCACTGCCAGAGGGCAGGGACAGATGGGATAGTGGGAAGGAATTCTGCCCTGGGAGGGTGGGCAGGCCCTGGCACAGGGTGCCCAGAGAAGCTGTGGCTGCCCCTGGATCCCTGGGAGTGTCCCAGGCCAGGCTGGACGGGGCTTGGAGCAGCCTGGGCTGGTGGGAGGTGTCCCTGCCCAGGGCAGGGGTGGCACTGGATGGGCTTTGAGGTCCTTTCAACCCAAACCATCCTGAGATTCCATAATCTGCTAAAAGCCACCTCTGGCAGCAGCTGGGACAGCAGTGATTTAATGCACACCGAGCTCATCACTATTAGATTTGCTCCCTCTTTTTAAATCATGGTTTGCCTTGTAAGCTTTTATTATGTAATATTTTATATTTAAAACCAGTCTGAGTCCCTTAAAACCCCATTAATCATGGCTAGTTCTTATCCCAGTTGCTGTAACTATGCAGCTAAACTGGGTTTTTGTTATGTGAATGCTCCAGAGATGGTGCCACTGTAGCCATGGCCTGAAAACAGGAAATTTGGTGTTTTCTGTTGCAACTGGGCATTAAGAATGTTCTTTGCTGCTTTTTCCTGATACTAAAGGAATGTCAGTAATCCTTAGACAGTCAATAATTCCTGGGCATCAAAGACACTGGTAGCTGGTATTGACCACCCTCTGCTTCTGGAGCTGTAGTTAATTATTACATTTAATGAGTGTTTAATCCTTAATCACTATTAACCACGATTAATATCAGCATTTAATTTACATAGTTTTCTTTAGCTGCTGAGTGTTCTTGATCACAAGCTCCTGGATGAGTTCATGGGGTCTTTTTGGAACTCAAGGAATGGGATTAGAAGGTAAAACTGTTCTGTTTAAGTTCTACTAAAACTCATGCCCTGTTCCAGCTTCTTGCTTTTTTTCCCCTCAAAACTCAGACATAACTCTGAGAACTGAAATGATAAAACCAGAGCACTCTGAGAAGTGTTCCAGCAGCAGACAGGTGCTTTCCTTTATGAATTTATGGGGCTTGTCAGGAGTACAAGACTACAAAAATTGCCTTACTTTGATGCATTGAGCTGTTTAAGAGAAATATTATGCCAGCAATTTTGGCCTCCAAAGGAAGTGTGTGTCTGATTTGAGCCTGGATATAAAGGAAGGGCTCTGTCTCCAGAAGGAGCTGAGGAAGTCTGATGGATGGAGGTGAGATAAATCTGGGCATTCTTTGCATAGTGACCCTTTCTAAAAGAATTCCTTTTCCCTGTGATGTGTCAGTGGGAAGAATCCAACCCCTGAGATTTGTTCAGCTTGGGGAATCCTTATCTAGGAGGTGGAACAGCTCTGCCTGCTGTGAATTGTGCACCGTGGTAAATGTTATCCCGACCCTTACCTTGGGTTCCATGGGTGTGGTGCAGTTTGGCTGCAGGTGATAAAACATTTCCCCACTCCTGCCTGTAACACCCCGCTCTTGCTCTCCTGACCTTCTCAGTTTTTAACTACTGGGGCAAATATTGCTGTCAGATGGGATTAAAGTGGATCAAGAACTGTCTGAACGACCCAACCAAAGCCATTAAACACTTCCAAAGTTGGCCCCGTGGCTCATCTTCCTTGGGCTTTTGCTGCTGCCAATATGAGAGGAAATTCTAACTGCTTGTTGCGACAAGTGTTACTCGTGTTCTCCGTTTGTGCCAATTTGCTGCCTGTTCCCCTTAATTAATCACCCCTTTAGGCTCCCAGACGATTGCAGACGCAGCCCTCGGAAAACCTCGCCCCGCAGACTCCGCTGCTGGGGGGTGTTTTGGGAAGAAGAGGATGTGGCCATATAAATGCATTCCACAGCCCTTTGAAATGAATTCCCGAGTGCTTCAATCACTCTTCTCTGCTCCGGGCCAAAACCAAACATTGTTCTTACTGACTGAG
Organism: Myiozetetes cayanensis; assembly: GCF_022539395.1. Classification (NCBI taxonomy): domain Eukaryota; kingdom Metazoa; phylum Chordata; class Aves; order Passeriformes; family Tyrannidae; genus Myiozetetes; species Myiozetetes cayanensis. The sequence goes on along the minus strand of NW_026086826.1, from coordinate 29,745,997 downwards.
CCGGGAGTTTTCATTTGCCGGCGGTGCGGTATTAAAATAACCGAGATTCCATTACCCGGGATGTATTTAAATGAAGTATTACGAGAATGGAGATTGTATAACCCTCCGCATGAAATCAGAGTGGTCTGAAATGGAAGGCGTTATCTTTGCAGGGTGTCGGTCCCCGCTTGTCTCTGTGCAGGGAGGAGAAGGGAGGGCGGTGACCCCCCCTTGGAGCAGCCTCAGCAAACACCAAGCTGATTATACAAACAGGAGAAGTTTGCAGGGCTCTTCCCTGGCTGTGTGCAAGAGCAGACGCTCCTTTCTCGTGTTTCAAGTGATACAATAATTAGCTGAAATATCCAAACAGACTTTTGAGCAAGGACTGGGACAGGCAGGACTTGGTGGAATTTGTCAGTCGTGGCTTTGCAAAGCCAGGCTCCAGCTTGGGCACTCTCCCTGTGCCTTGGATCTTGAAGGTTTGTTCTGATTTCTGCTGGAGATTCATCTTTCCTGATCCAATATTAGAATAAAGCTGATTTCACTTGGGTAGAGTAGGAAACTGAACATTCCCATTTCTGGGTAAATGACTGTAGTGTATAGTCATTTTCTTTGGTTTGGGTTCTTTCTTTTTCTTTCTTTCCTTCTTTCTTTCCTTCTTTCTTTCCTTCTTTCTTTCCTTCTTTCTTTCCTTCTTTCTTTCCTTCTTTCTTTCCTTCTTTCTTTCCTTCTTTCTTTCATTCCTTCTTTCTTCCTTTCTTTCATTCCTTCTTTCTTTCCTTCTTTCTTTCCTTCTTTCCCTCTTTCCCTCACCTCCCTTTTCCTTCTTTTCCTCTTTTCTTTTTCCCTTCTTTTTCTTCTTGGCTCACTGACTAAAGTGCTTCTCCAGTCACGAGCAGAGGCATGAGACAAGATGGAGTTCTATTTCTCTCCTCAGTTTCTTAGCTAGTTCTAAATAAAGGAACACCAAAATGCTTTGGGTTCTGGCCAGAGTCTCCGAGGGTCTCCTGGTCTCACTCTGGCTCCTGGTCCCACACCTCAGTGCACACTTCCCTCCTCTAAGGTCTAGCCCTAAATCTTTCTGCCTGTATTTTGACATACAGTGTATTATTTTAGATTTTTATAGAATATAATGTGTTTTGGGAAATGTTTTTGTAGGGTTTTCTGGTGGCATTGTATCTGCATCTGGTGGCATTGGTCAATCCTGTGCTAACTCCAAAGAGTAGGATGGGAAATGGGTAATTAATGCCAAGTGAATTCTTTCCATAATTGACTGGTAGTCATGTAAAGGAATGTGTTTGTTCCTGGAGCTGTACTCCAGGTGATACTCTGGGAGGTGATGGAACTTCTGGTGATCCCTTAGGTCTTGGCTGTTGTTTGAAAACTCCCAGTTAAAGCAGAGCAAATCCAAATGTGACTCAGCCACAGCTCTGCAAGGGAACATGGATGACTGGAGTGGAACAGCCACTGTGCCCCAGTTTGCAGAGCTCCTGCTGCAGTCAGGGGGCCTCATCCACACCACACCCCTCGTTTCTTTGGTGCTCCAGCAAACCACAATATGTTCCACCGTGGATTTTGTTCTCAGGAGACCTTCCCCTGGTGCTTCAGGTTTCCTCAGACTGCTATTTTTAGATGGTATTCCCCTAGAAACCAGGCTCAGCCCAGCTTTGTGCCACGTTCAGCTACTAATGATAAAGATTTTTAATTAGGATACAATGATTTTGTGTGCAAGGTACTGATTAGGGATGTGAGAGGCATCGATTCTGCTGCTGATTTCATCACAGACCTGCTATTTACTGACAGGCTTATTACTTAACAGTGCCTGCTCTCCTCCACCTCCCTGTGCCTTGTCTCTCAAAGACTGCAAATGTTGTAGGGAATGGGATTTTATTTTTTTCCTACTGAATGTATGGAGCAAACACAACACAACCCTGATCTCACCAAGGGACTTCAGTCATTACCATGTAACATTTATAATACTCTTGATTCATAATATATTCCAGATGAGCTTCCTAAGGCCCAGCTTTGAAAGTTAAATCAGCTGGCAATTTCTGAGATAATTCAGGTCCTGAAAAAAGATGCAATAAATTGATTTCTTTGTGTTCCTCTGTTGACATTCTGGTAACTCAGCTCCCATAATGACTTTTCTGCAGACCTGAGTGCACTGTTGAGCAGCTTCAGTGACGAGTGGAGCTGCTCACGTGTGCCATGCTAGGTGTGTGTCACTTATTGAATTGGAAGAGAACTTAAAATATCACCTCCTTCTCGCCGTTTGGAAACGCTGCTTTGCGTCCCTGCCTGCAAATCTTGGCCTGGTGGGGGAGATTTTTGTCTCCTGACCTTTACAAGGATGAGTTGTTGTATGTGCCGTGTGCTCACCAGCCCTCCAAACCGGGCACTCGGGGGGGAAAACGCCTCGTGTTTCTTTATGTTGGCTGCCTCGCTGGGGAGTGTGGGAAGCCAGGTCCTTTCTGGGCTTTCTTAGTGCCTTTTGGTTGTGTGCAACCTCAAAATTAATGAGCCAGTTCTCTGCCTGGGAAAGGAGTCAGCAGTTTGTGGCTGTTTCTGCACATTCACTTCACAGATCCTGGCTGAGGTGAGGGAGCTCCTGTAGCACAAATTAATCTCCTTCTGGAGGGGATGTCTAAGAAAATTAGGTGATTGCTCTCTGAGAGTGCCTGCTTCTCTCTAAAATGAGAGCAACCTCCAACAGCAACGAGCTCAGATGAATTGCCTGGTGCTGGGTGAGATGAATATCCTTGTGATGGACCACAGGGGAGTCCTGAGGGACTCAGATCCGGATGCACAGGGTGGAGAAAGAAACCACCTCTCAGGAAAGCTGTGGGAGCACCCAAAGTCCAAAGTTTCTTGCCTTGTGAGGGAGGTAGAATCTGTGATCCAAAAGAGAGGAACTGAGAATATTTAGGAGATTCTGCGTTTGCCTTAATGAATGTGGTGCATTGGGTGAGGCAGGTAAATATGTTTAGTTTTTCTTGTGTTTATGATTGTTGTTTCTGCTCTGGCTGTGGGTGGTTTTCTGAAACACTGGGAGAACCCTGGTAAACCCCATGTTGTTGTTTTGAGATCAAGAAAGGTTAACCCTGAATGTAACTCCTCTAGAGAGCTGAGCTTTGGAAAAAGTGTGCAATTCCTTCTCTAGAACCAGTCCTAAGTGTAAGAAAGACTATTTTGTGGAGCCCAAGCTGGTAGTGCAATAACTTCTGGAAAACCTGAGAAACTACAATCACACCGATCTGGAGAGTCCCCAGCACAGGGTGACTTGGTCTGAGTGGCACTAAAATAAGCCTTTCATGTCATAGAGAAGCACTTCTTGGTTTTTTGTGATGTCAGTCCATCGGGAAAAGCCTGAGCTGGAGAGTTTCTGCTCCGTGGGACTCGCAGGGAAGGTTCTTCGTTTAATCAAATCCCTGCCAGGCACACTTCACACAGCTTCTCCCAGCAATTAGAGGAGCCATTTTCCTGCAGTCAGGAAGGCGTTTGGTTAGACATTATTTTAAATATAAAATATGACATGTTTTGTCAAGAGTATCTTCAAAATGACAGTCTTGCTTTATGCTTGGCTTTCTCTCCGTGACTGACGGGTGAGAACTGAAGTAACTCCAAGGGCAAAAATTTAGCATGTTTTTAATTAGTTTGCTGTTTGCCTCTGATATTTTGCTCAGTAAAAAAAAACCCTAGAAAATACTTTTTTTTTTTCCTGAGAAAGGGCTGCATCTCAGAATTCAGACACCACCACAGAAAGGTGCAGTGCATTTATGACCTTGTGTGATTAGTGATCTCTGAATCTAATCTTAAGGTACTTTAATGGACTATAATTATCCACAGTGTATAGTTACTGCCTTTCCTGAGATTGATTTAAAATTGCCTCAGGAGGCAAGTGCTGTGTAATTATCTGATAAGAACTAAACTTGATACTCTGACTGGAAACTTTTGGAAACACAGAAATAAATACAGTTCAGGGCAAAACTTAGTGCTGGCCAGCTGCAGCAATGAAATCTGGTCTCCCAGGCTGCCTCTGCAGTGACAGATAAAGAAGGAAAGGGGAAAAGCTTACAACCATTCTCGAGATATCAGCCTAACTCAGCAAACTCAGGGGCAGGTGGGCTTGCCCTCTGCCCCAGATGTGCTTACAGAGCCACGAGTGGAAGAGGAAGGTGGAGAGAGAGGTGTGAACTGCTCTGACCCAGATTCCAGACAGTGGGTTGTACAATAAAATAAACCAAGTGCTCAGGACACTGTTGGTTGCACAGAGAGAGGGGGATGCTGCAAACAGGGAGTTGTCCCTGACTGTAACCCCAGAGCTGCCAGGAGAAGACAACCCCACTGTGAGGTTCTCACCGGAGCCGTTGTGTCTTCCACAGTGCACCTCAATTTTGGACCTTTTTATGAGGAGTGGAGGCAAATCAGTTGTGAAATGGGAGTTGCTGGTTGCTTAAGGATCACTGAGTGTGGCTGGACTGTAGCTGACGCAGACAGGAGGCAGTCAGGGTGCACTTAATGCTTAAAGAGAGGTGAATTTCTTACAGTGAAAGAAGTCAAAAGATAAAAATAAGCTGAAAGCAAAATTTGGAAGATGAAAATGTGAATGAAGTTAGAAAGAAAAAGTGAACAAAAGGAAATTAGCTGGGAATGTGATGTGGAATCTAAAAATATACTGAGAAATAACCTTGCCTGGCAAAAGGGTTTTCTTGGGTAACCTTGGAAGACAAAACCTTTAGAGTGTTACAGGCCCAGGGGGAGCTGAAGGGGATAAAATCTCTAACAGGGACTCCGAAATGGCAACAGGATTAAATATTTAGAAAGAACAACCCCCCCCATCAAAGTCTGCTTTGTGTCATCTGAGCATCTCCAGCTTGGTTAGCAGGACATCAGTGGTGGATCTGATTTGGTATTCAGTTAATAGGGAAGGGAGGGACAGGAACAGGAGGAACACGAGCGGGGTTTTTGTGGAAACAGACTCTTGCCAACTTGTTGAATCAGGATGAGATTACACATTGAGGTGGCAAAGGAAGTGGTGAGCTTGATATACTTAGTCCAGTAGACTTTTTTTAAGGCATTTAACCAAGTCTGCTTGACATTCTGTAAAAGAACAAGCGATATCCTGTCAGGGAAGTTCACGTTAACCGGATTGAAAAGTGACTGACACAGCTGAAGTTGCTGCAGAAAAAAACATGAGATTTTTTTTTTTTCTTATTTTTTTCTCCCCAAAACTGAGGTCTGCATGGATTAGGAGTAGGCAGAAGCTATTGAATATTTTTATCTAGTAGCAGTGCAGACTCAATACAGATAAAGCACAGGGATGACAGAGGGCTGATGAAGTGGTAAATAATGAGGAGGCTTGGGAACGATCTAGATAGTTTGACAAGTCAGCCCACTCGAAATGAGTTTGTTTTAATATCTTCAAAGTAAGGACAGGCAAACTTTATATCTCTTTTTTTATATATATAGGAGTTGCTGTAGCTGGAAAAAAACCCCAATGTTCAGGTGTGTGAGGCTCTGAGCAGCCTGGGCTGGTGGAAAGTGTCCCTGCCCATGGCAGGGGCTGGAACAGGATGGGCTTTGAGGTCCCTTCCAGCCCAAACCGGAGCAGAGTGGCTGGATTTCTGTTCTAGATATATAATTTACTGGCTGTTTGGAAGCAAATGTCACTTTCTGTTTATATTTACGGACAGCTGGGGACCGGGAGGCAGCTGTTTAAGGAACTGGATTTACTTTTGGATGCAAACAAAATATTAAAGTGCCCTCCAGGAATCTCTGTGCTCACACAAACATCTCATATTCTATATTATTTATATGTGTGAGTGTGTGGGTCGCTGCAGCTTGTCTCTGTCTGATGCATTAACTCTCCTTACGTGACAGGTCTCTCTAGATGAGGAAATCTGCAGAGAGTGGACAGGCAGTTGCTGGAGGGTTGTTATTATGGAAAAAAAAGTCTTTTTTTTTTCCTGTCCTCTTAGATGAGGAAGGTGAAAAAAATGTCCTTTAACGTGGCCAAATATCCTTGCTGGCAAAAACTTGCTGGATTTTCCTCATGAAAGAATTATGGAAAATGAAAATAAGTGTTTTGCATAACTTGGAAGAGGGTGTGTGTGGGGGGAAAGCTCTAACACTGATAAAATGGATCCTGCTCTCACTGGCACATGATTTTTTTGCAAACTGCTACATCCACTCCATTGCAAGTACTTAAAATTCTTTCCCAGCCACAGAGATTTTCCTGCCTAGTGGGGACATTGCCATTGACCTGTGCGCTGTTCCCATTCATTTTAACAACACAGAGGAAAGGGGACTCTCTCCTGGAAGGTTAATTAGAGTGTTCAAGGCTCCTGGATTGTGATTCTCATCCTCACTGAGTTATTCCATGTACAGTTCCCCGATGACAGCCTTTCCAAGGGCTTTCCTTGGGCTTGTCAAAGGGCTGGATGGAGACTTGTGAGACACGTCTTTGGAATGCAGGCTGACAGTCTGTCAGTTTGGGTGACACTTCCCCCAGACAGCTCTGCAGATGTGTCAGGGACAGGCAGAGGGGACTGAAAGGGAGGGCCTGAGGGCTCCAGGGGTTTGCTCCTGAAGGGGTGGATGGGGAATTGCCCAGGACCTGCATCCTCGGGGGAAGCCTTGGGGCTTTCCTGGCTCACACCACAGGGATTCTGGCCTTTCACCTCTGCAAAAATGAGCAGGACATTTTGGTAGGGGTCAACTTTCTCAAAAGTGGGGGGGTTTCAAATCCTTTCAGCTTTGGTCGAGATCAGGATGTGGACACTTCTCTGTTGTGGCGTTCCAGCGGTTCTGGCTCGAGGTTCACCCAGAGATGGTGCTGATGGTGCAGGGGGATGATGGTGCAGTGGGATGATGGTGCAGGGGGATGATGGTGTAGTGAGCCCCAGGGAATGGCTGGAGCTGTGCCAGGGCAGGCTCAGGTTGGATCTCAGGAAAGGTTCTTCCCCCAGAGGGTGGTTGGCACTGCCCAGGCTCCCCAGGGCAGTGGGCACAGCCCCAAGGCTGCCAGAGCTCCAGGAGGGTTTGGACAACGCTCTGAGGGACAGGGGGGATTGTTGGGGTGTCCTGTGCCAGGCCATGATCCTTGTGGGTCCCTTCCAACTCAGAGTATTCTGTGATTGTACAAACAGATTGCAGCCCTCTCTTTGTACTTGGCTTGGACAACAAAACTCTTGACCAACCTCCACGTGTGTTTCCTTCTGCTTGTCTTGTGCCTGCAAGGATGGGGAGGACAGAGAAGGGATTTGGGAAGCTGCCCTGGGTGTTTTGTCCTGTAAATTGATTCAGTTTTCACTTTGAGAGCAGCTTTACAAAGGAAAGGTAGAAGACAATTCTTTTATTAAAGAAGGAGGTCTAAAAGATGTCCAGGAATGCAAAGCCCAGATTTCCTGAGGTGTCTGCTCCAGGCTCTGCACAGTCAGTGCTGTCAGCTCTTCCCTGGATGTGAGGTTTGTGTCTCCATGGGCTCTTCTCAAGTGATTGTCACGTGCCTTGGAATGCCACTAACTTATCACCTTGGTGTTCTGTTCACAGCAGCTCCAGCACACCAGAAATCTGGGTGATATCCATCATATCAGAGCAGAATTTTTATGACTACGTGACATAATGCCAGAAGAAACCCCAAACAATCCCAGACCTGTGGAAATCGGCAGCATGTGCCGAGGAAAATCAATAAGTAATTTGCCCAGAGAATCCCAAAGAGAATGCATGGTTTTTTGAGACTTAGAATAACTTTTGCTTATTGATTCCTACAGTCTCCCAAACAGGGGGCAATGTAAATACAGGGATCCTGCTCCTCTGGAGTTCAGTGGGAGGAGGGCCAGCCCCGAGCTGGGATTTACAAAGGTGTGTTCTGCTGCTTAATGAAAGTGTTTAATTAGAAAACTTCGTCACAGCCTTTTTGTGGCTCGAAGGTGGTTTTACCAAACAGGCTGACAAATTCTTCCAAACCATTGGAGCTGATTGGTATTCTCAGCTTTGAAGGGAGAGGGACATGGAGAGCACTGATAGTGAGAGCTGGGTGGAATTTGGAGAGTCACCCTTGTGGGGTCAGAGTCTTTATCTTTTGAGCAGGTACTTGTGTCTTCTGCAGGAATCTGCCACCTGACGAGCCCAAATTAAGCTGAGATATTAATAATTATGTATTTTGACTGGCTTTTAGATAAGACTGTGCAAAGCCAGAGTGTTAAATCAGGGCTAATTTAACCATGCCTACTTTTAACCAGTTTAACTCACATTGGTTTTTTTAATTTTCATATTAAAATCTTCTGGTTCTGTCAGAGAATGGAAATATCTACTCCTAATACAGACTATGTTTCTGAGTGTCTTGAAAAAACAAGGGAACCTTAAATTGAGAATCCAATTTTTAAACTCAATTTTAGCACGATTTTGAGCAAAGAAAAAACTTTTCATCTATAATGTAATTTACTTGTAAGTACAAATCTCACCGTTTGCCTATTCTCCCTTATTCACACTGCTGGATATTAAAACAGAGCTGGGGCTGTCCACAAGTGAGAGTGACAATTCTCTGACTCTTAAAATGCCAAAGGAAAAATCTCATGTTAATTCTTAAGTTTGATTGGGTTTTTTGTTTGTTTGGTTTTTTTTGTTTGTTTGTTTGTTTTTAATCACAATGTGCAAATGTATCCAAAATATTGAAAACTCATGGGAATTCATTCACCCACTTCAGCTGGGAAATCATTTGGGTTTGAGTTAATACCCAAACCTACTCCTTCAGTTAAAAAGCTGAGGCAGAAATTTCCTAGGTAAGCTTTGCAGCTGGAGAAGCATTGGATGGGTTATTACTGTGGTCATAAAGGAAGATTATTCAGAAGATTAGGAGGAATTGTTTCTAAAAGGATCAGCTTCACCTTAATGTCATCCTTGTAGATTTTATAAAATTAGCTCCATAAAGTCGGATTTTTAAAAAAAGACACCTAGGAACAAAGCATAAAGAGATCTGAGCAAGGGTTTTAGCAGCTCTGCCCAGGCGTGGGTCGTGTGTGAATTGGGTGTGAGTGCACTCCACGCCATCAGCCAGGCCCTTTAATGAACTCACTGAGCAATATCGGTGCCAGTGTCGATCCCTGAGGATGGGGACTGAACTTGCAGCTGCCTTTGTCAAGGGAAATCCAGGCAGCTTTCCAGTGGCAGCTCTCTGTCAGCAGCCACAGCACTTTCAAGCCATCAGATGTGAGTGGGGAGAGAATTGCCCTGCACCTGCTCAGTGATAACAAACAATTTCCATCTCCAATAATGTCCTAAGTAACAAAACACCACAGAATCGCAGAATAAATCACTTAGGTTGGAAAACACTGTGTTTGCCACAGTTTTTCACTTTCTTCTCCCACGAATTATCAATATTTTGGATGCATTTGCATGTTAAAAGAAAAAAACAAACTTAAGAATTAACACAAGATTTTTCCTTTGGAGTTTTAGGAGTAAGAGAATTGTCACCCTCACTTGTGGACAGCCCCAACTGTGTTTTAGTATCCTAGCAGTGAGAATAAGGGAGAATAGACAACCTCTAACAACCCAACTTTTAATTAATATTTATGTATGAATGTAGTTTTCATATTTTTTTTCCACGATGTTTGCATCAAGCCTTGCAAATGCAAAGAAACCCAAATAAGAAGAGAGCTCCAGGGTCCCAGCTCACCCTGCCAGTTTAGGGGGAGTGGATGCTGTGCCTCCAGGTTTTCTCCCTGTCACACCAGGTAACTTCTGTGAGCTCCAGCCCAAGGGTACTCCTAGAATTTTTAGGGGGAAGGGTATTTTCCTTTAACACCTCCCAGTGGTAAGTGGTTCAAGACAGAATACAGCATTTTGTGAAGTAAACTGAGGGCTCCCTCTACACTTGGGAGGTAAAGTAAAACTCCTCTCTGTTACAGGGCAGCTGTTTTGGGTAGAGTTTTGTACGAATTTAAGGGAATAAAATTATTATTTTTCCTTGTTTCTTTTTTTCTTCTTTCCCCCTCTTATAATGGAAACTTATACTCTTGGATTTTAGGAAATAGGGCACAAAAGAACCCATCAGCAGCTGGTTTTTCACTGGAATGCTTGTAACAGGTAAGAATGGTTATTCTGAATTTATTTATTGCAACTGCTGTCATTGCTGCTAAAAATCTTGTAACTTGGAGATAGGACATGAAAACCTTCGAGCTAAAACCTTGCAGATGAGGCATGGTGGGTGCCAAAGCCCACTTTCCTGGGGGAGAAGCTTGTGTGGGATAATTAAAACCTGCGTGGGAGAGGAGCTTTGGGCCAGGTAGGGAGCGGTGTGGATGTGTTGGGAAGGGGCTGATTTTTGAGGATTTTGCCTTAGGAGCACAGTAATGTTGGCTGAGGTGCTCCTTTTCCCTTTTGGAGTTTTTATTCCTTCAGCAGAAAAGGTGATTTGAGAGGCTGGAGGAGAAAGCTCTGCTCTGTGTGCATCTCCCCTGGGGTGGTGGTGCCTCTCTGGTGCCCTGTGCAGGCACTGCTGGTGGAAAGGGCACCACAAGTGATGCCACGAGACAGGATGAGAGGAAACAGACTCCAGGAAAGCTGGAGAGGATGTTTTAGAAGGGCCAGGAGTGGCAGGACAATGGGGACAAGGCCAGGTTGGATGGGGCTTGGAGCATCCTGGGCCAGTTGAAGGTGTCAGTGCCCAGGGTAGGGGGTGAATGAGATGGGCTTTAAGGTCCTTCCAAGCCAAACTCTCCTGGGATTCTGGGATTCTGTGACCTCACACCACAGGCATTTCTCAATGTCAGTCCTCTCAGGACCCCACAAGACTTTACTTTTTATAAATCCTCATTTTTCAGTGCTAAAACTGCCCAGACTTGCCAGTGAGGGCAGCCTGCAGAGGGAAGAGCACCGTGGCAGGGTAGCTGGCTGAGAATTCTTCAGGCTGGGGAACTCTGCCAAAAAAATCCATGCAGTTTGTCTCCTTCTCCCTGTGAAAAGATTCTGTTGCTTTTCTGAGGCTCTGGAAGGTTCTGTCTACAGCTGTCAGCATTTTCCTAACCTGTTACAGACACCAGGCTGAAATACCTTACAAGGATAAGGTGAATGGAAATTGCTCTTGCCTGTCCAGCTCTGGAGTGTTGTAAGGGAAAATATCCATAGTACTCATATCTATGATATTAAACCTGCTGCTGTACCTCTCCCAGTGCCTTAATAACAGCAGAAAATCAGGTTGACTTTTTTTCCCCATGTTGCTGGAGGTTTACACCTTCTGTGTTACATCTTCTAATTTTTTTAGCTTTTATTTTGTGCTGTTAGAGCAGGCTCTGGCATTTTGCTAAGAAACCAAGGCTGCTGATTTGTGTAACAGCTGTCATTATTTTAAAGCAGGCTTTAACACAATCTTTTTTTTTCAGGGGAAGAAAGAGCTGTATTTCAGGGATCCTGGGGGAAAGGTGGCATCTCCCTTCCCTGCCACGTCCCACTGCCACTGCTTCACCACTGAATCGGTAAGTGCTGCTCTCCCCACCTCCCAGCTGTCTCTCTGTGGCTTAGAATTTAAATAAATAACTCCCCAAGCAGTGCAGCCTCTTCCCAAGCTTTTCCTGCTTGGCAGCTTCCTCCTTCTCCCTATTTTTCACTGGGAATGCTGCCTGTGGTTTGTTACAGTAAATGCTTTGCCACTTTAAGATGTCTCCAATATGCTCTGGCAGGTGCAAGAACAGATAGATGGCTTCTCTCCCTACAGTGCAGGAGCACCTTAAATTATGAACACCTTTACCTTCAGGTAAATGTTTAAATTGTTTAGTTTAATTTTTAAATTTTTTTTGAGGTGAGAGGAGTCTCATACACAGGGAAACAATGCTCCCAGGTGGGAGTTCTTCAGGGAGCTCAGTGGGAACAGGATGAAGTCCCCACTTCATCCCTGGAAGTGTTCAATGAACACGTGGATGTGGCCCTTGGGGACAGGGTTTAGTGGTTAACAGGGTGGTGCTGGGTTAGTGGTTGGGCTTGATGATCTTAGAGGGGTTTTTCCAAGCTTAATGATTCCATGTTCGTTGTGATTAAGGAGAACATGGAAGCCTGGAACAGAAATATGTGCTCCAGTGCCACAGAAAGGAGCAGCTGGAGGAAGGAGACTCAGCCTTTCTCGCCCTGATTTCTCCATCTGAGGAGACAACAGGTGGGTGCAGAAGGTTTTCCCCTCCTGCAGTCTCCTCCCATAACAGGCCAGCACTGGAACCTCTCTCCTGGGGCTGGGAATCAGGGAATTACCTGAAGTCCAAGGCCACAGCAACGGGGGAGGGACAGCACTAATTTAAAGAAGGCTGTGTTGGTTCTGAAGGAAAACTCAGGGTGGGAGTGGAGGTGGGAGAATGTAAGTCAGGCTCTGCTCCCTCCTGCAGGCAAGCCCTCCTTGCTCATTTTGAGCAGTCAAAGCATTCAGACTAAATGGACTGGGGTATAAAATATTTAATCAGGTTTCCCTACGATGTGCAATAATCACGATGCAGAAAAGGGGCCAAGAGATTCTTCCAGGCAACCACACAGGGCACTTTGGGTTCTTGCTGTCACCAAGCACGACAGCAACGTGAGCCTTCTAAAAATGCCTGGGTGAGATTTGATGTGCCTGTGCTGCCAGATGGGGGCTGAGAGCTCCTGCTCACACAGCAAGGACCACTGTTCTAAAGGCATTCACACATCACTGGGCTTCATCCTGCTATAATCCTCTAATTTATGGCCATTTAAATCCTCAGGCTGATGGATGCTTCAGAATCTGATTTTCAAGAAATGGCCCTAAGATTTTATTTTTTTTTAAATATATTTTTAAAAGAATATTCTTTAAAAATAAGAACATTCAGGCACTTAAATCCCTGTGCTTTCCAGAAAAGGCTCAGGAGCAGATGCAAAGCCAGGCTTGAGGAAAGAAGGTACAAAAGATTTTCCTGGGTGATCAGAAGGATTCTTCAGGGTTGGTGCACCCAGGTTTGTGGGATTCTGAGCCACAGGGCTGATGGACACCCTGAAGGGAAGGTTTCATCCTGCAGGAAGAGGGGACAGTTTTCTATCAGCCCTTTTAGTTGCTTTCTCTGCCATTTGTACTGTCTGTAGTTTAAGAAAGGTTGAGTATGACCCAATTTTGAGATTAAAAGGCCTCTTTCTGGTTCTGGGGATAACTTGGAGAAGACAGTTCAGAGTTCTGATGGGACTCTGGGTCTCTCACTCCTGTGAAAATGGGTGGCAACACGAAGAGATTCTGGTTCTGTCCATTTGCCATTTACCCTTTTTGCAGGCTGAGAAGTGCAGTAATATCTGAAAAGCAAAGAGAGGGGAGGGACAGGACTGTATTTTCTGTCATAGCTCATGGATCGGGTTTCTAAGCCATGGGTAGGAATAAAGGACTGTTAATGAGATTGACAGTCAGAGTTCAGCTTTCATGTGTTTATTTATTTACTGACACTGCACTGAATTTTGGGCAGCAGTTCAGCCTCACTAAAGGCACTCACAAGTGCTTTTGTTCAGGCTTTCCCACCTTTCCGTTTTGCTGAGCCAAAGTTCCCTGGTGTCAGTGATTTCCAGCAGGACACTGGGAATGTCTGTTCATGCTGCTTTCCTGGGTTTTCCTCTTGATCTTTGAAGAGATGGAGGGAACCAAAGGAGCTGGGGATTCTTCCAGGATCTCCACCATTAAGAAAAGGCAATAAGAAGGCAAACCCCAGAACTCTTGTCCTTCCAACCCTGCCAAGTGCAAGCACATGATTACACAATATAACAGCAGGGTTTTGTACAATGAATGTTTAAACATCATATGATCTGAAGATACTATGGATATCCCATGTCTGCAGGAGTTCTTTTCAGCACTCCCTGTGGGTGTTCTGTAGCATTTTCCAGCTAATCACATCAAGCAATTATTGTCTGTGCTGGTTCCCATGTCCCACAGGGGGAGGTCTGATGGAACTGAGGGTCTCATCTGCGTGTTTTTGGGTCCCATCTGCGTGTTTTTGGGGGCCTGGGCCATGTGGCCACCTCAGGCTGCAGCACACACTGACACCTCAGCTACAGTCCCAGGGAATCTTAATCCAGCCATCAATCCCACCCACAGGTTCTGCTGAGTTTTTAGCCCTGTGGTTATTGCACTGCAGCTGTTTTGCAACTGGTTTTTTTGGGACATCTCCATCCTAAAGATCAATGGAGTAGTTTCCCACAAGGAATGTCCCTTGCTCATTGTTGCAGACAGAGATATTCTGAAAGGAAAATCCTACTAATTCACTAACAAATGAATCCTATAAATCAGATTAGTCCAACGAATTAACAAGTTACATATTTGTGTCTCCTGACACAAACATCTTCCTGTACTCCTACTGGGGCAGACTCCAAATCCACTCACAAAGCACTTCTGTTTGAGCAACCAAGATTTCAGTGCAAATTAACAGGAGGATAAATGCAGGGTTTTTCAGTTCAGTGCTCAAAATTTGCTTCCCTTCTTCAAAAGGGCCACATCTCTTCCATTCCCTGAGCAGCTTGAGCGAGTTGAAGATGTCCCTGCTCCTTGCAGGGGGTTGGATTCTAGAACCTTTGGAAGGTCCCTTTCCCAGTTCTATTATTCTGTGACACAAAGAAAGGTAACCAGGGCTCATCTTTACTCCTCAGTGCTTGTCCTGGTTTCCCACCTGGGGGTTTTGCAGTGCCAGTTTCCCCAGTAAAGACTCAGAGGTCCACACCGTGCTGGCCATTTTTGGGGCACTTTGTGAGCTACAAGAACTGAAAAACTCGGCTCTAGGTTTCCAGAACTTGGTTTGCACCCAGCAGGGACCCTGCAGCAACATAAGCACTGACAGGTTTGTAGAAAGCAGCAGTGAGTGGAAGGGAACAGCGTGCTGGGTTGTTAGAGGTAGGTGGTGCTGTTAGCCAGGAAATGGTGCCACAGAGGCTGCAGAGCTCCTGAGACACACACCCTCAGACAACTGCGATAATGATGGCTCTCAGAACTCCTCTGAGATCAGCAGGCACTTCTCGGAGTGGAGACGCTCCCAGAATGTAAAGCAGCCTTGCGGTGACTCCACGACTCGTAACGTGTGAGTGGAGGGTTTGGAGGAGCATCCGCAGCTCCGGGAGCTCCTCTGGGTGCGTGGGAGCTCCTCGAGCCTTTGGTGGGCACAGCCCTGGGCAGAAAGGAACAGTCTCTCCCCACGGGCTGCTGTGGGAAAATAAATAAAACACAGTCCTTGGTCAGCAGGGTTGCTGTGGAATGTGAGTTGGTGAATGGTGGGGGAAAGGAGGTGGCATTTTAAATGAGGAGTCTGACGCTCCAAGTCCCACTCAGCAGGGTGAAAACCGTGCTTTGCAAAGAGCTTGAAGGGAAGGAAAAGATGAAACTGCCCAGGCAAGGAATGATCCCCAGACCAGCACAAGAGTCTTGAGTCTGTCATAGCCATCAGGGAGGTCCTTCACGCTGGCAGGGATGTGCACTGGGCAGAGAATTCCATGGTTTTGGGCACTCTGAAATCTGTCCCTGTGTTTGACTCCCACTGGAGGTGTGAGGAGGTGGCTGAGAGGGACCTGAGCAAGGAAAGGTCCTCACCTTCCCATAAAATAATCTCCCTCCTCTTTCCACAAGCCCTGTAAGTGCCGTTTTTATGGTTGTGATATTGCTGAGCCCAAATGTTGGAGAGTGATGGGATCCAATAAACATGCCGGGCTCTTTTATTCCTCATCAGATCCTGAGCGCTTTGGGATTCACTCGGGTCACGTTCCCAAGCTTTTCTCTGCTGCTGTCAGGGTTAACAGTGGCATTTTATAAAGCCAGGACTGGGCTGGAATTCACAGGAATCCTGAGGAATGCAGGAGATTCAAAGTGAGCCCAATCAGTACCAAGGGCAAAGGACTGGGATTTTATTCCTCTGGCTTCTTGGTTGAGTAAGTTCTCTGCAAGATAAATCTCAAACCTCAGGGATTTTTTTTCCCCCCTTTATCTGGCCCTCCTTTGGCATGCCTCAAGTTTTTCCAGGTTAGAAATATCGCAGAGAAAAAGAAAATTCTTCATTTGTGACGTAAGTGCCTCTGAAACAAACCCACTTTTATAATTCTTCCTCCATAATTCTTCCTTCACCTTCCCTCACGTTCCTCATGTCCTTCCATTCATTTTTAATGGACACAGGAAGGAAAGCCAAGGAAATTGGACTTAAAATCAGTTTCAAGGCTCTGTTAATTTTCAGCTGCGATTTTAGTGTTAAAAATCAGGAATTCTGTAGCCTCTAAATAAATGCCTTTCTTGAGCGCTGTTCTATTTTCCCCCAGACAATTATTATACCTGTTGGGGTTTTATTTTTGTCTACTTTGCAGTGTTTGTGGATAATACCTCACTAAATATGATCTCAGAAGAGTATCTCCTGAAAAATATTATTATCAGGCAAGAGATTTATGGGCTCGGGAGCCAATTTATGATGGATAAGTAAAACTGCAAGCAAATAATAATGGAAAATCTCACTTATTCTTACATTGTCAGCGAAAGAGCCATAAGCCAGATTCATGTGATACAGAGCAAATATTTATTCCTAGTTATAGTCATTTTGCCTGACTGCAGAGAGGGAGCAGCTGTGTGCAGTTCAGTTATAAGCTAAGCTTTGGGATCCTCTTTTCCTGATTTTTGGGTCATACCTGGCAGGAAAATTGCTTTCTTATGAAACTCTGATCCTCATTATTCAACTCAACTACATCTACTTTTGTCCTACAACATTTTTTCTACATTTCAATGCGTTTCCAAACTGTGGTCAGACACAAAATATCCGTCTTTATAATTGCTTTGGCATGGAAAAAAAACAAAAAGCCCTGAGGGAACCCTTTGATTTTCATCTTTTGTACACAGAATCAGTTCAGCCATCGATATTTGACTGGTAAATAGCTCATTCTGTTGATGCTGGCAACAGTGTCAGTCCATTTAGTGAAGTTCTTGTGCAACCTTTCCAGTTAAGGGTATTTAATGTTGAAAACTTCCACAAGTCTTGGTAATGCATGGACAAATATTGATGATTCTGCTTGTGCTTTTGGCAGAGCTAAACCTTCAGAACTGAAACATTTTGACTCTGATGAAGGTGGCCCTGGAATTAACAGTGAGGACAAAACCAGTTCTTGTTTTGGGGTTAGAAGTGAGAAAGCAGAGTGGAGTCATCACTTGAGAATGAACATTTCAGACAAGATTCAGTGACATTAGTGATTGTAAGAATACACAGTTCTGGTTTTGTTTTGGGTTTTTGTTTTCCAAAATCTGAATGTGGAAAGTGGATTTTTAAAATACCTTTCATTGGCAGCTTCTGGGTTGCAAAGCTCCCATGTACAATTAATCCAACCTTAAGGACGTGGGCTATAAATCCCGAGGAACCTTTAATGGCAGTGTTGGTGTCACAGAATGGGCAGCTCTGGGCACACAGAACAAGATTTTTTTTGGTAGATCTCCATCTACATGTTTATTATTTCCATCCTTCTTTCTGCTTAGGGCTTATTTTTTATTATTAATAGTTATGTTTATTTTAATTTAATTTTGGTTTATATGATTATGTTTTGAGTGGATTTTTGTTTGGTTGGGTTTGTTTGTTTGTTTGTTTTTGTTAGCTGGTTTATATTTTGCTTGGTTTGGTTCAGGGTTTGGGCTTTTCTCATCAATTTCCATGAATTTATATAAATAAACAAGGGCCTAATTCTTGTGATTTCCACTCTTAGTCTCATCTTTTCCTGTTCTCTTCTTTTCAGTGCCCACAGTTTCCTTCCCTCTTTCCTTCATTTAATGTATTTTTTTGTTGGTTGTTGATTGGAACTGGAGAATTCCAAATCAATCCCATTCTCTGCACGACTCTGTGTGGTAGAGCAGGAGTATTTTAAGCTGTCCAGTTGCACATACTCTGTGCGTGACTTTTAATTACGGATTTGGCCATCCTACTAATTATTTTTCCTGGATGTGAGCTCAGGAGTGTGGCCTTAAGCAGCTAATTAGAGATACCTGGGATTGAAAATATACATTTTACTCCCAATTTCTTCTTTATTTCCCAGGTCTGGCTGCTTTGCTCGTTTTAGGGGAAGGAAAGAGTCTGAAGCAGGCTGAACCAGCACCAGTTTGCACTGGAGAACTCAGGGCTGGGATGAAGAAAAGTGCATTTTTCAGAGCCTGAACTGACTGGGGGACACGAGGTGATGGAGGACACACCTTCACAAGGAAGGATTCACCTCCTTTGTCTTCCAGAAACACCAGATCAATTCAGACTCTTGTTCCAGCTCAGAGGTTGAAGGACTTCCTGGATATCCTCAGTGCCCAGCAGGAGCTGGGGATTCTTGCTATTTGTATGGATTCACAGCTTCCCTGCTGATGGAACGTGTGCAATCATCATTTTCCAATATGCAAAAATTAGGGACAAATGCAGCCTCCTCTCTGAGATAATTGATGCTGCCTTTATGGGTTGTATTTTCTTCGCTCAGGACCTTCTTGTTGAGGGAATTTGACAAATGAAAACACTTGCTGGGGTTTTATTTCTCTGGCAATTTTCTCTGTGTTCCTCCACTAGCAATATCATGGTTTTTTTTTTTTGTTTGTGAAAGGGAGGGTTATTGTTCATCCTGGTTATTTGCTGAGGTAAAAATAACTGATATTGAGGGCACATTAAAATGGATGCAGGTGGGAAAGAGCAGCTCCTAAAAAAAAACCCAAATAAAAACATGATTAGAGAAAGTTTTACAGACTTGGTGGTGGAAAACTACTTCAAGAAGAAAACTAGTATTCCAGAAGACAAATGGTGATTTCACTTGCTGGGATATTTGGCTCTTCTTATGTGGCTGGACATCTTCTAGAGATAAAACACACTTTTAAGAATTTAAGAATTCCATTTATTTGTGTTTTCTCTGGTAAGTATGTGGGATACACTGGATACCTGGGATACCCACACACCCTAAGGGGAACTAAAGGGAACTACTGGGGCAATGTTTGGGTTTGTTTTTTTCTTTTCCCAAAGCTGAAGAAAGTGTCAGGAAGATCCTCTCACTAATGTAAAGCTAAAGAACTTCTTTCTAATCTTAGATTTTAATAATGCAACGAAGAAATAACTTTAATAACATCCTTAGATACTGGCTCAGACTCTTGATTTAAGCTGTGCTACAGTGCAATGGGGCATCTTTAATTGTGTCTCTCTAGCACCCTGTTAAGAAAAGTGTGATTGATGTCCTTTTAATGTTCCTTAATTTTTTTTTCTTGAAAAGAAAATAGATTTATTGGCATTCACTGGGGCCCAAGTTTTTCCATTAAGTATGTCTGGAGCTACTTGGAAATTTCAGATGTAGTCAGAGCTGTTTAACATTCCCTTTTATTTAACCTCATTAAGCAACCTTAAAGCCCTGGGACCTGACCTGGTATTGCTGAATTAAGATGATCTCTTGAATTCCTTTAGTTAACCACACATTAACCAATCTGTGGAAAAAGTAGCATTTTGTTACAGGCAATTGAAAGATGAAGTAATTCAGATTTCTGCATTTCATGCTGCTTGAAAGTCCATTCAAGTATTATTGCCAGTGTTTGTACCTTCTCTGTGTTTTAAAGCAATTTAAAAAGAAAGTCTAATTAAAGAAAAAAAAAAAGGGCTGTTGGAGATAAGAAAGAGGAAAGAAAGGACAACAATTATTGTGTACTGGTAAGAAAAGTATAATGCATAAATCATAGGAGAGCTTTTTCTCTCCCTGAACAGTTTTGGGAAATGTTTGGATTCTTGGAAATTTTTAATTTGCATCTTTGAACCTGCAGCCATACAATCAGATTAATTTTCTTTCAGCAGCCAGGTATTCTGAAATGGTTTTGAACACATCAGAGAACAAACTGGCAGGTTGGAGTCTTCCCATCAGTTCTGGCTCACAGGCATTTTTTAAGAAGGTAGGGTAGATGGTGTGTTTTTCCACAGAGCTGCTGGGAATTCAGTTTTCCACCTTTAATTCCCTAAAGGGACACGTCTTGCTGCCGGTGAGTCTGGAGTCAGAGCAGGGAAGGATGTTAAAAGCTGTGGTGATGTTTGTTGATAAATTTGCAAGACAGGCTGTGTTTCTCCCCTTACCCATCTGCTTCCCTGGAAATTAATGTGCTGAGTGACTGTCCCACCCACCTCCCTGTCAAAAAAAACCCTCTGAGTGTTTGGTTTGAGAAATAACATGATATCTGAGTTTTCTGCTGTAGCTTCCCAAGTTGCCATGAGGCATAAACTCACAAAATACCAGATTTTCTACAGGCTACAAAGGCAGAGCTCATGTTAGAAAATCATCTGCCACAGATGAGCAAGCTTTGAAAAAAAACAAAAAAGAATTAAAAAATCTCCAGCTCAGTGACTAATTCTTCTATTAACCAAACACACAAAGCAAAGGATGTCTTCAGTTGTGTGCTTTGCTGGAAATTCAGCAAGTGATGCCTCTCCTGAGGCCTTTCTAATTCATACAGCACTTTAACCTGTGATTAATTACAGAGGGAGAAGAAGCTTTGCTCTTTCCCACTTGTGCTTTCATCAAAACTGAAAATCCTAAAGTAAATCTGGGCTAGGCAGGAAGAGACCCCAAGTGACTTCCAGGCTGATTAAAAACCAGCCATTGCTGCAGAGCCTTGGAACAGCACTGGGAAAAAGGGGGACCTCTGGTACAGAAACATCCACAAGGGATGGATGCTGGAAGAAAACAACTGTGGTTTTGAGGGGAAAATGACACTGGAAGAGCAAAAGGAGGGTTGTGCACAAGAGCAAAGGTGATACATGGGAGACCAGGCTGGACTTTTTGTTTTTATGGAAGGTTGGGAGCTTTTGTTGTGCTCTTGGAGGCCAAGGGAGGGAAATGGTGACACCACCACAGGAGCACCATTTTCAGAGTGAATCATAAGTTAGTGAGGTTGGCCATGCAAAAGAGCCCCTTGAGTGATGCTGTTTGATGTGCAAAACTTCCTTGCTGGAGCTGAATCTTCTCTGAGCAGGGAGTTCCACAGAACAGTAAATTTTCCGTGGCAAAACCCAACATCCCCAGAAATAAATCTCCCCACCAAGCAGCGCTCTGCTATTTTCATATTTATTTGTGGGCCAGATGCTCGCACAGAACTCCAAATTTGTTAGGGTAAGGTGAGATGAAAGGATAAGGAGGGGAGGAAGAAAGCTTCATTCTGGATTTTTGTCTTGTTCTTCGCCAACCTATTTCAGCCAGAAGCTGTGTCAGCCTTGCCTGGTGGAAGAGCCATCTGCAGGTCAGGAAGGGTGGCTCCCTGCCTGGGCTTGGCCGTGGCTGTGGCTCCAGAGCAGGAGAAAAAAAGGAGGCAGGAACACGAGGTCCATCCTTTCACAGGCTCAGGGTCACCGAGACCACCCCACAGAGCTCCTTTCCATGACTTTCTCACTCCTCCTTTCTCCCCTCGCAGATTGTGCTGCTCTCATTCCTCTCAGCAGGAGGTGGGAGGGAAGAACTGTAAAATCTGGGGTTTGGGGCTTGTTTGCTGCCTTAGAGGGTGGTGGCACTGCCCCAGCTGTGGCTCCTGCAGCTGCCTGAGGGCACAGCTGGGCCCTTCTCCTTCCAGAGATATTCAGGGAGCTGGGAGGGGAAGTGAGAGAACTCACAGGAGCAAAACAAACGGCACAAATAAGGGAGCAAACGGCTGTGCCTCTCAGTTTTTGGAAAGGCAGCAGCTGGAGCTGAGCAGGGGAAGGGCAGAGTCGTAATCAAGAGGCTCATTCTGCAGGAAGCCCCAAATGCAGATGAAGGAATGCAAAGTTTGTGCTGACTGGGAGACAGGGGCCTCAGTTCTCCTCCAGCAGAGGGTAAATTAAAAAACAATTAAGGAAAAATAATTATGAAATGTTATTTCTCTCAATTTTCAAGGCCTTACGTATTTACCCCATAGATATTTTCTTCCTGTAGATGGAAGAGAATGGCCTGGCACTTGCTCTGGGAATATTTCCTGTGTATTTTTGCTTCTGGAACCCCAAACCAGCAAATACTGCTTTGGCTCCTTTGGTGTTTCCATGGATTGAGGGAATTAAGTTTTGAGGGAGTGGATATGAACAATATTTACACATCTGAGTGAATATTGAACACATTTGAACGAGTTTCTGAGGCTCATCCCATAATATCCATGCTCCAAGCAGCCTCAGTGGTGACTCAGGGGTTCAGCTCAGTGTGAACATGGAAAGAATCTTTGCCTTTGGTCTTCAGTACTTTGGCAAACCCTTTATTAAATCTTCATGTGTCCCTTATGTGCTCTGCCCTTTGTCTCACCTCTCTAGAACTGAGTGGGGTCTATAAGGAGCATGGATTTGAGGAGAAACTGCAGCTTCTCGGTGAGTTATCCATTATTTTAGGTATTATTTATGTATTATAATATCCATTATTGCAGCACACGTTACGACACGGGCTGCTCTTCAAGGGATCGTGGGAATGCAGAGAAAAGGTGAGTAAATACATATTTAATATGAATAAATATATGGGATATTTAGAAGCATGTAGAAAGCAACTGGCTGGTTCCCTGTGTGTTCCCAGCTCCCCTCTGGAATTCTCCTCGGCATCAAACACGTGCTCCCATTCAGAGCATCCACAAGAGGCAGCTGTGCTGTGGGTTCCACCCTGGAATCAGAAAGATGTGTTAGTTCCTCTTTCCCTGGGATTCTGGTGTTGATCTGTTCTGATTTCTGTGCACCTGCACCGAGGCAATAGGGGGAGGGTTGATTTTCTGTGAAGCAACCTTGAATGCCTCGTATCTGGGGGAAGAAACCAATGAAAACCTCAGTTAACCAAAAGACTTGCCTTCTTTATTGGGACTATGGTTACAGATGGTTACAGGGATGCTTGGAAGGTTTGGAGGAAAAAGGGAGCCAAGAAAACTAAAGGGAGAAAAAAATATATATATAATGTGGAGAACACATTTTTTTAAATCCAGTGAAATCTTCTGGAAATTGTTTGGAGAATAAAACTTTTCCAGCCAATTCAAAGCCGTCTAAGAAGAGAAAACCCGGACAAAAGCAGGAGTTTTACTTCTAATCCTTCAAAAGAGAGCTGACAAAGACTCAAATCCCAAACCCCACAAGGGGTGGAGCATTTTGTGGAACATTCTGCCCCTCGGGCTTGGCTCTCCCTGGCCATAACCAGAGCCCCAATCCAGCAGAACCAGGAGACGAGGCCGGCGAGGCCCCCACGAGGTGTCAGCACTTTGTTGCTTATTTTTACTCCGTTGGATCTGGTTTTTTCTTTACTCTGAAATATGAGGGTGTCCAAAATTCCTGCAGCAATATGGATATTGTTACTAGAAAGTTCTTAGTTGTTGACATACCCCTTGTATTTCAGGTTGTTTTTAAGAATGGTTGCAGCATCCCTTCTTTGAAAAAAATGGAGGTCAGGAAAAACAAACCCTGTGTTGCATCAGATAAATAGATCAATTTTCCTGGCAGAATAACAACTTTTTTTCCTTCTTTGATGCGGGGCAAATGGAGCTGCTGAGCTGTGCTCTCTGTGGAGATTAGATGTGTATTCAGAGCCCAAAGCTCCCCTCGCTCACAAGTCAATATTAACAAACCCCACAGAAGCCTCTCTGCTTTAAGCACTGCTGCTGCTGCTATTAAAGTGTGTGTTTCTACCTGAAAGCAGCACATGAATGACTCCTGCTTTTCATCCCCAATAAAAAAAGCCCTTCTCCTGAAATGCTTCAATTCCCAGTGTTTGTTCTGCAGTGGTTTAGATGAAGACAGCACAGAGGTTCTCTTATACACACAAGAGGAACGTGTTCTCTCTCAACTCCTTTCTCCCCAAGCTGGGTGTTCTTCTTTTCCCCATTTTGGGCTTTCCAGGATTTTTTTTTTTTCTCTTCCCTTTTATTTTTTTTTTTTTGCCTTGCAATTATCACAGGCACCTTTTGTCTCAGACGGTCCAGCCTTGCATGAAAATTAGATTTTAATTAATCTCCCTCAAAAAATTTCTGCCTCGTGTGGATGATGTCACGTTCCCATTATCTAACCCTTAATAACTGATTAGGGCCTAATTGAATGGACCAGAGGAAAAAACGACAGGATGGCAGGATATAAAGTTCATTAAGGAAAATCAATCTGCAAGCCCCTAAATTGCATTAAGGGCTACCCTTTAAATCATCTAATGTATTTCTTCCTGTTTGGGAAGGTAAATAGGCACATTGTGGAGAAATATGTGCAAGAAGAGGCGGTAGGTTTTGTGGGTAAATTAAATTGCAGATGACTGACGATCAGACAACAATTCCATTATCAATGACAAGCTGCCAAGCTACTCAAAGGAATACTTTGCCAAGTGCCTCGTGTTTTCCATTTCTTTGTCATTTAGGAAAAAAATGAATCTTGCTCGTGGGCTGGACAGAGTTCTCTCTCATTTTATTAAAGAAGCCAAGAGGGAAGGGTTAATGAATACCAGCTCCATTCCTTGCTCTCCAGGATGGATTGGGCAGCCCCTTTAGGTGCCAGGCCGGATGTTTTCATCTTTTCTCGAGCCTCCAAACAGTGGAAGCTGCTCCCAGTCACATTCTTGGCAGCAGCAGCAGCACTGGATGCATTTCAGCTCGTGTCCTTTGTGCTCCCCAGGCACTTCAGCCCCTCGGTGAATTGTTTGATGAAAGCAGCCCGTGGGAGACAAGCCCACCTTGGCTGAGGTTTGTCTGGGGTGGTGGTGGGACGCTGGTGACAGGCTGTGTGCCCTGGAACACTCCCTGCTGTGTCCCTGGGGGGCTCTCAGGGCTACCCCTGCCTGCTCGTGGCCTCCTGGTGCCAGGCAAGGAGAGTTTGGAGCCGTCCCAGAGGGGGAAGGAAAGGATGAGAGCTGGGCTTGGAGATGACTGACAGCAGGATGAGCATAAACCCCTAATAAACTGATAGAAAAACCCCACATGGCATTCCAAGGTAAAGCAAGCAAGATTCAGTTCTGAAACAGAGGCTCTTCTGCCTGGCATCCTTGTTTTTTTCTTGATCCTGTTTTGGGCTGGATTTTGGCATCACTACACGGGTTGGTCCATCTATACCTCTTCTCCTCTGGCTTTTTGGCATTCCCACATTCCCAGCACAACAGCAGGAGACAAAGTTCCCACTCCTGGCCGTGAATTCCCCCTGGGTCAGGGGCGGCACAACCCCTTGAGTGACATCAGAGTGCATGGAGGGTCATGTCCCCAGGATAAACCCAGCACCATGAACCTGCTCCAGGATCATCCTGTCCCTGAAATTCCTCGTCCAAGATCCACCTGCTCCCCAGAATTCCATGGTCTTCCTTGGCATGAGTGAGGGTAAGGATCCCAGAGTGCCAAAGCCAGCCTGCAGTCTCGTGTTTACTGTGATGCTCAGGTAAGATCATTAATTAGGGCTTCAAAGGAAGGAGGTGGCACGTTCAGCATGAGCTTGAAGTCACATTTTGTCACCTTCCCAGAAGTTGTTTAAAGAGGGGAGGGTTGGTACGCTGTGTGTTCCTCTTTGAGACGGTTTATACAGAGCTTTTTTAATTACTTCGGGAATTTTTAAGTGTAATTTTTTCCTGATGGCATCTGGTACAAACTGGATGCCTGGCTTTGATCTGCTGGGGAAGAGAGGTTGACAGGATCCTTCAGATGAAGGGCAGCATCAGCAGAAAAACAGGGAGGAAATTACCATACTGGAGCACTGCTTTTCTTGTAATCATCACCGTATTAAATGTGGAGGGGATGATTTGGGAAATCAAGTTTGCATTTTGAGCAACGTTCGTGGGGCTGAGTTGCCCTCATTAGCTATTTTGTATTAAATTTGATCAGAAAAACTGATGCTGACAAGCACTGGAAATGCTTTTTTAATTTTTTTTTTCTTCTATCCTGTTTTTAATCATTTCAGATCACCTACTAAATAGCTTTTAATATTTTAATGGGTGTCTCATTCACAGTCAAAAGAGGTGAATAAACTGAATGGAGGGAATAAAAATGCAAAAATCTTTCTCAGGCTTTTGCTCCTCGTGATGGTACCAGAATGAAATTTATGGTGCATCTGTGTTTTGCTTTACTTCCAATTTGCAACCATATTTTTGCATATTTGATGTGACTGGAAAAGCGTGTTGCATAATTTTTTGCGATGAATTTGCATTCCAGGTAGTAAATTTTGGCCAGTTTTCCTCTAAATTTCACGTCACTCTAAGGCCATTTAGGTTTGGTTTTGTTTGTTTGTTTTTTTTCCACAGGATTTTATGATGTTCCCAGTGTCTTTCCTGGGTGTAAATAAGATACATCCAAATATACAGATGCTCACTTTTCTGGGCTGTCATCCCACAGATGAGCTCACATTTTCGTTCTGAATATGTTGCATTCTGTTGCTTTTATTTTTAAACACACAGATTTGGGAATGGCAAAGAGGGAGAAGGTACTTTTTGGACTTCTTTGTGTTTGTTGTGGAAACACCTAAAAATCACCACAAATGTTCATTGAAGCCTTTCTTCATTGAGGTCTTTCTTCATTGAAGATTTTTATTCCTAAATAATATAATGTAACTTTTTTTTTTTTTTTTTTTTTTGTGCCAAAAGCAGGAGTTTTGTCCTTACAGTAATTCCAGAGGGGTCACAAAAGTCTTTCTTTCAGGAGAAAGTTGCTGCTGGAGGGTTCCTGTGTTTTCCAGACCCCATTGCTGCCTCTCTAAGGAGACGTCTGGAGAGAAGAAAAAAAGTCCTTGCATTGATCTCTCTCCTTTCAGACACCTGAAGGTGGGCTTTAAATATGGTTATTTTACTTAATTATGGTTTTTTTCATGTTGTCTAATAGAAAATGTGGATTTGCTGCAGCCTGAGCCATCAGAAATGGAATGGAATTTGGGGGGATGCTCTCTTGGTGTCCCTGTGCCTTAAACAGGCTCAGGAGCCTTGAGGTGCCTGACAATTTGAATGTAACATTGGCCCTTGGAGTGTCCTCCTCTCTTTATTCACAGCTCAGCAGAACCCCTGTCCCTGAAGGCAGCTATAAAAATATATCACCAGGCAGCCCAGCTTCTCATTTCCCTGAGAGCTGGGGACATCTCTGGAAAATAATCTTAGCAAAAAAAAAAAAAAAAATCATAATTATGGTTGACTTGCCCTTTGCAATTAGGAAATTTTATCATGCACTGATTGTTGCTCAGCAGGACAAAAAGCCAGACAAATAGACAGCAAAAAAAAAACCAGGGAAAGTGGTGGGAAATGAGTGGGAAATCAGATCTTTGTTGGGTTTGGGACAGTTCTGGGTGTTTTCTATCCTGTTGCAGACCTGCTGCAGTTCAGGCAGCGAGGAGGTCGTGCTGTTGTGGTTGCTGAGAGGGAAACAACCTGATAAATGAAATGCAACTCTCCTGCAAGGAAAACAGTGTCACATCTCGACAAATTAATCCACCCTACGTTTCTGGCTGTCTCAAGGCCCTTTGCTTCATTGGCAGTGCAGTCCCAGCTAGAGATGTGATTATTATTTCAAGTGGAAAGTTCTTTTCCACGAGCCCTTTTTGCAGGTTGCTGTCTCCCAGCAGAACCCCCCCAGTGAAGCATCTTCTCACTTTGAAACACAGCAGCAACTGTCAGACAGAGCCCTCCCTTGTTTTGCTTGGTTTTGTTTTGTTTCTATCGTTTGTGTGCCATCGTTTCAGGAAATCAACGTGTCTGTGAGCGCTCAGGGCCAGATGTCTGAGCTTCCATTTGTCACTGGAGGTGTTGGCACCGCCACTCCCCAGCCCCAGCCACAACCAGCTGCTTAATAAAAGCTGTGGGAAGTTGGCTCTGCTCACAAGGTGCAATCATTTCATAAATGCAGAGTGTTGTGGCCGCTTTGCAGGAGGCTGTGGCGTGAAGAGGTTTGGTCCCCTACCCACAAGGGCATCAGGGATGTGTTGGAGACCCTGGTCCAGCTCTGCAGGCTTGGTCTGCACCCCATGATTGCAGTCACACAGCAACAGGTACTGAGGGCAGTGCTTGAGGCCCTGAGAACCCTCAGTGTGGGGGATTTTTGGCCAGCACTGAAGGTGATTGTAGATGCCCCTAGAATGGATCAATGGTAAAAAAAAAACAGTTTAATATGAGACACAGTAAATGAGAACATGTGTATCAATATGATATACAACATAATATTATGTTAAAATAAATGATATAATAAATCATAAAGCATTTTCCCAAATTGAACTCGAGCTTCTTTTCCTTCAGCTTTTCCTGTTCTTTTTTCCTAGGCAGGAAGCTCTTGCTGCGAGCAGGGGGCTGACACCACCCTGGGCTCTTTCCAGGTGGGCTCTTTGGTTTTCCAGCTGGGAAGGAGAGAGAAAGAGTTCAAATGTGAGAGAACTGCATATCCAGGGGGATGAAAGGGTTGTTTTGGGATTAGGGATTTCATATATGAAAGGGGAAGAGGCAGCAGCTCCTGTTCTCTTTAGGACTGGACATGCAGAGAGCGTGTCTGTGGCTCTTGTCCCTCAGGCTATCTGAGAGGATTATGGATATTCTGGGCACTGTTTGACACCCTCAATATCCACACAGCTCATTCATGGATCACTGTTCACAGGCAGGGTCATGGCTTGAACATCCAGGGACAGAAAACTGTCCTTTTGAATTAGTCCAGTCCTTGTTCTGTGTTTTTATCGAGTTCCTTCCCCGTTACAAAAGGGTTTTCCTGGAAACAATGGAAAGCAGTCGATAAGGAAGCGGGGTACAACAGATAGAACCACTTAGTTTCTGTCAGCCAGACAAGGAGCTTTCTTCCTCCCTGATATAATGCCTAAAAAATGGGAACAAAAGCACATTTTCATTCACTGAGCTCCTTCAGTGCTGGAGCTGATAAAATCTTGAACATGAATCCTGAGCCAGCAGCAGGGGGAGGAAGAAAGGGGCTCCTTCTCAGTGGAATGCAAAGGGAAAACCCTGGCATTACCCAGTGAGGGATAAACAGGGGAGAATTCAGGGAAAAAAGGTGATTAAAATTTCACAGAATCATAGGATGGTTTGGGTTGGGAGGGACCTTAAAGCCCATCCCATTCCACGGGCAGGGACACCTTCCACCAGCCCAGGTTGCTCCAAGCCCTGTCCAACCTGGCCTGGGACACTTCCAGGGATGGGGCATTTACAAGTTCTTTGGGAAACCTGTGCCAGGGCCTGCCCACCCTCACAGGGAGGAGAAGATGGGCAGGATTGTTCTCAGACTTTTCCTAATAAGAAAAGAAAAAAAAGCATATACTTTTCTCATCTTTCTGGAATATCTACTGTAGGGAGTAAGCAAGATTGAACAGCCTGAGCGTTAAGGGTAGGGCTGAAATTCTCTATTTAATTAGGATTTATGCTTTGAATATGCAAATTTAATATTCATTTACACTTGACTTTGCAGAGCTGTCAGCAAAATATGCTGTGAGGGAACCAATAGTGCTCATTGCTCCCAGATTTCAGTGCTACTGAAGGTTGTTGGTAGGACCCAGAAAAGGTGTATGGAAGGTTGGGGAGGAGAAACAAAGGATGGGAACATTTCCTCTCATGACTCTTTTCCCATTCACAGTCAGAAGTTCATTGGGATGAACTAACTGAAAAAAAGAGACCAACTAAAAACCCCCAAACAGTTTTGTCATCTCACTTTATAAAGCATCTGCTGAAAGCGTGAGGGGGCCATGGATCTTCCCAGAGGTGTCTGAAAACGATGGAACTCTTCTAAAGCCAAGAGTTTATTCTTTACTACATTTTCCATGTTAATAATAGATGAATTTGTGGGATTGGCAGGCTCTCCATCTGCTTTAATGTTATCTTTTATAAGCCCATAAAAAGAGAGATTGCCGGAATAACGGTATTGTTGAAAAAAGAGGAAGAAGTGACTCAGTTTCTCACCCCAGTATTTATTTGGAGGAGCTGAAACTTGCCCATAATCATAACAAAATGAAATTACTCTTTTTGTGCCCATCAGGGCTAAACCCATATTTTGAAGGTTTCATTTCTGAGGGCTCTGGAAAAATTTGACTTTGTTCTTTGTGCACCAACAGATTAATAAATATTGCTTATCCATTTTTAACCTCTCTGTGTTTCACTGTATATGGCTCATAAAAACATCTCTTACTCCACTTACCAATATCCCAGGCGGGTGAAGAAGCATTAAAACTGAGCACATAAACAGCAGAAATGTAAATTAAAGAATCCTGGAAACAAGTTCTGCCTGAAGACAATCCAAGCAGACACGGTGCAATATATTTCCTCCCAAATCACTTGAAGACCTTTTTCTCTACCTCGTGTACATCATAAAACACTCAGGGAAATACAGATGAAGTCCTGGGATGCGTTTGGATCATTCTTTCCAATGACAACAATGCAGTTCTTTGAGCAGTGTGCTTGTCATACAGACAGAGGAATAAATAGGGCAGATATTGCATGGCAAAAAACCCTGCATTTCGTGATTTATGGGCTTGGGTAAAATAACAGGAACTTGTAAATACCCTCTCCCAAAGATTAGGAGAATAATTGAAATGACTGAGTTGATGGATTGGATTGAATTGATAGCTGGTGAAGATTCAGTGAATAATTGCAGGCAGTAATTTGGGCTTCTGTAATAACAGGAACATGCAGTGAAGTGAAACTGGATCCTGTTTCTTGGAGACAGGTGCAATATTTCCTTTTTTCCTTTTTCCTCCTGTCCCAATATCTCTGCCCCTCTGCCTTCAGTGGCACAAACCAGGACAAACCCAAATTCAGTGGCACAAACAAGAACAAACCCAAATTCAGTGCCACAAACCAGGACAAACCCAAATTCAGTGGCACAAACAAGAACAAACCCAAATTCAGTGGCACAAACCAGGACAAACCCAAATTCAGTGGCACAAACAAGAACAAACCCAAATTCAGTGGCACAAACCAGGACAACCCCAAATTCAGTGGCAATCAAAAACCATTTAGTGGGAAACCTCTGTGAGCAAGAATTTGTCCAGTTGTGCCTCTGTGGTGCTGCAAACAGCCCCTCTGGATTACACTGATTTTTGGGGATGTGATTGGGAGTCACTGACATGAAATCAGACGTGATAAATATCAGTAACTGCGTGTTGGGTCAGTTTTCTTTTATTTACCTTCACCCTGGTTTGAATTACCAGGTTTGAATTTTTAATTACCTCCACCCTTAATGAATTTTTGGTGGTGTATCTTTGCAAATCATGTTTTCACAAACCTTGATGTTAAAAAAAAAAAAAAACCCTTCATAACAAAGTGCCTCAGAAATCCTTGGAAACTTTACTAGTTTTTGTCTGGCCTACTTTACTATTAGTTCATTTTAGGTGATATTTGGTTTCCCTGCTGCTGGTGTTGTGATTTTTTTTTTCTTTGGTTTCTCTTTTCTTCTTTGCCTTCTTGTGGAGGTTGGTTTTATATAAACATGTTATCCAGAACATAAATCAAAGAAGCTGGAAATAGTAATATATTATGGTAATGTATATTCATGGCTGTTTGATGAAGGAAAGGAATTAACATATTTCTAGGTTCTCTGTCATTCCCTTCACATTTGTTTTTTTTGCCTTAAAAAAGAGAAAGTAGGCAAATGTTCTAGTAAATTCACATATTTATGAGAGTAAAATTATCAAACCAGATAGGGCAATGACTCCCTTTTTCTCTCTAATGTGGTGATTTGTAAATTAATGAGGAAAGGTGTTTTTTCCTGGTTCTATCAATCAGCGGTGGAGCAGATTTGAATCTTATAACTAAGGGTAGATTTTCCTTCTCCCCTTCCTATGGGGAACTGGAAAGCTTTGGAAATAACCACCAGCACCATTTGGAGAAGGAGAAGCATCTCCACTGGTGTCAGAGGGCTTGCAGCAGTTGCAGGGGCATTTTAGTCCTTCCCACCACCTCCTGACAGCATTTTTATATTAATTTATTTAATCTGCTCTTTTGGATTAGAGCTGAGACATCCCTTCTGTGTTATCAGGTGTGTCCTTGGCCAGGAGAGGGAAGGATGGAATCTCTTCTGGAGAAGTCAGTGCTCATCCCACCCTGCACTGGTCTTTATATTTATATTTATATTTATATTTATATTTATATTTATATTTATATTTATATTTATATTTATATTTATATTTATATTTATATTTATATTTATATTTATTTATCTTGTGATGCTGCACCCTCTGTTCTCCTACAAAATGCGAGAAGTACTTGTGAGTAAATCAGGTAAATCCTTCCTTAATTTAAAATTAGGGTAATTCTTCATTTCTTTTATACAAAATCTCAGTCATTCCGCTCAACTTGCTGATGGTTCCTGGAAAGCCCAAGCTCTCCCTCACACCTGCAGATCTCCTGTGGCCCTCCAAGGCTTTCCCTAATTCCAGGGGATCAAAATTCCTCCATCCACGAGGGTGGATACAGGTAGGGCAATAACTCCCTTTTTGTCTCTAATTTGGTGATTTGTAAATTAATTAGGAAAAAGTGGTTTTTTCCCTTTCCCTTTCCCAAGCCTTCCCAAACCTTCCCTTCCCACTCCATCTCCCCTTCCTCTTCCTTTTATTTTTTAGGTATTTTTATATGTTTGGTTGGTTATCGTGGATTTTTCCCCCCCTAAACAAAATACTATGGAAAAACCTGTGCATGTTGCCAAATACTCCCAGAACCAATGGCCAAATAAAACTGATCCATGAAACCTCTGCAGATGGGAAAAACTGGAAAGCACAATTCCAGAATGCAACAGGGTGTGCAGGGAAGCTGGATTTATGGAATGCTGCTTTCCAGGGCATTTCTGACCTGTTCCAGGAACAGCTTGGGGCTTAACCACAGTATTCATTATTTTCCTCCTTTCACAGTTCTTTTTCCCTTTATTTCTGTTGTAATTTTGGCAGGATTAGAAAAAGGCTTAGGGAATTTGTCCCTTGGCTTCAGTGCTTGTGGAAGCTTCTAGGCTGTGATGCTTTTCCTTTCTAAGTCATCAAGCTCGACCTCGGTTCTCTTACCAAAAAACCTTAATTCACTTACTGTAAGGAATTGAGATATTGCACCGATTTTACCTTTATTGGAGTTTCCACATGTCCCCTCTCATTGTCTCAGCTGGGCATTTAGGCTGCTGCCCACGGAGCTGGAAATGCTATTATAAAAAAATTGCTTTCTGATGCTCAGGGCTTTGATATGCTCAGGTATTTTGAAGCTGGGGAGCTTCCAGGGGTGTGTTCAGTGTGGGGATGGAGCCCATGTCGTAGATCATGGAATGGTTTGGGTTGGAAGCTCATCCAGTTCCACCTTCCACCAGCCCAGGTTGCTCCAAAATCCATCCAACCTGGCCTTGGACACTTCCAATGTTCATTCTTCCACCTTGTCCCTGCCCTCACTGTGGGAATTTTGGCTTCATATATTCCAGCTTTTTTTCCATGGTTTGCTGGGATCAGGACTGGGTAATGTGCTGGATCAGGACCAGATCAGTGGAACCTGGGAGAGCCATGGGCTGTTTCTGGCTCTGTTAAAGGGCTGTGGGGTTTGCCTTGCAGCAGATTTTAATATATGTCTCAATTTTGTGCTGTCACATCAATGACAACCCAATTTTGGGATGGCACTCCCCACTGTTGCACTTCCATAGGTGTCAATGGGTGGCTGTGTAAAAATTCCAGCAGTGGGACCTGAGAGGGGCCTTTGAGCAGCTGAACTGGCCCAGTGGGTTCTGAAGGCTTTGAGCTGGGTGGTGTTTGGAGAGCTGTGCTGGAGAGCTGCTTCCCGTGGATGTTGCTCAGTGTGCAGCAGCTTGGGATGCACCATGGAATCCTGGAATGGTTTGGGCTGGAAGGGACCCTAAAGATCATCCAGTTCCCTCCTGTCATGGGCAGGGACACCTTCCCCTATCCCAGGTTGCTCCAAGCCCTGTCCAACCTGGCCTTCCAGAGCTCATTCTTCCACCTTGTCCCTTCCCTTAGCGTGGGAATTTCGACTTCATATTCTGGAGTGTTTTTATCACGAAATGTACAGCTGAAAGATGGAAATACAAACATGTAGCAAGCTCAAGAAGAGCAAGGCCTGAGGAATGTCTGGATGAGCCTGCATTGTTGTCTCTAAGCCGTGATTTTACTGCCCAGAAACCAGCTGAGCTCCCGGATTGCAGCTCAGCACGTGGGGTGTCAGAAAGGCTGACTTCAAACTCCACTGTCTGTGTGTGTGTGGAAATTGGTTCCTTCTGGGAAAGTTTCTGTGTGAAAGAGGCATTTGAGCTTTAATAATTGTGCTTTAATACACCTGAGGCATCCAGGGCACCTCTTGGAGTGCACAGGTTGGGTTTGGCCCTCCATTGTGCCATGAAAATGAAGTGCATGGAAAGCTGAAGGATTCGGTGTTGGATGCCTCGTGGAGAGGGATGAAGACGTCTCAAGGTGGGTGTTGGAACCTTTTTTGGAAGTTGCTTATATTTGAAACTGATCATTGGTTTTCTGTGTTTAAAACTGAAACTTTGAGGAGCTTCTTTTGGTGAATTCCCCGTTCCAGTGTTCAGGTTTGCTTGATTTGTTCCACAAGTGGCCAGAGCTCCAAATTCCCTCAACTGAATATCAACAAAATCTTTGTAAGCTGGTTGAAATAAAATATTTCAGGGGGACTTGAAGTCTGAAATATCTCAGCTTCAGCCTTTCGCTCCAGTTCAGGATAGATTTTCCTCCCAAAGTTCTTGTAGAGCTGGTGATGTGTTTTTCCCTTGCTCTATTTAATAATGTTCCAACCTCAGATGCTCCCCAGATTAAATGATTTTTTCACTGCAGAGAGAGCAGCAGATGTTCTAAATTCTATTTCCTTTGAAACCATATTATTTCCTTGTTTTGGCTTCTGTTTCTTTATTAGCTTCTCTCTCTCTCTCTGTGTCTCTCTCCCCAAACAAGCCCAACAGACCTGAGCCCCGAACATTTCCTCGATCAGAAAAACACAATCCCATTTAAGGACTTCACCATGACATGGGGAAAAGCTCCCTTCAACTGAGACTCTCTGCTGAGTTTTTATTGCATTTCATGGGAAGACTGCAGTTAGTTTTCAGCTGGGGCTCAAACACCTGCTCTGTGAAAACTCAGGTTGTAGATCCTTCCCTTTGCTCTGTGATATCAATGTGATGGTTCTGAGGAGGAAAGTCCTGTCTGTGTGTCTGAGTTTGAATGAAAAAGACTGGATTTATTTCTGAAAGAAACCACTATTTTTCTTAGTGAAAAGTCATTGGAAAACCATATTAAAAAACCAAAAGTGTATTAAAAAACCTTAATAAAGGAGATAGTGAAGTCCCCAAGAAGGACGCGACCTAAATGACTGACGTGTGTGAAAACAGATTTTCTTCTTGAAAATGAAGTAATTTATTTAAATAAACCTGTGCAGCCAAAGTCATGCATATCCCTGGCAGCATAATCCCCATGAAATCACTTCTCACCATAACCAGAACAACACAGGGCCCCACAGGGCTCCTGATTCCCTGTGCTCGTGGAGCATTTCAGGGACTGAGTTAGGAGTGGGAAGGGACCAAAACTGCTGCCAGAAAGTTGGCTTGGAATTTTTAGCTTGAAAAGCAGCCCTGACATAATAATGCATATTGAAATCTTTCCTATTTTGCATCAGGCTTGATGACTTTATAATCAGCCTTCATATTCTTTAGTATTTGATTGCTTCTCCTGGGGGCTGCTGCTTCTGTCACAGATTCAGACAATCCTAGTCCATGGGTTGCCTGGCCCACCTTAGAGAGCTTTGCTGGGCAGATGACATGGTTTGAGGATTCCCTGCTCAAAGATGGACTAGAGCTGGGCCTAATTGTTAGTCCAGACCTGTAATTCCCTGAAATCAAGCTAATCCATCTAAATGAGGTCTCAAACAATTTAAATGTCCAAGCATTAGGACAACTCACCAGTTCAGGAAACTGGGATTTTGAACAAAGTTACACCAATGTGTTTTTCCATTTATTTCTGATTTAACCATTGTCTCTAAAGAGAACTCAGTGCCAGGCAAGAGTCAGTGTGTCCCAAGAAACACTTCCCTCAGCAGTACCCATGGGAACAGCTGGATTTCTGTTTATGAGGCTTAAAGAACATCAAGGAATTGCTTGTTTGTTACAAACACCACCGAGAATCTTGTTTGCATTGGTAGCGAGCCCATCACAGGTGGAATTCAGACTGCTTTCTCTTGGGTGCTTTTCTTTCCTTTGAACCTTTTCAGGATACCATATCTAAATAACTCAGATTCCCATTTTGGAGGTAAAACCAGCTGGTGTGAGGACGCTATTGCAAAGCACCTCTGACTGGAACAAGCTGAGCCCTGTAAATTAACTTCACAGAGTTTGGGAACCAAAATACTTCTCTCAATTCACGAAATGTGGATGTAGCAAAGACATTTAGCTTTGCAGCTCTCCCCACAGCCAGCCAACACCTCAGATAATTACTTGCAAGTCTCTATCCATGAGGGAATTTGATTTTATCACGGCATTCCTCGCTAACATCCCCCTGTGCTCCAAAGGTGCTAACCACCATTTCCTCCCAGATTGTCAAACCAATTAGTGTAATTAAGTCAAACTTGGGCTGCCACCTCCAGTTGTAGGTGGCAAAGCCATTTTTAAGGACTTGGCACCTTTGCTCCATCACCAACACTGCCTTTCCTAAATATCATCATCACCTTCCCCTGGAGGGAGAAAAGGCCAGAGTGAGCTTCTTGTGTGGAGCTCTGAGGAGACAGACACCTCTTGGCTGGCTTATTTTGAGCAGGGGATGCACACCAGACCCACCAAGGTGACCTGCAGAGGTTCAGTGACCTCTGGGTGACCCTGCTGGCCAAAATGTCATGGCTAAGCCACCTAACTGGGATGGGAAGGACGTGATGGCCTGTGAGCTGGAGCTCTGAGGGGCAGAGACCTTTGTAAGGCCTGTGATAAACAGGTGGGTGCCTCCAGACCCTCTGAACAGGAGAAGGCTTGGGGACATCACCTCCCCTCCACTGGGACAGTGAGGTGACAGCCCCGTGGGGACAGGAGTGACCTGGCATCATCATCCTGTCCCAGGAGAGTTCAAGGGATCATTGCTTTGATCCTCCTCCCACCCTGTGGGTATCAGGGTGTCAGCACAGCCAGGACAAGGAGGTCCCAGGAAGCTGCTCTGGGGACATTATTAAGGTGCTGTGATCTCTGTGCCCAGAGCATTTTGGGGTGCCCAGGTGATGGGGGACTCACAGTGTTCCCCACATTCTCTTTCCCTGAAATTCCAGCCACCAAACTGCTCTCGTTTCCAGGTGTATACTTTGATATAAAATGATAAAAAAAATCAGTTTAACAGCCTGCTGCAGTTTTCTGTTGGCTTCCCATCTGTCAAGCCTTTCTTTTATAGTGGAGCTGGCTGCCTTATATTAGTCATTTGGGAGGCTGTGCATTGATTTACATCAAGCAGTGTCATAAAACAGGCTGGGATGAATCCAGTGTGCTAATAAAAGCTAATGAGACAAGTAGAACAATATAAGGTGGGACAATGCTATTGTTATAACTTTCTGAGATCATATCATTAAACCTTCCTCGAGTTTCTACTACTCTGGGTGGGTCTCCCCCCTATAATCTCAAGGTTACATTTACATATTGCTTTTTAATGGTTTAGTGTTTGTGCTGGATTCCTCAACCCAGAGGGGAATAGTGGTGCAAATGGATTTTCAAAGAAGTGGTTGATCTGCTCTATATGTGACTTTTCAGGGTTTTTTTAGTGACAAAGAAAACTCTCCCTTCCACGGGAAGAATTTCTGCTTCTCACTTGCTGAAAATCTGGTTATCTCACTAAAATCTCACTGATTTTAGTATTTAAAACAAAATGCTGTGCTCTCTCCACGAGAAAATGAGGGAAAGAAGTTCCACACTGAAGATAGAAGTAATTCCCAGCTCCTGTGTCTTGGGACAGTGGAAAAGAGAGGAGAGAAGCAGCTGCCCAGACATCCTTCACTTCTTGCGTCTGGCAGGGGAGAAGCTCAGCACAATTTCAGGTGTCAAGCACAATTAGGTGTTAATTAAAATGATATATTTGCTTGTCCCCCAAGGTCCTCTGCTCCAGTTCAGTGACAGCAGGCAATAAAAATATCGGGGCACATTTATTTTCCAGGATAAAACAAGAACATTTTTTGTTGGTCAGGGGGGACTGGGACACATCTCCTGTGCCACAGAGGGAAATCTTTTCACTCTCCCTCTACTAAGATGCTTTCTCTTGGGTGTCTTGTCCTGTGTGCAGAGAGATTCTGCTGGGCAGTGTTCAAAATCTACATAATCCATGAGTACTCAGCATTACATACAGGCTAATGCATATGGAATAGAGTTACCATGCAATGAGGCTGATTTCTGATGTGTTTAATATACTAAAATCACACCCATGATAAGCAAATGTTGGTCTGTGTTGGCTTTTATGAGTGCTTTTTATGCTTGAGTTTCTATCTCATTCTTTGCTTTTATTCTTTCCTTTAGGGTTTAGAAATCTTTAAATATCAGTATTTTTCTCCTGAGTTGCTAAGCACTGCTGTCTGAGATACCTCTTTCCTATATTTTTTTATTTCTCTCATCTTGTGTGGCGTGAATTCAGATCTACTTGCACAGCCTAAATTCCCAGAAATGGATTTTGCATCCCAGACAGCCCAACCAGTGAGATGCAGGTTCCATTTTCATTTTTGCCTTGTTTTATGCCATAACACATCCCTGTTACTGCCATCAGAAAGAGGATTAGAAAAGAAAGGGCACTGGTTCTTCTGGTTGTCTGTCTCACTGATTTTAGTATTAAAACCCAAAATACTGTGCTTTCTCCACAGGAAAATGAGGGAAATGAGGAAATGAGGGAAGTTCCACCCCGAAGATGGATGATGAGGCTGCTGGTTAACTGCAGATGTGTTGAGGTAGTCACAACAAAAACAAAAGCCTGGGGTGTTTGCTTGATTTGGAGAAGTGTTTTCATGGCTGTGTTTTTCTGTCTGATTGGTTCTAGAAGGAGGAGAGAAGCAAGGAATTCCACTTCTGGCATAAAGCTCACCCTACAGCTTTGGAAACTCCATTTACACCCCCAAGGTGATGCACACCCAGAGGAGGAGGAGGCCTTTTGGGGGCTGCATTTGTGCTCATGGACATCAGTGCTGGTGATCCCTCTTGCTGAGGGTCCCTAAGAATTCACCAGGATGAATCCAGGTGCTGCTTTGGGATACCCAGAGCAACCAAAGCCAAGGGCTGAGGTGGAATTGTTTGTATTCCAGAGCCATTTCCTCGGTGACACCTGAGGAACCTGCAGAGAGCAGCTCAAAGAAGTTTGGGAAAGAAGGAAAGGGCACAGCAGCTGTTTTCCCAAAGCAGGGCCAGCAGGTGCCACAGCTCTGCACAAGGGAGGGATCCACCTGAAAAAAGCGTGTCTCTGTGAGCCTGTAGCTGTTGTTCCTGCCATTTACCGTGGCTTTCTCACGCCCAGTGAACGTTTAAGAGAAGAAGCTGCCCTGAGCCAAAGCAGAAGAACCACCACGCTGCTGGAGGAGCCTCCAAATTCACACAGCCCCCTGGGAATTCCAAGGGGTTTTGGAAAACCTGCTTCTTCCATCTTGAGATGGGAAAACAGGCACATATTGTGGTGAGCAGCTCCTGTCACCCCCTCCCGAAGGAAGGACGAGACACCAACGCTCCTGCTGCAAAGGTTTGGAGTGGAGGGAGTGGGATGAGCCTCAGATAACAGTTTTTCTAAAGCAGAACAAGCCTCCTTCTCTCCCCTCTTCTCCACCGAGATTCAAAGCCCTGGTGGCTGCTTCAAATACTAATTATGAGTTACACTCAGCCATGAAGGGAACAGAACAACAACTGCCGTGTGACTTATGAGAATAATCACATTTTGCTGCTCCAGCCCGAGTGTGGATTGCTGAATACTGATGGGCTGTGACAATTTCTTGTCTGTGGTTCAAAGAAAAGGAGAGAAAAGCTGTAAATACAAAGAAAAGAGAGAAAAAAAAATAGAAGAGAAAGGAAAAGGAAAT
Organism: Myiozetetes cayanensis; assembly: GCF_022539395.1. Lineage (NCBI taxonomy): Eukaryota > Metazoa > Chordata > Aves > Passeriformes > Tyrannidae > Myiozetetes > Myiozetetes cayanensis. The sequence continues at coordinate 29,706,139 of NW_026086826.1, read as the reverse complement.
AAAAAATGTTCAAGAAATTAGAGTGAGCTTAAGCCTGCTTGATGATATCACAAGCTGGGGAGGGGGTGGTGAACACTGCCACAAGAGAAGGAAGGGAATTTAAAATCCCTGGAAGTGTCCCAGGCCAGGTTGGAGCAACCTGCTCTAGTGGGAGGTGTCCCTGCCCATGTCAGAGGGTGGCACTGGATGGGCTGTAAGGTCCCTTCCAACCCAAACCAGTCTGGATTCTGTGATCTCTGAACAAAGGTAATTAAAACCACCTGAAGTTTTGCAGGTATAAAGTATAGTGGCAAATTGTTTTTGATGGCAAGGCTACTTTGATATCCCGCAGCCAAAAAATATCTTCAAGTGAACAACTGCTTATCAAATGTTTACTGCTGAGAACAGATCACAAGGCAAGAGACGGTCCAAAGCCACCAAAATAATGTCAAATTATATCAGGAAGAGAGAACTCAATTTACTTTAGTGTCTGATGTTTAGGAGAAAACACTGATAAAAGAGGAAATGCTTGAAAATCGTTATGAAAATCAGTTCTGTGCGAAATTGCCTTCTGTGGAGCATCTCTCATCTGGTTGTTTGTGTTAGGATTAAAATTTTGTCTTTTCTTTTCTTTCTTTTTTTTTTTTTTTGATCAATCATAGATGTGAGAACAACCACATCAGCAGTTTTGTCACCAGAGAACTGAAGCAAATATTCAAACATGTACTTAGCCTCAGCCTGGCTGATATTTGAGGGTAGTTAAAAAGCCTTTTCAGGGAGAAATCTGATGCAATTAAGCAGCTTCCGATTTGCCGTATCAGCAAATCACATATTTGCGCTGGAGACAAATGCTGACACGCAGCTCTGGAAGTTTACTGAGTTTGCTGGGAGAACTGAAGAGATTAAAAAAAGTGGTTGGAGGCAGAATCTGCAAAATGATCGTGTTGACAGAAAAGGATGGATTCGGTCTCACATTCCCTCCAATGGATGAACTTGCAGAGATCCTCAGGAAAGGTGGAGCAGGGCCAGGGGGAGTGGGTTCTGCCTGCCAGAGGGCAGGGTCAGGAGGGATATTGGGAAGGAATCCTGCCCTGGGAGGGTGGGCAGGCCCTGGCACAGGGTGCCCAGAGGAGCTGTGGCTGCCTCTGGATCCCTGGGAGTGTCCCAGGCCAGGCTGGACGGGGCTTGGAGCAGCCTGGGCTAGCAGGGGTTGGGATGGGATGTCCCTTCCCACCCAAACCATCCTGGCATTCTGTGATTCCAGGATTTAACAGAGATGGTTCATTGATCCCACAGGATCCAGTCCCACTCTTTAGGCCACATTTCAGAGTCACTTTTTTTGGGACCAGTCTTTCTAATTCTCAGCCCCATCCTGCTCCAGGTGTTCAGGTTCCTACAGACCCACCCATGTCAGAAGGTACCAAGCCCCTTCTCCTTTCTGCAGAGCCTTGGACAGCAAAGTTATCTGGCTTTGTGTCGGTGACACTGGAGAAAGCTGTCACAAATTAATTAAAGGTGTGAAGTGAGCACATTAATTAAACCCCACGAACACCTGCCCGGATCCTCTCAGTCATAACTCACATCACATTAAATTGCTTTTTGCATAACAGCAGCCCCACCTTGGGACTGAGCAGGCATGGAAAGGGATGCTTATGAAAGCAAAGAGGAAAAAAAAAAAAAACCAAAAAAACTCCCTTGCAGGGCCTTTGGCTTTGCCACAGCCTTGGATCGTGGCCCAACCTCATCAAAAAAATCTCTGAGAAATGTTTTAAGCACACCTGGGACGAGAGAATTCCAAATCAAGGTGACACTCGTGGGCTGAGGCAGCCAATGCAAGGCCAGGATTTTGAGAGGGTTCTGCTCAGGGACCGAAGATTTAGGAGGGTGTCAAGCTCAAAGTCAACACAGCAGAATTTAATGCTGTGTAAATGGGAGCCAAAGACAAAGCCCTCGTGAATCCACGTGATGGATGGGCCACTGGCCCCACAGCTCTGCTCTCCAGCACCAGTGGTTTGCTCTGAAATAACAGGCATTTCTAGAAAAAAGAGAAACACTATTGATTTTCAGCTCTCAGCAAAGCTTTCTGAAGTATTTTTACATGAGAGAAAGCCTCTAGTTTTTAAATTAAAATACACTTTTCATTTTTTTTTCTTTCTTTCTTTCTTTCTTTCTTACAGATCTATTCAGATGAAAGAAAATTGTGAGCAAGGCCAAGACTGGATGAGTTTAAAAACTGATCCTTAAAGACAGCAGTAAGTAAAAACCAGCCAGTACATCACACACAAAGACATGGGGGGCCCAAAGCAACTGTAATATTTCTGATAGTCATTGACAGGTCACTCCACGGGAAAAATCCAAAGCAGTCACACTGAACTCACTCACAACTGCTTTGTTTTCCATTAAAACATTGTGGAGACTGAAGGGCTCCACCCAGCAGCTGGAAGATGTGGGTAAAACATGGTCAACACTGGAGGAAAACAAATCCACCTCTTGTGATGTTTGAAAGCATCTTTTTCTCTGAAGGTTCCTGTAATGCTTTAGCTCAGCAGCACTTGCTGGGAGTGGAGAGGGGGTTTTATTTCACGAGTTTCAAAGCACTGGAGGTTAATTCTGCCTCTTTCTTATCAACTAGGCAGTCCTAGGAGTAAATAACACCCCATGCTGGGAAGTGGAATCTCAATTCCATCCATTCTGATATGAAGTAATGGCACTTTTTTTTTTTCTTTTTTAACATTCTGATGCATATTCTCTATTTCCTTTCATCCAGACTTCTCTCCAGCACCTGCCTTTCATGCCAGGGATATCCTGTTTTTCCCTGTTTCATATCTGTGTGATGTCTGTCTAAAAATGTTTCTTTCACACCAGCTCAAAGCACCTTGACTTTGTTCCTGGTCTTTTCACTACCCAAAGACTGTGATGCTTTCCTGGGAACACCCTAATTATCACTGAGTGCAATTTTTTTTTTAATCAGATGTCACTTATTCAGATTTCTTTTTTTTTGATCAGGAAACAGTTGCAGCAAAACCAAATTGCTCGGAGGATTGATTTCAATTAAACTTAGTTTTGAAAAAAAAATTGAAGCAAAAATTAATCCTTGATGAGAAAAAAAAAACCCAAAGAGCTGAACAAACTCGATGCTGTGTAGAGTTTAAACAGTCTCAGCAGTTCTCAGGGCTGAGAAGACTTGCCTGATTTCCAGGTTTTCTTGCTTCTGAAAAGAAAGGAGAAGAGACTAGAGTTAGAATGACAAGCCAAAGTGCCTGTTTGGTTTTGTCATTTTCTTACTTTGCTAAAACAAAAAAATAAAAAAAAGGGGAAAAAAGAAGAAAAAGAAAGACATAAAAAAAAAGAGATTCCTGGTGAGAAGCCCTTTAAAATGAAACAAAAATGTTTTTTTCTCATTACAGCCTTGGAAACTCCATTTGTACCCCCAAGTTGATGCACACCAGTGTTTTGTGTGAAGAGTGAATGAGCCCTTCCCCTTTTACTGATCACTTCAATCCCTTTTGGCTTTCACTTTTTGCCCGAAGAAAATCTCCAAGACCAACCACACACAGGCTGACACCATTCACAAACTTTCATCTTTCCCAGCAGCAGAAGGAAACAGAAACCTGAGCTTCCTTTACAAAGCTGTTTTAAGAAGTTTTGTTTTGTTTTGTTTTGTTTTTAATCTTTCTGCCTTATCAAGGTTTATAAATAGGGCCACAATATCAAGGATTTTTTTTCTTTTCATAAAGGAAACATCTGACTGTTGCTCTGCATGTCCTTGCAGAGCTCTGTCAGTGCTGACTGCACATTGTCTTGCCCAGAAGGTTGTAAAGTTTGGAGGTCTGCCTTCGTTTTCAAGGTGTGCTTTTCTGGAATTCCTGTGCTCAAAACAACCTCAAAGCAGCCCAAAGATGTCCAGACTGCAGAGAGACACTCAGCCCAGTAACCCAATCATCTGGTGCCTCTGGGGACATCGTCCTGTGGACCTACAAGGTCAGGGTTTGGAGAGCACAGGTCCCAGTCCTGCAGCTGGAAAAGCAGCCAGAAGTCAGAGCAGTCCCATTAATGTCAATATATATATATATATATATCAGCTTAGGTAAGTCTGAGCCTGTGAGATTGATGCCATCTATTTTTATTTGGGCTTGTTTCCCTCGTGTCTCCATTTCATTTATTTTTCACAAAGTGCTTCCTCTACCTGTTTGTCTGAGATCTCCCATTTCTGCTCACTCCAATTATTTGTGTGCATTTCTTTTCCTGCCTTAGTTCTGTCCTCTCTGGTTTTGATCTCTTGCAAGAATGTACACTTCTATTCCTCTCCTATCTGGGAAAAAAAACAGTGCCTTGGAGCCACAAGACAGTAATTATGTGCATAGCAAACCACTTCCTCTTGCATTTCGAGTAGTTAGAGTGGTAAATAATATTTGATTTCTCTTTAGTATTCAGGGAGCAGAGTGATGAGGCTGATGGGACCCTCCCTGGGTGATGGCACAGCAGAGGACACACATCAGGCTGCTCAGCATTCCTTTCTGGTGCCCTGTTCACCCTGGGATCAAAACCAGCAGGTTTTTGATTCAGGAGCTCAGGGATTAAGTGCAAAATTCCAATATCTTTATTCCTGCTGGACAGCATTCCCTGAATGAGAGTGGTGGAATGTGACATGAATAAAGGGACTCTGCAATTTAATATTTTCATTGGTCAAACCCAGTGAAAACAGGCAGACTGCAGTTCTTTTCCAGACACAAAGCCTGATTAGGCTCCAGGTCTTCAGCTGAAATGTAAAATCCCCACGTGGCAGGAAGGACAAAAATGCTGCTTCTCGTTTATTTGCTGGGTGTGATGGCCCAGTTCAGGCTGGGTGGTGTGACAACAGCTTTGCCCACATCCCCTGTCCCTCAGCACACCTTCACACCCTGTCAGGGATTTGAGGATGTACCTGCACATCATTTCGAGCTGCCATTGATGTGAGATGAGCCAGAGAAGCCAAAGTGATGGTGAAGAGGGAGGGGGAAATTCCAGCGTGTGAGAGAGGAGATGAAAAGCTGCCCGTGCAGGGGAACTCACCCCAACCCACAGAGACACAGCAGCAAACAGGGAAACCTCTGCTTTGTTCTTCCCAAAAATTAGGGATCATTTCCATTTCCTCACCTTGCTAGGGTGGGCTTTTTTTCATGCTGCTAAAATAGCAGCTTAAAAAAACCACCCAAATGCCTCTGGAAATCTTCACTGCTGCGAGTAACATTTTCCCATAACAGGTTAATTGTCAGAATTTCATGTTGGATGATGGCAGCTGATGTTTGATGACCAGAGAAGCTGCCCCATCCCTGGAAGTGTCCCAGGCCAGGTTGGTTGGAGCAGCCTGGGCTGGTGGGAGGTGTCCCTGCCCATGGCAGGGGTGGCACTGGATGGGCTTTAAGGTCCCTTCCAGCCCAAACCATTCTGGGATTTTATGATACTCTGACTGTGTTGTACAACTATAAAAATAGTTTCAAATTGAGGTTTCCCTCTCCTCACACAACTACTCCCTTTTTAGGTAACAACATGCTAAATCACCAAAAAGTAACCCTTTATATGCCCACACCCCATCAGTCCTACTCAAGGTCAAGATTAAGTTGCTTTATTAGGAATATTCAGGGGGGGTTGCTAGGTTTGCGTCTCAGCACAGTTCATTCCATAAAATGAATTAATTACAGCTGTAAATAATTTATTAGTTCCTCTGTGCCCCAGCCAATATATAACATATTAATGACATCTGCTTTACAGAGATAACACATGTCCAGGTTTGCTGTTATTATTTTTCGCACTGCTATATGTTAAATTCTATTTTAATTTCCTGGTTTTCCAGCTGAAGAAGAAGGGAACCCAGACTGTGCATGTTGTGTTACCAACCCAGCTGAACCTTCTGACTGAACAACAATCCTTATCCTAATCAGGATCCTACCAATTGCTTTGATTTTAAGTGGTGTAGAAATCTGCCTTTCATTTGTGTCTGACCAATAATGAGTCTGGGATAAAGGAATAAGGAGTTGGGAAACCTGTGGCTTCTCTGATATCTGTGGATATCAGAAAACATTTGTGTCACATGAGGAAGAGACCACAGTGTTTAATTAGTAATTTCTTCAGCCTTGAGCATGGTTTGCCTCCATGGTTTCCCCTTCCCTTTCCCTTCCCTGCTCAGCAAAATATAAAAAAAAAACCAACCTGTTTTCAAAATCAGAAGCACTCCATCAATTGAACAATGTCTCATATGCCAGTGTTAAAATAGTGATGTTTCAGGGATCTGGGGATGTTTTAAAATTGATTTCTAATTTTTAAAGTGAAGCTTTAATGAGATCCCAGGTCCTCCTGTTATTTCACCTTCAGCTTCCATGCTGAGGTGGGTGGAAATAGGCAAGCACAGGACTTTGTGCTCAACACTCATTCATAACTGAATTTCTTGCCTCAATTAAATCAAAAAGGGAGAAAATAAAACCCTTGTTAGCACAAGTAATGACAGAGCTTAATTTCTGCAAGTGTTCTGTGTTTGAAGAGGGGAGATGATGTCCTTCAGACAGAAGGGCAAACTGAACAGGAGTGGGAGCCGATTTTGAAAGGACAGAGGAAGCTACTCCATCTTCAGCAGTCGGAATGGTGCATAAGATTTTGAGTTTTCCATGGTAATTATTCAACTGTAACCTTCTCAATGCCTTGTCACTTCTTAATTTATTCTGTATTGTAAACACCTGCAGGCACAGATGGCTGATCTATTCTCCAAAGCTTTGGCTATTTTGCAGTGCTAAAATGAGGTAGGGCACTGGTGCAATACAGATTAGGTTGATTGTTGAGAACTCGTGGCAATATTCACAGCTCCACATGGCCGTGGACAGCAGGATGATCCTTTATGGATCTGTCCCAAAAAAACTGGCTCAGGATCCTTCCCCACCTCACTTCCACGAGGTAACTCCTTCCTGTGACTGAGATATTTATTTTTTGGAGGGTTTAGCTATCTTTTTGCCCTTTTTTGCAGCCCTTTGGAGGTTGAGACTTGAGTGCCAGTGGGGCCACACAGGAGGAGACCTGGATCTTGGCTACTGCTGGACATGGAGGATAACATCAATTGGTGTCATGTTATCATTGATCACAATCAAATCCCTCTCCAATGCATTAAAAACTGAGGCAAAGTGGAGTAAAAGTCACTTCTGACCTCCATCAGTCAGCTGGATTTCTTGAGAACATTCCTCCTCTCCCAGTTGGTCCCTACCTGTTGGGAAATGTTCACTGGGTATGTGTGAAATGGAATGGAAATTTTATAACAACAACAAAAAAAAAAGAGAGAGAAGAAATTCTATTTTCAGCAAAAATAGCATGGTGTTGTGGGTTTTGCACAACATATTTGCATTATTTTTATTAAATTATTTAAAACTAGCTGATGGTTTACAAATTATCTGCAAATAACGTCTTTAATACACAATAACAAAGAAAAAACCCTGTTGTTTTTTTTTCACAGATTAAGAGTATGTCGTGTTTATTATGCTAATTTGGGGATTTGAGACAGCAAATTGAGGTATCATTTTTCCAGTTCATTAAGATTTGACTTTTGACTACTGCTCTGCAATTGATTAGTTTAATGGTGCAGATAGCAAATGTTCCCGGGGCCAGGAAGGCTCTTTCTCGTGGTCCCTGTGATGAAAAGGGCTCTTGGAAACCAGAGCAGGAGTTTTTCTGGAGAGGTCTCTGCTGCAGTTGGCCCGAACCAAGAAAACCCCCTCTCATTTCTTGTCACTCAAACCCTGTAAGTAATAACATGATATTAATTAATGTGCTCTGATGTGGGCTCCTTGAATCGCTGACATGGAGCACACATGTGTTTGGAGTGATGGAAATCACATTTCCAATGACAATTAGTCCCTACCTTTCACACTCCATTAAGAATAAAACCAGGATTAGCATTTTCTCAGCATAATCCATGGTCATTAGAAAGCCCTCCGTGGGCATCAGGAATTGTGGCTGTTATTGAAATACATCATTGTAACAAGGGTAATGATTGCAGGGTTCATCCAGCTGGAGTCATCACTTGCTCTTTTTTTTTGCTCTGATTTGAGAAAGGAAAAGCTGCAGTTAGAAAGCCACACAGTTGCAGAAAGGCAGTGCAATTATTTCCTGTCACTTCTGGGCTTCAGAACTTTCAGGCCACATTTGCCAGCAAGCCCAAGAAAGAGGCACAATAAACACAATTTTGTTTAATTAAAGAAATAAATGTTAATTCAAATGATATGTGAGTTAATATACAGGATCCAACACACAGAATAAAATATTAAGTGAAATAATCAAAGGATTTAACTGCTCTTTCCCTTTCCTTTCACCCTCTTTTCTTGAACTCTCTTTTTTTCCCCCTTTTCTTGCTCTCCTCATTCTCAGGGCAGGACTAATGCAATGAGATGACTCCACATTTTTCAAGCCAAGCCATTCTTGGCCGAGGCTTGGCCACAGAAGACACGGACACTGCTGGTGGTTTGGAACCATCCCTGGGTTTGGGCACCCCCTGAGAAATCCAAACCATGCTCCACACGTGTGGTTTGGTCACACAGTGCCATGAGTGTCCTTGTTTTACCCCTGGATTGGCAGCTGGGGTCACTGACTGGTCCCCTCAGCACCACCAGAACTTTCCCAGGACTGACCTGGCACAGCTTGTGCATAAATTGGGGATCTCCAGTCTGATCCCATGGATCTTCCAACCAGATGTTTCCTCATTTGTCCTGTCTTTGTTTTAGCCTCCAGAAGAGCACGACTTCCATAGAATCAGAGAATCATGGAATGGCTTGGGTTGGAAGGGGACCTCAAAGCCCATCCAGTGCCACCCCTGCCCTGGGCAGGGACACCTTCCACCAGCCCAGGCTGCTCCAAGCCCCGTCCAACCTGGCCTGGGACACTCCCAGGGATCCAGGGGCAGCCACAGCTCCTCTGGGCACCCTGTGCCAGGGCCTGCCCACCCTCCCAGCCAACAATTCCTTCCCAGTATTCCCATCTAAATCCCTTGTCCTGTCCCTCCATCCCTTGTCAATGGTCTCTCTCCATCTTTCCTGTAGCTCCTTCAGGTCCTGCAAGGCCACAGTGAGGTCACCCCAAAGCTTCTCCTCTCCAGGCTGAACAATCCCAACTCTCTCCCCTTTCCTCCCAGCAGAGCTGCTCCATCCTCTGCTCATCCTGGAGCCTCCTCTGGACTCTCTCCAGCAGCTCCATGTCCTCCCTGTGCTGGTTCCCCCCAGCCCCGAGGTCCCCAGCTGTTCTTTATGGTGTTTTTGTTCTGACTGGTCACCTTCAGGTTTGATAATTTCCATTTTATTACATAACCCCAGTTATATGGGCCAGTTTAATGTCAACCTCCTGCTTGAATTCCCTGGGATGTCAGTGCAGTCCAAGTGCAGCTTCCATGTGTTTTACCAGCCTTGCAGAGTCCTGGGCTTTCCTCTTCCAGCCTCTTTGCTCTCCAGAATAAATACTGCAAACCAGATGTGTGTGGATATTTAATATCACAGGAGCCACACACTGAAGGCAAAGCCATTTTCCCTGTTGCTGTCAGGGCTTTTGGGTCTTGTGTTGGAAGAGAGTCCTGAAAAATATCCTCTAGAGGAAAGCCAGGGAACTTCTGTTGTACAGAAAATCATGTTACTTGACTGCACTTGCTCTTTGTGGCCTGACTGGTTTATAAATATTATGCTAATAGAGAGTGTGAAACTCTACTTCTCTTAAGCATGTGAGACATAAAGGATTAGCCCTGGAGCCCAAATTTGTGATTCTCCTACAACATTGAAATTCAGCAGATAAAATCTTGATTTTTTTTTTTTCTTTTTATTGTTGTTCCCAGTGAAATGAATTAAACAATGTTACGTTTTGGGAGCAGTTCAAAATGTTTTGAAAATTTTTTTTCCTGCAGTTATTTATCTCTTTACCCAGCTGTTTCTCAATTTAGATATATTTTTAAATGAAGTGGTATTTAAGAACTAATAACCCCAGTTTCCTCTTCTGTATTTCACAAGTAAATAGCCTTTTATTTTAAAAATTAAACACCAAACTCCACCCTTCCCCTGCTTATCCCTTGACAGTTTGTCGAGGCTCCTATTTAATGTGAACAACTTAGAAAAAACCTATAAAGCTTTGCTCACATTTTAGAAGTCAAGAGAGAATTTCTTCTCGTTCTTCCACTTTTTGATACAAATTTGGCAGGAGGGTTCACCTATCACTAAGTATTCCTTATGGAATGCTTATTTATTTGATAGAAACTTAATCAACCATCCAACTGCTTCAGGATGGGACAGCCAGGGGCTTTTTTTTGTTGTTGTTATTGTGTTATATGGAATTTTTTTCTTTTAAACAATGCCATATAAAATACCCAGTGTGGGATATTTCTCTGGTGCACCTTGCCCATGTTCCTCCTGCTCCAAACCAAGCTGAGCTTTTTCCATCTGCCAATATTTACAAGGTAAAACTCGATTTCAGTCAGTAAATGCTATCGCTGCTGATGGCTGGCACTGCAGTCCTGGGAACCGCTTTAGCATATGGATAATATCTGTTGGAGTTAATTGAGCTGCTGGATTGTTGGAGCAGAGCTCTGTCACCTCCTCTGAGTGGTGTTGGATACCCTTGGGATGGGATCTGGGGACTGCATTCCTCATTCAGCTTCTGATGAGGGGGTTCAAGGTCCCTCTTTTGGGCTGGGTGGGTGAGGTGCAACCTGGTAGGGACATGAGGCACTTCTTGGGGAAAATCATTAAAATATTAAAATTAATCCCTGTTTCTTCTCTTTGCATAACTGATGCAACCCCCTCTCAAAGCTGACACCTATTTCTTTGGAAGAACCAGGGGGAAAAAGCAGACTGGCCTAAAGCAGGGACAATATGTTGGGAACCACTTCTGTAAGAGTTTTTTTATAAGTTTTGTTTTAGGCAAATCCAAGTTTGGGTTTGAGAAGTCAAAGCCAGGACCCTCCAGGGGGCTCCAAGGCATTGCTGGAGCAGATGGAGGGCAAAGCCCAGGATTGGTGTGGTGGGAAAGGCCTGGAGTGTCTTGGTGTGACACGGGGAGCTCATGAGCTTCTTGGGGGTGACAAATATGCCCAAGGGATGGAGCATCTTCACCCTTTCATGACAGGTTTATCCTGGTCTTTTAGACAGATTTTATTTGATAAAGATAGGAAAAAACAGCAGCCTCATTTATAGCAACTACCTCCTACTTTCAGAGCCAAAAACGACTTGGTTTTTCGAGGCAGAAACGTTGGTTGGGAACATTCCATTGACAGGATGAGAATTTGTGTGCTTTCTAGAGATTTAGCTCTGCAAAGCTTCTCAGAATGTTTCACAGGTGGATTGTGTGTGTGACCACAGTCCTGGAGCAAGACCAGAGCTGTCCACTCTTTGAGAGCTGGTAAATCACAGAATCATGGAATGATTTGGGTTGGAAGGGAGCCTAAAGATCACCTAGTTCCAAGCCCTTTTCCACGGGCAGGGACACCTTTCACTAGCCCAGGTTGTTCCAAGCCCTGTCCCACCTGGCCTTGGATATTTCCAGGGATGGGGCAGCCAGAACTTTCTTTGGATGACTTGTCTTTAGTGGCTGCAGGAATAGGAAGAGTACCAAATTACATTTTGCCAGTCACTAACAATGACTTTCCCAGTGCTCATATGGCCTGAAAAAAAAAGGACTTTGGTGCAGAGTTCAGGAAGGCCACACACTGAAAAAGGGAAGCTGGCCAAAGGATTGGAGGAATGCAAATCCTTCGTGGCACTGCAGAGATAAGAAGAGATCTTAGCAAGAAGCCTTGGGATTTAAACAAAAGCAATGAAGAACTGTTTACACTCACTCCTGGAAATTCTTGCATTAATCTGTGATAAGCAAGACAAACTAACAGAACTTGTAAGCTCCTGTAGCAAATCTCTTTATGGTTATGCTTTGCCCCATCAATCATTGTAACTGTAATGAAAAACTGCTTGCTTTTCTGTTTGGTGAAAAAACAAACCACCTCTCAGTGTGCCCCTGCCCCCGGCTGTAAAGGTGATGGAAAAGGTGCCCTGTCTGTCTGTCCTGCCTCCCCCAAACCCTCCCCACACCAAAAATGGTGATCCATAAACGGCTCAGTTTGTCCAGGCACGCTGGCTCCGTGCAGGGAGCAGGATCATGGATCTCCTCACCTAAAAATGATGGCTGTGATGGTAAATAACCCCCAGATGGGTGTGTGGTGGGGCATGAAGCCGATGACATGTTCAGGGACAGAGATCATACTCACTCATCGGGTAAACTCCGGCTTTGGGACATTACCCCAGAGCAGGAGATTTATTCCAATGGCTTTAACTTTCCTGCCCTATCAGAACTTCTCTTTATCTCCCCACTACATCACCTTGGCATTTTCCTTGACTGAACTCTGCTCTTGCTTCTCTTGCTTAGTGTGTCTGCAAATCTCTGTCACTGCCTGTGCTGTGTCTCCCAAGTCATTACTCCAGTACTTAATAAGAGGTGCAGTAAAGTCATCTTGAGTGGCTTCAAAAAAAAAAAGAACATATTCAGAATTAAAGTGTTGCCTGGGTGTCAGGAACTGTGGTATAAACAAGAGTAATTGTGTGTCAGTAATGAATCCAGATCAGTGGGAAAGGAGGCTCTGCCTCTAATCCATCACTGCCTGTGGATTGTGCATCCCAGCAACCTTCTGCACTCAGCAGCAAACACACAGTCCAGTGCAGAGGGCCCAGCCACAGAATTCACATCAAACAATTCTTCACTCCTTTAATTGAATTTGAAAATGTCACAGTAATGCAGGCTCTACCTCACTTACACCTGCACAAATCTGTTTATGGGGGCTTGATGTAATTTGGGCCATTACAAACCGGCTTAAATGACCCCAAAAGGGGATTTGTTTTCCCTTGGAATCCCCTGAAAGCTTTGCAGGAGTCAATAAAGCAAGTTCTCTGGGTTATTTTTGCAGCAGGCAGAATCTTCCCCCCATGGTACCTGTTTAGTTATTACTTCACTCCAGTATGAGGGGAGTGTGATGTCATGGCCATTGATAAATGACAGAAATAAGAATTTTTAATGTGGTCTTGGGACACTTTTCTTGCTGATTTCATCCTGCACCCATTCATGAAAATGCAGACTTAGAGGAAAGGGGCTGATTCAGAGGGAGATGACTGAGGTTTGACTTCATATTTAGGACAGGAGGATGGAGTGAGGCTTTTATGGCCTTTTTTTGAGAAGGATGTCTTGAAAGGACAAGCAAAGTGGACAAAGCAGCACTTCATGGTTGAGGTGGGGGTTCCTATAGAGACCCACTTTGGTGAGGAATCAGATTAAGATTTCTCTCTTTGCTTAGAGAAAGCAACTGGAGTTATTGGACTTCCCTTTTCCCAGGAAAAGGGAAAGGATTCACAGGAAAATAGAGGTTTGATGCAGCACAAGGGAGAGGGAGGGAAGTACTGAGCATGAAACAAAAGGAGGAGTAAAGCTTGTGTGAGAATATCGGTGCCAAAACAAACAGGGAAATGCAAAATCAATACAATTTCACCCCAAACAGTCTCATTAAAATCTGCCACTGGTGGTGACAGACACTTTCTGTGGAGAGCCAGGCACCCTTCTGCCAGCAAAAACGTCTTCATATGGAGAATTCTGACGTTTTCTAGAGAAACAAGGACATTAAATTGTTTTTTTAAAGTCTAAAAGTGGCTGAACATCGACTGATGCGTGTTTGTGAACCCTAAAAAAACAGCACACTGTAAATGATTATTAATGAAGTCTGAAGTTGCTGTTGCTGTCTAATTATACTAAATGTATTTCTCAGGGTTCAGAAATCTACTTAAATCAATAAAAGGAACTGAGTCTGAAAAATGAAGTGAAAGTAGTGCAATACTCTGCTTGATTGGACCTTACTGATGGCTATTAGAGTCTTTTCTCTGGTTTAATTTTCTGAGTTGCTTGAGGAGTCCTTTTGTTACAAGGCACTCTCGAATAGCTGCTGTTTTTTGGTAACCTACCTAAAAGTTATTTTTGCACTGTGGATGCAGCAGCCAAGAACTCTCCCCATATAATTGCTGTGGGGTTATGGAATTTTCCCTACAGTGAGGTTTAATTATTCTGTGCTAATTAAGCAACTGATGCCTACTGTGAAAAATGTTCCCTTTGGAACAATGTGAGCAAAGGTGCATCCATAAATTTCATAACATATGCATAAAAGCATCCCTTTTTTATCTCTTGTACTAATTTCACGTCCCCATGTTCAGTTGGTGGAATGAATAAATATAACTCCTATTGCCATATATAGCATGTTCACAGCACATAATATTCATCTTTTCCCATTAAAAACAAGGCATTTTGGGTCTTGTTGGATCCTCTCTTTAGTGGAAAGACTGTCACTTATTATAAAGTTGGGTTGAAAAAAAATAGGTGCTTAATTATGCTTGTGCCTGGCTGATGTACAGAAAAATATCATGGAATGGAGTGGGTTGGGAGGGACCTCAAAGCCCCTGCCATGGGCAGGGACAACCTGGCCTGGGACACTTTTTCTTTTTTCTTTCTTCTTCTTCTTTTTTTTTTCTTTTTTTTTTTCTTCTTTTTTGCCTCTTTTTCTTCTTTTTTTTTTTTTTTCTTCCCTGAAAGAGTGCCAATATAAAAATGAATCAGCAGAAATTTTTTCAAATGAAGGTTTGGAAAGGTGCTTTCAGGATCAAAACATCCTAAATACAGCTTTGGAAGGGGAAAAGCTCTGTGTGACAGAGGTGGACTGGCCTGGAAGCACCTGAGAAGTGCCAAGGGATTTAATTTCTCTGCTTGTGAAGAAGAGAAGGAGCAGCACCATCCTGGACCAGAAACCTCCTGAGATGCCTCCCAGCCTGAGTTATGCCCTGATCCTTAAGAAAAAAATGAGCTGACTGCTGAGATGAAAGCTGATTTTAATTTACTTCCATTTCTCAATACAAGGGAAATCCAGGGAAAAATAAAAAGAATCCAACCAGCTGCAAATTTATTTTAGACTAAACCCCCAAATTTAAATCAATTATTAACAAATGAGCTTTCTACTTCAAATTCTCCATGTGACCAAAGTGAAGTTATAGGGGGGAAAAACTCTGTGTGAATTATCTTTAGCTCAGCTTGGTTTTTTTCCCCTCCAAATCACAGAGATGTCATTTCCAGAGGTTTCTAATTCAATTATCTTTAGCTCCACTTAACTGGAAACTCCTGCTCTGTGGGAAGGTACAGGACAAATATTGTCTTTTGGCAGCTCAGCCTCGTCCCTCCTTGTCTTGACAAAGTGCTTAAAGAAACCACAGCTCTCAAAGAGGCTCATTTATCTTGGATATGCCTTCAAAATACTCTGGGCAAGTTCATCACAATGACTTCCAGATTTGCCACCTTTTTTTGATGTTTCTTTCTCTTCCCTGTCTCAGTTGTGCTCACATTGCAGGAGTTTATGTATTCCTTTCTTTTATGCATGTGTGCTGACTTTTAAACTGGATTATTTCCTTGCTGTGGCAAGAAGTGGAATGGAAAAATTCATGTACTATCCATTATTTGCTTTTCCTCTGTGAAAGAATCTGCCCAGTACAAACTGTGGTTCCAGTGCACACTGCAAGAGATCATCACAGAGGTCTCCTGTTTGTTCTGCCCTGAGTCCCCAGGAGCCTTTTTGCTCCCTAAATTTGGAAAGATCCTCCCAGAAAAGATTTTTCATTCTGCAGAGGGTGCCAGCACTTTGAATAGGGTTTCATTTTTTAAGGGAGATAAAAGGAATTGTTACATTTTCCTGTAAAAATAAGAAACTCACAGCTTGCATTTATCAAACTTTCCTCTTTGGTAATCTCCAAACATCGTATTTTAAGTGAAATTCTGTGCTGTTGCTGCTGTTTCTGGGGGGGTTACCCAGTGGTGGAGCTGCTGGGATAACTGATCCTGTGGTGCAATTCCCTTGATTTATGAGGACGGGACAACCCCCTTTATTTCTGAGGACAGCACGTGTTCTGCCATTGAACACAGGGCAGAATGAACCCACAGGAGGTGGTGTTTTTTTGCTCCCCAAGCTGCCTCTTGCAGTGCTGTGTCAATAGGACATTAAAATATAGAATCCCTGAACCAATTTAGGTTGGAAAAGCCCTATGAGATCATCCAGTCCAACCATCCCCCCAGCACTGCAGTATTTTCATCCTCCAGCACATTGTGTGGGGTGAGAGTGAGGGTTAACACGACACTTTCCAATTGCTCCTCTTGCTTGGACGGGTTTTGGAGTGGCTCCCTCCTCCCCATCTCAGGCTGTCATCTCCTGCAAAGGGCACGTTGGATCCGGTGTCTGCTCCCCTCCTGCTGAACAGGGCTTGCAAATTACTAACGGTTTTGGCAAAAGAGCTTTAATTTGGTGCCAGTGGGAGATTGCAGGTTAATTAAATGGTCTTGTTGCTTCTGTGTCTCACCAGCTTCTGGCTGAGACCAAAATCTTACAACTCGAGGCCCTAATAGTGCCTTGACCTGAACTTCCTCAGGCCAAACCAAAGTCTCCAAGTGCTGATCCATGTTCTAAAAACTTTGGGGCCACAGCAGGACAACAGTTTGCTGCAGGCAGTGCAAGCAAGGCCTTGATGCTTATTACTTTTGCTAGCCTTGAAAAAAACATCCAAAAATGTGAGAAGAGCAGCAAACCCAACTGCTGGAGAAGATGTCATCTAAATCAGCATCTCATCCTCACCTGTGGAGGAAGGTGAGCAAAACAGACAGCCAAGGAGATCCCTGGGCAGGAGGTGAGAACTCCAGACAGGGTTTTACCTGCAGGCAGTAAATGCTTTCACTGTGCAGCACAGACTGCTGGGGGATTAAAAACTGATATATTTGTTGTGATCAGAGGACCTGCCATCAAATCCAGGGCTGCCTGTATACCAACAGTGGTTCTCTGCTGCAGTTTGGCTCTCAGGTATGGTAGGGGCTCCAAGAGCCCTTGGGGGGTTGTTTTTGGCACCAGGTTGGCTAAAAACTCCAGTTTTCTGATTTGTGCAGGAGACCCTGAATTTCTCAGCTTTGTGCTTCTCAGAAATGGCCATCACTGCAAATTAATTCCATGCCATTTTGAACAAAGACCCATTAAATGCCAGCTGGTGCCAAACCTTCTCCTGGTTTGCCCATGAAAGTCCATGGAAGTGCAGAGAGGGAATATCTGGCCAAAATCTTACAGTGAATTTCTGTTGGTTCTCCCCATCTTGTGCAGGGATGTTCTGGCAGATTTAGGGGGCTGGGCAAGGAGAGATGGGAAGAGCCAGGAGAAGTGAGAAGGGGGAGGAATGGGGGCTCTGCACACTTGCACAGTGGGAAATCTGAAGCAAGATCAGAGTCAGGAGGTTTTGGGAGACCAAATACTGGGATTTTTCTGGGACAATTTAGTTTTGTGGACAGGACTTCAGGAGGAATTGGCTACAAGAATGGAGGAAGTTAGATGAGCAAGGGGCTCAGAGTTTACATGGCTGTCTAAAGGTTTTATATCACATTTTGAGCTCTGATGAAAGAAAACAGTGAAAGAATAATTGCAGAGTATAAGAAAAACATTGCTGAGATATCCAGAGGGACCTCTGCCTGTAGTGGTTGCCCCAGTGTTATTTTATTCTAATTCAGCAAAATCACATTATAATTAACAAGAAGAAGACAAAAAAAAGTAAGAGTTTGGATGAAAATAACAGCAATAAAAGCAATCCAGGTGCTGCTCTGAGAAATGCAGATGAAGAGAGAGGATTTAAGTGGAAAAGGGAAGCAAAGCAAATAGAAAAGACATCTCTGGTGAGCAAAGCCTTTTACAGTGCAGGGGTGATTATAATAATAACAATATCAACTGTGTGTGTTTTATTCAGGTTTTGTAGCCTTTTTACTTATACTGAGAAGAGAGCTGGGAAGGGCTTGGGAGAATACAGAGGAGGGGGTCGGGCTCTGCTCCCAGGGAACAGGGACAGGAGGAGAGGGGACGGACTCAGCTGTGCCAGGGGAGGGGCAGGTTGGATATTGGGGAAATTTCTCCACTGAAGGAGCTGTCCAGCACTGGCACAGCTGCCCAGGGCAGTGCTGGTGTCACCATCCCTGGAAAGTGTTCAAAAAGTGTGTAGATGTGGGGCACGGGGACATGGCTTGGTGGTGACCATGGCAGTGCTGGGTTAATGGTTGGACTTGATCTTGGAGGGCTTCTCCAACCTGAACAATCCCATGATTTTAAGACTTGCTCCTAAAGGTGCAGTCTGAACATGCCACACTCTTTTTCCAGGAGCCACTCGCCTTGAGCCACCTCAGGGCTGGCTTTGGAAATTGTTATTCCCAATTCCTCATGCCTTTTCTCTGGCATTAATGCTGCTGCTTCATATTCCGTGCTTTTGGCACCTGCTTTTGCAAGCAGCCCAAAGTCAGGATTGACTCACTGGATCTGAAGGGCAGAACATCCCATCAGTGATTTTTTTTCCTGGGGCTCTGTTGGGTTGTTTTTCCTTGCTGTAGATGACTACAGGCCATGCATGGGCAAAGAGCAATCCCACCCAACCTGTGTATCAGACAGACATTATCAACCCACGTGAATTTTGATCTGCAGGTCCATCAGTGTGTTTGCTCTGGTGTTGTTTGGAGTGTCACAGATCATTCCCTGCATAGCTGAGGTGATTGTTGCAGACGTGCAATCAATAAAACGTTTCTGCTTCAAACCAGCACCCCTCGATTTCCCTCCCGAAATCCCAGTCGGTCCGAATGGGAACAAATTTCCAGGCAAGGCAGTCTCCTGGAAGGACACTGGGAAGGTCCATCCTTTGCCTGCAGGCACTGACCAGTTCCTGAGGAAAGGAGCTGGGAGTTGCAGTGGATTGTGTGAGGCGCTTTTGGGTGTGGAAACAGAGGAATTTGGGCATCAGTGGAATAAAATTGGCTGCATTCAGTGGCAGCTGAGCACCAAACTTCAGGAGGCCTGATCAGAGGGAGGGCAGAGACAAAGAGAAAGCTTGAGAAGTGATGACCTACAGGAGAAGATTGGAGTAATCTGAGGAGAAAAGAAACAAGGGAAACTCGACAGTCCAATCTCCCAAACTTCTATTGCTGATGAGAAGCTTCTTCTCCATGCCAGGGCAAAAAGTTAGTTGGCAAGGGGGATTTAGTCTAATAATAAGGCTAAATTAGGCTTATCCTAAGATTTCCAGTGGTTTGAAATGGGTGTTGGGACAGACTGACCGAAGAGGTGATGGAATCTCTGTCACTGGAGGTCTTAATCCTTATTTTTAATATTTTTTAAGCCCAAGGGATACCTACACAAGAGGAATTCAGCAGAGGTGCAGGCTTTGTAACCCTTCTTCAGTGTCTCCAGTGTCTCATTCTGCAACACACACAAAACCAGGAGTATTTTCACTTTTTTCTCCTCAAAATTTTGTCATACAGCTTTTCTTTTTGCTTGAGTTTGCTCAGAGAGTGTTTCGTTTCAGTAGCATGGTCTTTTCAGACAGTCCTTTTGGAATAAGGGGTCTTCTGCCCAGATATTTGTGAGTCACAGAATCCTGGAATGGTTTGCGTTGGAAAACCTTAAAAATCACCTCTTTCCAACCCCCTAGATTAAAACTATCACAGGAATTTAGTCCCTAAACTAATAAAGAAGGCAGAAACTGTCTTTCAGGTTTTTGGAGCAGAGCTCTGGCCTTGTCTGTGTTGACTCTACATTGTAGGTGTTACCAGGATAAAATAGTTACAGGCAGAAATTTGTGAATAATCAATGCCTAAATTTCCATCTTTCTTTGCCTAAAAAGTAAAGTGAATTTCACCTGACAGTTAAAACTATTCTCTGATGGCAGCAAACAGCAACTTAATGTCTTCTGGTTACTTACTGGGCCTTTTGGAATAGCTTTTCAACATCTTTTCTTTCTTTTTTTTTTTTTTTTTTTGACTGATTTAAGTTTTCTTCCCCTGAGCAGAAAAAAAAAAAAATAAAATATTCAGTTGTAATAACAAATACTCTGATGACACGAAAACATTATTAAACAACGTCAATAACCTCCAGAAACATAAATGTAATATAGGAGAAACATTCCTTCACCGAAGTCGATTGGAGGCAGAGTTTTGATGCAATTTGTCAAATCCATCTTGTTCCTCAAGCCTGATGGAAGTTAATATTGATTGCCATTTTAAAGCACAGCTTGTCAGCTTAGTTCCACTCAGCTGCCAGCATTGTCATTCCCAAGGTTTATTTTTCCTGTGCTCTCAGATCTCCGAGGCTGCTGGAGCATGTTAGGGCTGGTAATAACACAACTGCCTGATAAACAAAAGCTGTTGAGTATCAGCACGGCAGAATGAAGTGGAACAGTAAAATCTCTACCTGTGTCTGGGCTGTGAATGTACTAAAAGCACTAATCAATGTTTATTTAAAAAAAAAAGATACAATAACAACAGAACAACAGCAATCTGGTATCAAGTCTTTCTCTAACATGCCAATAGTGAATAATATCTGTCCTGTTTTTTAGCTGGGTTTTTGATATCTGCCCAGTAGAATTATAAATTCCACTTCTGTGTTTTCCAGAGGGTGCTTCTCACTGGGAGTGTCCTCCACATGCAGTTCTAGGGGTAGGGAAGTTATTCCAGGCCTTCTTTGGTTGGTGTCTCTGTTCCTGTGTCCCTGATCCCCCTGATCCAGCTCCAGCTGGAGCCTTGGTGGCTTTCCAGGCAGAGGGACATCAGGGACGCCTCCAGAGCAGCATCCCCAACACTCAGATCTCACTGGGAGGGAGGAGGGTGACCAGAGCCCAGGGGAGAATTTGGTCTGAAATGCCAGAAGCACAACAGGTCCCAGATTTTGGGGTACCACATCCCCTCAATGATCAGGCAGGGAGGATGCTGAGCCCGTGGCCCTGCAGGTGTGCAGGAACAGGCACTGCTTCTCCCCTGGAAGCCCCCAAGCCTTCCCTAAAAGATTCCCAGATAAAACCATCTCTGCCTCGTGCTGTCAGTTGTCTTGCTGTGCTCAACACACCCCTACAAAACGCTCAGAGCGCTGTTCCTGCCTCCAGTTGCTGTTTTTCAGGGGGAGTTGTTCAGCTGGAAAATGGCACTGGTTGAACAGTGAGAGGTCGGGCAGCCCATCCCTGTCTGCCCCCGTTCCAGCCTCAGCCTCCTCCCTCCCCACATCCCCTCTGGGGGGGTCTTTTCCAGCCAGCAGGATGGTTTTCTTCCTATACTTGCACGACACAAAATATTCCACCTGCCTGTGAAGGCTGCTGATTAATGGGGCAAACCACCCCAAATCCACACGGACGCGAAATTCCCGCTGCTTCCCCCGCCCTGGGAGACGACGTCACGGCGAAGGAAAAACCTCACCACCTGATGTGTGTGTGCATAAAGTGATTTATTCCAAAGGCACAGGGTATTAACTGTGCTCCCACCCACGTGCTCCTTCTCAGACAGGGACAAATTGCCACCCCTGCAGATGGGCCCGTGAACACAATTTGCACTTGCTTTGCCAAGTGACACGAAACTCAACTCTGTCCCCTCGTTCCCTGCCCCGAGCTGTCTTCTTAAAGCACATTTGGGCTGCAGGAGCTGATCTGCAGCGCTCAGCCCAGGCCACTGGCACGATCCAGCGGCTGGGAAAGTGTTTTTGGAGTTTTCCTGCTGAAGGGAACTTTTCAACACCTCCCCATCATCTGCTCTGGATGCTTAATCCCATTTAAATAACAACATGTCAAACATGCCCAGTCACCAGCTTGCAGGTGGCCCTGCTGAGATTTTCAGCTTCAAGTTTTCCTGCATCTCATTGCAGGGATTTTTTCTCCCCCTCCCCTAAATATTGACTTTTTGGTTTCAGGGTTCCTGATGATGTGCTCAGGCACAGGAGTTGCTCAGCCCACCTCAGGAAAAGAGGGGCATTCAGAAGATGAATGCATTTATCAGGCAAATCAGCTGGCTGATTATAGACTCCTGGATTTACCTGCAAGACACTAAGTTTGAATAAATCCTTTTTTCCCCCCCTGTAATTCCATTTGCAAACAGCTGTGACTCCTCATCTTTCAGTCCCTCAAACAATTAGGTCTAATTTAGGGTGTTTATGGTGTTTACATGGCAGTGCCTGTCTGCTGGTACCATCTCCCCAGAGAAAACAAAACCTTATTTATTAACAAGGAGAAACCTCCAGGATCCACTGTCTGGCAGTGCAGCTCGAGGTGCAGACAAGCCAATTACTGCAGGAGTGGACAAGGATGAACTTCAGGCAGCTCCACCCCATCCTTTCGCTGCTGGGGGCACCCGAGGCTGCAGAATGAAGGGAAGGCAGAGCTGGATTTCCAGAGTAGATGGAGTGACCTGCTCTGGCTGCTTTGGCTGTGACAATTGGGGTGTTTACACCCTGTCACAGCTTCTTTCAGGACACCCATTTCGTGATTTAATCATTCGGGTCGCTTGGACTTCTGCGGGTGGACTAAAAATAGGTGCGGAGTTTGAGCCATTAATCTGGCTCTGGATTTCCCAGGGAACAGCAGTCCAGCAGTGCTGTGAAAAATGATGGCTTGTTTGGCTTTTTAAGGGAAAAAAACAAACTGAATCAGTGCAAAAAACTCCCAGATCAAGTGAAAAAACCCTCAAAACAAACAAATGAAAACAATGAATCAAATAAAGCCCCCCCAAAAAATGAATCAAAAAACCCCCAAACAACCCCCCATACAAAACCAATGAATTAAAAAAAGCAAAAAACCCCAAACAAAAAAACGAATAAAAAAAAGATAAAAAAACCCCAAAACAACCCTCCCCAAAAAACCAATTAATTAACCTCCCCCCAAATAAAACCAATTAAACAACAGCCACCAAAACAAACACCCAAACAAAAAGGAAACAAACAGAAAAAAACCCAGAAAAACTAATTTATTTTGTGTACAGAGAATTTAAAAATATTCAAAACTGTGGGAAACTGTGAGGGAGGAAAAGCAGTGAAATCAAAGATGGCACTCTTAGGTGGAAAGCTGTCCCTGGCAGTGTTTAAAGTGCTTGTTAATCTTCTGTCTGAATATTTCCCAATCATGAAAAGAGAGAACAAAGTGCAGAACACCTTTTTTTTTTTTTGTTAAATTAGGTTAAATACTGTGCATTTAATTGAATGATTCTTTGCTGAGCTCTTGGCCATTTTGGATGTTGATTTTGGGTGGGTTTTTTTTAATAGCTGTGGGTTGGTTTTTTTGCAGTGTTCCCCACGATGCATCCATCAGACTCTGGCTTCTGAAGTGTTTGCCATTCAGAACAGGCCACTTTCTCCTGGGTGACTCGAGCACTCCTCGATCCTCCATCTGAAACGATTGTGGCCAAAGATAATTAAAGTAACAAGCGGCAAACAGTGAATAGCAAACAAGGAGTATCGACCCTGCCTGAGCAGGTAGAGCCTGTTTGCAGGTGGGCACAGAGAGCTGCATAAACGACCCTGTGCCTGTTCCTCCAGCTCTTCAGAAATCAGCTGGAGCTCCGCCAGTGCCACCAGGAACACAACCAGTTGTCATCATAATATCCAGTCAATATCAGTCTCAATATTCCAGGATTACCTTTGTCATCTGCTTCAATTAGACCCTTTTAACGTCCACGTTAATAAATGTTGTTCAGTTGGGCAAAATTATATTCACATGGGCAGATGTGCTCAGTGCTGCTGTTCAGATGTGATGTGACTGCAGTGCTTTTATCAGGATAAATGTATTTTTGTGATCCCAGGATCACAGAACAGACTCAGGTGTGATATTGGGAAGGAATTCTTCCCTGTGAGGCCCTTTCATGGAAAGGATTGCAAAGCTAAGATGTGCTGGGAAGTTTTCCATATTAAACATGATTCCATATTAAACACTGAAATAATGTTCCATAAACATACTTTTTTCCCAGCAGGATGGGAAAATAATGTAAATATTACGACAAGGTTGTTAATCAGGCACTAAAGTGCATCCCCAAGTTGGTGTAAATCTGCTGCCTGCCTGACCCCAGAATTTTGGGCAGGTCTGCCTCTCCTTGTAGACTTCAGAACTTTTTAAAAGTGTGGCAAAGAACTGAAGGTAATTTAAATCAATAATCTGGCTCTTGCCTGACAGCTTTGGTATTTTATACATATTCATACACTCCTTCAAAGCTGATTTCTCTTTATTCTTCAGAGGGTGAGAACTTCATTGCTAATCAGAACACTACTTCCCCTTACAACTTCCAGCAAATGAATCTCACCCAGTGGTTTAAATTGAAATTTTGAGCTGCCAGTCAAGACAGGTCAAATGGGAAATAAAAAAAGTTAGGATCCCCGAGCACAAAGAGCAAATATCATCTCTATGCACATACACCCCTGGCTCCATGGATTCTCCAGGAGCTTTGTCTCCATCCAGATGGCAGCTCCTCACATGGCCTCCCTACCTGAAGAAGTTATTTCCATTCAAAGGAAAGAAAAGCTTCCAAAATGCCATCCACTCGCGGTAATCGACGGTGCCAGCGGGTTAAAATAGCTCTGAAATGAATATTCCACTTCAGATGGAGGGTGTTGCTGAGCAGGGTGACCCAGCTGTGCCTGCAGCAGCTCTTGTCACAGTTCCTCTGGGGACAAAAAAAACCCCTGCAACCAAGAAAACAACCAAAAAACCTCTAGTGTGGAGAGAAACCTCTGCTTGGTGCTTTGCTGTGTTTTATTGTGCCTTTATTCCCACAGCAGCAGGAGTTCCAGGCCCTAAACACTGAGGCCACCACGTGGGAGATGCTCCAGGAACAGCAAAAGCGACGAGTTCTTGTCCTTGTGAATTTTGAGCTGGTGACTGCACCGAGTGCTGGAGAAGAAACAGAAACACGAAGGTCTGGTGGCTGACACGAGAACCTGGAGTGGGATATTGGAAAAATGAGGATTGGAAGGCTCTGCAGCCCCTCCCAGCACCACTCAAGGCTGGGTTGCAATCCCCAGGCCCTGGGAATGCCAGGCACGAAAGGCAATTCCAGCAGTTTAACATCCAGCTGCAGGATAACCTCTGGTGGTTTGAACTGTGCCATTTTCCCCCTGGAAACACCTTCCTCAGCTTGAAGAATTATGTAGCACTCGCCCTCAAAGCCGTGGTAATTGCTGCAGGTAACACCTCGGATAACTCAGCACTGCATTTGCACCACTCCTAAATATCCCTCTTGCAGTAATTTAGGGAGGGGAGGTCACCCCACCAACACAGGGACATTTATCTAACACATTTATCTGCGTTTGAGATCACACCTCGTTTTTTGCCCTTACACTGGACAGAGGACGTGGGAAAATTACAACCTTTTTAGAGTTAATAATAAGTGTAGGTGGCTCTGAGTACAAAATGTTTCACTCAGTTCTGAAAGCTCCTCTGTGTCACATGTTTTTACCCCTAAATATTTGAATTATCTGCCTGAAATCATTAATTTCCACTGGAAGACACCTCCAAATGCCAGCAGAGACAGACTCATTCCTATCACTGGAGAAGAGAGGATGCAAATAGCTCCTTTAAATATATTCTCCTTTTTTTCCCCTAAATTTTCTGGGCCATCAATAACCCAGTTTCTTTCTAGTGTATTGCTGCAACAAAAGCTTCTGGAGACAGATGTGCTGAACTGAGTTAGTCCCTGACTCTGCTTTTCCTGCTTTTGTGCTGGAATTGTGAAAAAGCAGGAAAGGATTTTGGCAATTGAAGTCACAGGCGGATTTGCTCCCGCTGCCATTGTAATTTACTTGTTCAGATAAATGTCTTTTACACTTGGGTAATTTCTTTACACTGTGCATGTTATTGAGCAAAGTTGAAAGTCTGAAAAGATGCTCCAGCTCAGCTCTTTCTACTTGGAATCGCTTAAAAAATACATGATGGGATTATTGTTTTGCTTCGCTTTTTACTCATGGCTGGGAAAAAAAAAACAAAAAAAAAAAAAAGAAGAAAGGGAAACATCCAAAACATATCCTTGGGCTAAGCAAGGAAGGTTTATTGGGAAAGGAATTTGAGCAGGGCATGAAGTGGGTTGTGTTGTGCTCCCTGCTGGAGTTTCCTGGGAATGAGTGATGCTTTTCAGGGAAGGTTCACCCCATGACAGCAATTTATTACCCTTATTAACTATTTGGAAGAGATGACTGCATCGGCAGAAGGGGAAAAAAAAAAAAAGGCACATAATCAAAGAGCAAGGAGGAAAAAGGGCATTATGTATTAAAGCTGACTGAGAGCTGATAAAAATCGAACCTCATTTTTTTTTTTAGTTGGCTGAATGACTGCAAACAATATGTATTTTCACACAGCCAGTGAAAGGTCTTGCACTTGGTAATAAAAAATGTAGGTGCCAGTTGCTCTGGGGAGAACTTTGGGAAGGGTCTGAGCACTGGAGGGGAATATTTAGAGACGTGGTGTCTTTAGCTCATCAGTGCCCAGCCCTGATGCCCAGTCCTTGATGCCCAGCCCTGGTGCTGGCATTTAAAAGTGCCACAGAAAAATGGGAACGAGTTAAAAGAAGCGCCAGGACACTGAGGAAAGCCTCAGGAAAGAGGTTCTGGGGTAATATCTGGCATGGAAAAGTTTATAGTGGTGTAAACCAGGCTTGAAACCACTTCTCTCTCGAGGGGGCACAGTCAGAGGCAAGGGCAGTTCTGGTGAGGAATTTATTAACAAGAAACTGATGCCCCAAAGTTGTTGGGTAAACAAATGTCCAGGGTAGGTGTTTGATACCTTAGGGAAGGTGTCCCTGCCCACGGCACGGTTTGGAACGAGATGAGCTTTGAAGTCCCTTCCAACACAAACCATTCTGGGATTCTGTGATAAAGCAGTTCAGTGACTGCAGCCATTAAATACAAGATTTTCCTTAACCCTGGCATAAAAAAAATCCAGGCCTGTTTTCTAAATGCAGGTCAAATCCCTACTTTTACTCACTTTACTGGTAGTATTTGGATTAGGTTTTACTTCTTTGTTGGCCATTTTAAGGACTATCTATACACTGACTACAGCACGAGAACCCTTTGACAGAGCCATGAATTTCCAGGGATTTACTGCCCACAGCTGGTAAATGCAGCCAAAGCAGCTCAGCTGAAATGTCCCTCTGCTCTGGCTGGCACTGTGACCCTACACACACGAACCCAGGCAAAAACATATTCCCCCTGTGGAAGAAACGTGCTCCTAATTAACCCAGGCTGCGTTATCCTTCCATCCTCTCCATCTCCAGGGAGCTGTAACTGGAATTCTTCTGAGCAATCCAGGGCAGTGCTCACGGCCCCAAGGCTGCCAGAGCCCAGGGAGCATTTGGACAACACTCTCAGGCACGTGGTGGAGTTTTTGGGGTGTCTGTGCAGGGCTTGGTGATCCCTGTGGGTCCCTCCCAACTCAGTGGATGTTTTAAGACAGCCCAAGGCATGACCCAACTCTGCCTTCTCATCAGAACTGCTGATCTCTACTTTTGTTTCAGTCTCAAGGAAGTTGTTCTGTCATGGCAGCACAAACCCTTTGGGCTCTGAGAATATATTTCAGTCAAAAAGCAATCGGGGCAAAATCCACTGCTTTGCAATTCTCCCCATAAATTTGAGGGATCACTTGCCTTGCAATGAGGGGTTATTCTGTGGATTGAAAAGGAACACAGTCCCTACAGTTGCCACCTAACTTGAATTATATTTAACCTGGAGAATAAACTCAGCATAAGAGTTATGCTGCAACATTAAACTGGAGCCTGTGTGCCAGCATTTAATGACTGTGAGGTCAGCTACAGGCTCCCACCAATTACTCTTGTGCCAACCCCAATAACCAGATTTGAGCTAAATCATATATACCTGCCCTGCTCCCAGACTGTGCCCCAAGACTCGGAGAGATGAACAATTTGAAACTGGTGCCAATATAAAAAAAAAAAAGAAACTAACCCAAATCAGTCAAATGCAGGGTGGAGAGAGACTGTTTACAAGAGATGGACGGACAGGACGAGGGGGAATGGCTTCAAACTGCCAGAGGGGATGGATATTGGGAAGGAATTGTTCCCTGTGAGGGTGGGCAGGCCCTGGCACAGGGTGCCCAGAGAAGCTGTGGCTGCCCCTGGATCCCTGGGAGTGTCCCAGGCCAGGTTGGACGGGGCTTGGAGCAGCCTGGGCTGGTGGGAGGTGTCCCTGCCCAGGGCAGGGGGTGGCACTGGGTGAGTCTTTGAAGTCCCTCCCAACCCAAACCATTCCATGATTCTGGATTCAGGTATCATGCAGTGTTTGTGAAAATGAATATGATAAGGTAAACATGGGAAATTCAATAATTCACATATAGAAAAAAAAAAAAAATCTACTTTCAGCTCCTGCTGCCACACTCTTCCTGATACACATATTTAATTCTCTTTCTGTGTTGGAGGAAACTCCTGGAAGCCTGTTCTTAAATGTAAATGGATATAACTTTCTAAAACTTCATTAATGACTCGCTGATTATCAAGAGCTGAGCTTTTTATTCATGTATAGTGAACTGAAGTTTCATTTCTTATGATTCTACCGCTTTTTCCTCTTCCTTCTAGTTCCAGCAGATGGATCATTAAAAAGGATCCCTGTAGCATAAACTTATTTAAAGGTATTCCTGGCTGCTGTGGCAATAGAGAGAGACTTGGAATTTAGTTTCTGAAAGTCAGTATCCCCTCATTTCAGGTAATTACAAAACTACATCATTTTTAAAAATGAGACATTAACTCCACATTTATGATATTTAATGTTCTGGGTGTGCAGATGGAATGCATGTAAATGTGAAATTTAAAAAATGGTATTTTAGAAAGCCTGTACTCTGAGACCTTTTGTACACGACTTAGGGGAATCGGCAGCAAATCCATTCAGAGCCGTGAGTTATGGATGATAAAAATCCAGGGAACTTGTCTAATAAATAATGGCACTAAAAACCTCTTCCCCAGTTCATATTTCTAGTGGGGAAACTGTACAGCTTGGTGTGACTGAAATGTAAATTATGTGCCCCGTTCTCCTGAGGGAGGAGAGAGGGACCCTCCCTGGCCAAACCCTTCTGCAGTTCCTAATGCCCTACAACAAGAGAACAATCTGTTTAAGGAGATTCTTTAAAACTCACTTGTCAGACTGGAGCTGGCCATGGGTGTTTCTTGCAGTGAGAAAAGAGATGGGCACAAGTGAGTGATAATCAGTAGCTCTTACAATGCATTTCCAGGTTTCATATTCTGGCAGATGCTCGAGCTGCACAGGAAGGTTCTTGAGTGGCAAAGTCATGTAAAGAGGTGGGAATGAGATGTCAAGGGAAGTTAATGGGACTTTTTTGATACTACAGCTCTCCTGGATTCGGTCAACGACCAGCAAAGGTCAAAAGAATCCCAGAAAAATCATTCTGGGAAGAACAAATGGGTGACACTGTTGAGAAAAAAAGTTCAAGGGAACAAACTGTTGGGAAAGAGTTGAAAATCATCTCCATTGTCATGGGTGGTATTATGAGGAAAGGGCTACCAAAGACAGTTTATCTTTGCAATCCAAACCAAGAATTAGAGGTTTACAATATTTTTCAACCTATAATTAGTTTTTATATATACATATATGCATTTATATAATTTTTTTAACCTAGGACTCTTTTTCTTTCATTTTTCTACTTATAAATGGGATCAAAGCTTTCCCTCAGTTTCAAAGTGTCCTTTTTTTTGTTTGGTTGTTGGATCATAAAAGCCAAATCCAAACCCAGAGAATTCTGAGTCCAGTATTTCCAAAGTAACTTGATGTTTTTATGGTCCTCTTTTCTGCTGTTTTATCTTCATAGGGAAATGTAAAGAGGCTGAGAAAAGGAAACTTTTATAATTAAATCAGTCACACACAAAAAAAAAAAAGAGCAAACCAGAACATCACATATTCCAATAATATGGCAGTGATTGATATATTGATTTACTTGAGCCTGCCCTCTTGGTACTGCTGGGAATTTGCTGTCTCAGCCCTTAATTGGCACAGGGTGCCCAGGGAAGCTGTGGCTGCCCCTGGATCCCTGGGAGTGTCCCAGGCCAGGCTGGACGGGGCTTGGAGCAGCCTGGGCTGGTGGGAGGTGTCCCTGCCCAGGGACACACAGGTTTCTCAGAGCTCCATCCCACCTGGCCTGGTGATCCAGAGTCAGTTTTTCCAGGCAAACCCAAAGCTGGAGGATGAGCTGCAGGATGATTCACGTGCTGAAGGGGCCCTGTTAGCAACGCCACAGATGCTGATGCTGCTTTGGGTGCTGACAGTGATGAGTGGTTTGTAATATCTGATAAAGATTAGAGGCCTCAAAATCAAAACAAAGCTGCTGAACAGGGATCCCATGATACCAAAACACCATTTACAAGCTGTGACAGCAAGATAATTGGGCTGGGTGTGGCTTCTACTTACTGGAATAAATGATGATAAATCGTGGCTCTGGCTGGACTTGGACTGGGGGAAAATGGAATACTCAGAGATATATTTTTATATTTTTGCTGCTGTCAGAAGGTTGGAGAAGTGAATGTCTGCACTCTTGTGTGATCTGTGAGCAGAACAGAGCTGGCTGTGTACAGGCAAACTGCAGCATTGCTTCCCTGTGACTGCCCCACTGTGCTCCTTCCTCCATCACATCCTGTGTGTCTCATCCATAAACCCACACTGGATCCATTCCTCCTGCTGCCACCTCCCACAGTCATCACTCTTGTCACCTGTGACTTTTCCATCCCTGAAGAATTTTCTCTTGACCTGAAAATTGCGTTGTCATCTCAAGATGGATCGTGAAGGAAGGAAACATCACTCAACGAATCCCTTCCTGACTGTCCTCCATGAAACAGTGGGAAATGATGTCAGGGAATGGGATGCCCGTCCATCACTGTCACAAGTGCCTCAGAAAGCTGGGAACCACCATTTCTGCCCTTTCTTGAAGCCAAATCCATGTGACCAAGGCACTCCAGGTGGTGTAAAACACACCACTGGGAAGGAGAAAGTTGCTGGAAGAACAGGAAGGAAGGAAGGAAGGAAGGAAGGACACATCTCTTTTTTTCCTTCACCCTCCTGACAGGTTTTCTTGGGCCATCTCAGGTCCTTTATTGTGGGATTCCAAGGAAGGTGATGCTGGGAAAGGGGTGGAGGAACACTTTTGATCAACCCCATGGGTAAGAGGGTAACACTTGGTCCTCAGAGGGGCAAATGCAATTTGGGCTGCCAGGCTTTATTACTGGGCCATTTTATTACTAAATCTGGGCTTTATTACCTGAGCCAGGACTTGTGAATTAACATCTCTCTTCCAACTGACTTAGGTTGCTGAGCAGTGCATAAAGCTGAGAGTTTACAGGGAGAGTGTTGGCATAGCTTTGAACTGGGGTTTTACACTTAGACTGCAGGAGTTGTCTGTAGCTCTAGGATAAGCACTGCTTTTATAAAATTAAGGGAAGGATAGAGGGGAAAAAACCCCAGTGAACCTGCAGGCCTATTCCCTTTAAAATGATGCCTGAATTCCCCACCAAGTGGGAGAGGTGCATTTGTCAGTGTGGTGTTAAACACGAGATGCTGAGTTGCCAGGAGGAACATATTTTTTATGACAGGCAAGATAAAGTACCCACTGCCTTTTGACCAAGTAAATACTGCAGGGCTGCTCATTAAAAGCTCAGCCATCCATCTTCATCCTGCACCCCAAATTTCTTGTGCTGAGTGACTCCAAAGTGGTTCAAATGGCAGATCCTTGGATTCAGGAATTGGGGATTTTCACTCTGCAGGTTTATTGCAGGGTGCCCCATCACCACCAAGGAGAGAATGCTTACCCTGTGCAAATCAAAATGAAAACAAATGGTTCCAATTAAAGGGATCTGGACAGAAAAGGGGTTGCAGAGATGGGGCTGGAAAGGGAAGAAGGACCCACCATCGGTTCAGAGGTTTGGAGTGTAAATGAGATGTGGAGGAACAAAAGGGATGTTTTGGCTTTCAGATTCAGGCTTTATGAACTGAGTAAACAGTAAAAGGGCATCTGTTGAAACTGCCTGGTTCCAGCTGCTCACAAAATACCCCTCTCCTGACCCTACAATTGGAGCAGGAATTTGAAAACCTCCTTTCTTGATGAGACTTTTCCAGGTAACTTTGCAGTTCCTCCATCTCCTTTTCCCCAACAAAACCTCCCACAGATGATTTCTTAAGGCCATGTGGTTTTTGTTGGTTTTTTTTTTTTTTTTTTTTAGCACTTGAACCCAAGTGAGTAGCAAAGGGAAGAATAACACACTTCAGGAGCTGAGATCATACATTTTGCACACTCTGGCTGAGCTCACCCCTCACCACACACTCCTCATGTGGTGGGACATTTGTTACACTGAAAGGTGCCTCTTGCACAATAAATCTCAAGAAGCCTGGTGCCACCATTAACTGCAACAATTCTTGTTGCCTGCAATTGAAAACCCTTTGGAATGTTCTTATTAAGGTAAGTATTTCTGTGCCAGAGGACAGGCAGCAATTGTGTGCAGAACTCAGTCTGACCCTGCTGTTGGAAAGCTTTGATGGGCTTGAATAGGGAAAATGGAGAAAGACCCTTGTGAAAACTGCTGTTAATCTGATAACAGCACCTTTCAGCACCGAGGAGGGAAAGAAAACTTTTCTAATGACAGTAATGGTGGTTTATTTTGCCTCACTTGCTGTCACAGGTTAAGCTGACATGGTTATTTGTAAAAGGCTTCTTTATAGAGGAAATCTGTCCACATCTAGTTGTTGGAGTTTGGTGGGGTCATTTTCCCAATGATCCTTTCAAAGTTTAGGTAAAGATATGACAGTATCTGAAAACACCTTTATGTGCCTTTAGATTAAAGGTAAGATTAACATCTTCAGGAGGAACGTTGAGAACCCAGTTTCGTTCAGCTCAGAGGTTTCTGGACAAACCTCTTACTTTCCACAAGTTGGTTTTAAAACACACAAACATACAAATAAATAAATATTGTGTGGTGGTGGTGTCTTTTTGTGTTTTTTTTTTTGGTTTTGTCTTTTTTTTTTTTCCCTCCAAAACATTATTTTACTGATTCATTTCATGGTATACCCTGAGTTTATTCCCATGAGCAGAGAGTTGCAATTTTGCTCGGTAAGAGCTGGGCAGGACTCGAGGTGGAGGTGGGATGAGCTCTTTGCTGTGTTTTGAGTGCTCAGTTTGTAACACGAGTGTCTGACTTAATGAAGTTTTAATCCCAACATGCGGGTTGCACTTGCTGGAAACTACATTTTGGTCAAGCCCAGGTCTCTTGGCAGAGCAAGAGAGAGGTGAAAAATATGTGAATCTCTGTCTCCTGGCATCAAAAATGCTCTTTCAGTGTGGGGCAGCAGTTGAGGTTCGTGATCCCTGCCCTGTGCTTTGCTCCCTACTCCAGCTTTTCATCCTCTACGAAGCTCATAACACAAAGGGTTTAATGTCCTGCCCCTCTTCTACAACTCCTGTGAAAACCCAGAGCCCTGGGAGCTCCCACCTTTCAGACCAGGGACATTCCTGGAGCAGATGTGGGTGATTCCCAGCCCCCATCCCGAGTTATCTGTGCCCTGGAGATCCCAGAGCTGGAGCCAGAGCCAAGCCCAGCCACTGCAGGGCTGCCAGCACCCAGGAGGAGGAAGGTTGTCTAATTCTTGCCTTTTTAGGGTCTTTAAACCTTTTTAAGGTCTGCTCAGCCACGGCTGTGACAGACACCCCAGGATCCCCCTGCTGACAGCTCCTCTGCTTGACAGGCAGGTGGGATGGCAAAACACAGGGTTATTTTGTGAGCAGCACCAGGGGCCTGTAAGAGGAGGAAATTGCTGGTTTCCCTGCTCTTTAAGGCCCATTAATAGCACAGTAACTTGGATTTCTTAACCTGCAGCTAAAGGCTGTATTCAAAACCTGCTGTCTTCAGTGGCTCTGCAATCGAATTACAGTCCCTCAATCTGTATTTTTGGCTCTCAAATAATTCTCTTTTTGTGACTGTTTGACAAGAATCAGGCGTCCTCCCATGCCATGCCAGTGTCTGCAGCATCCTTAATGCCTTTGTCTGGCTCTTCCAGTGTGGAGTGTTTGACAGCTCTGCATCAATGGCTCCTTAGGTATGTTTGCATTCATCTATTCATGGGCTCAGGGCAGGTATTAATACCCAGCACTCTTGTTGCCTGAAATTAAAGCTAAACTCTTTTCTCCCCTGGATTCTGCTGATCATTTATTTCAACCAGCCCTTCCTCTCCCCCACCACCTGCCTTCCAGGGCCCACAGTCACCCAGCTCATCTCCACTGGGCTGCAAACACCCAGTACTTTGCTGTCTCCCAGGATGGGAGTGTGCAGTGGGAAGTTATCCACACACAAGCGATGCTGCAAGCACTTCACTTTGCTTTTTCACTGGGAAAAAGTTGGCAAATCAGTCTTTCAATGAAAAAAGTTTGTTGGTTTGTTTGTTTGTTTGTTTGTTTTGTTTTGGTGTTTTGTTTTGTTTTTAAAGTAAGCAATATTTTCGTGTTGGAATTTTCATTTTTCCAACTCCTACGATCCATAGATCTCAGAGCTTCAATAATTCCCCCAACCCTCTTCATTTCTTTTGCTCCAGTATGAAAGAAAGCTGCTGGGAACAGTTTTACATCCTTTGTGTCGACAGAAAAAGCTAACAGAGCAAAATCCTGCTTTCTGCTTTGCATTCTCCTCAGAACAATGTTTTCCACTGATATTCCCTGTGCCTTCCAGTCCCTCAGCAGGGGTTGCCCCTCTGCATCCACATCCCACGAGCCAGTGGGTGCAGTGTTGTCCAAACTTGCTGATCCTGAGATCCCACAGCTTTATTTGGCCAAGAGACAACCCCCACAGGGGTTTGCAGCTGTTCAAAAGTCATCCCTCATTTTTTCTTCTTATTTTTCCCTTTTTTTCCTCTGAACAAAGAGGCACCAGCTAGTTACTTATATTCCTTTTCCTTTTTTTTTAATCATGACTGTGAGCAACACATCTTTTAGGAACATTTGTCCTCTTTAACAACTACCAGCTTCTGCTCCTGTTAGAATGCAGTTCAGATGAGTTCTGCCAAGCACTGAGTTGTTAGCATTGTGTATCCACTTTTACAATTGAATGTTTTGCCAAGTTTACTGATATTTCCTCTTTTTTTTTCCCATAAAAGTGAAATAAAAATGGGATCTTTGATAAGGAGCAGGATAATGGCTCTGGAGTCCCCAGGCTTGCAGTCTGTGGCTGGTGAGGATGATGACACTGTGTCATTCCACTGACATCCACGAACTTGTGTTTTACAAAGACCTTATTTACTGTAACACATCTTGAATGTTAAAGTGTTCCCACTTTTTTTTTTTTCCCTTCAGCATGACACGACGTTTCCCCCCTCCTGTGTTATGTAATTTAATTATATGCAGACCCTGAATGTCATTTTCTAATATCCTCCCTGGTTCATTTGAAAGTCTTGTAAAATAAAACTAATTGGTGTGTTCATTAAAATGTCAGAAATATTTTTGAGTTCAATTAGCTAATACAGCAGTTTTATCCAAAGTGTGCTCATAGTACAATAACTATGTAAGGAGGGTGTAATTAACAGCAATTTAAATGAGCAATTGTCTTAAATTTTTCTGGCTCTTCATGCATGAGAACTTAATCAAACAGCAAAGTTCTCACAGACTTCTCCATTCTAGAGAGAGGTGAAACACCATAAACTCATATTTAAAAAGTCAAATTGAAGGCTGTAAAACTACTGAGCTAAGGCAGACAACTATATAAAAATTAAATGCAGAAGTTATTTCCCTGCAATGTCAGCACACTGCAGGAAAGTCCAGACAGCAAAGGGAGAATTCAGGGTGTGGTCACCAATCCTGGATATTGAATGAAGGTCAAAGGTCTGAATAACAGAATCACAGAGGAGTTTGGGTTGGAAGGACCTCAAAGATCATCCCATCCCACCCCAGGGACACCTTCCACCAGCCCAGGCTGCTCCAACCTGGCCTTGGACGCTTCCAGGGATCCAGGGGCAGCCACAGCTCCTCTGGGCACCCTGTGCCAGGGCCTGCCCACCCTCCTCAGAAACATTTTCTTCCTCATGTCTAATCTGCTGCCCCTTGTCCTGTCCCTCCAGGCATTGCTGAAGAGTCTTCCTTGTGAGCCTTCCTTGGATATTAAAAGTCTGCCCTGAGGGGTCCCCAAACCTTCCCTTCTCCAGGCTGAACAACCCCACCTCTCTCAGCCTTCCAGCTCTCAGAGCTCCTGCCAGGGGCTGAAGGCTTTGTTCAGGCAGGGGAGGATGGGCAGGATAAGCTGCAGAGGGACAGGAGAGAGGAATTTGGAGCTGGACTGGATGATCCTCAGGGCAGAGACCACTCCTGGCCACTGGAGCTTGGTTTGGCCACCTCCTGAAGCACCAAACCAAAACAGCATCTCCAGCTTTGTGACGAGGGGTCCCAGAGGCAGAGACTTTGCATTCTGTAATGTGTGCAACCTTTAATAATTAATAATTTGATTGTTCTCCTGCAGCCAGTGAAGCAGATGTCACCCTCACCATTTAAAGACAGGAGGGAGTTAGTTACACAGAAGAACAGTGACTGTGATGCACCAACTCCTGTACAAGTTTTATGGTTTCCTCTTCCCCTGATGCAACAGCATAAATAAAAGAGCAGCTCTGTGAAGTGTTCCTCAGCAGGAGACAACAGGAGAGAGATTAAGCTTCAGTGGGCCACCTTTGGGTTGGGATGTGGTGTTTGCTGCCTCTCCTCAAAGCAATATTGGCTGTTCTGCCAGCTGTAAAGGAATTTTCAGCTGCTTTGTCTTGCTGGCTTTCACTGCTGCTTTTTAATTAAAGCTTAAGGAATTAAATGAAGCAGAGAGGCTGGGGTTACACGAGGATGAGAAAGGATCAGGCAGCCAAATCCACTGAGGGGCAATGGGGCACGGGCTGATTCTGGGATTATCATACTCGGTGATTGTTTTTTTCCAGTTTAAGGCATAAACATTAATGCATTTTAAGCATCTGGGTCAGGCTGACAATGTACAACTGTCTGGGAGAATCAGATCTGCAGCAGATTGGGAGCTGCTTTATTAAGATTTTGGGTGTGATTCGCAAAGGATGCTACGGCGAGAGCTTCTCTCTGTGCTGGAATTTGGGGAGGGAGGAATTGATAATCAAATGCCTAATGAGAAATACACCTTGTTTGGAAGGGAACAGCTACTGCAAGAGGCATAATTCTACCTGATACAACCCTGTATCTATTTATTAGGTGGAAAGATTTGTAACACTGATTGTTTTGTTTACAGACTGTGGCCACATTGTGTAATTTAGCTGTAAGCTGCCATGTTTAATTGAGGTGGGGGGAGGAAATGAGGCCATCAGCCACGCTCCTAATATTTACAGACATGGAGCTCTACTGTTCCATTAGTCTTGTAATGGATGCAGGTTTGAATTAATTTTTAGAACTGCCAGGAATAGCAGCATATTGGAACCTCTCACTGTTTTGTTTTATGTTCTGTGTCCTTGCAGTGTTCTCTTGATTGCTGCTCATTACAAACAGGTTCCACCTGTGTTTACCAGGAAAAAAAAAATATTCCCTTTCCTCACTGCACCTCGCAATCCAAACTTTGCCTTGGATTTAAATAGATGCAAATGAAATGTTTAAATTTTCAAAGACTGAGCCTTCCACTGTTTTAAAGAGCGCTGAGCATTTATGATGAGCTGGGAGGATTTAAAACTGTATTTCATATACCATGGGCAGCATGGGCAGCATACCATGGGGCTGTTCCTTCACCTCATTTTCTTTTGTGGGAATAATAATAATAATAATAATAATAATCTGGAGGTGGGGACCTGGGTTTTATTTCCATGGTTTGCTGGGATCAGGACTGGGTAATGTGCTGGATCAGGACCAGATCAGTGAAGTGCTGAGCTGGAATTTGGGAGAGCCATGGGCTGTCTCTGGCTCTATTAAAGGGCTGTGGGGCTTTCCTTGCACCAGATTTTTAATATGTATCTTAATTTTGTGTTGTCACATCAGTGACAACCCAATTTTGGGATGACACTCCCTGCTGTGCCAGGGCCTGCTCACCCTCCCAGCCAGGAATTCCTTCCCAATATCCCATGTAACTCTGCCCTCTGGCAGTTTGAAACCACTGACCCCTGTCCTGTCAGTCCAGCCCCTCATCAAAAGCCCCTGTCCAGCCTTCTTGGAGCCCCCCTGTAGGAACTGGAAGGATGGTGTAAATGCCTGCATAAACTTCCAACAAAATGTTATTACAACTTTAGAGAAAGGTCTTGAACTTGTTCTACAGCATCAGTGTCTGGTCTCTGAACATCTCTGCCTTAAAACAGCATCCTCAGAGGCACCAGGGAGCTGATCTGGACTTCAGTGGTGATGAAAATGCTCAGATCCAAGCAGCAATTGCCTGAACTCAATTGTTTCTCGTGCACAGCACTACTGAAACAGCAATGCAGGGCTTTTATCCCCATCACATAGAGGGACAGAAATTATTTATTGTCTGGAGCTGCCAGTTGCTTGTTTGGCAATCCAGCCAGAGCATAAGCTTTAATTAAGCCAAAGTTTAAATTCACTGTGGAAAATAATGTGACATTGTCATGTTCTAATTCTTTATTTGGACCTGGAAAAACTGAGTTGCTAAGAGACAGTGTTCTTCAAATTTGTTTAATGTGACTCTTCTTCATAGTTTCCTAATTAATAGTTGATGTCTGGTGTTTGTACAATGCCAACCTCAGCAGATCATGCAGAGACTGAGGTTGTTGCCTGTGCAGAGAGGAGGGATGAGGAAGGGGAATGTGAACTCTCTGAAGATGGGAGTGACAGCAAGAGGCCCATCCACACACACCTCCTGAGTCACCCCAAGGCTCTGATTTATATCACACAGGTACTGGAGATTTTTGTACAACAATCTTTAATAAAGATGCCTTTTTTTTTTTTTTTGCAGCTTCTTTAATATGTCATAAAATGCCAAAATAAAAGTGTTTTAATTTAAAAAAAAAGAATTAAAGAAGAGGAAAAAAAGTAATCTTACAGTACTTCTTGCAGTTGTGCAACTGGTTTGGTGTATTTGTTTCCTACAGGGTGGGGGTTAGTGTTTAAGCTGTATTTTTGTCCTGGTAAACTTTATTACAAAGACATTTTACTGGACTCCTTTGAAAGCTTGTTTATGGCAGGGAATTTTTGCCCTTTTGGTACAGGTACAGCTATTTTACAGAGGGCATCTTGAAACCTGCATTTAAACCATGCAATCCCATTCTTGTCACTTTTCCCCCCAGTGCATTTGAGGAATAATGAAACCACATGGGCAAAAGTTCCCTATGAATCCACTTTGCCTTTTAATATGAATTTGCCATGCTAGCTCCATTTTGTACTTCTGTTGTTATCCTTATGGATTTTTTTTTGAGTGGTCCAACTAATTTAACCTTGTCACTTCTGTTCATTTTGTGAAATTTGCCTTTATGTGTTGGGGTCTCTCCTTTTTTTTAAAGTTTCTCTCTTGTTAAGGATGCCTGGTAATAATTTCCTCTTTATTTATGTTCTCTATACATTCAGGGTATTGTGACACACGGGGTTTTCCTTTCCTTTTTGTGTCTTGCCTGTCAGTTCTCATCCTCTTTCCTCCTTTATTTCTAAAACACAAGGTATTTCAAAACACATATAAAATATAGACAATTCTAAGAACCCACCTAGGTGCCAATTTTCAGGTATCCAACTTGCAGGTGGAGAGTTGGATCGAATTGGATCACTGGTGACATCAACAGGTCTTCAGAGTTCTAGATCTGGACACAATAAAAAGTGGCCAGCACACGTGACAAGCTTAACAGAGGCTGTTAAATTTGTTTTTGGCAAAAACATACCCTGCTAAACAGAGCCATTTGTTCAGTCACAGTCTTTAAACCCAGAACACAACACCCCAAAAGCTGGGAATATTTAGACCTCTTTTCCAGTGCTGTCTGCACTGTTACCCAGTGTGCCATACCCTGCCTCAGCTACAGCTTTGAAAGGAAGGGCTTGTGTGCTGGGAGGTGGTAGAAGTAATAAAAGAATGTTATTTTATTGAGATGTTTCCTCAGTAGGAATTCTTGGCAGGGGATGAATTCAGCGTGAGGTCAGGATGGTGGCTTCCAACCTGTGATTTGTGTTATATTAAGCTCCTCTAAAAATAAACTTGTCCTCGTGGGTTTTCTCTCCTGTTAAGGATCTCACACATTTGAGGTTCAGTTTTTAGTTTCAGGTGTTCAGCACTGCAAGATTTCAATTATGAGACTTTTTTTTTTTTTTAAATCACGGATTCATCGCCCTCGTCATAAATTCAAACATGCTGAGGATTCCTTGCCTCACTGCCTCACATGAATTAAAGGGTCACCTGGGCAGGGTATTTTTCACAACATGGGACAAAAAACCCCACCTGACCCTTTGTCAGCCCCAGCCTGACAATATGCTGAAGGGCAATTATTTTGGTCAAGATTCAAAGGGTTAAACCCTTCCTGCCTGTGCAACAGTTGGAGCTTGGAAGTGTTGGAGTTGCCATAGGAACAGTGCATATTTGATTCCAGTGAAAAAAAAAGAGTAAACAAGCCCCTTTTTTGATGTCTCAGAGCTAAATGAAATGTGGCCACCAACTTTGTGAGGAGTTATTATAAACACTTCTAAACCTCTCCAGCAAGATTTCCTTTTTAAATGAAGTAAAGCAAAACCATAAAAAGAAGAAACAAAGACAAAAGGAGATGTGGAGATGGTTCTTCCTGTGCCATGGGAGAGCTCCCAGGCCATGGAGGGTTGGGGTGGCTTTGGAACAGGATCCAACAACAGCAGTTTTGTGACAGGCACAGACCCTTCAGGTGAAGACTTTAAGGTCAGATTAGTTGGTTTTTCTA
The DNA here is from genome assembly GCF_022539395.1 of Myiozetetes cayanensis. Classification (NCBI taxonomy): domain Eukaryota; kingdom Metazoa; phylum Chordata; class Aves; order Passeriformes; family Tyrannidae; genus Myiozetetes; species Myiozetetes cayanensis. The sequence continues at coordinate 29,665,443 of NW_026086826.1, read as the reverse complement.
AGATGGAAACACATTTTTTTAATTAACATGTCTGATTAACAAGCTCCTTCCTGGAGGAAATTCTGATTTTGTTAAGAAATCACTTCTCCTTTTCATGTTAAAAAGTTAAAAATCTTGGGCAATAACAGGGAAAATATTTTGTAGAATCTTTCATAGTGGAGACTTTCTATACAGGGATGTTGATCACAGCAGATGGAAATCTGCATATTGCTCCTGACATGGTGCTGGAGGGATTTCTGCTGGGTGCATTAGTCCTCCCAAACCACCCCTGCCAGACTTCCACTGGTCCTTACAACTCGTTTTTCCTTGGTTTTCATGTGGTTTCCACAGGGTGAAAAATGCAAAACGTGCCTTTTGGACCAACACAGAAACATTTCATTTCCATGTTGGTTTACACAGGAAACAAAACTGTAAATGTATTTCCTCAGATCAAGTACTAACGGGATAAAACAACCCCCTGTGTGTGGAACTGATTTTTGGTGGGTTGGATCAGCTAATAAGCTACACACTGGGTTTTTTTTTTTATCCCTGGCAAAAATACAGATGAGTAGGAAGCAGTGAATATCAGCACTGTGGCTTTCATATTTCCCAGGAACTTGTTTATAGAAGTACTTAAAAAATGACCCAGGAGGAATCAGGGCACAGGAGCCACCAGTGACCCGAGGCAGCACTTCATCCATGGGCACAATGACATGTAGAGCAGCAGCCCAGCATTTCCACACTCCTAGCACAGTGAATATAATTCTTCAATTATATTCCACTCAAGAAGTGCTACTTCCAGGGTTGAAGTCAGAGCAAATTGGTTTTTTCCCCTCTTTTTTTTTTTTTTTTTTTTCTCCTGACACCCTTCTGCACCTTTTGCAGAGGACAAGGAGGTGTCAGACACACGTGAAATGAGGGAAGGAGCAGAGGAGCTTTCCAAGTTTATAGGAGAAAATGAGTTGATTTAGGTGGGAAGGGAAATTTGCCAAGTGAAAAATGGACCAGGACGGGAAGAACAACGAGGGAAGTGTTGAACGGATGAGTGAGAGGGAAGAAAAGCAGCTCTCAAAAAGCAGCTCCAGGCTGGAGAAATTAGGGAAGAATGTTGGACTTGACAGAGTTTTGGGGTGGTAAATAGGAATTCTGAGCTGGGAAACCCTTTGGCTGTGCTGTGACACTGATGGGAGGAGATGGGAAGGGTACCAAAGGACATGTTGCCACTTTGGAATCAGCAAGTGGGATTTGTTTTAGAGAGTTTGAGATCAGCAGATGATTTTTCAGGAGAGATTTTCCTTTCACTAGGATCTATTTTCAAGCTGACTTTTCCCAGCAATCTCACGAGTCCTTTGATTTCAGCTTGCAAAGCTTTGAGGTGCTGATGGGCCTGGCTGGGGAGGGGATAACAGGCTCTGCACTGGTTTCAGGGATGTTCACTCTCCTTTAAGCTGTGCACAAGGAGCCTTAAACCACATCCTTTAAGGAGAAACCCTCCTTAACAGGCCCAAGGCAAGGAAATACAGCAGGTCTCAAATTCCTGCTGCTGCTTCAGCATCTTTGATCTCTGGCAGACCTTTATGTAGATTGTACTTGCAGAGGTGGTTGACATGAGGATGTTTGTCAAATGATAACTTTGGATCCCAGGTGGATCCTCTTATGATTGCAGGCACAAATCCACAGCCACAAGGAGGTTTTCTTTCCCCTCAGGGGGATGTTGTGCTGTTCCCATGGGTGCTCAGTCCCAAAATAAACTGCTCTGGGATTTAAAATAAAATAAACACCTTAGTCACCTGCCCTCAGCAGGGAGCACCTGAATAAACACAAAAGCAGAACAGCACATTTTCCCCAGCACTGCTCTTTGCAGAGGGAACATTCCCATTTATTGCATCACAAAAACGCTGGGTTTTGGCAGCCACTCAGCTGCTCTGCCTGGTGGCCTTTTCCAGAGTGGAGGAGGAGCCAGGGGCAGAGGGGATCACCTGTCAGAGCAGCGACTTGCAGTGAATGTTTGCTGTTAACGTGACAGACTGGAGCTGCTCCTGCCTGCCAAGCACATTTGGCTGCTGGGTGTCACACTCACTTTTATGGATTTCCAGCTTTCCTTTATTTGCTCTGAATTCACTCGTATGGATTTTTACTTTAAGTCTTGGAGGCAGCTGGAAACAAGGTGGTAGATCGTGGTGTTGGGGGAATAGCATTGTCATTTGTACTTGTTGGACTGCCCAGGGAGCAGATTTGTTTCACTCACTCGAGAGCAAGAGAAGCCTAAAATCACCATCAGCAGCAGCAAAGGTTGGCTGTACAGAGTAATAAAATAAACATCTGCAGTGGCCATGGGACATGGGCTCCACCTGTGATTTTTTTCCCCATTAGAGCTTGGTGAGGCTCTGTTATGTCAAAACACCCAGTGGGAGAGGAGAGGAGGGGCTGATACTCCCCTTCTTAGCCAGCAGAAAACACCCTGTCTAATTTTGCACTTGGTAGACACTGCAGGTTTTATCTCACATCCAAACACTGGGATGTCTCTGCTCCAATTTTAAGCCAGCCAGGAAATTCAGACTCTCACCCCGGGTTTATTTTCTCTGTTACAGTGGGTGTTTCTCTGTGTCTTTGGTTGCCCCGAGGAGAAGGCTGAGGGGAGAACAATCTGTGTGTGTCTGCCAGGCCCCCTCTCTCACCTCCTGTATCTTTGCTGGGAGATGATCCTTGAGTTCCCCTGCGACCCAAGCCTTCCCATGATCTTTTCCTTCCTGGAGCCAATTCCAAACACCATAAACTGTGGATAGAAGATCTGTAAAACAGGAACCTTCTTGTAGGTGTCACTGCAACACATGGCTGAACAAAGCTGTGAGGGACCATTAGTGTCTTTGGTGAGCAGAAGATGCACCAAAAGATCATTGTTTTTTGGATAAAGGAGCAAGAAACTCAAGGGAATAACTTTGGAAAAGCCCTGGCTGTCAGAGAGGGGCTGTTTACTGCAGGTTTTATCAAGATTACAGATAATGAGCAACATAAACGTTCTTATTTCAAGGAAAACTCAACACCATAAACTTTGGTTTGGGAGAGTTTGGGAGGGGAAGGTTTGGGAAGGGAAGGGAAGGAAAGGGAAGGGAAAAAACTTTCTCTGACTTGCTTGTATTGAGTAGCACAATTTGGAAGGGGCTGCCCAGGCAGGTTTGGAGTGCCCAGCCCTGGAGGTGTCCCAGGAAGACCTGGCCGTGGCACTCAGTGCTCTGGGCTGGGGGACAAGGTGGGGATGGGGCACAGGGGGGATCCATGGGCTGGGAGGGCTTTTCCAGCCTCAGGGATCCTGGGATTCCGTGACTTTGTGACGTTTCAAACACCCTGTGTGTGCACCTCCACCCTCCATCCTTTTTCCCCAGGCTGGGATGTCTCCTGGTCCCTCTGCCAGCCCCAGCAGGGTGCAGGTGACTCCTCATCTCATGTCCTCTGCTTCCACCTTCAGCAGGAGCACATCTGAGAGCCACCAAATGTCCAGGCTTGTGTTTTCAGCCGCAGTTCCTTCTGCTGCCCTGCCAAACCCCGGGAACTTCCAAATGAGCGGTCACAGCAAAACAGCTCCCAATCTCAGCTGCTGCAGGAGGTTCCAGTGAGTTGGAACTCTATTTATTATATGCTTGAGAGCCCCAGGAAGCAGCACAAAGCTGTGCATTAACACACTGGCAGGCAGGAGACAGCCAAGGCAGATGCTGCATTTCCCACAGCTCACTGGAACGGGAGGGCAGCGAGTCCCTGCCCTGCCTGTCCGAGCTGCTCAGCTTGATGGGCTCTTTAGAGGATCCCCCAGAACCTGCTGACATGAGAGCCTGTCTGAGAGCACTGGCAAGTACAAGAGAGAGAGGTTTCTCCCTGTTCAGCTCCTCTGATGACCCTGCTCTGCCTCTGAGGCAGCTGCAGGTTTTTCAGTGTCTGATCCCAAGGGATCAGATCCCAAGGGATCAGTGGGGTAAACAGGCTCAGGAGCTCAGCAGAAAGTGGATGGGATGTTTCAGTGCTGCACTGAGTGATCCTCGTGGAACTTTTCCAGCCCAGAATATTCCAGGATTCCATGGCTCTGTGATACCTTGAAATGGTCGTTCTGGCAATGCCCAGGTGGAGGCACCAACAATCCCTCTCTCCCCAGCTCAGGGGGAGGGCAGGCAGGGCTGGGCTGGTGAAATGATGGGGCTGAAGGCAAGGAGGGCTCACTCTTGCACTCTTATCCTGCATTCTTATCCTTCTCATTTTCCTGTGACTGTATTCACAGCCAGGTCTATATTAATTGCTTTTTTCCCTCCTGTATCCACACCTCAGCAAACCCAACTGCACTGCAGGATTAAACAGCTGCCAACACTTCAGAAGATTTCTCTGTATTTGTCCCCAAACCCTATTTCAAATAGGTTACAAATGACACAACCATTCCAGCTCCTTGTTCCAGCTGAAATACCTCCTTCTCCATAACTGCTCTTCTTGTTGTATCACCATATTTTTGTAAATTATCCTCTTTTTTTTTCCCCTAAAAAAAACCCCCTTGGATGTTCATAAAGCTTGGTGTGCACAGAACAATGATTGAGATGAGCAGCCTGAGCTTCACCTCCAGAGCCTGCAAATTAAAGCTCAGTTAAATGAAAATGAAGGGAATTTTATTGTGGTTAATTTTTGGACCACATCTGGCACGTTATCTTTCCATATTATGGATCCACCAGCTCTAGGTCTGCAAACAAGGATGTACATTGGTTGCTTTTCCCATCTGGTACCTTATCTTGATGTTTTTTTTAAAAAGGAAATTTTTTAAGAGACAGTCAGGTCAAATCACAGCTTGTAGTTTGAATTTTCAACTTGTTCTTCGACTTTAACTTGAGCCCCTCATGTTTTCTCCCACTGGAGTGACTTGTGGATCTCTCTGAAAAAGTGTGATTTAATGATTGATATTTAAAAAGGGTGGTTTTTTAGTTTACTCAATTTATTTTTGCTAATAATGGAAATTTTCACTTATTATGTACCTTAATCAGCACTGGAGAGAGGAGAGCAAGGAGAGTAAATATACTTCTGGTCATCATTTAAAAGTACTCCATGTACAAGGGAAAGAGGTGACACTTAATCTACATTTCTCTACTGTGCATCAGATGTGACACCTGCAAGCCACCTGAAAAAGCAATTTATCATTACATATAATTGCTTTTTTACCTTCTGTGATTTAAAGCAATTAATTAGTGGGGAATTTGAAAATTCTTTCTAATAAGACTAAACAGTGAAGATACTAAATCCTTTTTTTTTTCTTGTTTCCTTCCCAGCAAAATAGAATAAAATTATATTTGTATATTTAAAAGGAGGACAAAAAAGTCCCTGAGGGAAAAAAAAATCAGTGGCAGGAGGAAAATCTGAGAACCTTGTTGAAACAAAAGTGTCCAGGGTTTTTTATCTCTTTCCTGATCAAGGATCCTTTCTTGGATTTTTATCTGAGTAGCTTTGAACTGGATCATATCTAGTTTGGTTCCTTATTTCACTGGCAACCTGCTGCAGTGCCACGAGATCGTGGAGGAGAGACATGACCAGAAAAAAAGGTGTATTTGCTCTTTGATGGATCAGTCAGTCTGGTTAATCCAATATAACAATATCCAGTCAATCCAATGTAACACTATTTTGTATTTTTTTTCTGATAAATATGGAGAAACAAGGAAATAACAATTAAATAAATAAGACAATGAGGGTTTTCCATTCGACCTTAAATAGTAGGATGTGTAAAATTGTAGAGTATTTCCTTTGAATGGAGTAAGAGACCCCAGGGACCAAACTTTCACCCAAAATGCAAAGAAAATTTATTACTGGTGTAGAAATTAAATTCACTTCTCCTCTTACTGTGTCTGTTTTGTGCAGGGCAGGTGAGAGGAGAATATTCAAGCAGTGAGGGCCACCACACTTACATAAAATTGACACTGAATTATCCCAGGGAGGAATGTTAAAAATGCCCAACAGAAACTGTTCTTTGGCTTTAGTCTTGACTTCCCTCCACATCTTTATCTGCCCCATCAGTCCTTGGGCAAATGAAGAGCTGAAGGCCCCACCTCCCTGGAAAAGGGATTGATGGTTTGAAAACATCTGAGAGCAGAAATAGGGGGAAAGCCCACCTTCCTGCATCCAAATAGGGGGACAGCCCACCTTCCTGCATCCAAATAGGGGGACAGCCCACCTTCCTGCATCCAAATAGGGGGACAGCCCACCTTCCTGCATCCAAATAGGGGGACAGCCCACCTTCCTGCATCGCTGCACACCCCTTTGTGGGGGGGGAGAAAAGGGTGGAAAAGCCCTCCAAGACCATGGAGCCCAATCATTCACCCACCACTCACCTCTGGCCCCACAAGGAGTGGATTGGGGGGCATAAAAAGTCCTGGCAGAACCACTGGATCAGATTAAATGTGGTTTTTCCTTTCCCCATCAGCTACAGAGCCCTCAGAAGTGAAGGTGCTCCGTGTCTGAGTGGAAGATGCTCCGTGTTTGAGCAGAAGATTCTTCCACACCCCTGCTGGAGAGTTTCTAATGTTTTGCACTTGGCAAAGAGCTCAGAAATACACTGCAAGATCCAGCTCAGGGGGTGTTTTGGACCAAAACAAACCCCCCAAGAGTCTGGATTGCTTATAAATGCTTGTCCTGGAGCCTGAGCACAACACAAACAGGCTACAAATTGAAGAAGGCAGCGAAATCACAGAGAAAATTAACAAACCTTTTACCTGCTGTTGTTACTGCCAACACACATCAGGTCAAAATTGCTCTGCATACCCCCTGAATCAGATGTGCTACCTCTACTTTTAAAAAGAAAACATTGTGCAATTTAAATTCCTTATTCTTTATTCAGGGAGTTTCCCTGTGATGGATGCAATGCTTCCGGTCATCCTTTTATCTTCCATTTCGTTGTTATTGCATTTTGGTTTTTTTTTTTTTTTTCCCAAAATGCCTTGAAGAAAACGGGAATGGGCACAGTTAAGACCTTTTGTCTGTAGGGTTTACTGTGGTTTGATGGCTTTCAAACCGTGTAGAGACAGGACCAGTGTGGCTGCACATGGACGTTTTGGAGGGTAGATGGCAGCAGAGGAATTGCAAACACGTTTTCCAGCATCCAGCGTAGAAAATGCCTCCCTCCACCTGCACTGATGGAAAAGCACGAAGTTCTGAACCTTGAGAAGCGCTGGAATTTGATTGTTCAGAAATATTAGAAGGCTGGGGCTTAATAGCTCTGTGAGTCTGACGTGTCCTGATGCTATCTATCAATCTTGGTTTGCTCTGAGTTCAAAGCAATTGGTGTCATGTGTTTTATTTAACAGTGATAAACTGGGGCTGGGGTAATTCCTGGGCTCCCCCTGCCACAGCCATCGATTCCCTGCTGCTGTGAGCTCACACTTCACTCCTGGATGGGCCCTGCAGATAAATCAGAGCAGAAAAGACACTTTATTGTGGTGCTGTTTCACTAACCTTGAGAGGGAATGAGTAGCAACAAGTGCATGGCTGAGATGGATCCCAGGATCCCGAAGATGTGACAAGTTATCCATTAAGAAATGGACCAGAAATCTCCAGTGGAAAGGTTGTCATGATGTATTTAAAGACAGCAAGAGCTGAAACTGTGTTTTTAAAATGTTGACCATCATTACAGTGTGCAGCAGGACAGCTAAATGGGCGAGAAAACCATCTGAAAAATAAACACACAAAAATAAATAAATTCCTCCAATCTTCTTTTTTTTTTTTTGTTCTTTTGCTGTCTCAACAACACCAGTTCTTCATTCCAACATCAGCACCTGCCCATGGAGCCACGGCCCCTCCCTCTCCCCCAGCTTTTTGGGACTCCTTTGAATTGCTTTAATGTGTCTCCTTTCATCTGAACTTACCCAAATAATTGGCAAACTTTGCTGCATCGCTGCTCCTCCCCTCGTCAGAAACATTAAGTCCACACATTTCTGTCTGGGTATGGAAATTTTGCAGCTCCCAAGAGTTATGTTGTTTTTTTTTTGGTGATTAAAGAAAATCGCTCCATTCTGCTGTTTTACCTCTTCTTGTGGGACTGCTGAGTGCGACGTTCTCTGGAGGACTCGACAGCAGGAGTCTGAAAACCCAGATAAATTACTCTGACTAATTTCAGCCATTACTTGTTGCTGTTCTCAAAGGCTGCAAAGAGAATAGAGGAGTTTGAGTCTTCCACGGGGCTTTGCCCTTATGTTTTTGCTTAGATGGAAAGTTTTGGGGGCTCAGAGATCGCCTCCTCAGGGGTGTTTTGTGAAAAGTGCATCACTTTTAGCCCAAATGGTCTCACTTGAAGTCCTGAGGTGTTATTAGCACATTAAAAGGCTTGGTGTCACCAAACCTAGTTCTGCTAATTCTGCCTGTCCTGATTTATGTTTTAAGCTGAAAGAGGGGAGATTGAGATTAAATATTAGGAGGAAATTCCTGGCTGTGAGGGTGGGCAGGCCCTGGCACAGGGTACCCAGAGAAGCTGTGGCTGCCCCTGGATCCCTGGGAGTGTCCCAGGCCAGGTTGGACGGGGCTTGGAGCAGCCTGGGCTGGTGGAAGGTGTCCCTGCCCAGGGCAGGGGGTGGGAATGGATGGGCTTTAAGGTCCCTTCCAACTCAAACCATTCAATGATTATTCTGTGAGTTTCCAGACACCAAAATCCCACTTTATGTATAATTTTCAGATCACAGGTATCCTCACAGGCTTCTTTTAAAGGCAAGCACAGCACAAAGCAGTCCCTTATCAGCTGAATAGAGGTGGCCACAAGGTGTGCAGCAACTCTGCACACACCACCAGCCTGGTACTGCCACCAGTTTTGGTTTTAGCTTTTTTTTTTTTGCAGTGTGGAGACTTGCAGCACTCCAGGGAATCTGACAAAAACAGCAGGAGCAATTAGGAAGTCATTCCACAGCAGAATGATTTCCTAATTATTACTGTTTCCCCTCCCAGCTGTGATGATTGTGCTTTTCTGTCTGACTGGCTTTGCTTCCCAGGTCCTGAAAGCTCCCTCAGTGGTGCCTTCCAACCTGAGCTGGGCTGCAGTGCTGTGATGATGATGGAATAACATGGATCTCTGCAACCTCTTCATTGTGTTGGCAGGACATGCCATGGGTGTGGTGAGGGGAACCTCATTTGAGTAGAACCTTTCTTATTTCCCTCAGAACTCAAGAACAATTGCCCAGGCACTCCATGTCTATTTACAGCCTATTTAAAGCAACGAAAACAACTCTTAAAATGGTTTTCTCTGTTTGCTTTGAGCTCAGTCCACCATGGGAGTAGCACTAAAAACACTCAATGAACCCTCAGACATAAAGCTTTGTGCTGAGAGTCTCCAGTAACAAAAACCTTTGGCACACTCATAGTAAGCCCTAAAAACTAAATTAGAGCACACAGATCTTGAAGAAACAAGAATGTCTTTTTTTTTTTTTATTTATTTTTTCCTTAATTATTTTATTTAAGTCACCCCAAGGAGTGACTGCTTTGAGCAAAGAGAGGAGCTGTGTTGTTTTATCCCTGTGGACTCTGCATAAAATCCAGCTACACGGTCAAACAACCAGGGATTGCCCTTTGCAGAGCCCCAGAGCGTTGGAAATTTGGTGACTACAGCCTATTCCATGTATTGAATCACAGAATTCTGGAATGGGTTGGGTAGGAAAGGACCTTAAAGTCCATCCATTCCCACCCCCTGCCCTGGGCAGGGACACCTCCCACCAGCCCAGAGCTGCTCCAAGCCCCGTCCAGTTGCTGAGTTAGGGAAAGTTTGTATGAATTTCTCAACTCATTTATGGAAGTTCTGGGCTGCTTTTGTTGCCTAATTAAGGTACTGCTGAGAAATTAATTAAATTGTGAAGCGCATCAACGAGGGGTGACATTCATCTTTCATCCATCCACTGTGCTGTGGATCACTGGCAGCAAAAAAATATCCTGGAAAACAGAAATCAGGGCATCTGTTGTGCCAGTGGCTAATGGAGAGCTGAAGTTCAGCCTTGCAAGGCAATAAATGAGCCAATACTTTACATGAAGACGCTTCGATCTTCAGGGTTTCACTTTCTCACGCCATTAAACAAAGAAATGATTTTTTTTCCCCCTTTTTGGAGATTTTTATTGGAATAATCCCGGGCAATGTGTTGGATTGTGTAGAAAAATGTAAAAACCCTCAGTTTGTTCACAAATGTAAATAAACTATACCTTTGGTTTTAAAATGTAAATATAAACCACTTTTGCATCTTCAAGTTTTCACAGCATGAGTCTAATGGCCATAAAAATTTTGAACAAGGCCTTGGCACTGTGTTGGATGCAAGGCACTCAATTTGAAGGTGATTTTTTTAAAACATTCTTTCTTGTTTTATTTCTGTCAGTAACCTGTGTCCTACAGGGAAGTTTCTATAAAGTCACCTCAAATTATGTTTTCAGCCCTCTGACCCACCTGTGAATCTCTCACTGCCGAAGTCTGGCAGCAGAATTATGAAAACATTTCATAGATAAAACACTCCCCAAATTTTTTTTTTTTTTTTTTTTTTCATAGAAAATACATAAAACCAGCAGGTGCTAATTTTCACCTGCAGGGTTCATTTTGGAAATCTCGAGTGCTACACACACAGAAGACTTTGGACAAACTCAAAGAGAAACTAAAGCATGTCAAGCTTTTCAAAAGGCTGGAATATGTATTTTTGTTTTAGAGAGATGTATTTCAGCGACATTCCTTTGGTAAAGAATTGTAATTAAAGAAAATAATTAAAAAATTGACGGGCTCATAGCAGTTCAGAGCAATTAGGGGAGGTAATTAGAAGCACGATGAAAGGGCTGCAGTGGAAAAGGAATTTAAACCCTCGTTGAACTTTGTCACATCAAAAAGTGAATAAGAGGAAGAGTAAATTAAAAGTAGGGCTTATTGCTGGTAGGCAAAGGATAAAGGCAATTATTCTGGAAGAAGGAGTGCAAACTTCTGCCGTTCATCAGCCTGAAGGAGGTTCCTCAGTGATGCTCTTGGGCCTGCAGAAGAGCTGGAGAAGACTTTGGGGTTGTTGAGCCTGGAGAGGAGGCTCAGGGGGATGACTCTGGGAGTCCCCTCTGGGGTTTGAGGTGGCCCCAGCACAGAGGCAGTAATGGCAGTGGTGCAGCACAGAGCGTGCTGTGTTCATGTCCCAATGCCACGGGAATGTCTGAGTGATGGGACTGATTTATCCCTTGTGGGTTTGATCACTGCTGCCCTCTGAAGCAGCCACCAGGCGAGAGCTAGGAGGTCTCCCGGGTTCATCAGTGCTTAATTAATAATCAGACACACTTTTGTCCGCACGCCGTGACAGAGTTTGACAGTGAAAGACGTTTCCAACCACGGCTCTAATGAGGGGACATCGTTTTTCTTTAATGACCGTAAATGGGCAGATTATTCAAATCAAAAGCTGCAATAAAAGTCCCCTCTTTGTAACGACACCACCAACAAATGTTGCCCTGGTAATCAGCTTACTGGTAACACGGCAATGAAGCAGCTTAATTGTGGCCTGAGCATTGCCATAGATCTCAGGAGCAGGAAGCCCCTTTCTGACAGACCAATCTGCACTCCAGATAACCCCGTCCCTGGGATAATTCTTCTGTCAGGCATCTCATTTGGTGGGAGATGGAGTAGGTCATTTAGAAGGCTGGGCAGCTCTGCTGGGCTGCAGCAACCTCCACCAGTTATTTCCCAGCAGAAAAGCTCCTGGACAGACTCAGCACAGCCCAGGTGGGGCTTTGTTTCATCCCCACGTGTCCTTCTCCCTTCCCTGAGCATAGGGAGGAAAATGAGGCTTTAATCCATGAAATAATGTCTGTGCCTAAGGCAGAAATGCTGTCAGGGACAGGGTGGGATTGTTGGAGGGTCCTGTGCAGGGCCAGGAGTTGGGCTTGGATGATCCTGATGTGCCCCTCCCAACCTGGCTTATTCTGTGATTCTAATATTCCTCTGAGGGATTTTTCCAGAAGGATAAAGCTGCTTTTCACTAAGATGATGTTGAAGTATAGAGGTGGTTTCAGTAAAAAATAACCCATTTATTTCCCTCACAGAATCACAGGATGGTTTGGTTGGAAGGGACCTCAAAGCTCATCTCATGCCATGGGCAGGGACACCTTCCACCAGAGTGCAGGTGACAACTTCAGTAAGAGAGGAAAGGACCTGGCTGTCTTGTTTTTCAGATCCCTTATGATTTCCTGGATGTTTCTTAGCCTGTTCTGCCTTGTCTTGTGTTGTAAGAACAGTTGGAAGTAAGAATTTAAAATGTTTTCTCCAGTTTCCATTACCAGTTTGCTTCTTAGAGCAACAGTGGAGTAGAGCAATTTTGTGTAATTAAAAACTCATTTAGCAGTCTAACTTGCATGTTTTGGTGTTGTTTTTTTAATATATTTTTATTTCTGACCTCACTTCATACATATTTATTCTATTTTGGGCTGAGTGCTGCTCTAATGCAGGCTTTGGAGCACTGGGAATTGTTTTTTTTGGTGTATTTTCTGAGAAATGCCAAGTTTTGTAACCTGTGCTCCACAACACATTCCTCATCACTGACCTGAAACATCACCTGCCCAGCAAGAGCACATTCCAAATTCCCTGCATGGACTTCCTTGCTGTGACAGAGTAACAAACCACCCTGCTCAACACTTTCCTGAGGTCATCAAACAGCCCTTAAATATCAGATATTTGAGCTTCTGCTGCCTTTTGATGGCTTTGAACTGATGGCCTTGGGGCAAAACCCACTGTCAGACTCTGAGCTATCTGCTCTTTTGTTTTGCTTTGTTTTCTACTTGTTTTCTTACTTTAGTGACAACTCATGAATAAAAGCAGAGATGGAGGGGAAAAAAAAAGCACAAAAAATTGCCTGGAACTACAGAAAAACAAGGCAATTTAGGGTATTTTTTCTTCCCAGAAGTCAGAAAAAAACGAGGAAAAACTAAATGCTCTGAGCAATCCAACTTTTAAGTGATTGAAACTTTCTCCAGCACCCTCCCAAAAGAACAGTGGTGGAAGGTGTTTTAAGAAATCTTTGTTCTTTCTCCTGGGAAATCAAAATCTCTTTTTTTCCCCTAAAAATCCTACCCCCCTTCCTTTGATGTTTTGCTCTGAGCAGACATTCAGCTGGCACAAGTTTGCATTTTGAGTGGAACAAACAGAACTGGGTGACAAAAATCACTTGGAAATACTTATTTTTGTTGTTGTTGTTGTTACTATTATTATTTTATGATCGTTATTTATTTATTTGTACGTTTATTTATTTATTTATTTATTTATTGGCATCAGGGAGCCACAGTCTGAATGTCATCAGTTGTGAGGGACTTCCACTGGCACGTGGAGCAGTGGCTGCAGGGAGAGTTCCAGGCTCTGGAATTCAGATTTTAAAATTTAGATCTACTGGCAAAGGACAGGTTCACCTCTTGTCTCCTAAAGTTCCACTCTGTGACTTACAGCACGTTCATTTTTAACCATCCTGCTGAGCAGCAACATTCATAACAAATATGATACGGAATAAAAGCCTTGCAATTTATTTTTACTGGCCTGTTATATTGTGCTTTTATAGCTCTGGTTACTCCTGTGCCATGAAGAAAAACTAGATTTCCAATGAAGGTACTTAAGAGTGCAAAATTTTCTCAACAGGGCACGTGTTTCCTCTTGCCCAGATAATCCTTTGTTTCATTACAGTTGCAATGATTTTTAAATGCAGGTTTGATTCACGTCTGCTTCTGCTGCAAGAGAAAGGCTTGCCACTCCAGTGAAATACAGTTTAAGTGCATTCCAAAGTTTATAACACTGAAAAGGGAAGTGCTGTTCCAGGAAATAAGATACACATTTTCACATTCAGTATTTGTTGTCCACCTTGAAACAACTCTGGTGGAGAATTCTCCTCCCTGCCACGCTCAGGTGAGCTGGGTCATGAGCCTGCCTGTTCATATTCAGCTGATGCTCCTCTCCACTCACTGGACTGAGATGTTATGACAAGTTACTGCAGCTCTGTGTTTGCTCATCCTGAAAAAGAGAAATGAGAGCCTGAGAGTGCCCAGGGACATGGTGGATTCTCCATCCCTGGAGGTTTAGGGTGAGGCTGGATGTGGCCATGGGTTTGGATCAAGGGTTGGACTGGATGATCTCAGAGGTCCTTTCCAACCTGGCTGATTCTCTGATTCTGTGTTAGGTAATTTGAAATCCCCTCAACACTTTCTTTCTTGGCTAGGAATGAACCCCCAGTTCCCACCTCAACAAGAGCCGTGTATTGGTTGATTTTTCAAGGCCTGGTGTCAGTGGGGGAGTTTGGTTACTCTGGGGGGCTTTGAGAGGGGGAAAGACCCTGCATGTTTCTGGGAGGATGTCTGGGGAGGAATGTTCTTTACAGCACCAAAAAGAGGGCTTTTACCCAAGAGAGTGAGACTTGTGGTCACACAATGTGTGCAGCCCTCCAGCCCAGACGTGGCTGGGAGACAACATCCACTTCAGCAACCAAAAACCAGCAGGGGACTGACCCCAAAACACTGAATTTCTGCAAGGTGGGGAATCAGTGACAGCTGGGAGGGAGAGACCTTTGAGAGTGAGAGCCAGGGTGTGATCTGAAAAATCTAAGAGAGCTACAGAAGCAGCTTCATTAGGTGCTCGTAGGGTCTGTGTTGCAAGACAGAAAAGGGCTTCTCTAATGATTTAGGTTGAATCCAGCCCTCTTTGGTCACCATAGGAACTGCTGCAGACTGAGAGTTTTACAGGAGTGGTGCACTGCTCAGGGAAGATGCTGAGCTCTTGGAAATATGCCTTTCAGCAGTTTAAAAATTCTGGGGCCCACACAAATGATAAATCAAATGCAAATATTGGTAGGTTGTTGTGCCTCTCAGAACCTGCTGGATTTACAAAGTCCAGGAATATCCATCTATTCAGTCCACTGAGGAATATGTTGATATTTTAAAGTGATTGCTGTCGTTTACAAGCTGGAGAGTTAAAGTGCTTTTAGGCTGGGGATTGTGCAGAAGGGCAGAACTGGGGCTGTGTTTGTGTCCAGTTCCTGTGTCACAGCACTGGTGCTGGTGCCTTATCTCAGTCCCACAGACCTGAGATTGCTCTTAACAGATAAATCAATTTTTCAAGGACACCCCTGGAGCTGAGGAGGCACCACACAAACATCACTTTCCACGTTAGGGATCATTATGTCTCGTTGCAGTTTAATGTGAAGCATGACAAAATGTGCCAGCCCGAGGACACCTTGTCGAGTCTCCAGTGCCCTTCCAGGGAAGAAATTCTCTGCTGATCAATGGTTGTTAATAGCTGTGGCTTTAACACAGATTTGTCACTTTGAAAGATGTGCATATGTGCCTGTGTGTGTTCTTTCATTACTGGTCACCCTTTTTAAATCACGTTAGGCAGGAAAAAGTGCTCCTTTCTGGCAGGACTTTCTGAAGTGGCGAGCGAGGAGTTGGAACACTGTGTCCCTCTGAAGGTGTCTAGAAGGAATTCTGAGAGGAGCTGTGAGAGCAACTTCATTGATTCCTAGAGAGGAGAGAGAACTGATGCAGCAGCAACTGATGGACTGGTGAGATTCAGGAGCTGGGAAGATTTTCCCCCAAATGGCAGAACAGTGACCATCCCTTTCATCAGTCACATCAGTCTTCAGGGTCTGGTTTTCTGTAACTAGGAAAACTCCAAGGACTTTCCCTTTTGATTTCTCTTTCTTCTTCTCCCTTTCCCTTCCCTTTCCTTTTCCCCTTTCCTTTTCCCCTTTCCTTTTCTCGTTTTCCTCTTTCCCCCTTTCCTTTTCCCCTTTTCCTCTTTTCCCTTTCCTTTTTTCTTGTGCTTGGCATAGATTTCTTTTTATCCCATATGGTTAAAAACAAAATCTGTTGATAGTCATCAAACAATGTTAATAACTTTTTTTTCTGGTTTGCCATGTGTGTCCAAGGCAAATTCTCTTCACAATGGAATTATCAGAATCAGAGAATCCCAGAATAGTTTGGGTTGGGAGGGACCTGAAAGCTCAACCTCCCACTAGCCCAGGTTGCTCCAAGCCCTGTCCAACCTGGCCTTGGACACTTCCAGGGATCCAGGGGCAGCCACAGCTTCCCTGGGCACCCTGTGCCAGGGCCTGCCCACCCTCACAGGGAAGAATTTCTTCCTCACCCTGTTCCTCATTGGTATAGGGTTTTTTTTTCTTTCCATTCTTTTCCTCTGAAGTTTTTGTGTCTTGGATGTTTGATGTGAACCATCTGCCTTCATTAGCGTTGCATTGTCTGGTCTTCCAAAAAACCCCCAGGATTTAGCAGAGCTCAGCAACACTTTGTCTGCAGAAATAGCCCAAACCCAACCCAAGAACCCCCTCAGCTGTGGCTGAGCCCGCCCAAACCCACTCAGAGTATCTGCAAAATTGGGATAATTATTTGGTAAGACAAGTGAGACTATGAGAGATCGCTCTGACGAGTCTTTCCTGCTTCACAAATAAACTAAATGAGCTTCATTTTCATTGTGTTTTTCTATGCCTGAAACTGTGGGGCAGCAGGACACGCCAAGCTTTTAAATTTGAACCTGATGTCCTTTTTCTGTGGGAGGGGGTTTGAAAGCTGTGCTGCAATCCAGGTCAGAAATAATTGTTGCAGTCATCTGTCTCTGGTTATTGCATCTTTGGGCTGCCCCTTGGGAGGGGGTTAGAAGGTCCAGGCTGTTTGTCACAGCAGGTTTGGACACCTGATATCTGAAATGATTGTCTTCAGGTTGGACTTGATCATCTAGATCAGAGGATCTAGACCAGATGATTCTATGATTCTATGATCTTGGAGACCTTTTCCAACTTTAACTCTGAGAAGAAGATATCATCTGTTTCCCTCCCATCACCACCTACTGAGCTTTTGGACTCTCCACTGCAGGACCCTGCCCAACATCCCTTCTTATCTTCTTCCCATGTTTCAGAGAGTGAAGGAGAGGAGGGAATTAGGCAATTCCAGCTCCTGGGAGCAGATCAGCAGGAACCCCTGACAAAGTGCCCTTCTGCTCCAGTTGTTTCTGGTGGTGGGACTGGAGGTTCTGCTGTTTCTCTGCTGGCTTTGACTTTACAGAGCTGCTGTAAAAGGTAAGAACTAAACAAAGGGTTTGTTCAGCAGTTTTTGCTCGGCTGAAATCCCCCCAAAAAGTGCATCATGTGCTCAAAAGAGGACTAATACCTTTATAATAAGGTGCTTTTTCATTCTGCTGGATTAAGCCCAGTCAGTTTGGAGGGAACTATTGAATTGTGTTTGGCTACAAGAAGCCCGAAAGGCAACACTTCAATATCTCCAATCCTCCAGGGGCTCCCTTTCTCATTTTCACTAAGTCCTAACATATTGGGGGAGCTGACCCGAATGGAAGTTGGATATTTAAGGTGGTCTTTGGGGATTCTTCACGGAGTAAAATTAAAATTCTTGAGGTTGGGCAACAGGAAATGTTGCTCTGTTTATAGATGGGTGAGGAAAACAAGGAAATGGATGTTTCTGACCCCTCCTTTCTGTGCCTCCATGGCCATTCTATTTCTGTAGCTGTGGCTGCATTACAGAAAACAGCCTTATCTACAAATAACAACAAAAGAGGATCCCTCTCCTGAGCCCTGTAGTTACTGCACTCACTAACTGCTCCTACATGTGATTTGCTGTATTTTTTGTGTTTTCTCCAGGAGGATGCACCGGTATAAGCAGAAAAAAATACAGAGAAAGAGAGAAAAAACTCTGAGCAGGCATCAGAAAGGCTGTGATTTAGAGGGAAGGCTGAAACAGGAGCAGGATTGGAGCCACTGGGTTGACAATTAAACAAACCTGAAGGGAACTGGAAAGAGCTCTGGCGAGAAATCAGTGCCCAATAGCAACTCTTCCAAACTCTGTTCCTTCACAATACAGTGATTATAGTGATGGAAAACCTTTTAAAACTCAGCATGTCTTAAAAAATAAACAGGTGTGTTGATGTGGAGATCAGATCTCTGGCTGTAATTTAAAACAATCCAGAGGAATGTTTATTTCCTCTTAATTAAATAATATATATTATATAGATGTATTATGTAGTTATTTATCATATTGCTAATTGTTTCCAACCTAAAGCAACAATAAATTGTATTTTTGGGAGTCACTACCCCTACAAGGGTCCAAAAAATCGGTGGATTTTGGGAAGGTTTGGGAAGAGAAGAGAGAAGAGGAAGAGAAGAGGAAAGAGAAGAGAAGAGAAGAGAAGAGAAGAGAAGAGAAGAGAAGAGAAGAGAAGAGAAGAGAAGAGAAGAGAAGAGAAGAGAAGAGAAGAGAAGAGAAGAGAAGAGAAGAGAAGAGAAGAGAAGAGAAGAGAAGAGAAGAGAAGAGAAGAGAAAGAGAAGAGAAGAGAAGAGAAAGAGAAGAGAAGAGAAGAGAAGAGAAGAGAAGAGAAGAGAAGAGAAGAGGAAGAGAAGAGAAGAGAAGAGAAGAGAAGAGAAGAGAAGAGAAGAGAAGAGAAGAGAAGAGAAGAGAAGAGAAGAGAAGAGAAGAGAAGAGAAGAGAAGAGAAGAGAAGAGAAGAGAAGAGAAGAGAAGAGAGAAGAGGAGCAGTTTCAGATGCCTGACTTGTGCCTCATGAAGTTTTGTTGCCTGTAGCTTCTCCAGCCCTGTATAAATATCAACTGAGCTCTAAGTTGAAGGGATCAACTTTGTTACATTTATCCTGTTAAAAAAAAAAAAAAAAAAAGTAAATACATCCCTTTTGAAAATATCAAAGTGTCCCAAAATCACTGGGACACTCATTTCAGCACTCTGCCTGGCAGTTGATGTTGCTCAGCAGGTGGTATAAACCATTTCAACATCACTCCTCGGGGTTTTTTTTTTGTAAATTTGCAAAAAAAAAACAAACTAAAAATGAAGCGTAGCAACGCTTCCTTTCAGCGTAATAACCTTCTGGAAGGTTTAATTGGTTCTCAAGATCCCTTTGTTATTCCCCAGCCTTTCAGTTCTTCCCACAAACCCGCTCCATGCGTTACTTTTTCAAAGCTCTGTTGAAAGGGAGGAAAATGAGAATTCAGCAGTTCGCTACTTCATGCCCATTTAAAAGGTGGTTTTAATGTCTTAATAGAAAGAGAAGTATCTGGGGGATTATACAGGTGTTTTACAGTAGAGGAAATCAGGTGTTTGTGTTGTTTTCTATCATGTTTTAAAGGTCTTTAAACAGTGATTATTTGTGAACAGAGATCTGAGGTAAGTGTGAATATTCCTTGTTGGAGATGCATTAACAGGCATCATATTAATGCTGAAAGTTTCTTTTTGGAACAAGAATTTTTTCAGTTTTAACTTCAGAGCCTTTTTGCCTTTACTCTTGTTTTTCTCCTGAAAGAAAAGTGGGAGCTCCAGTGGGGATGAGATTTAATTATTAACTCTGTCAGCCCATGACTGTCTCTGCAATTCGGGTTTCTGTTGCTCTATAGTTCAGAAAATAATTAGGGACAGGGTAAATCTAAAACATTGCTGTCCAGATGGCTTTTACAGAGCTGTGCTGCACTTCTCAGGGGGAGGGAATGAAATCCTATAGGGATTAATATTAATATTCCATGAGGAATACATAGGAAAACCAGTCTAGGCTTCAGTGCTGAGCTCCAAAAACACCACTGTGTAGGAGTTACAATATTTACATTTGTGAACTCCTCACACTGCAATCAAAACCAAAGAAAGTAAGGAATTTTTAGGAAATGGGGAAAAGAATCCCAAAAGATGTAATGAGTGCACTTATAACTGTTTTGTCCCTGAATCTTAGGTATTATTAGGTACTCAAAAAAAAGAATAGGAGATCTAGAAAAGGAACACAGAAGGGCAGGAAGGATCAGCAAAGGTGAAGAGTGGGGAAAGAGGTGAGATTAAGATTTATAAATCATGAGTGGGATGCAGAAAATGAATATGGGATTATTGTTCACTCTCTGTCTTCCCTGATATACAGAATTATGAGTATGAATGGAAATGTCCTAGCCCCAAGGAAAAGAAACAAACACCCCATCCTCCCAAATCTGTATTTTTCCCATAAAAAAGTGTTTAAACAGCAGAAATTACATCAGTGGGTGCTTTCTGTCATGTCAGAAATGTCACTGCCTGAGTTCTGACACCTTCAGCCCAGTGCCAAACAAACAATTAACAGTGGAGCCAGACAAATAAAATCAAGCTTGATTAACAGCTAAAAATACCCCTGGCACCCTGAAGAGCTGGCATGTAATATGTATGGATTTCACAGTGTGGGGTAATACAGAGAGGCAGGAAAAGCACGTTTTGTAAATTAATGATTGATTCTACCTGATATAAGCACATTAAAAGATTATTATCTTGGCCCATAAAGGGCCAAAGTAATGGTACCATTAAATCTCGATGGAATAAAACATGTCCTTCCTATATTTTGTTCTTTTTGTTCTTTTTGTTTGTGTGTCTGTGAGTGGAGGAATAATTAGTTGCTCTGGGTTTTGTCCATGAGACTGCACCAGACACCCTGCTGGGCTGAGAGCCTCAGTAACCTGAGCAGGAGAAAATGACATCATTTGGGGTTTATTCACCAATCTTCTGTGGCATTTCTTGCAGGGTAACAGACAACATGTTTGATCCCTCCTAATCCCCATCAAAACCATCCTGCAGACAAAGGGATTCCATATGTTAATTTAGAACCTCTATAGGATGTACATTGAAGATCAGGAGGTACTTCTAAGCAATGTGGGTTTTAATGGCTGAAAGAGGGGATCAAACATTGGCTCACACCAGCGAAGGAATAATGCTCATGTACCTTCTAAATAGTTAATGCTGGAGCCAAAGAGTTGCTTAAACCCAACCTGAGAGATGTTTCAACTTGTTCTAAATAGCAGATATTGGAGCAGACTACGGTGCTAATTTTAGACTTTATTAGGTTTTTGGGACAAGTGAGAGTGCTGCAGAGTAGAAAAACCTCATTAAAACCAATGTTTTACATGTTCTACAAGCTCTTCCCCATTTAAGGAGAGAAAAGGAGTTGGTGTTTATCTGAACAGGGTCTGGATTTTCATTAGAAATAAAGCTTAATCCCCTGCTTGGAAAACTCAAGGTTAAAGATGCCAAATTTGGGGGGGATATAGGAAAGTCCCAAAGCACTATAAAATGGTGAGATGGGATGGCTCTGGAAGGCTGAGGAACCCTCAGGCTCTTCTTTTAAAGAACAGAACATTAAACTAAATTTCATGGATTTTTTTTTTTTTTCTCTGCCTGGCTGAAACAAAGATGATTTATCTTATTAAAGAAAATCTCCATGTACCTGTGGGGTAACACAGGATATTTAAAATATATCCATCCTGTTCCACAAATGTAGGAGAGAGGGCATCTTGTATTTTTGGGTGCTGAGAGCAGCCACAAGATTGCAGCACCTTCATCCACAGTGGATTCTGTACCTAAACCACATTGTCCTATGAGAAATCTTCAGAATACCCTTAGGACTGTGTGTAGAGCTCATTAATCAGGGGAAAAAAATTGCTGGTTTAGAAGAAATATATTTAATAATCGTGGAATGGGGTGGGTTGGAAGCGACCTCAAAGATCATCCACGTCCTTCTCCACTGAGACTTGCTGTGTGACTGTTCAACAACGTGGTAAATTTTGAGCAAAACCACTAAAAATGTAAAAAGAAAAGAGGAAAGGGAAGAGGAATTATTGACTGCAGCTCCAGCAGCTCTTTCCTCTGTACAGTATCACCCATTCATGATTAATATCCTCGACAGGGTCATCAAAACAATCCTTCAGGGCATGAGTGGAAACAGCAGCGTGTTCTGAGACACCATCTGTGGAAACACCTACAGGCATTTAATAAATAGATTTTTTGCTGCTGGCTTTTTAATTCCTTTCATGGAAGATGCACAGGCCGAATTTTTTGCACCTTGTGAGTCGTTCAAAAGCAGAGCTCTGTCAGCATCTGACAAATCAGCGGATTGCTTGCTGTACTCAGAGACTAAAATTACACAGCAACCCCAAGTTAACAAGTGAAACAGGTTTCCAAAGCTTTTGTCCCACACCAAAATGCCTCTTTTTGCTCCTTGCAATGACAATGGGTGGCCTTTATCCGAAATCTGCGTTTTTTTACAACTAATTAAGTCATAGCAATAAATTTCCATGTAGATGTCAGAGTTCTGTAACCCAACTGTGAAACCCAGTCAGCTGGCTTGTTTTTTTTTGGTGGAGAAAGCAGGAGGTATTTGTTGCTGTACATACAGATCAACCCCTCTGTGACAGCATCTGCTTGAATGAAGAGCATTAAATTACAGCAAGTGCAGAAAGAAGCCAAATAACAGCACAGGAAATGCTCCTGAGGAAAAAAGGGTTCAAAAGTCTTGCTGCTGGAAATGGAGCCATTCAGTTCTGCCTGGCCTAGGATGGTTTATTCATCCCAAACTGCTTCTTGAGGAAAATAAGGAAGATGTTAGACAATTAGGTTCCAAAAAGCTGAGACAAGAGGGAGTTGCTGGGGAAGCAGCTGCACTTGACAGCAATTCAGGGCTCACAGAAACAGCAGCAGCTCAGCTTCCCGTGGAAACAGGAGCTCACTGGGAACAGGGATTAAAGTTGAGGTCAACATCATATTTATTAATTTTATTGACTTTTCATGCTCTTTTTTTTCTCTGTGCTTTGCAACTGTACACGGAAGAACAAGGCTTTGAAGGTGCTGTTTGAATTATCCAAATCAACTTGCCCTTCAGAGACCCCTGCAGCGAGTGGATCCAGGGGGATTCAGTTAATCCAGACCTCTTCTCAACACAGGGAGCTGGGAACAGTGGTCAGAAACGGGTCCAAAATGACGGGGAGGCATGACCCTGTGCAGGTGGGGGCAGCTGGGTTTGAAAAGGCTGTGAAGCTCAGCCTGTCTCTGGCTGTGAACAACACATGGCCTGGAGAGCAGTTGGTGGCTGCTCTTAACATCTGAGCGGTGATTTTGCTGCAAACAGATTGTTTTGTCTGCAGAAGCTGCTGCAGTGAGACTGTGAGGCTGCAAAATACCATGGAGTTGCAATGCTGGGAGAGCCAGAGAAGGAAAGGGCAGAAATGCTTGTTAAAGCTCTTTATTTAGATGGTGAATGAGATGGTGATGAGATCCTGTGGTGGTATCTCAAGTGCCACTGCCTGTTCCTGTTCCTGCCTGTTCTTTCCTCAGTAAATGGGTTCTCCAGCATTGGAAACAGATGCCCTGGGAAGTGCTGGACCCACCATGACTCTTCTCCAAAGTGCATCACAAGAGGATGGCCACGAGTCAGAAAACTCCAGGAATCCAGGGATGGACAATACAATTACCAGGAGCAGCCACACCCTGGCACAGTCTCTCAGGCTCCAGAACCTCTATCCTTGAGGATACCCAGAGCTTTACCAGGCACAGCAATCTGTGGCAAAGGGACCTGCTCTGAGCAGGAGGTTGTTCTCCTACCCCCACAACTCATGTTTCCATGATTCTGCACTGACCCAAGTCCTCTTCACATCAAAATTTTGTCTCTTTACTTTTTAAGACAGGTTTGTTGGTATTTGACACATTTCAGTGTGTATAAAGTTTATGCTGCTGTATTTAAATGTGGAAACTAATGCATATAAAATGGCCCAAGAGGAAAATAGTTGGAGTTTAAGAAATGGCTCCAGGAGAGGCTTGAAGTAGTTAAGAAATGCTGCAGCCCAGGACAGCTGCTGGCTCTGACTTCCCAGTGGCTGACTCACAGCCCACCCCACTGAACACTGCATTACAGAATGGAGATTTCTTAAGAGAATAAAATTGCCAGGGGTTTATTATGCTGAGCTAGCAGGGTAACTATTGTGTCCTTCTGAATAGTGCCGTGATTTTAATCCAGAAGCACTGATTTGTGTTTGAGGAGCTCGTGTGGGAGGCTCCACATGAAAGCTGCTCCACAAAAACAGGAATGAGCCCAAAACTGAACAACACTGAAAATGGGGACATCCTGAACGCTTGCCTGGAGGTGAAAAAGGAACTGGAGTGGTTGGAGAAGAGATAGATAAGGGCAAAAAAAAAGGAGAACAGCCCAAATCCAGAGGAATTTACTTTATCTCTGATGGAAAAGTCCCAGCAGTTCCACCCTTTAATGAGCACTCTTCAGTAACTCTTGGCTAAGGGGCACTGTTGTGGTTGGGGATGGATGGGAGACCATTCCCAGCATTAGAAACTGCTTTTAGAACAAGAAAGCAGCATTTGCAATGGTTCTCCTAAAACTCCTAAGAATAACTAAGCTTGAAGCATGGCTGAGGTGTTCTCAGCTAATGAAAGACCTGCCTGACTTTGTGCTGATGAAGCTGAAGGCACCTACTCTGGACAGCACATGGAAAAGAACAACTCTTTTTGGAAAACCAGGTTTTATTTTGCACTTGGAGAGAGTTCTCCTGCAGCAGCAGAGCCCAGAGCAGCCCTTGGTGAAGATCACACAGGCAGTGCAGCTTCATGGCCATCTCCAGAGTGAGAGTGAAGAGAGACTTGGAGTAGGACCTCTCACTTTCCAGCTGCAGAGCAGTGAAGTTTCTCTTCTCTGTTTGAATCACAAACCATCCTGAACCCACAGAGGCTTCCTGTGGGCTTGTGCTGCTCCTGGAAACAGTCACTGATGGATGAGAATGCATTTTTCGTGGGAAAATTCTGTTGCACCAAATAGTTGGGAGGGGGGAACACCAAGAGGTGAACCTTAAAGAATACAAAATCCAGGGAATGTGACAGAAAACAGACCAAAACCATGGAATCAGGGAAGCACAGAAAGATATGGGTTGGAAGGGACCTCAAAGATCATCCAGTGCCACTCCCTGCCCTGGGCAGGGACACCTTCCACCAGCCCAGGATGCTCCAAGCCCCGTCCAACCTGGCCTGGGACACTTCCAGGGATCCAGGGGCAGCCACAGCTTCCCTGGGCACCCTGTGCCAGGGCACCACCATCCTCCCAGCCAAGAATTCCCTCCTAATATTCCCTCTGAATGTTCTCTCCTTCAGCTTAAGGCCATTCCTCCTTTTCCTGAACAGCAGAAGAGGCTCTTCCATCGCTCTTCTTCTCAGCCCACGTCCTGGAACACCTTTCTGCTCCTCTGAGAGCACCTTTTTTCCAGCCTGCCCTCAAATTTGGTGCCTCCAAAGCGAGCCCAGGCTGGCTCAGGTAAGTTATGTTGGCACTGACCTGTAAATCTTCCATGCTCTGGTTGGGTGTTTTATTGAAGGAGGGTTCTGCTTGGCTGTTCCTCACTCCACACACACAGAAGCTGAGAGGGGGAAAAAACAGTGGGAAAAACGCCGAAATATCCCCGAGCTGTCCAGAGCAAAATTACAGAATGAATCTATGGAGCTCAGATATCCTCTGGCTGAAACAAAATGGTTGTTGGAAAGCAGCATGTTTTATTCATCGTGCCGTATTTCAAGGCGGATTTTTTTAAAATATCGTTTTAATATTCCTACAGAGGCCTAACCCGGCACTTGAGCTTTCTGCATATGCTATCGCTTGGTTAAGAGTTATAAACCAAATACTGACACAGCAAAAGAAAAAAAACAAAACAACTATCAATTTCCCACCTGTGCTTGGCACTGGTGAGGCCACACCAAGGATTCCAAACATCCTGTGGATGTGGCACTCGGGGACATGGTTTGTGCTGGGGGAATGGTTGGGCTGGGTGATCTTTTCCAAACTAAACGATTCCACAATTCTACGACAAATAAACCCTGCTCAGTGCCCCTATAAAACCATATGTTAAGTTTTAGGATGACTATAAATATCTACCTGTTTTTCCCAGGCCCCTATTTTCCTCTTGCAGCATTAGCATAAGCGTTGGAAAGCGCTGCCTCCGAGAGTTTCTGGGGCCTGTTTGGGTGCTTTGTGTGAAATTATTCTAGCATGGCATTTGTAATTGCTCCTGTCAGGAAAATGGAAACCTTGCACATACCCAGTAATGTGCCTTGGAGAGCTTGTAACCTTGGAGATCCTCAAAAAGTACCTCTGGATAATGGAAAAGCTGCAGATAGCTCCTGAAATACTACTTTCATCCTCATGAAAGCTGAATTCCTTCCAGAGGTAACGTTTGCCCTTGGCAAAACAAATTTTGATCCAATAATGTTTATAAACAGCCCGGGACACCTGAAATCCTTCACGTCTGTCAGATGGCCCAGCACAGAACTTGCTGCTTTCAAGCGGGAAGAGAAACTAAGAAAAAAAAACCCTGCTGAGCACCCGAGGAAGGGAAGCAAAATGGGATCTTTTATTGTTTATGTTTGCATATGAAAATTGATTTCATTTTTTTCTGGAATTACAGTTTCCCATCTCATCCTGCCCTTTTCACAATTACAGCGGAACAAAATGGGCTTCTCTGCACAGACTGAGGAAGGATGTTCCTTGTCAGAGTGTTTGCAAAGGCTCTGCCAATTCTGAGGCTGCTCATCAACTTTTTATTAAGCTCAAAAAGCAGATTCTTTGTCACCTCCAATATCTTCATGGAAGCGTTGCCAGGAAGAGCCAACACAGAAAAGGAGCTCTGTGCTCTTACTGTTCCAAACCAGCAAGTTTGCAAAAAAATAGGAATAATTATATAAAAATGTAATAATTAATTTTTAAAAAATCATTAAATAAAATTAATTAAATACAAGTAAAGTAATAATTATTCCAGAATAGCTAAAAAAAAGTTGTATTCCCTCCCCTTCCCAAACCTTCCCTTCCCCTCTTTTTTCAATTCTTCTTCACAAAGAGCAACATGCCCAGATAATACCAATAATGATAATAATGCCAACAGCAATAATAATAATAACAACAGCAATAATGTTAATTTTGGTCTTTATTTTGTGATAATAAGAGAGCAGTGTATTTTAGCACTGTCCTTTCCTCACAGAGGAACCCCCAATGTTCCCCTTTCAGTCTTTAATTCACTCAGCTTCCTGTAATCATGAAGTCTAAGGAAGTTCCCCTACAAAGCACATTAGTGAAAATGGAATTAATTAAAGAAATTAGGCCTTTGTGGCACTAAGCATTCCATTTGCCAGCCTTGGTAATATTGCTGAAAAATGTATTATCAGTGTGAGGTTTTGGCTGGAATGGGGATTTCTGGGATTTGCCAGCAGCTGCACCCCAGGAGAAGCTGCTTTCCCAAATTCCACAGCAGGGCTGTCCTTTGGCAGCACTCCCTTCCTCCACTCAGCAGCACCAGGGCAGGAAGACTTGAGAAAATACATGTTTACTTTATGAAATTTATGCATTTCCTGCAATTTGTTTTAATTCCTGTAATTTTAACATATTATTCGTGGTTTAATTCATACCATTTTATAGAGATGTCAACAAGATTTTTGCCGTAAAAATCCAATCTCTAGACTTGATGACCATCAGCATGTGAATGAAAGGGGATTATCTTTATAGTAAAGATAGTTTTTATGAAGGTATTTTAGAAGTCAGTGAATCACAGCCTGGTTTGGGTTGGAAGGACCCTAAAAATCATCTCATTCCACCTCCTGCCCTGGGCAGGGACACCTTCCACCAGCCCAGGTTGCTCCAAGCTCCATCCAACCTGACCCTGAATATTTAATAAACCTCCACAGGTAAAACAGGTGCAATCCTAATGATTTGCTTGACCCCAAAGAGAAATATTAACACACTGGGTCGAAGAAAGACATTCAACCAGAGAATTTTTGAAACGTTTTTTCTGAATGCATTTTCTGAAAACATGAAATGAGGAGATTTTTAATAAGGCTGTAGATTGCACCCTAAAATTCTTCTCAAAATGAATCATCTCAAAAATACAATTATACAAATGTTTTACAAATGTTGTATCTCTTTAGGCAAAAGAGAGCAGTTAAGAGAAACCCAAATGTGAGGTTTTGTTTCTCTTTGTCTCACAGCATTTCCTTCTATCTTGTGCATGATTTGTCTCCACAGAAAGAAATGGCAACATATCAAAAAGTGGGGAAAAGACTGAGTTTCTTCTTAGGGAAATTTTGGGTTGAGGGGGCTGAGGGAGAAAAAGTGGGTCTGTTCTCAGGCTCTTTACTGAATAAAAATGGAACAACTCACAGGAATCTGAGCCTTCCTGAAGAAATTCCTGTTCCCCTGTGCTGACAATGGCTCAGGGCATCACTCTCTGCCAACTGGATTTTGCAGATGAGCAAATATTCCATTGGAAAGCTGAAGAAATACAATTTCATTCAGCAAAAGTCTGATCCCAAACTCCCAGCAATCAGTAGGAACCTCTTTCCACAAACTGTGGAGCAACACGACCAGTTTTGGGTCAACAGCAGTTGGGGTGGAAAAACCACTTTAAAAATAATGGTGCTGGCACTTGCTTGATGCTTTTCTAGCATAGTGTTGGGGTTTTTGGGCTTTTTTTTTTGGTAGAAAAAAGAAGAAATTATTTTTCAAGAATTGAAATATGGCAGAGCTTTGGCAGTGCAATGTCTGAGTTGCTCCCAACATCCATCCCAGCCAAGGCACTCATGGGCCATCTTGGAAACAAAAAAGGGGGAAAAAAGAGGCCATGAAATTTAAAAAAAATTGCTTTAAAGAGGGAAATAAAGCTGGGGAAAAGTCTGGAACCCTTGTGTGAGGGAACAGAGCAGGTCAGGCCATGACCTTCGTGCAGCCAGGGAGTTAAAAGCATTTTTATAAATAAAGACCAAATAATATCTTGGAATGGGACACACAGTCCCAGTGGAATGATCTCAGTTAACGTTGTCACTGATCCCTTGATGACATAAAGTTAATCTTCACCACGCTTGCTACAAGTTTGAGGTTTAAAAAAGGGATTTTTGAGTCAGACTTAACTTAGTTTTCCCAGGAAAGGCAAGGGGGTGGATGGCAGGTGCTTGGGGACCGAAATCCATTTTTCAGGTGTTACATATTAACAGCCTGTTTACTCAGCAGTCCCTTTCTGGGCGAGTTCCAAAGCTCCCAGAAATAACAATTTTCTTAAACACATATCTAATTAAGAAAATAGCAGATGTTTCAAAGTGAAGCTGCCACCAGCCCCAAACTCCTTGCATTGGCTAAACCTGCTCGAGCCACTCTCAATAAATACTTCATCAATCATAAAAACCCTGAGTGCAAGTTAATTTTGTTGGCTGCACGGATTTCCTCATGTGTTCTGTTGGTTTTTTTTTTTTAGCAGATTCAATTAGGCTGGTTGGTGTTTTTTTGCTGTTTCTCTAATTATTATTTTTCAAGCAGCCTTAGTTTGGTTGTACAAGTAGTTTCCTGCTTACACTTTAAATCCCTGGATAGGAAATACCTGGATTAAGTAGCTTCCTAATAAGCACTTAAATAACTGCCTTTAATTTTCCAAAGAAAAATTATTTGGAAACAGATCTTTTTATGTTTTCTGTAGCGTTGTGTATTGCAAATTTATCTGAAGTGGATGATCCCCAAAAGCTTGTAGGTCATGATGGGAATAAAAAGATGACAGGCAAGTAAATTAGAGGGACATTTGAGTTAAGCCACGTCACTCAACTCTGCAAAATTTGTCTGGCCTTTTCAGGACAACCACAAGACCCTTGTCTTTCCACCGAGATGAAGCAGGTTCCAAAATTTCCATGCAGGGAGGCCCAAATGTTCTCCTTTCTGCGTGTTACCAAGCTCTAATGAATTTCATTATTCTTTTTTTTAATTTCCATGCTCTTGCAGAAGAAGGGTCCCCAAATCATTAACTAATTTGATATGTCTGAAGCACCA
Organism: Myiozetetes cayanensis; assembly: GCF_022539395.1. Classification (NCBI taxonomy): domain Eukaryota; kingdom Metazoa; phylum Chordata; class Aves; order Passeriformes; family Tyrannidae; genus Myiozetetes; species Myiozetetes cayanensis. The sequence continues at coordinate 29,635,845 of NW_026086826.1, read as the reverse complement.
ATTGAATTCCTGGGTCCCTTGGCACCCTGAGCCATCTTGTTCAAACACCTCCTAACTTAGTTTCATAATTAGATGCACCCTGATTGATGGGGTTTTTTCTGTAGCACTTGCAGAGGGAAGGAAATCAACCTAATTGCTGTCAAAATTTAGCAGGTTTTAAGAGGAAAAGTCTTAACCAAATCAGTGATTTCTGAGAGGAAACAGAGCCCTGCTCTGACGCAGGGCAAGGTGGGGAAGGTCTTTCAGGTCCCGACTCCAACAATGAATTATTTTGGGAAGAAGAAATTAAGATGGCCATTGTTTGCTGTTTTATAAGAGCTGAGGTGTGAGGGACAACGTGCTAATTCATTCTAGTGGGCTAAAGCCCTGCTCTGAGGAGAAATCGGGATAATTGAGGCTTGAGCCAGGACACAGGCAGGAATTTATCTCATCAGGATGTCCCAGTCTGCCTCAAAATCTCCATTTCACTGAAAAAAACTTGTCTGCAGAGGTAGAGATGAGATATTGTTGTGTCACTGTAGAACATGAGTTGCTTTAGGAGTGAAATAATGGCATGACAATCACACTCAGGGGGCAGAATTGGTGCTATAAACTTAAAATAATTACTTTCCTGTGTGTGCAACTGGGCAAGAGCTTCAGGGTAAGGCCTCACAATGCATTTAAAGAAAACTGGAGCAGGTTTTGTGTTTCTCATGCTGTCCATCCATGAGCCTGGAGAGAGATCATGGATATGATCCAAATTCCCAAGTGCTTGAAATGGGTATGATCAAGTCAGATTTTTCTCGCAGTTTGGAGTGTTTTGGGAATAAATCTTATGCTAAATCAGCTGGAAAAATCCTAAGCCATCTATTTCTTTATATTGTCACCTGTGTGAGAGGTTTAATGTGTGGGAATAATTCAGGGCACTGAAGGTGTCAGTGGTTGTAGATTTACAGTTTGTGGGCACTGCTGAGGAGATTTAATTACAGGGCCTGGGGAATTATGGAAAGAGCAACTTTCTTCTGTCACTTTGGGAAAGTTTTGGAGACTTAACTTTGAGCTTGGCAGTGATTAACTTAGCAGCCCAGGGGTTTTGCTGGAGTTGTGCTCATGGTGGAGGTCACACCATCAGAGCAGGAAATTTAGGAAAGGCAAGCTTTCCTCTGATCTTGGAGGAATGGGGTTGTACCTAATTTTGGACACTTCCAGCAGCCCTGTTCCATCAGCCACATGCACCTGACTACTGGAGTTGACCCTTTGTGTTTTAGATTTTGGGGTTTTTAATGCTGGTTTTATGAAAATCTTGAAGAAACCCTGAGTTTGGCTTCGTAGGAAGCTTTGAGCAAGGCTCAGTGGGCAGCAATTCCAGACACACCTCAGGCTCAATCTGGGGCCAGGGCATCGTCCGTTCTGGGATTGTGCAGTGATGGGGCAGAAGAAGGATGAGAAATGGGGAGAGCTACGGCATTTGGGATGAAAAGGGGCCTCAGTTCTGTGCCCTCCACTTTAATGAAGGGGAATTTCCAGCCAGTCCCTGTCAGGAGAAATCAAACCAGTTGTTGATGTGCAAATTTGCCTCGCTAAGTAACAGACTCCTGTAACAGATGGATGCTCATTATATACTGATTGACACAGGTAAATCTGGTAAGGGTTGTCATCAGCTAAGACAGGGAGGTAAAGGAAATCTAGGGGGAAAATCTCTAAAATTTCCCCTCTATAGGGGAAATCTCTCATAATCTCTAAAATAGAGCAGGCAAACTTTTACCTGTGTGTTAATTTGCTTATTAATTGGTACAGAATGAGTATTTCTGAGTAGAAAAAGGAGGAGAGAAACTGAAACAGGAGCTTCAAACTCTGTAAAAGGATGCTGAGCAGGGTTGGACTCACTGATCCTTGTGGGTCCCTTCCAACCTGGAATATTCTGTGATTCTGTGAGTGATTTTCAGCTGTTAACCCACAGTTGTCACAAACTCACGAGTTACCAGGCAGGAGAGGTCCTGTGCAAATGCCCTGCCAAACAAAACAACACTAAAGCTTCCACTGCACGGTCCAAGTGCACCTGAAAACTCCTTTGGGTCCTGCTGACCTACATGGTTCATTATTTATCTTCTGACAGTGCTCATGTGGGGCCTTTCCCTGTCCCAGTGTCCCAGCCTTCCCCTCACAGATTCCAGCTCAGGGTCAGAAATTCCATGGGGAGCCAGCTGTGTCGTATTCCCATCAAACTCAACTCCAGCCTGGCCAAAATTCATTTCTATTAATATAATTCAGGTTTTATTAATGAGGTCTATTGAGGGAGGAGGTCTAAGCCACTGGACTGTGACTCAGATAATTTCTTAGTTTCTTCTGTGACCTTGGGCGAGTTGCTCGACGTCTGTGGCTGGAATTTTCTGAGACTCCAAAGAATTTGGAAGGATTGTTAAAGTAAAGATTGCTCTGGCTCATTGGCTCAAGTGAAAAAACCACTTGTGGCACAGTGAGGTTAGAGTTGTTGGGAAAAGAGGAAACCAAACAGAAACCTAAAGGAGGAATTAGATTCGTCTTAACAACTGAATTTTACTCCTAAGTTTACTTTCTGGCTTTTATTCCTTTTTATTCCATTTGGGAAATTTCTGGTCCAAACATCGGACTTTTATAAAAGTTAAAATATAACAAGAGAGTTTTTATTACCCCTGTTTCCTAGAACAAGCCATTTAACCTGAACAATATGATCATCTGTGACTTCATCTGCTTCCCAAAATGCTATTTTAAAAATAAACCCCTCAGTTTCAGTGACATGGTCTGATATATTTCATTATTATGTAATGAAATATTAATAAATATTTCATTCCACTTTTCCTTTCCTTGAGTTGGTCAGTTTTTAGAGACAGTGACAGCATGAAAATCTACAGCGTTTGCACAGCAAGTTTGGGATTTTCTGAGCCTTGGAGGGTTTTGTGTAATAAAAATAAATTTATGAAGTCTTTTTGTCTCACACCAAACTTGTGTCTTAGGTGACAGTGAAGGGGAAATAAATGACTGACTATCGAATAACCTTGTGAACAGAAAATGTTGGGAAAATCATTATTTATCAGATTTTTTTACTGAGATGGAGAGAAGCTCTTTCAGGTGTCTGTTTCCTGGCTTTTATCTGGTTCCAGGCACTGTTGGTTAATGATTATTAGTCAATTTGAGGCTTTTTTGTTCGTCTTGGTTTTGGGAAAAAAAACCCAATCTGCTAATGTGAAGCAAAATCCACACTCAGCCTTTCTGTCACTGAATAGTTTCCTTGGAATTTTCAAATATTAAGCACTTGCTTATCAAATGAATTTCTGGGAAGTACTGAAGGCTAATCCTCAGTGTTCACCCTTTAACGAGGTTTTTGACTTTAATGGAAGTGATTTTGTAGAGTAGAATGACAGACACATTGCAAAAGAGAAGCAAATTGAGGGATCCAGCGATTTTGGGGTGGTTTCCCAAGCACAGTGCCTCGGGTTTGCTCGTGGAAAAGCTCCAGGCACATCTGAAACAGCTGGAAAGAAACATTTAAGCAGGTTGTGCTGTGAATAAATCACCTGGTGCTTGCAGCAGGGGTGAAATATGGGACAGCTCCGTGGTGTGGGACGTGGCATCAGAGTCTCCAGGGAGGATGTGAATTGGACTTGGCTTTAACCTCTCCTCACATCCAAACAGTTTAGTGAGAGGTCACTTCAGGGGTCCTCTCCAGCACCCCGACATGCCCGAGTGTTGTCAGACAGGCTATAAATTGCACTGCTCCAATTATCCAGGCCCCAGGAGGAATAATGCCGTGGTAAATAAAGGTCTCTGGAGGTTTGTAGCAGCTCAGGGAGTGCCAGTGTCACCCCCCAGATCCGGCTGGATGGGGACATTTTAACATCTACAGGCACTTTAACTGCAGCTTTCCCAGGAGATGCTGCTGTTGTAGATCCTCGCCCTGCCAGTGTCTCCCAGGAATTCAGAGCAGTGCTGATGTGAATTGGTTGAGAATGTAATTTTCCCCTCTCCTTAACATGACACATAAAATCCACTTCAGTACCCGGCCAAGTCAACCTGCCTTGCACAGAACCCCCTCAGCAGCTCAGGGCCACTTGGGAGTACAAGTGCAGAGCTTCCCAGGAGAAAGCTGGGCACCTTTCTTCTCAGATTATCGACTCTGACAATTGCCAGACATTTTTTGGAGTTTACAGTCGGTGGGTGCCAACATTCCCTGTGCAGGGAGTCCTAAAAAACCAACAAAATAAAATAAAAGAACTTTGGACTTGATGGAAACTGAGGATGTGGGTGGGAGCTGTTTGGGATACTGTTTATTTTCTAGCCCTCCAGCACTGAGGAATCAGAACCACAGAACATCCTGAGCTGGGAGGGACCCATCAGGATCATTGAATTCCAGGCCCCCCTTCCCTTGGCACCACTTTCCAGCCTCTCATCCCAGCCTTATCTTCTCTATTTTCTTCTGGACGTGGTGTGACTTTGCTGGGAAAAAGTGCTTTACAGGGCATAAATATTTAAAGAGGCGTTTAATAACTGCAGTAAAACACGGGTGTGTGGTAATCCCCAAGCTGTAAAAAGCTCCAAACCCCACCTTGTGTCCCTTGCCATCATCCAAGCCACCCCTGACCTGTGAGTGCACTGCCTACACCACTGATTGTGCTGTGTATCCTCTGCACTGCTGTTTTGTTACCCAGAGGAAGCAGGAGTTTTAAATAGATCCTTGGACACTAATTACAGAGAGCAGAGTAGAAACTCTGCCTCGATAATGTTCTCAGTAATTGTCCTTTATGACATTATAAATCTGATTTCTTTTATTTCCCCCAGCTTTTATATCCGCGCCTGTTCCTCCGTGAAACCGTGGAGTTTGTTTAAAATTAGCTGCAGTTTTATTAATGGCACTCAACACTTCCAGTAATGGGTGTATCATGTAAATCTTGTAAAGAGCTTAATGTGACACAGCTTCTTGTTTAGATGTGCGTGGTGATAAATTAGAGAGGAGCTCATAAATCAGGGAGCAGAATGGGAGGGAGCTGGCAAAGTTTCAGGGTAGTGAAGGGAGTGATGTGCCACCACAGGACCGTGAATAACCTTCGTGTCTTTGCTGGTTACTCCCCCAAATCCTCCTAATTTGGTGAACTTTTATTTCTTCCACCAGCAGTTGTTGGGTTTGCGTCCAAAGGAGCAGGAAGGAAAGTACCTGCAGGCTGGGAGTGTCCCAGGCCAGGCTCGACGGGGCTTGGAGCACCCTGGGCCGGTGGAAGGTGGCACTGGGAGGGCTTTAAGGTCCCTCCCAACCCAAACCCAGCCTGTCCTGGGACACTTGCAGGGCAGGACAAGCTGTGGGCACATCCAGCACTTTGGGCCATGCAGTGACTCAGCTGGAGCTGCACTTTGGGTTACCTGTGTTTGGGATTCACAGGCTCTCTGAAAGGCATGAAGGAAAATTCCACCCAGAGAGGGAACTGTCAGAGTCAAGACAGTCCAACCATTACATTTCCTTCAATTCTAAGCAGTTCTTTTATTTTATAGAAAGTTCTGGTCTTTGATATACTGCAGTTTTTACCTTTGCTGTATCTTCAGCTCTTGAAAGAATTCAGTTTGTGTCAGTGAGCTGTGACATCTTTTCTTTCTCCTCCAAGAAGTGGCTTTGTTTTAATCATCGGCTGACTGGTGGTGAGACCCCTGAACACACACAAGTTCTTCACTGCAGCAGAAACAAAAGTTGGGTACTTAAAAACTCAGTTTAAAGTCTTTTGGTAAACGAAAGTTCACTCTAAAAACTGCAAAACAAAGTAAAAACCGAACCCATTAGGCTGCCACAGGTATTGCTGTTTCTATTGCTGTGTGATCTTCGTTGTCAGCAAAAGTATAAATACTTTTGGGAGACCCAAATTCTGCTTTCAAAGCTCACACAAATCCATGATTTGTGTTATTAGCCATTCTTGCTGACCCATAAGCTCTGTGGACTGGGGTTTTTTATGCCCTGCCATAGGGGGGGAATCAGTAATTTTAAATATATTAAATGGAAGTGATTGATCTATTCTAGAAATATAAAATAATAATGTTTGAAGTGACAGGGAAATCTGTGGGAAGTTCTGAATGATAGTATATACTCATGTTTAAATATATTATGACAATCCCTCTTTAAAAATCAAACTGCAGCTCTAAATCATGTTCTGATAGCGCTTATTATCTGGAATTATGCTGAATTATGAACAGCCATTGCCTGGTATGTGGATATAGATATATATGGGGTTTAATTCTGCCATTTTTTAGCACTGGTCAGTGTTTGGAGATATTTCAGTCAGAACTGTGTTCAAATGTCTGGCAGAAACCCCTGCCCTTATTTCCTGTAGATCATTGCATATCCAAAGCACAGATTTGTGCCCTAAAAATCTATGGATTGTCCTAAAACTTGACTGGCTGAAGTTTGAAACCTTGCCTTAAGGATATGGATGCCCAGCTCTCATTAATTTTAATTCGATTAATTAATTTGGTTGCTCATTTCCCATTTTAATTTCAGTGGCAATTGGGCATCCAAATCCCATAGGCAGGTTTAAAAATACCAGCCAGAAGATAATGAACATCCAAGGGAAGAGAATTCCAGGGCAGGTTGGAACCTCTCAGCTGCAAAAGTTCATTTCAAGGGCCACTTCGCTGCTTTGCATGGTCAGGAGTAGGAATCTCCCAGGAAAAACATGGATCTGACAGTTCTTCCAGAGTCAGCTTTCTTGCAGGAGAAAAACACTGTGAAAATGTTCATTTTTTTCAAGCACCTTTCATGTTCCTCAACTTTTATTTCATGGGAAATTTCAAAAGATGAATAATAAACAGTCTGTTTCCTTCTGTTGTTGTATCTAACATCTTTCATAAACAAATATTCAGCACTTGTTGACAAATTTAAAGCCGGTGACCGAGTCAAGAGGAGCTATTAGGAGTCTTAACTCTCTGAATCTCTTTTGTCTATTTTTAGATTTTGTGGAAAACAATATTCCTTTTTCTTTTCATTTCCCAAATTGCAGCCTCTTTTGTGTACAACAGTGGAGAAATTCAAGTTCTCAATTAGCAATTGAAAAAAGAAGAGCAGTTTAAATGGCAAAATAAGCAATTTGAACCTCCATTAATTAATTTTATCATTACTTCTTTTTTTTAAAAAAAGCAGTTTAGTTTCACAGGGGAAAATGTCACTTAATCATGCTACATTTAATTGGAACAAATAATTAGAGTGAAATATTAATCATTATGCACTGAAGGGCCATTTAGGATGTAATCAGTGTGGATGGAAGCAGGGCTGGTTCCTGCCTTCCTTCTGGCTGTAACCTGGATCAGGTGTATTTCCCAGGAATACATGTCCAACATCTGTACCTATTCTAAAGCTGGAAAATAAAATCCCACATAACTAAGCCCTTGTGTAGGAAAATTCCCATTGTGGGGGCCGGGAAGGGACATCAGGATGGAGTTTCTAAAGCCTGTATTGTCGGCATCCTTCATCAAGTGAATCCCACGGGGATTTTTGCCCCTGAATTCCATGGAAAGCAGAGTTTGCCAGTGCCAAGAGCTTCCAAACAATCAGCCTGGGGCAGGGGAAGAGCCTCATCACTGTGATTGCATCGCTGGGTTTTTGCTGCATCCATCAGTTCCCACTTCAAAGCCCCGCAATTGTTAAACTGCAATGAAGATGGATTTGTTGTTCTGGGTGGCTTAGACAACTATTAATTATGCAGGCACATAATATTTAATTATCTCGAGCAAGTGTGGCAATTTTCTGGAATCAGAGATGGATTATTCCATTCAGATCCCAGCGACTGGACTTTATGGCTGTTTGTCAGTTTGTAATTAGCCTTGAATCTCCAGCCATGGTGTGAAGTTTTGAAATCCCTTGGAAGTCCTGCAAGCTGAGGAGTCTCTCGTGGCACAGATGTGCTCCTCCTGGATGCCCACAGGGAGTCTGAGTCTAGGGATTTCATTCCTAACTTCTTCCAAGCTCCTGTTTGCCTCACCTTGTGTCCTTCTAGGCTAAGATTCCAAAGTATTCCCTCTCTGCGTTCCTGTTTAATAAAATTCGAAATGTTCCAATAAAGCAGGCCCCAAAACAAGAGCATGTTTTGTAAATACAGGCTACAGACTTTCACCTGAGCATAGCACCTGATGAGCTTAATGAGCTTAATGAGCTCATCAAGTGTTATGCTCAGGTGAAAGTCTTGATGAGCTTAATGAGCTTAATGATCTCCCGAGCTTGGGCATAAATGAAAACAAAGTTCCTTTTGCTTACAAGGAGTGCTCAGGAAGAAGTGATCTCTGTTTGTTGTAAAAAGGAAGGGTTAGGCTGGATATTTGGAAAATGTTCTTCCCCCTTTTGCTCCCTGGTGTCCCAGGTGTTTCCTACTCCTCTGGAGAGCTGTGGCTGAGCGTTTCTCCCGGGATCTTGGCAGCTTGCAGCCAAGGTGTGAGCAGAAAACGTGTGAGAGGAGGGGAGTGGGAAGGGAGAAAGCTCATCTGAGCTCTTTGTGAGAAGCTTTGGAGTTCAGCCTTTCTGTCAGGTTCCTTTGACAGGAGTCAGGACTCTCTGGATGGATAAAAGAGGAGAGAAGAAAAAAGCAAGACCGAGGCAATTTGGGATGGTACCCAGTGTGTCTGAGTGTGAGACGCCATTCAAAGGACACATTTAATTTAAGCAGCGGTTCTGTGCAGTGTATTAACCTTTCCACCCTCCCCACCCCCATGCTGAGCACTAACTGTCTTGTCTTGGCTTTTTTCAGAAATATCTGTGCAGCTCTGCTGCACCATCTTTAATCTCTTTGAAGGAGAGGTGTCCCCGATGTTACCTCTTTGGAATCGTGCTAATCCACCTGCTCTGTCCCCCAGTCAGGAAGGTAAATACGGACTGTAAATGGGGTTAATAGGAGAAAAGCAGGGAGGGGGGAGGATGGAGCAGCAGGAGGCAGCTGGGCTGGCAGCAGGAAGGATGGCAATGATGGAATTAGCAGGGCAAAAGGAGCTTGAGGGAACCTGGGGGTCTGTGGGTCAGACATTGTGCCAGTGGAAATGTCACAGGTGTGCTGGCTTTGGTGGCTCTGTGCCCGTTTATTCCAGCAGGAAGGTTAGGGATGCTCTCCAGTACTGCTTAATTAGAGCTGGTACCTCAGGCTCCTATCTGTGCATGGGAATGACCCCTGGTTTATATTCCCTTCTTTTCTTGTCTGGTCTCTGACCTGGCTTTTGTAAAGCCTCCTGAAACATTTGCTGCCTTTATCTGCTGAGTTTGGCTTGGTCAAGACTTAAAAAAAAAATACCCTCTCTCGTTGAGTATTTGAATAACTGAGTTTTACTTCGGATAAACTGGGCTTCAAAATGAATTTCCATGTCTTTTTTTTTTTTTTATTAAATTACTGGTGGTTTCCATTTACCCTTTCAGCTAAGCTGTAAAAAAAACCCAGAAAATCCTCATTTGCTGAAGCTTGGCAAAACTTTTTTTGCCACTAAAATGCTGTGTTGCCAAGCAGAAAGCTCCACTCCTGTCACAACTCTTCCCCTGTGCAGGGAAGGGACCAAAACCTTCATGTGTTACAACAATTACAAATAACTTCAGTTGTTTCTACACTGTGCATATGGAACTTCACAGCTACTCCTTTCCAGTGTAAAGAGTGAAAAAGAAGCTGGGAAATCGATGTACCAACGACCTAACCATTATGTTTGTGACCATGATATTGGGAGTGTGTTGAAATTATGGCAGCAGAGCTCACAGTCTGGAATAATTTCTATAATGCATTTTAGGAACTGGTGGAACAGTTTCAAAGAGGGAACCAGAAAAAAAAAACTGGCTTGATGTATTTTGGAGCAGCTGCAGTTCCCTCTGAGTTGGTGTAATAGATAAGTTCAGACACTTCACTCCTGAAAAAGTGGGCCATGAGAGGTTTTTTTAAGGGGCTCCACCACAGAGCCTGCTCTCCATGACAAATAGGGTTGCTGGTTTACAGCAAAGCCAGAGATGACAAACACTGACAGCACTGCCCCCCAAAAAAGACCAAGCTGTGTAATTTACTGTGGGTCACCCTTTGGAACGGTGTAAAGTTCCATCCAGAGCTGTCACCTGCACAGATTGAGTGACCTCCTGCGATAGGAAAGGTTATGAAATAAAGAAATGTATCTCACCACTCATTAATCTTCAGCCAAAACAGCCCCGAGTGTTCCTGACTGCTGTTTGCAGGGACCAAAAAAAGTACGAGAGCAAACAGTTCTGTGGAAGTTTTGGGGGGGGAAATAAACCAGTATTTTTGTAAAAAAAAAAAAAAGACTTTGTATCTTCTTTGTGAGACGGAGGGACTTTGATCTTTAACTACTTACAAATGAACCCAAATCGAGTTTGGGGCTTTCTGAAGTTTGCATGAGCGATTTGCATTTCAAAAGGCCCCCGCAGTAAACACCCCGTTAAGGTCCCAAAAGTCTTCTAAGGAGATGATTAACTTGAGAAATCCTTTGTTAATAATTAGTGGGGCTGACTCCTGGGTGAAATCACAGATGGGAGGAAAAATTCGTGTATTATCATGCACTGGGTTGTAGACTTTGAAATCAGTTTCCCTTTTAAATCACGATTAAGTATGTGAGGGAACCTTTACATTTGAGTTCAGAGAAATGTAAAGAAACCACCTGAATAACGTTTCACAGCGTTACAAAAATGTGCTTTGCTTTTCTGTGAGCTCTGTAGAGCCACAGGAATTAATAAGCAATGCAATATTGTTTTTATACCGTCAATGGATCAAAATTCTTCTTAAACACTGTGAGTCATAGAACCTTGAAATCCAACTTTTGACCAGGTACCACCTTAGCCACTAAACCATAATGACAAAGTGCCACCTTTACTTGTTTTTTGAACACTTCCAGGGATGGGGACCCCACCACCTCATGGGCAGCCCCTTCCAGTGCTTAACCACTCTTTGAGTGAAGAAATTTTCCCTAAAAATCAAAATAAATCAGGGCAACCCAAAATTAACCTCCACCCAAAGGGGTAAGTCCTTTCCACGTGGGAGAGCTTCCCTAGGTGGGGGGACACGGGTGGGGTGGGGTGAGACTCTGAGTGTCCTCTAGACCAGCCCTGTCACTGGGAGCAGTTCCAGTCACAGGGGGCTCCTCAGTGCCTTTCCTGCTCCAGCCAGGGATATCTGCAAGGAGGGAGATCTCCCAGAGACGGAGATCTCTCAGGGTTGGGGATGTCCCAGGGGATGGAGATCTCCCAGGGATGCAGATCTCTGAGGGATGGAGATCTCTGAGGGATGCAGATCTCCCAGGGATGGAGATCTCTGAGGGATGCAGATCTCCCAGGGATGGAGATCTCTGAGGGATGCAGATCTCCCAGGGATGGAGATCTCCTCTGAGGGATGCAGATCTCCCAGGGATGGAGAGCTCCCAGGAACCTGCCCCTGCTCCCAGGAGATGTTTTGGGAATGTTTGGCAGCAGAGGGGATCAGCTCTGTGGCAAAGGCACACCGGGTTTCATTTCCTTCCTCCTCTGCCTGAGGTATCAACACAAGACGTGAACCTCTTCATTTGGCTGATGTGAATCATCATGACATCTCTAAAATCACTTTTATGCTATTTATTGTTATTTCAGCTGAGGTTCTGGTCCAGCTTTCATTTCCCACTGGGGCAAATACAGCTGCAGGCCAAGCTGTGTCACATGTACCTCGCTGCCTGATGAAAACGGGGACCAAAATCCTCTTTTTCTCATTTTTCATGTTGCTTTCCTTCCCAACAGAGCCACACTCATTTCCTGGGAAAGAACTTGAGAAAGAAATGTTTTTATTTTGGATTAGGCACCTAAAAATCATTCAAATAATAAATAGCATCTCACACGGACTAGAATATGCACCACAGTTCTGTGACAACTGAGAGGGGAAAAAAAGCTGCAATGTGAAGTTGGAAAGGGCACTGAGGGGAATTCCAGAGGTCATCTTGTTTATCCATCATTCCTACACCAGAAGGATAAACAAAGGAAAATGAGGGGGAGCCCCCAGGGGGCTGCTGGTGCCCTCAGGGACATGGTGGGTTTAATGTTTCTGTCAGCTGGACTGTAAGAAGAATTGGAATGAAAAAGAAAGAAAAACAATTTCCTCCTCCTTAATTTGTGGGGATGATGCTATTTTGTGGAGGTCATTTTGCATGAATTATTCTGCAAAATAAAGATAATAATAATAACAATAAAGATAATAATAATAATAATAATAATAATAATAATAATAGATTTTTGTTTCTGTAATGCTCTCAGACACATGGTGGGATTGTTGAGGTGTCCTGTGCAGAACCAGGAGTTGAACTCGATGATCCTTTGGGGTCCCTTCCAGCTCAGGATGTTCTGTGATTCCATGAAATACATTTCATGCCAGGATTTTTTTAATCCCCCTTTGAGCTGGTATGGGGGTTTTACCTATAGCTGATTAGCTCTACCTACAATTTGCATGGAATGAGGATAAGGATGGGAAAGGTCATTGCCACTCAGCCCATCACTTCTTTCCTGAATCAAATCCTTTCTCCTTCACCCTATTCCAGCTGTTTAGAGGTTGTTGTACATCCATGTTTTTTGCATGAAGTCTGGCTTGTTCCTCTGTGAATTGTCTGAATCATGGAATCACAGAATATCCTGAGTTGGAAGGGACCCGAAAGGACCATCTCCCTGCATCACTGGGGGACAGGAGGGACAGCCTGGGGATGAGGGAGGGGTGGGGGAAGGTGTTTTTAAGATCAGTTTTGTTTCTCATTCCCCTGCTCTGATCCTGTCAGTAATAAATTCAATAATTACCCCCACTTTGAGTCTGTTCTGCCCGTGATTGGTGAGTGACCTCTCTTAGTCCTTAACTCCTGAACCCTCGGTTGCATTTTCTCTCCTCTGCCCAGTTGCAGGGGGTGGATTTCTGATGTCCAGCCAGGGCCAACCCAGCACACAGGGGTTTGTAAATGGCAGCAGACAGACAAACAGCTCACATTGTCACTTGTCAGGATCTCAGGTCCCCCAGCTCTTCTTGAGATCATCCGCTGCCTGAGCGAGAGTTTCCAGTTGGGTTAATCACTGCTCAGCACAGCCACGTGCTCTGCTCTGCTAAGTGAGCCATCTGCTCTGCCTTTTCAGCTTGGTTGGCCCTTCCAGAGCGAATTATTTCAGAATTAGGGCTGCAAAGAGATCGTGGAGCTCCTGTGGAATCGTGGCTGGCTCCTTCCAGTGGTCCTGTTCCTGCAGGTTGTGTTTGCAGCCCATATTCCATTGCCACGCTCTCCTGGAGTGTCCCATGGACCAGCAGCCTGACAGATGCATTGACAGCCACTTGTTCTCCCTGCATCCAGCTGGGTAGTGGTTAAATGGTTCCAGACCATTGAAATCCCTCATGCCATGAAGAACAATCATGTCTGGACTTCTCAGCTGGAAACTTGGGGCCACTTCCATTTGAATGCCCTGAAAAGTCAGTCTCCCTGCAGGTTTAGTGTGTATTTGTTAGACCTGATGGACGTGATTTTATAAGTGTATTCTGTCACATCACTTTTGCCTTTCCAGAGCACTTTGCAATCTGAGGCTTCCCTGGTGTGATGTATATGGCAGGGGGCTGGAAGGAAATGATGTTTGAGGTCCCTTCCAACCCAGAGTGCTCAGTGATTCCTGATGTATTTGTGAGCCAGCACAGGGGGGGTGCAGGCACAAGCACAAAGCCACAAGTGCCAAAAGTGAATTAATTTTCATTACCTCACCAACCAGGGGGTCCCTGAAGCAGCACCAGGGCAGACACACAAATGGGGACGGGGGAGGATACCCAAACCTGCTGTTTTTAGCAGGAATTTAGCACTGTGTGCTTGGATCTTCCCCTCCCAGCAAGGCAGGAACCTCCATCATGTTCTGTGTGGTGCCTTTAAGTCTACATTATCTAAACACAGTTGTTCTGCTTGGTCAACACATAAGGACAAAGAAAAATCAGGAAGATATTCACGTGCTCCAACACTCAAAAATCAGGATGATATTTGTGTCTTACAACTCACTTGAGAGTGTTTACAATTCTTGCCAATCTTCTGTGATTTTCAAGCAGCAGAGCAAGACATCTTTAGCTGGGAAGTATCACAAGTTTTCCTGTTAAACCTAAATAGATTCTCTTTTTTTTTTTTACAGCCTGGAACACTGTGTTTTTCTGGAATAAGATAAATAGGCTGTAAAACACTAAACAAGACTCCAAACACTATTTATCACCTCGTGTCACAGCAGATATATTGCTAGTGGCCACTTATTAGAATCTTTGAGCTTATGCAGCAAAAATAAGGGAAAATGGAATAAATATAGCTGGAGGGCTTTCCTTTTGGAAAGGGATAATCTGCAGTAATTGGCTGTGTATTTAAAGAAGGTTCCCTCAGGTATGACTGGTATAAAAATAATATTCATGAACCTCTCTCTGAAACCTCTTCTCAGGTACCGACAGAATCAAAATAGTCCATTAATTCAATAATAGCTGATTTAATAGGGTTCTATTGGTGTTTCTCATTACTTGTAGGTCCTGGAAATGGTTTCATCTCAGACAGGGCAAGAAGGCAGTCCTGAGGCCCAAGTTTTGAAAACCACACATAAAATGCTTTATTTAGGGATATTTCCCTGGGTGAATTAAGCAGTGAGCTCATCCAGGCGTGATAAACATGTATCCTATATGTCCTATCCTTATCCACACTTTATTCTGACTTTAAATGGGAGGAACTGAGGAGGAAAAAATCCAGGAGCTGCCCCAGGGATCCAGGAGATGCCTGGAGGGTCCAAGAGCTGCCCTGAGAATCCAGGAGCTGCCCAGTTGATCCTGCTCAGAGGATCCAGGAGCTGCCCAGAGGAGAGAAGGAAATGGAGAAGCCTGTGGAGAGGGCTGAGGGCTGGGAGGTGCTGGTTCAATTTATCTTAATTTCTTACTGTCCAGAGCTATTTTAATTGGCAGTAAATGACTTTTCCCTAGGTGGGGTCTGACAGTGATGATCTCCCTGCCCCAGGGGTGAGGGGAGCGAGGCCAGCATGGAGCAACCTCCCAGAGGATCCAGGAGATGCCTGGAGCATCCAGGAGCTGTCCAGTGATCCAGGAGCTGACCAATGATTCAGGAGCTGTCCAGTGATCCAGGAGCTGTCCAGTGATCCAGGAGCTGTCCAGTGATCCAGGAGCTGTCCAGTGGTCCAGGAGCTATCCAATGATCCAGGAGCTGTCCAGTGGTCCAGGAGCTGTCCAATGATCCAGGAGCTGTCCAGTGATCCAGGAGCTGCCCGGTGGATCTAGTAGGCTGGACACTCATCCCAATCTTCTCATCTTTTCTCATGATCACAGCTCAAGGAGTCCAGCCTGTGCAAGAGCACTTTGTAGCAGAAACCAATATGTTATAGCAGAGCCCTGCAAGGAAGGCTGGAACAGGAACAGGAATTTGCCCAGAAATGCAGCAGGCAGTGAAATATTAATGAGCATTTGAAATCTGACCCCTTCAGCCAGTGCAACAGGCATTGCCAAGCTTACAGCTTCACTTAATACAACTTCAGAGCTGACCTGAAGGGATCCTGACCAGAATCACATCAAAAATCAGCTTCAGCCCAGACCTCACTGCAATTCACTGCATTTCAGTAGCCCTTTTATGAGATTAATCAGTTCTGGTATTCTCAGATAAAAGATACCACGAGGAAAAAGCACACTTGAAAGGGTTTTCAGTGTTTTATTTATAATCACTTTGGAAAGGAAACCTGTTGGATTAAACTGAACTGGAAAAGACTCTGAAATACTCCAGGCCTTAGTGGGTGTTTGGTCTACAAGTCCAGAGCACAGCTGGTCCAAGATAAAACTCCCAGCGAGTTTTAAGTCCTGATCACCAACTGGTGATGTAATTCAGGCAGAGGTGGGAAGGTGAGGGAACTGGGAACAGAGAATTGTCCTTTTTTAGCTCAATCCCTTCCCTGTGGACTGTGTTGAAAAGCATGTGCTGAGTCTGCCTTGAAACTTTCCCTACTCCCCCCACCTGTAAATCACCAGCAATGCCAGGGGTGCAAGGACACCAACAGCAGGAGGATTCCTCCTAAAGTGTGCCCTAAAAGGCCTTCAAGAGATGTTTTGTCAAGGGCTCTCTAATTATTTTCGGTTAAAACTTGCCCTGCAGTCAACGATAACATCAATGTGTTCTGTTACTATTAAATCCCAGAGGAAAAAAAAAATAAAGGTGTTACTTTCTAACCTGCTCAATGTTCAGAAAAGCAAATACTGTTGTTCTCTGTTAAATTGGTGTTTCTTCATAAAATACAAAGTTGCTTTGGTCGGTTGGGTTCCAAGTACACATGTTCATGTGTCTATTAAAATAAAGTGGATGTGATAAGAACACAATATCAATTTACTTTATCTTTTTATTCTCCTAGGTAATACTCTCTCCTCTTGTTCTAGCTGCATATTATAGCCCCCAAAATTGCCTGGAAAGAATATATTTATGGCTCCAAGGTGAGTTTAGTGATGTTTTCTCTGCAAGTTTAATTCTCTCCCTCTGCCTGCATCTATTACAGTCCTCAGTTGTTTCACAATTGAATATTTTCCTTCTCACAAGCCTTTTTTTTTTCCCCATCCCAGCACTATAAGAGTAGAACCAGCTCTCTTTTTTATTTTATTTTATTTTATTTTTAAATTGTTTGGACTGAATTGAAAGTACTTCTGGAGTGGTATGGGGGGATGAGTGACTGGCACGGTGCTTGCACAGTAGGTACAGCTGGGCAGCCAGCCAGGGACAGGCTGTGCTGAGGAAAAAAAATAGATGAGAAACAGAAACATTCAGAAATTCGAAGAGATGCTCAAGGCCCACCCTCCTGCCAGACTTCAGATTGTCACTGTAAATAGGTAGGCATTTTGAGCCTCCAAAATGAGCTGAGAGAATGCAGGAGGCTGGAGGGAAGAATTTGCCCCTGAGGTGCTCCCAGTCCCACACCAGCACCAGCCTGGACAGCTGAATGCTCTGCAGGGACATGGAGAGCAGAGATTTCTCTTTCAACCAGACCTACTCCTGCTGGCTTTGGCTGGGGGAGAGTTAATTTTGCTCCCAGAGGTCTGTGTGGGGCAGTGTTTGGGATCTGTGCTGTGCTGGGAACACAGGGATGTTGCTTGCACAGATCCCAGGCCTTTTCTGCTCCTCACCCACCCCACCAGGGAGATGCTGGGAGGGGAAAAACAGCTGGGACAGATGCAACTCAAGAGAAATTCCAGACCCTATGGCATTTAAAACTGGTCTAAGGAGGAGGAAGAGAGGGACATTTGCACTTCTGGCTTCCATCTGCCTCTCAAGCTGACTAAACAGAAGGTAAAGACTGGCAAGCAGAGAAGATCTTGAAGTGAAGCCTTCTGGTGTCTGGGATTTCCTGATGGCAGAAGGAAGACATTTCCCCTCCTATTTTCCAGGTTTAAGTTCCTTCCAGCGTGTCCTGCCTGACGCTGCCAGCACTCCTGTGTGCTGTCACCTGGCTCTCCTGCACGTTTAGTGGCCATTCTCAGCCTCATTGCAGTTTGTGCCAGGGCTGTAGGTGATGATTCTTCATGACATGTGTGGCCAACACAGTTGGCATTTAGGGCTGCTCACAGTTAGTGACTGGAGAAAGGAAGGGGGAATTTTTTGGCAATGAAGAAAGAAGAGAAGGAGACCAGCTGGTTGTGCCAAGGGTCATGACTAGGGGATTAAATTCCTGGAAGAAAGGACAGGCATATATAATTCACTGTCCTCCCTGGAAATTGCCTAAATCTCTGGACATGGCTCAAATCTGACGTGTTTGGGGGGTTTTTAAGGCTGGATCCTCCCAAGCTTTCCATGGGCCTGTAAGCAAATGCCAAACTGTCAAAATACTTCTTTACTCCTTGTAGAGCCGCCTGTGGTGCTCAGACTCTGCCCAGTCTTCAGTTTTCTTTTCAATATTCAAGCACAAACATGTTTAATTCAAGGAGTGGAGCAAAATCCCCCAGCAGCTTCCAGGAGACAGAAATATGGAACACATTTAAAGGCTTTACAAATAACTTTTAAAAAAAAAAAAACACTCATGAAATGAGCCTGGAATGCCCTTCTAATGGGGGTTTGGGGGGACTAAGTGGGGTCTGCATTCTTTCTGCTTGTCACCACCACTCTTTTTTCTCTTTGAAAGCCTCCTCACTGCCCCTCAGAGCAGGGCCATATTTCCTGGTCCTTTGGAAAATCCTTAAAGAAGTGAGTAGCTGAGAACAAAAGTCTCTTCGTGCATCAGCTGGCTCTAAATAATGAACCCCAAACCTCCGAATTTTATGGTAAAAAACCAGAGATCTCTTCCAAAACCATCTCCAGCTGTGCAAGACGCTACAGCATCCTCTGGAGAACTTGAGTTTTGTTTTCAGGGAAGCTTTTTTTGATCTTCCAGGCAGTGCTTTCTCCCACGTGGTTCCTTCAGGAATTCCCTGTTTTCTTTTGGTATAATTAAAAGTAAACTTCAGTTCTCGCTTCCTTGCTTGTGAGGATGGCTCTTTTTTCCCCAGATCTTCCAGGAACAGAGGAAGAGAAATCCCTTTCCAGCTCAGTGCTTTCCTTTTACACTGAAGGCATCTCAAACATTCACACACACACGGAACTTGAGAAATAATCCTGAATTTCCACCATTTTGTGTGCCAAGTCAATCAAATTTTTGTGTTCCTTTGGAATTATTTTGGGTGTGGGGTGGCGAGGCCAATTCTAAAATGCTTGTGTTGTGATTATTATTTTTTTCTCCCTGTTTTTTCCCCCTGTTCCCTCTCCTTTTCTTTCTCTCCCTTGGTTTCTCCCAAATATATTGATAGTACAGGAGAAAAATAATCACAAATTGGGAAACCCCAGACCCACCACTCAGAGGATTCTTGCCTACTAAAAGGTTTGTGCTCCAGAGGAGAATTCTTCAAGAATCCCACATTTCATTTTTCGTGCCTTTTCTCCCCTACAGCTCTGTGATCAGAACCATCTTAAAAATTATCTTTTTTAGCCTGAGAACAACCTGTACTTTTAGCCCAAAGCAGGCAACTAAAGTTCACTGCACAAAGCAGCCCATTTTAATAACTGAAGCTCATGAAAAAGTGTCCCAATAACTCAGACAATTAACCCTGGTACCTTTACAACTCCGTGGTTCCCCCTGAGGAGGCTGAATCTTTTTTTATAACTGGAGCTGGGGAACTGGCTGCCTACTAAAGGCTATGTGTGTTCCCTTTGGAATGGCTATTTCTCCCATTAAAAATATAGTAAAGCCATTAAAGCCCTCCAATGTAATCATTAACATTTAGCACACGGTGCCTGATGCATTAAAAACATTATGTGCAGCTGATCTCTCTGACTCACTTAGGGAAATATCAAACAGCTCCAATGCACCTTGCCTTTATTTTTCATTTTAGGTGCTATTGCCACGCTCTTCCTAATTTGCTTCAGTGAGTTCTCCCTTTTCCACACGGTTATGATTTGAAAATTACAAGCTGTGTAGTCCTTTAGAGAGTTAATGTTTTCCATTCTGACTTTCAGGAGGCTGAAGTGGCAGAGCTTGTGAAGTAAATTCACTCTCATTTAAATATCTTTTGTTGAATTTATGTGACACAGAGCCTAAATCACGTTCATCCTTTGGAGGTGCCACACATTAAATCTTCACATTTAAAGATTTTAAGATGCCAATACTTCATTTTAGAAGAATCTCCCTTCTGTTCTTTGACCATGACAAGGTGCCAAGGTACAAATGTACATCAAATGTCGTCCTTTAACTCTGACCAGGATGGATTCGGATTCTTCACACTGATGTCAAATGTTTGACAGGAATTTTTAGGATCGTAGAATCATGGAATCCTGGAATGGTTTGGGTTGGAAGGGACCTTAAAGCCCATCCAGTGCCACCCCCTGCCATGGGCAGGGACACCTCCCACCAGCCCAGGCTGCTCCAAGCCCTGTCCAACCTTGAAACTGGGGAGAAGGCAAACATTTTTCTGAATTAGCCCAGTATTTCCACCCCACAGTCCTTGACCCTAAACTTAGTGTTGCACGTGTTACACGTGTAAGAGCCCCTGCATTTTTCATTGGATCAGCTTTCCTTATTTTCTGAGGGAATTCTCCAGGGAGAGTGTGCACAGTGAGGCCTCTCTGCCTTCTCTGGCTCAGGGAAAGGTCTTTACACTTGGGTTCTGTTCCCCAGCAGCTGTGGGAACACATCCTGTATCATACTTCATTCATCTGCTGCATTCAGAGGGAGTTCTGTGATCATGGGGATGATTTGTCACCCAATCAAATCTTAAAGAAATTAAACATTATTTTTTTTTCTCCAGGTATTTGCAGAAAGTTCTTTCTTTCTGCTGCTGCTTTTGCTGCTCTGCAGCCCAGCAGGATCTGGAAAATGGTGTACAAGTCATAGCAGAAAATGTCATCTCTATGGAAACTTCCAGAGCCTCTGGAGGATGATGGGATAAAGTTTACAGAATAATCAATATTTTACTCTTTTTAGAGCTTAATTTTTAAGCCAGGCAGGAGAAATGAAACTCCTGGTTGGACAAGAGCTGTGAAATTCCAGACAGAGGTGGAAACCCCTTTGTAACACCTTCTTTTTTCTCATTTGTCTCCTACTTATTGTGCCCAAATCCTGAGCTCTGTCATTCCTGGGAAGGCTGTTAATTTTTTTCCCAGACATTCCTGGGCCTGTTCTCCCAATGGAATTATGATCCATGACCAACAGATGGGCTTCTTCCCATCCCTACTCACTTCTAACCTGCAGTCCAATTTGCTCTTATTTCTCTGTATCCCAAACCTATTTGGTTCCCCTTCCCTGTCCTCTTTCCTTCATTTCCCCCAAATTCTGTGGGAATGTTTTCTTTCAGAACTGGGGCAGAGATGCTTCTCTGCTGGAAACCAGATCTTCAGGCAAAGGGAGCAGGAAGAGGATGGAGTAATCTCCCCCCTCAGCCTGTGGTAACCACCTTGTGATTTAGGAACATCCATGATTATATTGCAATTATCACAGTTAACAGACACCAATAAAATCGTGCTCTTTGATTTTTTTCTTTTTCCTTGGAACATTTTACACAATTATTTATAGTTTATAATTATTTATATGTGTGTTTCAGCCCAGAGTGATGCATTCTACAACTTAACAGCTGTGCAGGGTGTGAAAACACCCTTCTGTGAAACTGTGCACCTCCAAAGCCATTGACTTCAGTTGATTCCATTGGTTTTTTTTATTGAGAAGCTGCCTGACAGCTCTGTCTCTGCACTATTTCCACACTCAGGCAGCTCAGGTTGCCTCTTTTTGATGCAACCCCCCATTTTTTTGTGTTCAGTTTTCCTCCTGGGGAGCTGCCCTGGGTGCAGAGACCATTCTGTGTTGCAAGCTGAAAGCAGGAGTGCTTCCAGCTCCATTTTCCAGAGCTGCCTGCTCTTCCCGGGAGCAGAGGCAGCTCCCAGCCTGTTTTGTGGTGATTTTGCTGCCAGGAGACTGGATCCCAGTCGGTGTGGCAGGTGCCTGAAGATGAGCTGCAGCACTAAAACCCTTTGGCAAATCCACCTCTCACAAATCCACGGAGACGGCGAGGCTGAGAGCGCGTGCTTGGCAACACATTCCGAAGGTAAAAACCCTGGGATCCAGCAATGAGCCACCCTGGACGCTGGCTGGGCTTGTTTTAACAGAAAAAGCAGATGCTTTGGTGATGTTCCCAGTCTCAGGGAAGAGAGAGCTGGGAATGAAAATGTAATCTGGGCATGGCTGGCCAGGCTCCCTCAGCTCGGAGCAGCTGACGGGACCAGGAGGGGCCAGAGCACGTGGAGCAGATGAGATTTACAGGGATGTAACTCCTTCCCAAGTCACAAAAAGGGGGAATGGTGTGTCCTCAAAGGCTCTGTGTGTTAAAAAGGACCAGATAAAATCCTCAATTCTGAGGCAAAGGGGAAATGCATCCACTGAGGCAGGGCTTGAACATCCCCCAGCACCAATCCCTCCTCCCTGCTCACTTCCCATCCCGGCCAAAATGCCCCATTTCCAGTGCCCAGCAGCAGCTCCCGTATTTATAACCTGAATCCACCATGTGTCAGCATATTTTTTGCATATGAGGCACGGAGCCCTTTCCAGCCTCACAACTGCTGTGCATTTTAAACTACCTGCCTTGCCTGCAGCTATTGACTGAGACATTAATCCAATTAGGTATGACAAATTGGAGTGAAGCCAAGCACTATTAAGGCCGGGTTTATTACTCTCTGCTTCAATTATTTTGCTGATTTGGTGTAATTGCAGTGTTCCAAGTGTGCTGGGTCCTGGTTGGCACCACCAGCCCTGCTCAGTGTCTCGTGAGCCATCGGTGTGGAAGGTGGGAGTTGTGCATGGAATGTTGCCAGTGGAGAGACTTGGACACAGGGATAGCAGAAAGAAGCAAATGAAGGGCCACAAACATGGCTGGAAGGGCATCAAATTGTAATTTTACATAAATTCCCTGTAGCTAACTAGGATACATCTTTATGATCACAAAAGCCTGCAAAGTTCTAGCAAAGGACCCTCCCAGCCAAGAATTCCCTCCCAGTATCCCATCTAACTCTCCATGTCACAAAGTAGATGTCACAGGGGCAATGACTCACACCTTGTGTTTTCTGTCCTTTACCAAGACACCTTTATTTCATCCTGAAGGGGGAAGTGCACAGAAGGATTTTCAGCCCAGGAATTGTTGTCTCACCATTCCCTGGCCTTGCTGCTCAGACTTGAGGTCAGATGGGTCAACCTCCTCCCCTTACCTGATGTGTGCTCAGAGCTGAGGGACAACATTGCCCTTTCTCCCCTGGTGCAGAAAACAGGCAAGTCTGGTGCTCACCTGTTTCTGTACCACCCCATCTGCAAGAAACAACCCTTATTTTAAATATTTCTGCCTCCCCGTGTCACTGGAAGGTCACAACACCTCCCAAGTGTCCATCTTTGTGATTACAGGTGAGTACTGAGCTCCTAAAATTCATCCTTTGCAGAGTAGCCCTTTCCTTCCAAAGAAGGGAAGAAACTATCTATCTATCTATCTATCTATCTATCTATCCATCTATTTATCCATCTATCTATCTATCCATCTACTGATCCATCTATCTATCTGTCTCCCTCTCAAAAGAAGACATTGCAGAAAGAGGGGGAAAAAAATGTAAATTTTGAGTGCATAGAAAAAAAAAAAAAGTGTGTGGAAAAGCAGGGTTTGGATCACTGAAGGCTGGCATGGTAAATGAACCTAAATGTTTCACTGTTTCTCGCTCACTGGATAAATATTTAAGTTTAAAGTCAGGGCAAACTTGTTCTTAAGGGTGAAAAAAAAAAAAAAGCAAAGTATGAAAGGCTTTTGACAATGTAAAATACTTCCTCTCCAAGGCTGGCTGGTATAAAGAATGCAGCCTTTTAACATGCCTGGACGAGCTTTAAAAATGACTCAATAGATTGTAGAATTCAGCACATTTTCTTCCCAATTATTTCTGAAGAGATTCTGTCAAATGTTTTCTAAGGGAGGACTGGCAGCCTGTCTATTTTATTTTAGTTTTATGGGACTTTTATTTTTATCCTGTCATGAGAAGCAAATGGCAGAGCTATGATTAGGATAAGCCATGTAAGAGGGCTCAATCTGCACAATTTATAGTGCAGCTTGCTTTAATCTGCCAGGGAATGTGTGTTATATTGCCTTTCAATAGATATATGTTAATAAATTCTATCCAGGCAGTCTTAAAAGATGCCAACAATTGCTGGAAGTACTTGGAGCAGAAACTGTTTGCAATATTGAATCCTTGGAGGACCCTTCTGGGTGCCGTGGATTCCTTGAACAAAAAAGCAGCCAAACAAAGGAAGCTCCCAGCAACTCTGGTACCCAAAAACCCTTGGGGGAAAAACATGGAGTTATCATTATTTTTATTTTTTTTTATCAATTAGCTTTCTAAAATGTTAGCAGCCTGATAACAAGACAATGCTCATTATTATTAGTAGTAGTATTACTATTATTGTTATTATTATTACCGGTGTTTTCCATATCTTTTAGCATTTTTAAAATATTTGTTGTTTTTCCCTCTCCCCAGTTGTGAATATTTATATTCTGTCAACCCCCTGAAGCTGTGGCAAAACACAGCACCACCCAAATCCCACTGCAGGTCTGTTTATTTCTATTTAGCAAACCTGAAAATCTGCCCTTGATACAGAGCTTTTCCCCTCTATTTATTTATATTTTTATTGGATTGCCACGGCCGTGTCTTTTCAGCCCTTCCCCTTCGGGGTGGATTGGTTTCCCTCTCTGAGGTGAATGTGATAGGAAAATTAGATGGAGAATTTGCACCTGAGAGATTCTGGGGTTGTGTTCTACAAGCAGCTTTGAAAGCTGAATAGCAGGATGCTGGAAATGTCGTGGGAAATAATTGAGGGTTCTAGAAAAAAAAACAAACAAAAAAGACTTTACACATTGTTCTCCTTGAATGTTTTCACAGCAGGAGCTGCAAGACAAAAGTCACAAGCGTCAACACCTGATTTTTAGTCTGATCTCAAAGAGGAAGAAACAGCCTTTTCTGGTTAAGGTTTAGAAAATGAAGTGTGTGGTCTTTTCCAGAAAGGGCAAAGGATTTGCTTTCAGTTGTGGAATAAAAAAACCAACCAACCAACCAAACCACACAGGGAATTATGGCAGCTTTGTAGTCAAAATTCATGTTTAAACTTGTGTAAGGATTGATGGTGATGCAAATAAATAGGTGGAAATGCCACTGGAAATAAAAGTTATTAAATCTTTTGTTTTTCCCCTTTCCTAAGAAGGAACAAATTCAAAATAAAATAGGAAAACCTATCAAAGGACAATGCCAAAGCTGCTCTTCGTGTGGGAAGGTGTGTGATACCAACACTTGCTTGCTTAAAAGTCGCTGGAATTATCCTATAAAATAGCTCATTACTGAGACTTTTTTTGTCAACTCATCAGTCAGGATGTCAGCAAAGTTAGAAGGTAGATAACACCTGAAATGAAGTTCATGTAGATGCTTCTACAACCTCCTGAGAGGAGGAGTGGCCAGGTGAAGGTCAGGCTCTTCTCCCAGGTGACAGATGACAGGACAGTGGGAAATGGCCTCAGGTTGTGCCAAGGAGGGGTTCAGGTTGGATATCAGGAAAAAATTCCTTCACTGAGAGAGTGGTTAAGCACTGAACAGGCTGCCCAGAGCACTGGAGGAGTCACCACCCCTGGGAGTGTTCAATGAACAAGAGGATGTGGCACGTTGTGAAATGGCTTAGTGGGAATGGGTGTGTTTGGTCCAAGCTTGGATGCCATCCTGGAGGTCTTTTCCAGCCTTCATGATTCCATGATTCTACAGCCACAATCACTTAGGAGTGTGTGATAGTTACACTGTGGGGAGGAGAGAATATCTTTCATTTTAGAAACACTCTTTTCCCAAAGCTGGGGACCAACACGGTCGATTAAAAACCAGCTCTGTCCCTTTTTCTGAGTTAAGCTCTAGCTCTGGGTCAGGCAGCTTCTGGAGGGCTCAGCTTGGTATGAAATGGTTAATTTAAAATCCATCAAGCTGGGAAAAACCCCCCAAAAAGCACTGCTTTTGGTTTGCTATTGTCTGATGGAAAGCACTGCCTGAAACCTACCTCGTCCAAACCATCTGTTCCACAGAACCGCAAACTTTCCTCCCAACTCAAATGCTACAATTTCATCCCAATTTATTGCCCAGATATTGCCTTTTCAGTGTGTGACCTCTGAAGCTAGGTGTCAAGCACTCAATTATTTTCTCACATCAGAAAGTTCTCCCGAGAACTGATTGAATTCTTCTGGAATGAATTTTTGCTGAGCCACACCAAACTCTGGTAAGGCTCTGCAGGTTGTGCAGCACTAACACAGTTACAGGCTCCCCCTCCCAGCAGTGCACCTGCTTGTAAAATGGGTTATCCTCCCAAACTCTGACCTTACAGAGACAGGCCGGTATTAAAAGTAATCCCAGTATTTTATTTTAATGTTTCCAGGAAGCTTTCAGACCGTTTTAATAAAAATTGTCTAACAATTTAATGGAGAACAACTTGGTGGGGAATGTTTTTTTTATGGAAGTACTGAGGGCATGCTTACCAGCTTTAGTAAGAACCTGTGATTCCCTATAAAATGTTATAGCTTTTACAGTAATTTCTGCAAAACCCAGCTGGAATCATCAGTGCTGGATCATATCAGAGGCTGCAAAGAGGAACTGGAACGTTAGGAAATGGAGATGCAGACCCAAAGCCCCTGAAACTCATTTACTGTTGGAATCCATTCCGCTTCTCCAGCCTGACACATCTCCCAGCTAATGAGCAAGGAGAAAGTTTACAGGCATCAGTCATTAAAATGCAGAGCCCAGTTCTCATTTGCATCAAGCCCAAGGTACATTTTTTGCCCTTAACAGTTCTTAAGGCTCTTTCTCAGCTGATCACATAAAACATAAATGAGAGAAAAGACCAAGAGAGACGGGAAAAATGCACCTTCGACTAATTTAACTTTGGGATGAGTGTAAAATTGGTGAAGGAAGCACAGTAGACTGAATTCCCAGGGGCATCAGCCTGGATGGAGGCAGTTCCTTTGGAGCTAGCTCTGCCTTCTCCCTGCTCCCCTCTGCTGCTGGCTTTTTCCACTTCCCAAAGGAAAATTTATAATATCTCCAAATTATAACTCTATACCTCGTGGCACTTTCAGCCAGCCTGTAAAAAGCAATTAAAATAGGATATACAGAAGGAATATAAACCCTCCTGATTCAGATCTTAACTAAATCTCCAATTAGAAGTTACAAACCCGCTTTCCCTGAAGGTGAGTTTATCCTGTAATTGCCTTATTGCAGTTTGGCAGCCACTTCTCCCCCTTCTATCAAAGGTCTTAACAGGGTGGGGGTTTTGGGGTTTGTAAAAACTAATATAGACCAGGCAGAAGTAGCTGTGTCATTGTCACTTTTTGTCAAGTTTTCCTTCCCTTCTCATGCTCTTTCTTCAAGACAGGAACCTTCATTAATAACTGTTTTTAATGTAAGATTCTTTTTCTTCTTTGGTCTAAATTAGCTCTACACTAGCCAAATGACTTCTGAAAAAAAATCCTGACTTCCTATTTTGAGTTTGAAACAACACCTTGTGTAACTTTCCACCACAGATTCGCTGCTGGCACCTCACAGGAAATACTTGGCTGTAATTCCTTTTTACAAACCACACAAGGTCCTTCTTGGTCATTTTTCTGTCTGAATGTCATCTTTTCTCATCTTCTCGAGGTGGACTTTTAGTTACTGTTTGACTTTTTCACTTTTTTTAGTGACATTTTTTAGTGAAACACTAATGATGAGCTGCCAACAGAAGTTTTTGCACGTTTGAAGCATTGTGTAGAAGAAATAGTGGAGACATTTAGGGTTTCTTGGTCCTGTACCCCCATTTTTGTCTTGTGGCCCACACCATGCAGGACCCACTGAACTGTGTCCAATCATGGCCTGATGTAGGTCTTGGTTAATCTATTTTCTATTTTCTGGTCACAGAAACCTATTTATACTGAACAATCTCCCCTCAAAAACTGTGACTGTTCCAGCTGGGTGATGATTTGATTCTTGATACTCTGGATTCCAGTGAGCATTTTGAGCCTGTTTACCAGAACCAGAAGGAGATGAGATTAATCAACATCCTTGACTCTGGTGTGTTGTTTATTAGAGATCAGGGGGATGTCTGCACTTGTTCCAGCATCCAGGTGATCATAAACAGCCCCCTACATCCTTCTCAGCTCTTCAGCTCCTGTGCTTGGTGCATTTAGGAGATGAATATTTCGAAGAATATTGTGGAAAATCATGGAATCCTGGAATGCTTTGGGTGGGAAGGGACATTAAAGCTCATCCAGTGCCACCCCTGCCCTGGGCAGGGACACCTTCCACCAGCCCAGGCTGCTCCAAGCCCGGTCCAGCCTGGCCTGGGACACTTCCAGGGATCCAGGGGCAGCCACAGCTTCTCTGGGCACCCTGTGCCAGGGTCTGCCCACCCTCCCAGCCAGGAATTCCTTCCCAGTGTCCCATCTAAACCCACCCTCTTTTAGTTGAAATAATGCACTATTTTCCTTCTATCATCTCCCCTCCTCCCATTTCAGCTGTAATTTGTTTAATTCTTTCTCCAGTTCCACATTCTTTACATAATTTATGGTGGTGCTGCTGTTGCAACACTCCAGGGAAACAAGTTCTCAGCCACCAGGAGCCGCAATCTTTGCTTTCCAGAGAGAAAACCCAGCGTGGGAACGGGTTTTTAGCAGCACTGCAGGGATGTTTTACCAATGACCTGGGGAAATTACAGGTGTAATGTGCTCTCGATGATCTGAGATGAGGTAGGAAACATTAATTACAGGCATTGATGCAGTAAATTAGTTTGTACACCTTGCTAGCTCTGTGCAAGGAGTAATTGTTCTCTGTGTGAGTTCGCAAAGATACAAGTTGGGAATGTACTCGATATTTTTGGCAACATGAATCATCTATTTGGAAAAAAAAAACCATACAAACCCACAGTTCAATAGATGAAATGTTTATTTCCTAATGACAATATATTTTTTTTCTATTTCTCCCCGTTTTCTTATTTTTAATTAGTGACCTGAAGATCCTCAGTATTGCTTCCTTTAGTTGGAAATTATCTGATTCTTATCTTATGTAATTTTGCTTCATCCAGGCAAAAAACAGGGTGTTATAATTCTGTTCTTAAGTCATAAGCTGAGGTTGAAATTTTTAGCCCGGAATATGTTATGTAATTATTATAAATATATTATATGATTATGAAACCAGATAAGAACAAAAATTATAGACTGTATTTCGGTAGATAAGCAAGTTGTAAAATGAAGTGAAATGAAGTAAAATGAAATAAAATAAAATGGCATGAGTTTTATACTGAAGTCGATATTTGCTTATAAAAACTACAAACAAAAATTTATAAGCCAAATCTTTATATTTTTGGTTTTCTTTCCATATTTGAGGTGAGAGGGAGGAAGGATCAGAACAAAATGTGACAGCTTGATAAAACTTGTGAGGTTAAAAATCCACTTCTTTGGCTGTGTGATTGCCGTGATGAACTGTCAGTTATGAAATTGGGTATTAAAATTTCATCTCTGGGGACTCATCATTTGCTGGGGACTCATCATTTGGAGGAACTTAAAAAGTTGTTCTGGTCTTCAGGTTTTAAAACCAACACTCCCAGCTGGATCCATTGAAGTGTCCTCATCACAGGTGTGGCCGAGGGGGAACAGCTTTAAACTAAAAGAAGGCAGGGTCAGGTGGGATATTGGGAAGGAATTCCTGGCTGGGAGGGTGGGCAGGCCCTGGCACAGGGTGCCCAGAGAAGCTGTGGCTGCCCCTGGATCCCTGGGAGTGTCCCAGGCCAGGTTGGACGGGGCTTGGAGCAGCCTGGGCTGGTGGGAGGTGTCCCTGCCCAGGGCAGGGGGTGGGAATGGATGAACTTTAAGGTCCCTTCCCACCCAAAGCATTCCAGGATTCCATGGAGAAGCCCAGCATTGTGCCTGATGTTCAGTCACAGCTGACAGATGAGGAGGTTCCTTCAGAGGTGCCTCCACAGTGACTGTCCTGGTTCCAAACTCCTCGGAGTCCTGGTGAGGACCTGGGTGTTTGGCAGGTGGAGACTCCCCCAGCCTCTTGGGTGACAGAAACCATCCCTGTGGGACTGGAGTGAAACCTCTCCGTTAATCCAGCAGTACTTTCCCCCATCCATCCATCCATCCATCCATCCATCCATCCATCCATCCTCTCTCCCTCTCATTATCTCTCCTGCAATCCAGCTTGGGACCATCCCTGCTGGATCTCGGCCCTTTTTCTCTGAGCAGTGCCCAGGACAGACAAATGGCCAGTCATTAACTGCAGGGTAATGTGCTCTCACTCTGATGTCCTCCACCCTATATTTTAAAACCCCTTTGGTGGGTGCAGGAGCTCATTATCCACCTTCCTTTCCAGCCCAGCATATGTGGCCTGGCTATTGCTCTATTAATCATGAGGACCCAAAAGCCTGTCTTGATTTAAGAACCCTGAGCTCTCCATTAAACTAATTTCTCTCTGTCAGTCATAACATTAATGATGTGATTAACACATGCAAACCACGGTACAGTGACATTAAAGGGTCTGAGCTACGCTTGGGAATGAGAGGAAGGGTTTTTTTCTTGGCTCTTGGCTCATGGGAGTCTTGCTGAGCACTGTAAATGCTGTAAATATTTTGTTATTGCACACCAGGGAAGAAAAGAGAGACATTTCAAGGCCCAAACTGATCAACAGCGTGGCTTTCTTGTAATAAATAATTTAATATGAAGTTTAAATAGTTTAATACTAAGATGTCCATGTGTAGTTTGGGCTTTACTTAAAAAGGCTGGGTTTAATATGACTTAAATTCAAAGTCTAATTTCTCCTTTAAAGTAAAATTTAATGCAAAATAGGGATGTAAAAAAATCTATTCTCTTACATATCCAAGCATAATCCTCCAGAATGTTCCTGTGGAAGCCCTCAGTGAAGCCATATTGTGTATTTACTGCATGTATTTACTGTATATATTAAATATATATATCATTTATTGCATATATTCCATAAATGACTGTGGTAATGTTCCAGTTGAGTGCAATTGCATGGAGGGAGGGAAATATCTAATCCATTGCTGTATTAGAATATGTGGGATTTTACAGTGCCCACTTTTGGCCTGGTTCATCCTGAACCCAATTTTTGCAAGAATGCAAACAATTTAAATGTCTGTGCTCAGCCAGTGAACTTCTGGAGGAAAAGAAAAATGGAGTAAGTATTTACAAAGAGACATGCGAGGAGAATTTGAGCCCTTGGAGCTGTGTAAATATCAAAGAAACAGCTTTTGGAATTAGGTTCCTAAACATCTTAAATAATCTAATTGATTCCTCAAAGGCAAGGGGGTAATTCCCACTGAATCCAAACACATCACAGGTACAACTGAGGCCCTGCTGAAGTCAAAGGTAAAATGACCTTTCCTCGGAGCCAAGGTCACAAAGCTCATTTTTCCTTCAAGGCCAATTCCCAAAGAAGATTTTATTTTTCTGCTGCTTCAGTTGATTAAAGCTTTTCTGCAGACTTAAAAAAAAAGTGAGATATCTGTCTCTACCTATTTACCCATCTACCTATATCTATCAACAGATAGGTATAGATATTGCCCAACAACTTGCAGTGAACCAGTGCTGCTGTTATTTTACCTAAAACTGGAATTTCCCCAGAATATTAAGGTTGGAAAAGCCATCTGGGACCATCAAGTCCAACGGTTATCCCAGCACTGCCAAGGCCACCACTAAAGCATTCCCTAAATATATGGGACATATTATTGTACTGCTTTTGGCACAGTGGCAGTAAGCAACCTTTCAGGCAGAGCAATTGGATTTTACTGCCTAGAATGCTCTCTGCCCATTCTCCTTCTTGATTAAATCCAGGGAAATGCTGTTCAGAATTGTCCTTCCCCCTCTCTTGCTGTAGGAATTTTTGATGGAAAAAGTTCCTGGTGCTGGGAAAGGAAAGGAAATCAGCTCTGAGAGTGATTCCCAGTGGTTATCTCAGTTTTCATCCTCATGGGGGCACAGAGCTGGAGATTCCTTTCCCTCCAAGACAGGCCAATATGTTGGCAAATATTGTCCCAGAGTTATTTTTGGAGCTGATCTCGGGCTCCAAGGATTTTGGCTCCTCCATCCCACGTGGCTGCTTAAGTGGCAGTCTCGGAAGGGGAGGTTATTAAAGATGAACTTCAGGTCCTTTCCAGCCCCAACCATTCCACGATTCCACCTTTCTCTGAATGCTGGCACACCTTCAACTGCTGTGTTGTTTTATCAGTAGGGGAAGCAGACTTCCAGGAACAGAATTCCTGTGGTCACAACACACAGAATTAAGTGTTTGCAGCACAATAGCAAAGCAATAAAGTTTTCATTTGAAACAGAAATCCTGCTTGGATTTTACCATAGATAGCTGTGTGTGTTTTGGGGGAAGGAGGAACTGCTGTCAATTATTGTAACTTTAGTCCCTTACAATAATAATCTGATGACTGTTATTTTATTGGATTTTGGGGAAAAATAGATTTAACTGCTGTTTTACCTGTTTTTACATTGCAGTATTTGCTTAAACTTTGGCTGAAGTGCAATTTATTCAGGCCTCTGGTCTGAGCTGTGCAGGAAACATTGCATTGTGTATATATAGTGTATATATATATATAATTACAGTATGGACCATATTAGTGGAGGTCTGAAGTTGCCCAAATGCCATTAAAGTTTTGCTGAATTCAGGTTTTATATGTGGCTGCTCTGCTGATTAAGTTATCCAAGAGAAAAAAAAAATCCATTTTTTTTTCCTCAAAGTCTTGTGATCTTTGGGAAAGTCCTTACCAACAGCTCTTCCTTGCAGCATATCTAAAGATTAAAACAATTGGGTTTTGCAGGAACAAGGCACATTACAATTGCTGTTGGAAAGCTTTTCTTTCCTGTCTGCAGTCCCATAACTTGGAGGCAAATGTTGGGCACTGAAGATGCTGACAGAGGAAGATGTGGGATGAGAGAGCAGTGGTGCTCCAGGGGTGTAAATGATTTAATGATGATTTAATAAACCCTCTGAGCCCTTCTGGGATATCACATTTTGGTTCTAATTCGGATGAGAAAAGTAAAGTGATCAGCAGTTTGTCCTCGGTGTTTTTATTTTAGGAATATCACAGCACTTTTTCTCTCTCTATATGTATAATTTTTAGCTTCACCTGGCTCTGTCCGTGAGGAAGAGAGGGAGGAGCATTCCCTGCAGCCCATGGGAAGGACCCACAGGGGAGCAGCTTTTTTCCAGAGGAACCCGTGGAAGGGAACCACGTCAGAGCAGGGGGAGGGTGTGAGGAGGCAGGAGCAGCAGATTGGAGCTGGTTTGGACTGACCACAACCTGCACCGGGCTTTTAGAGGAGCCTGGCACTGAGTGGAGTCAAATATCTTACTGAAATGTTCCCTTTGGAGCCGTGGAAGTGCTTCCCAAGGACTGTGTCTCAACAGCTCCACACTGCCACTTCCTCCACCTCATTTTTCAGATCAGCAGGAAACTTGACATTGGTGCAACAGCACGAAAATGATTTTGAAATAAAACCCCAAAATTTGGGTGAGAAATCAAACCCCAACTGCTGCACCAGCAAAGCTGGGCTCTAATTCCCTTCTAGAAGCTCTTTATTTGCCAAGGACATTTGGTGTTAATTCATGTATTAATCTCTCATGTGTTCCTCTAAGATCTTCCTGACCCCACAGTGCCAAAAGAACTTGATGTACACCTGGGAATGTTGGTCAGGTGGTTTTCCAGGAGTACAAACCCTTCCTTTTTTCTGTGAGGCCTCTGTTTGTTTTGTTATTCCTCTCTAAAGAACATCAGAACTTTAAGCAATCCTGTGTTATAGGACTTCAAAAGATATTAAAAGGATTTATAGGGTGATTTAATTCATTTAGCATTTGTAGAATTGAGTTGATCAGAGGGATGGAGCAGGAAAGGTGAGAGAAATGGAATTGTTGAG
Source organism: Myiozetetes cayanensis (assembly GCF_022539395.1). Lineage (NCBI taxonomy): Eukaryota > Metazoa > Chordata > Aves > Passeriformes > Tyrannidae > Myiozetetes > Myiozetetes cayanensis. The sequence continues at coordinate 29,602,375 of NW_026086826.1, read as the reverse complement.
CCTGGAAGAAGAAGAGAAGAGAAGCTTTGGGGTGACCTGAGTGTGGCCTTGCAGGGGCTGAAGGGGCTCCAGGAGATCTGGAAAGGGACTTTAAATAAGGGATGGAGGGACAGGATGACAGGGAATGGCTTCAAACTGACAGAGGGCAGGGTTAGATGGGATAGTGGGGAAAAATTCTTCCCTGGAAGTGTCCCAGGCCAGGTTGGACGGGGCTTGGAGCAGCCTGGGCTGGTGGAAGGTGTCCCTGCCCTGGGCAGGGGGTGAAATGAGATGGTCTTGAAGGTCCCTTCCAACCCAAACCATTTTATGGATCTCTGATACCCCAAACTGCTCCCTGGAAATCCAACCCTTCTGAACTTTGCACCACACTCTTTAATGAACAGAAAATGTCAGAGCACAGAAGTGCAATGGGAAAGATAATGATGCTAAAAAACTAAAAAAAAAAAATCCTACTGGAACTTCAATTCCTGAGCTTTTCACTGAACCAAAATGCAGTGTGGGGGAGGCCAACCTTATCCTCATTCAATGGATTCAGTCAGAAATAGGAAAAAAATTCCTTTATATTAAAAATAATGAAAACATTCCAGCTTGAAAGCACTGAGAAGATGTAAAATTGTTAGCTTCGATTCTCAGAGTTTAAAATGTTCTCTTTTTTCTTTTATTCCTCCAGTGCTGGTGAACAAAAAGCCTCCACTGCAGTCTTGGGAAGTTGTTCTGAAATAGGATCTGCAGCTCTTCCCTCCTGTCAATCACCCAGGATCACTCAAAGTAACACAGGAGAAGCAAAATATATTTTGCTGCTCATCTTAAATAAGATTTTTTTTTTCCCCCTATACACACAAATTCTGGAAGATTCTACCCCAAAAACCACTCAGATGAACCCAAATTCTCCCTCCTCCATTAGGGCTGATAAGATCATATTCATAAAGTGAGGTTCCATTGCATTTTTCATGGTCTAGACGTGATTTATGAGGAAATTACCATCATCTGTCATCCTGGATGTTTCTAGAGGGCACAATAATCATGGCTGTCAATTATTCTGCTGCTGCCTTTTGGATATTTGGGGCATATCTGTATGTTCTGATACTCTGAAGATGACAGTAGAATTGTGTCTTTTTTAGGACTAACTACCTCACCAAAAACAAGCATTAAACGTGGGGACAAACACACTTGTGCTGTGAAATTCGACTTGAATTGGAGCAATTAACTTGTCATATTATTGTCTTGTATAATATAACCACAGAAAAATTTTCCCAGGGTGCTGCATTAAAAAAAAAAATAAAAAAAGTAAACTTTGAACACAAAGCAGTGCTGAGTTGTGTCTGTGCTGGAAGGTGTCCCTGCCCACGGTGGGAGGTTGGAACTGGGTGATCTTTAAGGTCCCTTCCAACCCAAACTGTGTTGATTCTATCATAATAATCTACTTTGTGGTTTGTTTTTTTTCCTCCACCTTAAGAAAGGTGATTTATTTTTTCACCTACACAATTTGATCCCGAATTTCCATAGAAATGTTTGCAGTGACAGAATCTCCTTTGCAGGAGGTGAAGTGCAGGAAAACCACGCTGTCCTTGGGCACTGAGCATCGGTGAGGAGGTGTGGGATCAGCAGGAGCTGGGAGTGCAGGACTTCATCTCATTCCGAGGGGAGTCCTCAGCCCAATCCAAAGGCCACTGGAGTTAATTGGATGCTCTGATCCCCCCCTGTTTGCAGTGGGAATCGAATCAGGGACGTCACAAGGGGTGTGATGGCATTTAGCCACCCTCTGATTAATTAGGAGGGAAAGTGAACTGTTGTAACCCCACCAGCACTTGTCCTTTTGCATATTAAGATTGACCTGTAACGAAGGGATTTACATCCCTTTCCACTGCATCCTGATCGGCATCCCAGTGCTGAAGGAGAGAAAGCAGAGCATTTGCAAACATCCCCTTTTTAATGGAACGTTTGGGAGGGGAAATCCCAAGCCTGGCTCTGCTCATCAGAGCGTTTGGTTGGTTTATTTGGCTTGTTCTGATGGAGGGGAAGGACGTGCCCCTCTTTTACCACTGGGGTGTAGGAGTGTGTTATCCTAAGGCATCCAGCTCGGAATGCTGATTCCAGCTCCTGCCTCAGGACTAAGGATGTTCTCCCTAATGGGAGCACTGTGCTGATTGCTTGTTGATTGAAAACTTAATTAGGGAGAAATCTCTCTCTCTGTCTGTCCTTTGCATCCCTCTTTTTCTCTTGCTCTCCCATGGACAACATGCCTACATTTGTGTCCAAACACACAGCCCCGTGCTGATTAAAAAAAAAAAAAAGAGCCTATTTTTATGGAGTGATAGTTTCTGTTTGATTTATTTTTTTTTTCCACCATAAAAGTACTTACACAACGATTTCAACTCAAATGACTTGTGAAGCAAGTGGATTATTTTTAATTCCTCCAGACTGCTAAAATCACACCCGCCACTGCAACGAGATTGATTTCCTGAGGAGCTTTATGGAATCAGAGGAGAGTTAAGGCTGGAAAATATCTTGAAGATCATCGAGTCCTGCCATCAGCCCAGCACAGCCACTGTGCTCACCACTAACCCGTGTCCCCAAGTGCCACACCCGCAGGATTTTTGGACACTTCCAGGGGTGGGGACTCCACCAGTTCCAGGGCTGGACAACTCCCTCAGGGAAGAATTTTTCCCAGTATCCAAACGTAGCAGACTGGGAGTTCTGGTGCCATCTGGATGAATTAATTTCCACACGCCACCCCTACTACTGTCACAAACATTTGGTTGTTGGTCCATCAGCTGTCCAATAACAAACCAAAACCACAAAACCTTCCCTCTCCCCAACCCTTCTTCAACCACGCTGAAGAAGCTGTTAAAAAGGTGTCTTGTTGTTTGATTCCAAAGTGCTTTTTGGAGTTTCAAAGGTTTCTCCATCATCAAACCTGAACCCCTCTGCATAAAGACGACATTTTGCATGTGATATGCCGTCCTAAAGTTCATTAATTGTCAGAGGCAGCAGCTGGCCTGGTGTCTGGTCACCTTAACTTAAAATAGATGAGCAGAACAGATGAGCTCTTAAATCACAGTTAAATTTAACACTGGTTTTAGAAGTGTCAGCTTTAATTAATGAGTGAAAAACAGTAACGAGACAATACCATGTTGTTGTTTTCTAAAAAGCTGAAGTACAAATACAATCACTTTTCTGGTTATAACTGATTTTTTTTCCCCCTCTTCACCTCCAAACTTATTTATTTCCAAGACTTCATGGAGCCAATCAATTATCCTGAGTGTGGAAATAATGGACTGTTAAGGGTGATCAAGGATAAAATATCACTTGAAAATGTCTGGTTTCTTGAAAAATAAAAATCAGTCAGCTGACACTGTGGGTTAATTGCAAGGTTTTATGTAGAGTGTGTGATGTCAAATACTCCTAAGAAGCCTATGAAATTATGTTGTTTTATCTTGGGATTTTTGATTTGACAGAAATAACTAAAATAAGGGTAGATATGGAAGAATGGGGTTGTAAAGCTTGCAGGTTTTGTCCTTAACAAGGTCGTAAATCATTTATTTCCCACCCTTCAGTCCCTGGGAAGTTCAGGACTGAGAAACCAAGGGCAACCTAAAAAAAATCTGGGCAACATGAATAGAACTTATTGAGGATTTAAACAAACTGTGTGTTAAATTCCACCTCGATCCATTTTTTGTTTTTCAACTCAGGAATATTTCCCAGGCTTCCACATAGTTGCAGGATTTCAGTCTTCGCTGTTAGAAGTGTCCCAGTGATCCAAACTCTTATCCCTTTCTGCATCTCAAGCCCCCAAAACACTTTGAATTCCTTTCATTTGTATTTTGGTTTTCGGTTGCCTTTTAGGTATTTGAGGGCCACTATAATTTTATTATATATATATATATATATATATATATATATATCCTTTCAGTCTTATTTCTAGACTAAAGAATTCTCATTGCTACAGTTCTTCTTTTTGCTCCTGACAGGGATTCATATCCAGAGCAGTGAAAAAAAAAAAAGAAAATAAAAGAAGGCCTTTCAAACTATCTCTTTGAAGCATTAATTTCCCTGAGTGCCACAGATTAAAGTTTCTAATTCAGTTACTGGTTTTGACACCTGCCTATAAAAAGGTCTTCTTGGTTCTGGAGCCATCTATTCCACCTGTGGCACTCACTGAGAATTGATTCATAGACTCCATTAAGAGGATTTTACAGGAATGTTTTCATGGCACATGGGAGAGAAACTTCCAGATGAATGATTTATAAAGGGCTGCTGTAAATACATGGCAATGAAACCTCCAGTGTGGGCTTTGAAAAAAAAAATAATAATAAAAAAGACCTAATTATGATTTGTGCAATTGCTAATAAATAATGGTGTTAAACCCCTAAATCTTTTACTTCTTGGACAAATCTGTCTTTGCATATTTATGTTTCAGTGCACTATTTTTCACATCATGGTCTGTAGATCTGTAGTGGTGGGACACCTGTATTTTATATACCTATTTTATACACATTTATTGGATTTATGCCATATATATTTAGTGTAAGATATTTTGTTAAAATATTGTTTATGAATGCTGATTTAATAACAAGAGGAAAGCAAGCACAAGGGATAGTGTAAAATGTCTTTATCACCAGGAATTCCTATTCAGAATTCCAGAAAAGGACTCTGATTGCCCCTCACTGCAGAAATCACTGTTGTTTCTGCACAACCAAACATCAAAGGCCAAGGAAGGGAAATGAATCTGTTAAAATTGGCCTTATTGACCTCAGACCCCTCTTGTCCTTGGTATGACGAGGAAACTAGAGAAGGGAGATTGGATGCTCGTGGAATAAGATCCTGCCCCTTTCACTTGGGAGATGCAGATGCCTGCTCCTCCCACTTGGAAAATCAGCCTAGAAAATGCAAATAAAAGTAAATTTGGTCCCCTGAGCTCAGCCAAGCTGTTTCCTTGGGTGAACTGCAGTGCTCCAAGCACCACACACAGAGCTCCCCTGCTCCTCCACTGCATCCCAGAAAGCACAATCCCTTGGTCCGTGGAAGACAGATGGAACTGCCCTCCCATTTTTCACTCGTTTCTGATGCAATTTGATTGCATGAAGTGAAAGGAAAACACAGGGACAGGTGGCAATGATGACAATTTCTGCTGTGTCTCCCCTGGAAGTGATTGGGCTGACAGAGCTGTACCTGTGGTAACACAACACTCAGCACATCCCAGAGAACCAGGGACACCTTTCCAACAGCAGGGATGTCAGTGGGATGGTCAGTCAAACCTCTGAGCTTCCTTTTTTTCATATAAGGAAATCCTACTAATGTTTTAACAGCTCAGAGGCCGAAATTATTAGGCCACTCTAAACCTAGAAAACCCTTTAGACAGCAAGAGCTGTAAATCCATACCTGAACTAGCTCAATATTTTGGAATGCCATGGTGGACTTGGAGGAATTTTTAATGCAGCTGCAGATAGTTCTTTTCCAGCTCCTGGGCAGGAATGAGCCTCTGGAGGCCCGAGCTGCATTTATTACAAGATCTTTAAGGGGACTTGTAGCACAAAAAAAAAAAAAAAAAAATAAAAGAGTAACATATTGATGAGTAGGCAGAGCAATTCCCTCTCCAGAGCCTTGTGGTCAAATTAATGGGATCGATGCCCCACAAACTAGCAACCCCTTTTTCATATTTATGTCACTTCTGTAGCATCTACCTGTGAAAAAAAAAGCAACCAAGGCATGGGGCTGCACTACGTGGTCACATCCAGGAAATGCAGGAGGGTTTTAAAATCACCTCTGCCTCATTGGCTTCATATTTCCACAGGTTCTGTAATTAAGATTATTCCCAGTGCACCCCCACCTTTGATGGAGTCAGCTTCCAGTGATTTACCCAGAAGAAAAAAGGGATTTGACTTTAGGTGCTGGAAAAGTTAAGGTTCAGGGTCTGACAAGTGAAAAGAAGTTGGAGTGGGATTCATTAATCTTGGCGATGGCTCATGGTTGGGTGGAGCTAAAAATAGAGGGAAGGAATTAACACCCTTTTTGGGGAATCATCAGTCTGATTTCCTGCATTACTTGACATTGAAAAAAAAAAAAAAGAAACTGGGAAATTTTCAGATCCTGCAGTAGCACAGGGAAAATTCAGTCCAGGAAAAAATTCTGATTACAAAATGTTCCTTTTCTTATTATTATGGATTTTAGGGGTGGTTTGTGGGTTTTGTTGTTGGGGGAGGGTAATGTTATTGTTTTTCCTGGAGTTTTTCTGGGTTTGTAAAATCTGGGAATCAGAGTGGTTTGGGTTGGAAGGGACCTTGGAGATCTTCTCATTCTAACCCCCTGCCATGGGCAGGGACACCTTGAATCAGTCCTGGGTCAAACAAGGACTGCACATCCACATTTTATAGCCCAGGATTCAGAGAGGTTTGATTTAACAGTTAAATACCACTTCATGCCAGAGTATTTCCTGGAATATGTATGAGCTGAGAGTTGTTGTGGAAGACTCATTGGCAACCGGTGACCTCTATTTTGGGAATTCTTAACACCAAGAGCTGCTGTCCCACCAGCCTGAAAAGGGATGGGACCTTTCATTTCCCACCTCTCTGCCTGGATCTGAAGTGTGTCACTCGTGGGTGGGGACAAAGTGCCTCTCCCCTGGCAGCTTTTGGGGACTGACCACTGAGTGAGTCCACCAGGTTTGGGGGCATCAGGCAGAAGATCTATTGTACAGAAACCACAGGGGCTTGTTGATGCATTTGATATTTGTCCAGGCTAGAAAGGTGATTATTTGCAGTTGTTATTCATTTGATTTGTTCATTGATTTGTTGCTGTTCACCCATAACTCGAGTACCCACGTGCAGGGGATGGATTTGCTACTTAACAGTCTCATTAAGACACTGCAATGAAAAACTTCTGTTTTAACTCTCTCCATTCCACTTTAACCCTTCCTTTCCCATTCCCCGAGCTCCAGGAGCCCTCAGAGTAAGGGCTGCCTGGCCTGGGTGATTTAGGGAGGCTCATTAGCACGGCCGGAGCCGCGGATAATTGCACTGCCCGGCTTAAGGAATGTGCTCTGACATCGCTCCCTGAGCCACGGGCAAGTTGGCAAATCAAACTCCATCTCCAGCCTTTCCTCGCTGACTCCCTCGCAGAATGAAACCGTGGGGGGAAAAAAAAAATAAAATAATCAGCTGGGTGAAAGATGAAGTGTCTTCCCTTTTCTGAGCGGCACAAGCATTTCTGAGCGTTACTCTTTTACAAGATGCCTTTCCAAAAGCATTTAAGGAAGGAAAGATGAAAGCTAATGGAGTAGTGGTTGAATGTTGCTTTTTTTTCTTTCTGGTTTAAAATAGACATTCATTTTCTTTTACCTCCAGCTCGTGTCCATAGATCATTTTGCCTCGCTGCTCTAAAACAGGAGAAGCGGCTCTGGAAAGTGTTCTCATTATTTTTTACCTTGCTATCACCCAATTCCAAGATGTGTTGCATCGAAGATGCTCCATAAAAAACAAATTAAAATTGAATTGCAGCAAAGCTCCCAAGAGAATTCATCACACTTCAAAAGAGTTTACAGCTAAATTCGTTACGTGGTGGGACTGGACAATTAAGTGCAAAGAATAAGTATTAATGTGCTGCTTTGTGGTAGGTGCTGAACGTGTGATTATGTGGATTTCATCTGGGACCTTTAATTGCAAATAATATTGGTGATTCAGATACGTTCAAGTGCATGGAAAATGTCTTTAGTGTCCCATGAGCTGAAGTGGAGGAAAAACAATGGATTGGTTGGCAATAACTCCCTGTACAGCCATTATTTTTATGTATTTTTATGTGCCTGTTTTCATCTCTCTTATGGAAGTACTTAAGAACTGGAGCTGAACAAGGCAGGTTTTTCGGGAGGTGAGGTGGGTGGGGGTGGAGTGAGGTGAGTGATGCAGTGAAAGTGGGGTTGGCATCTCCTCCCAGGTAACAAGGAGTGGGTGAAAATAAACAGCCAAACAGCCTCGAACTGCTTTGGAGAGGTTTTGGTTGGATATTGGGAAAAACGTCTCCACAGAAAAGGTTTTAAAGCACTGGAATCCCCATCCCTGGGAGTGCCCAAAAAACACGTGGGTGTGGCACTCGAGGGCACGGTTAGTGCTGAACGTGGTGGGGTGATGGTTGGACTCCATGGCCTGCAAGTCTTTCCCAATTTCAGTAATTCCATGATTCTCTGAAGGCCATCCTGCAGCACTTTGCCCCCCGAAATGGCTCACACGAGTCACTTGTTACATTTAGAGAAACTCAGAAGATTTTAGATCAAACACTCCACTGATTCTGCTCCTGCTGGGAAAGCTGACATTTTACAGTGCTGCTGATGGATCCCATAAAAACCAACAATAAAATTTCCTCCTGCTTCTCAGGCCAGACCTGCTTTTTGCATTTTGAGAAGCAAAATACTCTTATTTTATCATTCCATGCTGTAATTATTAGGAAATGTGTAATAATCTGATCCTGGGATGTCCTGATCAGCATCAGCAGATTGCTGTTATTTCCTAGGAGACAACAGGCTCCTCAGATTTTCATAATATTGGGTTGGATATCAGGAAAAATTTCTTCCCTAAGAGAGTGGTCAGGCATTGGAAGGAGCTGCCCAGGGAACAGGTGGAGTCCCCATCCCTGGAGGTGTTCAAAAAGTAAAGAATTCAGGCAAAGAACTGCCTGGACGTCTATCAGCAAAAAAATTCTATTATTATTGCTCTTATTAATAATAATAATGACGTTTTAAAATAGCTGGATGTTGTAATTTCAGTCATTCCCATGTCATCGTTTTCTGAGTAGTGGAAATTAATACAGCTGGACTTTGCCCAGCAATAAAAACCTGCCAATTCCTGGATTTAGTGTTGGGGTTTTTTTAAACAAATCCTCATTTTTAAAGTCGGGATGGAAGGCAGCTCTGCGAGTTACTCGGGAAGGCCAGGGGGTAACTCTGCTGCCTTTGCAGAGGTTCCCGCTGCAGATAACATCAGCACAGCACTAATTTATCCCGGGGATTTTGCGTGGCCTCTCTCGAGTGCCCCCATTAGTGGCACTGGAGCCTGAAAAGGGCAGTTCCTTGCTGGCAATTAACCTGTCGCCGGACAATAGGAAGCTGTTGGTGTTTCCCGGCCGGTCACAGACTCCTTGGGTCATTGAGATCCTTATCGGGGTCCGGGGGTTTCACCCAAACCTCCCTCGGAGCGCTGGGGAAAGGGAAGAGACCTCGGAGCGTCTCAGTTTGCTCTTTGGCTGAGATGAAATCCCTCTGGTGAGGAACTCGGGGTATTAAATGTTCAGAGATCTGCTCGGGAAGGAATCGGGACAGTGGTTTGGGGAGGTCCTTCTGCGGGAATCTTCTCGTTTTCCAGCTGGGCTTAAAAATCAGATGAAAAGTGGAGCTGCTTCATCTAATCCCAGAATCCCAGAATGGGTTGGGTTGGAAGGGACCTTAAAAACCATCCAGTGCCATCCCCTGCCCTGGGCAGGGACACCTCCCACCAGCCCAGGGTGCTCCAAACCCTGTCCAACCTGGCCTGGGACACTTCCAGGGATCCAGGGGCAGCCACAGCTTCTCTGGGCACCCTGTGCCAGGGCCTCTGCCAGGTTCAAAAATGAGAGAATTCGAATTCTAGTCCAATATTAAGCTTTGAAGAAGCCTTTCAAAAAGTGCAGGATGGAGTAAAATTAGGATATATCCTGGATTCTTTCTTTTCATTTTTGTTTTCCCTTGACACTCAGCTACCTAATTTTATTTTCCTTAAAAAATAGAAGAAAACCCCCTGAGTTTACCCCAGTTTCTCATGTTTGTTTGTTTGGTGCCACAGTAGGAAGAGATGTTCTTCCTTTCTCATTAACAGCAGTTCCTCCCAGTTGCAAGTGGAGTTTAAAAGAGTCACGTTTCTTTTCTGTGTTATTTTCATGCCAAAGGTAGTGAGAAGACTGGTGGTTGTGTTTTTTTTTTTTTAACTCTGCTTCACACTCCCAAATATTCAATACTTTCAGATGTTCATCAGAGCATTTTAATTTCTATTTACTGCGAGGTGCATTCCACTGTGGAAATGAAAATGTGAATTGTAATGTTAATTTGGGAAATATTATTGTGAAAACAGGGATGCCCTAGATCTCTGGGAAAATGGGGAAGGAGGAGGTCAGGGAAAGGAGAAAAATTAAAATGAAGTGTTTTTAATTCTTCACCATTTTTTATGTTATGTCTGTACACACTCTTGGCGTTTCTTGGAGGTTTAATGTTTGTGCCTTTGCTCTGAGTGCCAAGGAAACTTTCCTTTGGCTTTCTTGCCCCATTTCAACATTTCCAGATTGGGAAAAGCTGCCTTTATGACAATACTTTGCTTTATGGCAGTCAGATCATTACGTTTTGATGTTGCTGCAGTAAAATGAGAGGCTCTGATGAAGTTAAGTGTAGGAAATGTTACTAAAGCTGCTTTAAAAGGTCATTAAAAAACTGCCTTAATAGACAGTTTACTGGAAACGTGAGGAGTGGGAGAAGCAATGGAAAAGATGTTTTCTTTTTGGTTTCTCTGATCTAATTTCTCAAAGCTTCGTTGTGTTTCTGACAGCACCAACCCCCTGCCTTTTATAGCACTAATTTTTACTGTTGTCAAAATTAAGTTTGACTTCGTTTAAGAGCATTTTATGTGAAGCTGTTTTTGGGGCAAAACAATAGTTCTGAACACTCATTTTAATCTTTTCAGGTTTTGGACACCACCATCCTCTCTTTAATTGTTGTAATTGCCTAAGGACCAGGTGCAGCCTGGGGTTGTCCCTCCAAGCCCCCTCTGCCTTCTTTGGGAAGAGTTTAGTTAAGCTACATCACCATAAGAAAGGACTTGGGGATTAATTTGCAGTTCTGGTTTAATTTTTTTAACATCTTGTTGCAGAGGAATGGTTTTCAGTGGTTTGTGGATAATTTTAAATTGGATTATGGTAAGTTTTTTCCTGCCGTTTTTGATGCAGAATTGGACTTACTGGAAGAAAAGGAATAGAAATTCTGGATAACCTTGGATTCAGATATATAAAAAACCCATTCATGACTCAACACCTCTTCTGCAGGATGGCACACACAGTATAATACAAAGTTCAAACAGATGGTGCACTCTTAGGTATTTAAAAGCTGTGAAGGAAGCAAATCAACTTTTCCTGGAGATGAACCTCCCTTCCCTGAAAAGCCACTTGATGCTCCCCATTTTGTGGTGTTCCCACCCATTTGCTCTCAGAAAAGGCCACGTGAAGTGAAGTGTCAGGTGCTCCCTGCTGAGACCTTCCAGCTGTGCTGCTGAGAAAGGTGAATGAGGGAGAGAACGGGTTTGAGACACAACCCCCAGCAGAATGAACCCTGAACCAGCAGAACATTTCAGTGCCTGTGCTGCACAGGACTGGCCTGTCACCCTTCAGTGGGAAGTCATTCCCCTTGTCCTGTCCCTCCATCCCTTGTCAATGGTCTCTCTCCATTTTCCTGCAGCCCCTTCAGGTCCTGCAAGGCCACAATGAGGTCACCCCAAAAGCTTCTCCTCTCCAGGCTGACCAATCCCAATTTTCCCAGCCTGTCCTCACAGAGCTGCTCCATCCTCTGCTCATCTCGGGGCCTCCTCTGGACTCACTTCAAGAGGTATTTGTGGGAACTGAATTATTTTAGAGAGCATCACAACAAATACTTTCATTAGACCCTATGAGTTTCACTCTCTGTCTTTCTCTGGAGGTGTCTTGGATGTTCCAGAGGGAAATCAGGAGTGAAAATGAATAAAACCTCTCCAATATGTAGTAGGTGTGCACAGACAATGCCACGGGCAGGCCAGGAAAGGATGTGGTGAGAAGACTTGAGAGGAGAAACACAGTTTGATTTTAAATGAATTTTCTCCTGTTTCCACGTGTTCCCTTCTAAAGTAGAATATAATGAATCCTGTCTGAATAAAGCTGTTAAATAATTTGCCTTTTGTTTCTGTTTCTCCATTGATAAAATGCAAAATCCTTTGTAATCTACTCCTTATACATAAATACAGATTTATGGAAGGTGATGAGCACATCTTTTATGATTATAAATGACCATGTCAATAGATTGATGTTTTACACTTAATATGTTTTCAATTTACTCTCCTAAATGATTTAATTGTGATAATGATCTAGTGTGAAAGAGTCTAATGAACTGATGAGGGCCAGTGTGCCCCAAATTCATAAAAGATCATCAACAACCACTTCTCTGACTGTATGTGTTGAGCAGGTCCAAAATAATGTGCCATTTTACTGTCACTGCCAGTCCAATCCAGGAATTTCCACTCCAGAAACTGATTTCAAACCATGCAAAGTACACATTGCATTTCTGTGTTTCCTCCATGGCAAACCAAATCCTCACACTTTATTCAGTAAATCTATCCCTCCACATTGACTTTCTGGTTGCAATCCAAGGCGTTCATTTAAAAGAAGATGTAAAATTAGCTTTTTTTTCTTTTCTTTTTTTTTTTTTCCCCTCCACCCCAGCCTGTGTTTTAAAAGCTGCTTTGTGTCAGGACACTGAGGGTTCTTATTTCATCCTGTTTCAGCAGGTACAAGCTGCAAAGCTTTCTTGTGGTGTTGTTCACATCCCTTTGAACAGATGTCAGAGCTTTCCCAGCCTGCAAGACACTGGAGACTCACATCTGCTACGTGTCAGTGGTTACAGAGCCAGCCTCTGATAAGAGACTTCCTACTTTATTCTGCTCTCTCTGCTGGTATTTCAAAATGCATCTGTGTTGCAAATCTTGACATTATAAATAACTCCTGCAGCACACTCCGATTTCCCAGTCTGGAAGGAAAAAGGGAACCTTCTCAACTTCTTCAACTTCAGCTTTGATCCCCACTGAAGTTTTTTTTTTTCAGGATATTGAATACATTTTTTGATGTAATATCGACTTCTTGCTACTGTTTATCTGCCTTCAAGGCTACCTGGAGAGTTGAACTTAAATTGCAGTAAAATTCCTCCCCATCCCCAATTTCCCTCCCGTTGTGCCGTGATCTCTGCTGTGGAGCTGGGACTGGGACAGCCAGTTTTGGGTGGGCTGTTCTAGAAAAGAGGAACACCAAACTCCTCCCTCCAGGCAATTGTAAATCCCAAATTAAGAGGCTCCAACTCAGGAAGTGTGGAGAAAGAAAAGATAACAGCCCCTTATTAAAGGGTGTGTGTGTGCTGGCAGAACAAAAAAGAACACCAAAACCAATAATAATAATTATAATAACAATAATAATAATCCCCCTTAGTTTTTTTTTTTTAGAACAAGTAAACCTATGACATTCATCCTAAATAATTGCATTGAATCCACCCATTCGTGGTGTGAGACCTTCCAGACCAAGGGTGTTTGATACCTCAGAAGCAGCCTCAGGTTGAAAGACCTTTTGCTTCACAGGGAATTTGAGAGTAGAAACGATCAAGCAAATACATTAAACATCACTCTTGTAATTGCCATTATTATTTATTATTATTTCCTTTCTAGGAACTGGACCCTCATGACAGATAACACTGGAGCCCCTGAAAACATTAAATGGACACCAGCAGCTAATTAATAAGTGAGGGAATGAAGAAATAAATAACCCAACAATAATTATGTGAGCATAATTATATATAATAATATATTATATAATGTATTATATATATAATATTATATATAATGGGTTTTCCCCATTCATTCTCATATCCCAACCATGTTCTTCATACATATAGATATAAATGTGTGTGTGTGTATTCAGGTGCAGATTTAGCTCTTGCTTTGCAGAACTCTCTTCCCTGTCAATGCATGTCCTCAGTCTGCCTTTCTCTCACATCTGGAATTTCTGTTGTATCCACCAAGCTTTTCAGCTTTTGTTTTTTTCTCCACCACCCCTTTGGATCTCAATTAATTGCTGCATCTCTCAGGGACTGTTGCACACTTTAAGATTTGCTTGATAGAAGGGAACATATTCTTTTTGCATGGGATTTTTTTCCCCCCCTTTTCCTGGCTTGAAATTCAACCAGTCCTTTGCTCAGGTGCACTCGAAATGGGAGCATTTTAGAGAATCTTCACTTTTCCTTGAGGCAGGAGAATATCCCAGCAATTTCACCACCTTCCTTGGAATGTGGAGCTTTATGGCAGCTTTTTTAAATTATTCTGGGTGCTATTTCTGGCCTGATAAACACGTGTGAAAGTCTCACCATCACAACATCCCACCACTTTTCCTCAGTGAACCCCCTTCCTCAGGTATTTTAAACCTCTTCCTCCACTTCCCCCTCGAGGTGTGAGGATCCTACAGATAATTGCGTTTCTGTCTCAGTCAGACTTTGTAGGCACTGATCAGAGACACAGAAATAATTCTGCCCAGTTCTCTGCCCACTTCCTTTGCTGGTCTGAAGGCCAATTTTCCACCTATCTCACATCAAACCCCTCTGGGCTGAAGGTTATTTAGGGGCTCTCTTTTCCATCCCCTGTGTCAAAGGTGTTTTCTGAAAATTCTCTCTCATCCTGTTTGCAGGCTTTTTGATGTTTTCCTGGCTGGAAGTGCCTGGCTATCAGATATAATTTCCCACATTACACCACCACATCATTCAAGGGTGGTTTTGCCCTATAATGGTCCACGATTCCCTGTACACTGAGACCAGGAGAGAAGCAACAACCAAGAAACATCAAAGTAAATGCTTGTCAGGCTGTGAGGTGAAATGGGAATCAGATTGGTTCGCCTTGGGAACAGTTTCCTTAACAAAAATAAAAGTGAGCCCACGGATTCAGGTATCAGGTGAAGCATAGGCAGGTTGACTTCGATTTTTTATATTAAAATATCATTTTGAGGGTGACCATTTTGGCACATTATTTGGACATTTGGAGCCCTCTGGGCTTCAGCTGTTCAGATGAGGTGGAACACAGAGAGGCTAAAGGATAGTCAGGAATAATTCATCTCAGGAAATGACATTCTCCAGTTATTTACAAAAAGGTAAAATTCGGCTGATGCTCCTGAGAGGTCAGATGGAAAGCGAGGGAGCTCTGTCCACAGCACACTTCCGAAAAATAAAATTGTCAACCGTTTTGTTGCTTGTTTACAGACGTTTTTAACACAAATTCCTGCTGCTGTCTCTATTTCAGAAGCAGGAAAAGGGGAGGCTTGAGGCAGTGATTGGGTGGTTGAAGGTTTTTTTGGGAAAAATACACTGTTAGTTTAATCATTGATTATTAATGGTTTCCATAAGAAGGTTTAATGCCCTCTTGACTTAACCAACATTCGCCTGGAGCATTATCAGTCACTTTTTCCCCCCTTTTTTTTTAAAATGAGTGTTGCATTCAGTGAGGTTTAATAGGGGAATAAATGTAAAGATGTGTGTGGACTTGGTGGAAGTGCAGCTCTAAGAGGCCAAAGAAAGCTAACCAGAGCTCCCAGAGGGAAGGAGGAGGAATATTTCGGTTGTTACCTGTGTAGATTTTACCCAGGGAAAGCTTGGTGGGCACAGAACTTGTCACACATTTCTGACAGGACGGTGAAGGCACCAGACAGAACAGTAAGTGCTGAATTTGCTGGAGGAAGGTTGTGTGCTGCAAAGCTTCAGAGAGGACAAAAGCAAGGATGATAAGAGTAGCTGAGCTATGTAGGACAGAGGAATAAAGCAAAGACAGACCTGCCTGCTGGGTGCCTTCTTTTCTTTCTCGAGGGCTTTGGTCCATGTAATGTGGCACAAACCCCCATTGAACAGGGCAGAGGAAGCCCTGGGCAGAGAAGGGCAATTCCCAGGCTCTGCAGGGCACATTCCAGGGGCTGCAGAGCAACAGCCACCTCGACTGAGGAGTATTTATGAGACCTGGAGCGAGATCCTGCAGCAAACCTTGCTGTTTGTTCAAATATCTCTCAGCATTTCCACTTCATATCCTCGTTTTGTCGAGGTGAGAAAGGACTTCTTTCCTTCTGCAGAGGGCACATGGATGGAGCTGGGAGTAATGTGTGTGTGTGAGCTCAGTAAAACACACCAATTAATTAGTTTTGTTTCATTTGTAAGCACCACTCCTTACCCGATAAACATCAGCTGATCCAGCAGAAGCCACGGGATCAGACCCAGGAATATTTGGATGCTGTGGATGTGAAAGGAGCTGCTGGGCTGTGGATTTAGGTGCTGAGAAACATGTATTTTTTGTCTATATCTATATGAACATTTGGGCATATTTTTACTGATTTTTACATTTCTCCTTGCATATAAAGATGTGCCTGTACCTATGCATTCCTTAAATACCTTTTTCCTGAAGTGTGATATATAATTTATTTCCAAACTGCGTGGCTACAGAATAATGAGGAAAGGGATTCTGAAGCGATTTATCAGGCTTGCTTCTGTAGGAACCGAGTTTCTGGAGCCCACATAACGACTTTTGTGTTTTTCTAAAATTAGAAGCTCGTTCTACCATCCGAGGATTTTAACAATAACTGCTTCTGTCTGGGCTGGATTTAAATGTATACACTGAAGGTTCTTCTGCTCACCCAATAAATCATGGGAAAGTTTGGGCTTTTTTTTTTATTTCCTTAAAAAGGGAAATTAAAAACCTTTATTTCTGATTCAGGAGAAGACTTGTGAGACAACAGAGGTTGTAAGTAGGGCTATAATGAAGCTGGATGAGCAGAGTGTGTCATTTTCTCAGCCCTGACACCGTGAGGCAGGAAAATGGGAGAAACCAGGATTGTGGAGCTGAATTCTGTTATAAGTCATAGACTAACAGAGGTGTTTTGTCCTCAGTGAACTACTGACTTTGAACTGCTCCCCATGACACCCCATCAGGGCAATCTGGGAGGATGGGAGCAGGTTTACCTGGCCACTGAGGGACTAAACGTGCACCACCAGACACAGGCAGGCACAAATTCCAGGGTTTCAGAGAAATTATGGAACATCCTGGGCTGGGAGGGACCCACCAGGATGATGGAGCCCAGCTCCTGGCCCTGCACAGGGCACAACAACAACCCCACCATGTGCCTGAGGAGTAGTTTGGAAAGGAGGGGATGTGACAGACCATCAACCCTCACAGATGATGGCAGGGGAGCCACGGAGACCTCTCAGAGGGTGACAGAGCCTTGGTGACTTTGATGACCTGTCAGTACCCCCAGGTAAATCTGGGGGCACTGTGGGGATGCATCAGAAACACCAAATTTGGGTGTGGGTGCTGCCAGACTGGAGCTGATGCAGAAATACTGACTGGGAGCAGGAAGTTTATTTGGGTGGCAACTCCAGTGGGGAAAGGCAGGGGGAGGCTGCAGGAGAAGGGGCCTGGGAAGGTGGAGAGAAAGGACCTGAGAGGGGTGGGAGCAGAGCCATGTCCATCAGCAGAGGGGAGGAGAAACTCCAGGGCTGGGAAGGACAGATCCTCTGAACCCCACAGCCCACTGGTGTCAGCAGCTTCCCTTCTGCATGAGCAGCAGCTCATCAGGGGAGGCTGCAGAACACAATCAAAAGTGACTCTGTGGTTAATGAGAGACTGAGACAGATCTGCTGAAGGATTTGCTTCTCAGGTGTGCTGGCAACCCAGGAGAAAACAGGAATTCAGGCTGTTCATAAGGCAGAATGAGACAGAGATAAAGGACACAACAACAGATGAAGGAAGGGCTGGGTGAGCAGACAGAGAAGGGAGCGATACAGTGTAAAATGAAGATGGTCAGTGATGTTTGCTGGGGCCCAGCAGCAGCAATTCAAGGATACCTAACAAGGCTCTCAATAAAAGCCTCTGTGTCAGACACTACAGGCTGCTGGCACACTGAAAGACAAATTCATGAAGATGCAGCTGGAAGACAAATGGCTGACAGTGATGCAGAAGCCTTGCTGGGGCACTTAACACATTCTCCAGCCACAGAAACAGCCACTTGTCACATGAAACAGCCTAGCAAAAAAAAAAAAAAAAGAAAAGGGTTTTTTTTAAATAGTTGCTACCTCTGGTGCATGAGCACAGCAGGTTTATAGGAAAAGATTAGTCACTGCCTGATGTTCAGATAAAATCCTGCTGGAGGTGTTCATAAAGTCTAATTTTAGTCCTGCAGTGTCAGGGGTCCTCCCTTGTTCAAGACAGGAGCTTGTGGGTTCTGAGAGATATTCCAGCCCCACATGGAACTGGAGAAAGCCACTTCCACATCCCTGGGCAGAGCAGCCACCCCAGCCTTCTGCCCCTGAGGCAGTGGGGACCATCTGCAAGCCTTGGCCAGTCCCTGGGGCTGTGCTGTCCCCCAGGGCCAAAGTCACCCCAGGGACTGCTCTGAGCCAGGGCCATCACCCGGGTGCTGCAGGCACATCCACTGCCCTATAACACCCCCAGCTCCCAGGGACAGTGGGGACACTGCCCTATAACACCCCCCAGCTCCCAGGGACAGTGAGAACACTGCCCTATAACACCCCCCAGCTCCCAGAGACAGTGAGGGCACTGCCCTATAACACCCCCAGCTCCCAGGGACAGTGAGAACACTGCCCTATAACACCCCCAGCTCCCAGGGACAGGAGGGCACTGCCCTATAACACCCCCCAGCTCCCAGGGACAGGGGGGACACTGCCCCTCACCCCTGCCTGGGACCCCAGAGGGTCTGGTGGGTCAGAGACCCCCCTGGAGGGCTTGGCCAGAGGGAACCTTTGTCGAGCTCCCTTATTTTGTCCCCTCAATTAATAAAGAAACCTCTTGGGAATAAGGCTGTAGCTTATTCTCTTGATGCTCTCTCAAGGTATTAAGGAACCCTATATATGTATTTTGAAGTAGAACTCCTGGCTGAGCCCCTGGGCTGCAGCTCAGCATTACAGGGACTCACATTTCCCACTGACACCATTACTGCCCTCAGGCCCAAAAGGCTTTTTTTGTGTGTTTTTTTTATTCCAGCTCCAGGAACATACAATATTAATTTTCCTCTCTGAGCTGTGAACCTTTCTTTCATCCAAGCCTGACTGGGTGCATCAAGGCCTTTCTGTCTCTGAAGTTCTCTCTGCTCACCCAACATCAGCTCCCTTCCAAGCCATCGAGGCTCTTTTGACATGAAGCTCTCAGATCCTCCTTTCTGAAGCTGCTGCTTTCTTATCACAAGCAACATGTACACCCTCAAATCTAAACAGTTGCCATGGGAGATAGATCCTTCTCTCAAATCAGGTATTCAGTCTCAAGTCCAGGTTGACACAGAAGTTCTTCCTCAGCCTCCAAACTATTGGCACACCCCAGTGAACTCAGCCCTTCAACTTCCAGATTTCTTGGCCCTTGCTCAAACGCCAGCTCAGACGAGCCTGAGCAGGAGAAAACACTATTTCCAACTGGTAACACCCAAAATACACAACTAGAAACTCTCCTCTCTGTCACAGGTCTAGCTCATAACTCGTCCTCCTTAGCAGAACGGTCTCATTAAACTGAGCCACCCTCGAATCTCGAATTTTTTCTGATTTCTCTAATTGATCTTAACCTGAACCCTCATCTCAACCTGTAAAATGTCTCGCTGCTGAAAGAAAATGCTTTTAAGTAGGATAACATTTGAATTCTCCACCCAGGTGATTTTCCACGGCTTCCTGTCGCGTGCTGAGCGAGCAGGATGGAGCAGGTGTGTTTCAGCTCCGATAGCTGCAATCCGCTCTCATCTGCTTCCTGAAAGGTAGATTTTATAACAGCCTGATTAAGCAGAAGGCTCATTGGCAGTATTTGCTGCTATAACTCCCTTTTTTTTTCCCTCTCTCTCTCTCTCTACTTTGTTTTTCCTTTTTGGCAAGTCCCAGCTTTCGCTTCAGAACGTCGTAAATTGCAGATAAACACGGCGCGAAACGTTTACGACTCCCATAAACAACCAGCAAGGAAGTGAAAGCCATATTCTGCTTCCTGCTCGGGATCTGCTCTGTCTCTGGTGCCACAATAATCTGTCTCACTCCCAGGCACAGCAGCTCTGCTAATTGCCCTTAATTGAGGCTGGTTGGTGGCTCGATGTGCTCCAGTGGCTTTCTGCTGGGCTCTGCTGGGGTGGGGAGGGATGAGGGAAGGCAGACACAGGAATTAAACCTGCCTGGTGCTGTTTGGACAACCACAAATGATGCAGCAGGAGAGGCCTCCTCCCTTTATAGGGATATTTCCAGCCTCACATAATTGTTGACAGTTATCTAAAGGTTTTAATATTTCCTCCCTCCTTTTTCCACCGCTGAAATGAATATAATGATGAGGGAGGTAAATGAGTTTCTTTATGTGGGACTGGTTTGCCTCAGCGTTTCTGCTGGGGATTAGGAAATACAGGGATAATAAAAACATTTCTGCCAAGGAGAGTTGATCTTAGCAGGGTTTTACATCCTCCATATTTCCCAGGTGGGCACATAAAGGAAGGCAAGGACAGTGCCATAGATCCAAGAGTTTCCAGTAAAACACAAGCAATTTCAGCCAAGGGGGATTTGTGTGGATACACCTTGGGTAGGAGGGTTCTCAGGAGGAATTTCTCCCTGGAAAGGGTGGTCAGGCACTGGGAGGGGTCAAAATCTACTAAAATTCTGAGCTTTCCTAAGATATTTTGGTAGATCTCCATCTACATGTTTATTATTTTCCCCTTGTTTTCTGTTTAGGGTTTATTTATTATTATTATTATTATTATTGTAATGTTTATTTTATGTTATGTTATATTTTGGGTGGGGTTTGGGGGCTTTTGTTTGTGGGTTGGGGTTTTTTGCTTTGGGTTTTTTTGGCACTCAGTGCTCTGGGCTGGGGACAAGGTGGGGATGGAGCACAGGGTGGATCCACGGGCTGGGAGGGCTTTTCCAGCCTCAGTGGTTCTGGGATTATGGAGGCAAAACCCTGTTGCCCTCAGCCTTTGAAAAATAGGTTTAAAACCCAAGAGCATTTCTGTTGATAACAAATTCTTCTTTTTCCCCTTCTTTTTTTCTTCTCTGTGTTGGCTCCTCCATGTGCACTTGACTCATGGCAGCAGTTGCTGGCAATTTTTATTGATGGGTCCCCCCCCAGGAGCACTTTGCAGCTCTGAAATAATTTGATATTGCTAATCAGATATTGCTTGGGTTTAATTCTGCATCCTGCCCAGTACTGTGACAATTAGGGGGGGAAATTTTGGGGGGTGCCCTTCTCAGCACCTGGATAATGAGAGGAATGTTCTGATGTGTAATACCTACAGGAGATGTTTCCTAGGGGTGTTCAAGATGACTCAGATAGCTCCAAAAAGCCAAAATACAACAAAAGGTCTGCTTACATGGAATATTAGAATACAGCAATGTAATACAGTAATATAAATATGAGAGAAACAGAAATTAAAGCCAAAAGTAACCCAGGATCATCCAACTTTTCTCTTCCTGGGCCACTTTTCCAGTGGGAGGCTGTTTGCTGGTGCCCTCTACGAGCAGTAATTGGAGAAGTTTTCCAGCTTCAGAGATGATTCATAAATTAATTCAGAGAATAGGTTATCTCACCAGTGGGATGAGCATTTGGGCTGGCCTAAGTTCCAGTATCAATTCCTCTGGCATTAAATAACCTTTCTTTCCCTGACAGGCATTCATGGCCTTTCAGGCAGTAACAGGTAGTTTTCCCTGCCATTTTCTCTCTGAGAAAACTCTCAGATTGTTCCCAGTTGTTACAACTGGGTGTAAATCCTGCTCCAGACAGGGTGAAGCCACATATTTCATCGGGTCAGACCCCATTAGAGAGTCAGGGGGTAGAAAACCAACACTAAAAACTATATGGCTTGGCTTAATCACTCATCTGTGTGCCAGCCTGGTGAGAGAGAGGTTCTATTTGCTGGGGGGAGGGTTAATGCCTCTATTTGAGGACAAAATCCAGAGATTGGGGGAGAAAAGTCCTTTCGGATTTGTAAAGGGCAGGCAATTAATTTATCTCCTGGAACGTGGCTCTGGGTGCAGTCTGAAATCAAACACTTGAGGCAATTTGGGCAGCTGGAAATGGCATGAAATAATCAGGGTGTAGTGCCAAGTGCAGAGTGAATGGGCTGCATTAACCAAGAATCAAAAAAAAAAAAAAAAAAGGGACTTAAAATGTCCTGAGGAATCCTCAGAGAGAAATAAATTCTCTCAACAGTGGAGGAAAAGATGTTACTAAAGATAGGAGTCTCCCTGTTTTTCCAGAGGTCACAAAGCAGAGAGATGGTATTTATCAAAGCATTTTATGCTGTTGGTTTCTCTTTTGAAAGAGTGTGAGAGTTTCCAATGGTCTAATGATCACCCTGGTTCTGTTTCTAAGATTGCACTAATTAAGATGATGTTCCTGCCTTCCACTGCAAAGAAACATGAAAAGCTGGCAAGTTATTAATATTGCTGTGCCAAAAGAGGATTTTATCTGGACAAGTCAGGCAAGATAAACAAGACACTGCTTAATAAACAGAGATAAGGCTAAAGAATTGCTCTGTTCTTCTCCTCCCTGGTGCTCAGGGGACCTGCCACCTGAAGTGTCCACTGAGACATGGAGCTGTCTTCTCTTTCCCTGATTTTTGTTTCCTGGAGATGTTATTTGAAGTAACATTTCAACCTCCTGTGTCCAGATATCTGTGTGGAAAAGAGAAAACTCCAAATGCCAGAGCTCCAGGAGCGTTTGGACAA
Source organism: Myiozetetes cayanensis (assembly GCF_022539395.1). NCBI lineage: Eukaryota > Metazoa > Chordata > Aves > Passeriformes > Tyrannidae > Myiozetetes > Myiozetetes cayanensis. The sequence goes on along the minus strand of NW_026086826.1, from coordinate 29,579,862 downwards.
CACTCCTGGTGTGACTCTTGGGGATGGGCCTGTGCAGGGCCAGGAGCTGGACTGGATGATCCCTGTGAGTCCCTTCCAGCTCAGGATATTCCATGACTGTGTGTTATTTTTATTTTTTTTTCACTACAGCAGTGAAATGATAACACAGAAACAAACTCAAAGCTGGAGTGGTTTGTTGGCACAAAGTTTGTTTCAGGGAGAAAATCTGTGAGTCAACGAGGAAACAACAACAAATTAGTGACACACAAACCACTGCATTAGACACAAACTGGGGATTTTAAAGCCTCAGTCGTGCAGAAAACACAGCAGTGGTGTCAGAGGGGATTACAGGGTTGAAGGGGGTCATGAGATTCATGTCTGGTCTTTTCCAACCTGTATCATTCTATGATTCTATGACTTAGGCACTTTATAAATTGCCACAGTGGAGGAGCTCAGCAAAAATCTGCACAAATACACTACTTTTATTTTTTTTTCCCCCCCATAAAAATTGTATTGTCCCCATTTAGAGAACAGTGGATCTCCAGAGGCATTTCCATGTGCTTCCCATGAGCTATGGGAACAAGGATACAGGGGAAGAGGAGGACTGAAAGCTTTAGGATTAGCTGTGGCTGGAGGATGTGCACTTACAGACAGGCACCAAATTCAGGTCAAAGCTGGGATTTAATTGCAGCAAAGGGGGAAAAATAAATCCTGATTCTGCCCCTGGGATCTCCTAAAGAAAGGAAGCAAAATTGCTGCAAGTGGTGCATGAATTTTCTTCCCCAGATATCCCTTCCCATGAGTGGGAGAGAACTTCAAAGGAGACGTGGAGTGAAATCTTTAGGACTGGCTTTGACTCCACAGTGCTGCTGAACTTACCACTGTGGAAAACTGGTGTAAAACCAGAAGAAAAGCTGATGCCCCTGATCTGGTTTGGTTTTCCTTTGTTGGCCAGATTTCCCTTAAAATTCCAGAGGTACCATTTAGATAAATATGAGACAAAGGTTAATTTTTTCCCTCTCTAAGGCATCTTTTCCTATGCCACGGACCTCTACAATTGCCTGGTCGCATTTAGGGGTCACCACGATCTCCTCTGAGGAACAACACCTGGGGTGCCCCACTTTTTGAAGGGAAAACTCTCCAGGGGTTTTGTTAGAAGAAAAAGGGCAACAGGAATGAAAACACAAAGCTTGAACTGTTTTGTTAACAATTTCGTTTGTATTCCTCTAGATAAATATTATCACAATGCAGCAGGTCTTGTATGAAACATATAACTTGATTTTTAAGCCACAGATCTCCCTCTGCCTCAAACCTCTCCCCAGAGGAAAATGTTATTCTGTTATCTTGGTGCTAACAGTGAATTATTGGTAGAGCTAAACTGAATCCAGCTGCATCTCCTGTGCCTGAAATGAACATTTTAAAGACACAGTTGAGAAAGGCATTCATTAGAGGTCCTGGCACTGCAGTAAACACAGATCCCAAACCCTGCACTGATGAGGAATCCCACCCAGCCCTGAAAACAAGCACTGTACTTTTAGGAATGACAGATCTGGGATCAGACAGATCCCACATGAATCAAAGACCAAGAAATAAAGCACAACTGCACAGCACACCTTGAACTGCTCAGTGTGTGTTTGGGAATATTGGCATTGGAATGAGGGATTGGAATGAAGGTTCTGGTCAGAGCTCCAAAGTACTCAAATAACTTTGCAAATACTGCCCTCATTTCAAACTGAGACAGCAACTCAAGTCCCACTGAAATTCAGTGTTCTGAAAGAGTCACCCTCTGATCAGATGTTCTTACCAAAATGGAGGCAAATGTATTTCCAAAAGTCATTTCATCTCAAAAAAAAAACCAACCCACCTCTTCTAACCCTGCTGAAAAACTTACAGCCTTCATAATTTGACAGTCAGTGATAATGACTCCCATTGCTCAGCTGAGTTTTGACAACCAAAAAGTTGTGTGTGGGGGGGGTTAATTTTATTTTTTCTTTCTTTGTTTTTGTTTTTGTTTGAGGTTTTTTTTGTGCCCTGGCACAGGGTGCCCAGAGAAGCTGTGGCTGCCCCTGGATCCCTGGAAGTGTCCCAGGCCAGGCTGGACAGGGTTTGGAGCAACCTGGACCAGTGGAAGGTGTCCCTGCCCGTGGAATGAGATGAACCTTAAGTTTCCTTCCCCCCCCAACTAATCCATGATCCTGTGATTCCATGACCATTACAATTCTGGGCATTGGTCTCTCTCTGCTTTTCCTTTGCCACTCTCCAGTCACTGCTGGAACATCCAGTTTGGTTTGGCAAACAGTCAAGGAAAGTGCACTTAGAAAACAAGTGTTTTCAGACAGCTCTGCCTCCATCTGCCCTCCTGGAAAAACCCCCAGGCCTCTACTCCATTGAGGGCTTTGAAGTTCCCTCAGGAGTTTGGTGAGAAAACCTGGAAAACAAAGCCAGCCCCTGCTCCCTCAGCCCCATGGCCACTTGTTAGTTAAACCCCCACTCGTGGATTTACACAGATGGAACATGTGCAGGGTTGTTCCTGTGTGAGCCTGGATGAGTTTCAGCTGAAATATCAACTCATGCTCCACTGGCTCTGCAGTTCTGCGTGCTGAGGCCCCGTTTGGTCCTCTCTGCTCAGCTTTGTGGGAACTCCTGCAGGGGTAAGATGGTTGTGAGCTGTTTGCCTGCATCTGGTGCCTATAAATCTACCCCTGAGCCAGGAGAAAAATTGTTGGACTCAGGGAGGTGTCCCAGTAAGCTCGAAGGGAAGAGCCGTCTGCTTCCTCATAAACAGCTGCCCACTTTTATCCTTAAAAACCCCACTTTATGTGCCTGCCAAAGATTTGGAAAATCAGCCCTGGACTCAGATTGTTTGGGAACCAGGATGCACAGTGGTGCTGTCACACTGAGCCTCGTTTTTTCTCCCAGAACTTCTTTTTGATGAGTTCATTTCAGGTGTCAGGTACTTTGAAATGAAATATCTGCCTAAACACCTGAAGTCTGACTCCCAAAGATGGGAGAGAGGCTAATAATAGAATCCCAGATCAGATTAGGTTGGAAGGGATCTTAAAGCTCATCCAGTGCCACCCCCTGCCATGGGCAGGGACATTTCCACTGGACCAGGTTGCTCCAAGCCCCGTCCAACCTGGCCTTGGACACTTCCAGGGATGGGGCAGCCACAGCTCCTCTGAATTCCTAATATTCCTGATGCTGTTTTTACATCTTAGTTGGTGTTTCCTTGTCCTCTTTGATCATCTTTTATGGAGAACAAAGTAGGGACATTCCCAGAGTGTCCTATTGCCCCTGGTGTCACTGGGACACTGGTGTGATTGAGATGCTGGGAGAACTGTGGCACAGCTGCTCAGCAGACCAAATTCTGAGTATGGCTCCTGTTTTGAGCTTCACTCCTCCTCACCTGATTAACCTCCTTTCAGCTCAGTTCAGCTCACACCTGAAAAACCACAGGGGATGGAAGGATTTTAATCCCACCCTGGAGACATCATTTGAGCTGCAGTTCCTCTCTGCATTAGGCTGTAACAATGAGATGCACAGAAATTTTGGGTTGCCCTCCCAAGCTCTCTGCTCCTGCCCTGCCTTTGGGTCATGGCTGGGTGCTTTTCTCTCTTTAGCAGAGCAGAGGGTCATGCAGAGCCCCAGCCATCCCTCATGCTGACAGGCCTCTCACCCCACTCAGCCTCAGTATTATTTATATTTTGGGTGGTGAATGAAATTCCTTTTTCAGCTCTTTTATTCCAAATAAGGTCCTGTATTTGTCTGAAACGAAAGGTGCAAGATACCTTCGTTAAAACACCCAAAATACCTCTCCAAACTCAGATGTTGTTTTCAACCACATGATAAAAGGCTGACCCCAAAAACTGGGATGAGCTCCAGTGACCCAGTCCCTGGGCTGGCTGGAGTGGGAGACCATCAGGGTCCTTACTGCTCAGGTCACCCCCCAGGGGCACGGGATGCCCTGGGGGATGAGGGGAAGAGCATTTGGGGGTTACCCAGATTCATGGAACATTCAGGACAAGGCCGTGTGTGAGCTTGCTGGGTATTTGTAAATCACAGGAGGTATTTCTTGTCTTATTTTTCCATGCAGTGGGAAGAAAGGGGGGGGAAGAACCACAAGGTTTGTTTGCTTCTGGAGAGCTCGGGGCTCCCCGGATAAGGAGCACTTGCAGTCTATTTCCATCTGTGCAGGCAGCGGTGCCAGGGCTCTGCAGTCTGCTGTACAACCAGGATCCCATTTCTCAGCCTGCCGAGCTCTAAAAATGAGGAACACCGCCAGGACAAGGACCCGGCGAGAGGAAAACAAGGCGCTGGAAACCCCCCGAGCCGGGAAGGGAGGCAGGGGGAGGGAGGGGGTTTGGAGCTCCGAACACAGGGTGATGTTCCCTGCCCTGCGCTTTGTGATGCGGAGACCACCCCGCAAATATCTCACAGTCCTAAAAGGGAGAAAACGACAGCTCTGAGGGGGCAGAGACGAATCTGCATCAGAAATAAGGGAGTGCTGGGGGATGGAGTTGAGATTTAGCCGGGCGGGGAGGTGCAGGGTGAATCCTGGCAGGGTTCTCGCACTGGATGTGTTGGAACAGCAGACAGAGGGAAAGCCTCGGGAGCCACCGGGCTATTCACTGCTGATGACAGCACCGGGAAATGCAGCTTTTGGCCCTGCCAAATTGCTCCTTTTGCGCTGCAAAATAACCCGGGTCAGCCGGTTCGAGATGCTTTTGTTTGAACGACACCACTCGGAGCCAGTGTAAACACACACACACACACACACACAGAGAATCAGCAATCTGTGCTCCTGTGACGGCCCTGCTGATGGAGCAGTGCTGCGGAATTTACAGGAGGCACATCCAGCATCAGTCTGATCAGATGATGGCAGCAGATTTTTGGTTGGTGGAACTCATAAAATGTCCATTCTGTTCGACAGAGGGCTGGATCAGGGCTGAGTGTTTTCAGGAAAGGTGAGGGCACGACACTAAAAATAGTTATTTGTCCCATCTGGATCTTCTCACTTCCATTTCCCACCTATATAACGTTTTCCTGATGAATATATATTCCACAAATATGCTCCTCAAACTGCTGCTTGAAAAATCAGGCCTTTTGATGCTTTCTGAGCTGTTTGACTTCCTCACCTTCCCACGAAAATTGCCGAAGGAGCTCCACACTCCACGTTGGGAAGCACCACTGGTCCAGCTACCACCATGTAAACCCCAGAATCACAGAGAGATTTAGGTTGGAAGGGATCTTAAGGATCACCCCTGCCACGGGCAGGGACACCTTCCACTAAACCAGGATGCTCCAGCCTGGCCTTGGGACACTCCCAGGGATCCAGGGGCAGCCACAGCTTCTCTGGGCACCCTGTGCCAGGGCCTGCCCATCCTCCCAGCCAACAATTCCTTCCCAATATCCCATGTAAACCCACTCTCCCTATGTTTGCTGCCATTAATAAAAGCAGAGGAGCTGTGGGTGGCTAAACTGAGCTGTTCACCCTGAGGGTCCCTCTCATGGCAGTGACTGAGAAGGACTTGACTCATTATTACCCCTGTTCTTCTGAGGTGCCAATTCCCCTCTGCAGACACGGCCTCAGAGCAGCTGACAGTCTATTAGGGGAATTTATTAGGGGTGTGCACTTTTTTTTTTGGAGAAACCACGCTGAAATATTTGCTTTTGTTTATTTATTTACATTCAGCCCCCACAGTTCATTTACATTGGGAAAATACACACAAGAGGCAACCTTGCAGCCAATTTTCCCCAGTGTCAGGCATCTCATGAAGTTTAGTGTCACAGGGAGAAATGACAGGGTATTTCCTACACTGGGGACAGGTCAGGAGGCTGAGAGATAATAACAGCAGCTTCCAGCTATCAAGAGAGCTCGGGTTATGATGCAAATAATTGTTGCTGCCATTATCTTTGAAGCCAGATATTTGCAGAGAAAAACAGCTATCACTACTACTTCTAAAAAGACTTCTTTTTTTTCCCCCACGTTGTAATAATTCAGCTGAGAATGATATGACTGAGTTGAAATATGAAGGGGGGAAAAAGCCATTTCTGTAAATGACAGAAAGGATTAATATAATTCATCTCCTATTTACTAGTGGTCTTCTGTTGTCAGGATGTGCTAAAAAGTACACATAAATGGAAACAAATTGCAAATTATTTCAGCAATATTCTGTCAGGTGAACTTGATATGAAAACTCCTAAATAAATCACCTGGCACGTTTGTAAAATAACCCTGCAAACAAACAAACTAACAAATCTCAGTGGAGGCAGCTTGCAGCTGTTTTATTACACTGACAAATGTGGGACAGGGCTCTGGAAAGGCAATGAGGCACCAGGCACTGAGTTTTCATGGAACACCTTACCAGAGCTGGGGGAAAAAGGGCAGCACGTCCAGCTGAAGGGGGGAGAACAGAAAGGCACAAAAACCCCAACAAAGAACGTCCCCAAACCTCTCCCCTCTGCCAAGTGCCCACAAACATGGGAACACCAGACCTTTGGAAGTGTTATCCTCACTGGGTATTCCACACTCACCAAGCCAGACCCCTTCCTGTGGACTGGATGATCTTGGAGGTCTTTTCCAACCTTAATGATTCCATGGAAATGGCAGCCACTGGTTTATTGCCCCCTCCGTCCTACCCCCTGAAGGGACAACTGGGAAAATCTGTGTCACTGGATTCTTCACTCCAGCTCTGGGTGGCTCTGGAGATCCCCAGGCAGTGCCTGGGACACGAGGGAAGCAGCTGGATAGCTCTTGGTCACACAGATGTCAGTTGAGGGACAGCCCTGGGATCCCAGAAAACTTGATCATCAGTCCTCAGGCTCTGTTTGGAAAAGTTCTCGTGGCAGGATGTGATTTTGCAGCTCAGTCCTTCAGGGCACCACTTGGCTCTTTCTACACCAGTCTCAAGACTGTTGTGTTATTCTCCATCATCTTCATCACAACAAATAATTTAGGGATGTGACATTACCCCAAACACTTTGCTGAGGTCAATATATTTCACTGCATTCTGTGATTCTGAAAGGGAAATAAATCAGAGAGATGCAGCAACCAATGGCTCATCAAAAGCTTTACCATTCTGGACCAACACTAGGGATTATTTCAGCAGTGATGAGCTGAGGTTTAACACAACACACCTTCCTTGAGTCTCAGCATTTTATTTCTTGGCCATCACTCTGAATAGTTTTCTTTTGGAATCATCCAGTTTGTTTCTCTCTCATCTTCTTTTACAGCCTTTTTTTCTGCCCTCTGACCAAGGTGTGCAGTCCCAGCTGGGCTGATAAAAATAACTGAGGTATTTTAGGCCAGGAGTGGAGCAGTTCCAGAGCTGTTTGCAGACACTGCCTTGGTACCTCCTCATACTGGACTCGACTGAGCAGGAAAGCTGAACTTCCACCTCTCCTTCTCCAAACTGGGGTGGTCATTGCTCCAATGATCAGCATCCTGGGGCTCACGTGCTCTGAATTCTCCAGATCCCGAACTGAACGTTGTAGAAATTGCTGGAAAAGGAAAAAGAAAACTCCCCCAAGTTTTCAAAGTTTTTGTTTTGTCCAAACTCATTTTCCCCTCTGTTGCCTGGTTTCAATGTCATCATTTGTGATGAGAAGTTTCAACATCTTTTAAAAATAAGAAAAGTCACAGGGTTTTGTTTTGTTTTGTTTTGTTTTTCCCTTGCAACTCCCACACATTAATTTATTTGTGAGGCATTCCAATGGCTGCTGACAAAACCCAATGAATTACAAAGCAGTCATTATTTTAATGACTTATTTAGGGAGTTCCACAGTCAGAAACCATGTGTGACCCCCCCAGGGAGGAATTATTCCAAGTCCTCTGAGGGTTGTTTCATTGCCCAGGACAGACCAGCTGAGGTCTCTGGAGCTGCAAATCCCCAAATTATTTCTAAACTAAAGATCAGATTTGGCTGCCCTTTGCAATTGTTGACGCTCTTATTGGTCTTAAATCTCTGGCATGGATTTGTGATTGAAAAGTATCTCTAAAAGTACAGTTGGAACAGGAGAAAATATCCTCATAGAACCCTTTCTAAAAAACCCAGCAACTCACCAAGTTTTCTCTCTGATTTGAGTCTGACAGTTTTGACACCATCAGAGTGGGTTATGTTGTTACTGCAGCTAAAACAGGAACAGATTGAAAGTTTTCCTGGGTTTTCAGGATCTCTCCAAGCAACTCCCAGTGCAGAAAGAGGAACATTTAGTTCAGTGACTGTGGGCAGGAGGGAAACTCAGGTGCCTTTTTGATTTTTAACAGCATCCTGTGCTCTGCTTCTGACACTGCTTGTTGTTCCACCAAAGGTGGAAACCTATGGAAGTGGGAAATTACTTTTCAGGCATTATAGTATTTACTCTTTAAACTAGAAGACAAGCACAGTTGCTCTTTATCTGATTAATCTGTAGATTTATAAAAAGTCAAGGAACTGCCTTATTTTAATCCAGTAAAAACTACTATTTTTCTATGCTTATATAAACGTTTATATTTTCTCTCCATTATCATTATTAATAATATTATTACTAATGCTCTATTATCCTTTACTATACTATTGCCATTATTGCTTCTGTGCTGGTGCCATCTCAAACCCCAAAGGAGACTGGAAGCTCACAGAGTCATCACAACTGGATTTCACCAGCTCAGAATAAGAGAATAAGAATAAAAGTGCTGTAGAAACATCATAAACTAAATAGATGCTGCGAGCTAAAAACCAGAAGGAATTTGCCCTGACTCCAAATGAAGGTCACTGGAAGTCCCTTTCCAGGGAGAAATTCCTGCTGCTGTCCCACCTGAGCCTCCCCTGGCACAGCCTGAGGCCGTTCCCTCTCCTCCTGTCCCTGTTCCCTGGGAGCAGAGCCCGACCCTTCCCCGGCTCCCCGCTCCCGTCAGGTTATCCAGCTTGGAAGAGCGAATTCAGGAGGCAAAGTGGAGCAGTGTCCTCCTGAATCCCATCTATTTTGGCTCTGTGTGTGACTCTGACAGCTGAACAAATGCAGGATGACAATTATCTCTTGTTTTACCCCGTTGAGCACAAAGTCTCTGAGCGTGGCCTTGTCCCTGCTCATCCTTGTGCCATCAGCAAGACGTGTCCCCTCCTTGCTTGATTTTGCCACAGACAGCTCCCAGCTCTACCACCTGATCTGCTCTTGAACTACATCAAATAGCTCCCAATGTCTTCCCTTCCAATCAAATCCCCCTTTTCCCCCCATCCTGACTCAACGGGAAAAGTGGAAAATGTTTTAAGCAGTGTTAATAGAGCCCCATTTGGTACTTACATCCCATATTAAGGTATCAAACACAGTTTAACATTCCAAATATCTCCTGTCTGGCAGCCAGGAAATGATGCCATAATGTTAATGGACATGGCCTTATTAAATTTTGCCTCTGTAATAGCCAATCTGTTCTAAGGCAAAGGGAAGAGCAATATATCTCAGATATATCACAGATATTACACCCCAGCACTGCAAAGATAAAATTTCAAATATACACTTATGGGCCTGCTATCCGAGGATCTTTATTTGGAATGTCTTTCTTAAATAACTTTATTTCTCTTGCAAATAAACCAAGAACTCAATAAACCATTACAGGCAGGGAGAGGAGGCACCTGGTTGTGAAACTCTGCTGCAAGGAAATGCAGTCAGATTTAGGAAAGTCCTCAACAAAGCCAGTGGAAACTTGAAATTTGTGTTTTGCCAGTTTCAGGTAGTTTAATACAGCAAAAACAAACGCCCACAATTCCCAGAATTACTCCTTCAATTTTATTTTGACTTTCAAGGCAAAATATTTCTTTATTTATGTTGAACTGAGGCCCTCCTTAGAAATCCACCTCAGAGAAACTTTACTACTTTGCCACTTCTGCACTTCCCAGAGCCCCTCAGGAGATGCAGACACTAGAAATTAGCCTGTGCTATCTCCAGGATAGTATTTCCATATTCATATTATCCATATTTATAGATAGGAAACCCCTGTATTTTCTGAGACTCACAGAGCAACCTGAGCGAGGAGAGTCCAACCATTCCGAAAAAGAGGGAGAAGAAGAAATGGTTTGGACACACTGGCAAGACTGAGCAGTTTCTAACCAGCTTTCACACCTGCAGTTCAATTTTGTCCTGCTCCCTGTAAATCCAAAGGAGTTTGACACTTCTTTACAGAGCAAAAGAAAAATTGTCCTTTTGAAGGTGGAGGTCAGCAAAGGAGTAAAATGTGGAATAATCCTCTTATTCCCTGTCTTTCCTTGTTGCTCACCTGAATAAGAAGGTTTGCTCCCATTTCCAGTGACTCTGCAGATGGGGAAAGGTGACCTGGCCCATCCTGCAGCTGGGCAGGTGAACTCCACCCTCTCCCAGTTCCTGGGAGCCTCCTGCTGAGCTCCAGCAGGTTGGAGTGGCCCTTTTCTTGTGCCCTCATTTTCTTTTTCCCCTCTGCTTTCCACTGCTCAGATTTCAGCCTCCCAGATTGGGAAACACCTCTGGCTGGATGTTCCCAGCACACCAAGCTCGATGAAAGCACACCTAGATGAAAATATCCTCCAATTTCCCAGGTTAATGATTTTCTTTCTTTCCCCCCCCACCCCAAAACCAAACCAACAGCCACCATGAACAGATGTGAACAAGCAGTTAAGGTCAAATAACACATGGAATCGTTGTGTCAGTGCTGCCAGAGGATCACAGGATGGTTGGGTTGGAAGGAACCTTTAAAGTCACCAAATCCAATCTCCTGCAATGGGCAGGGTCACCTTCAACAAGACCTGGTTGCTCAGAGCAGTCCAAGTGACCTGGAGTGCTGCAGGTGCTTGTCACTCTGCCCTTTGGTGAGTTTGCCTGGCTGGTCAGAGTTTGCCTTCAGAGCACATTGATTTTGGCATCATTCAAAAATCAAACCTGGATGAATGGAGCCTTGCTGCTGAATTTTCTGCTCCTGCCCTCCTTGGGCTGTTCCCAGGACCCACAAAAGTCAACAGAATTAAAGCTTCCCACTGAAGTCGCTGGAGCTTTAGATCTTTCTGCTGTGGCTAATTAATCTTGTTCATTAGTTACTCCCCAGGTCCCATCCCCTCTTCCTCATCACTCCGTGCTGCTGCACATTATTCTTGTCTTTTAAGCATTAATTGTTGCTGTGCATGCCCTTCCTGTCATGTGTTGAGATTAAATCCCCCCAGATATCCACCTGCCTCCTTTTGCCAGTGCTCCAGAGGCTGGGGACTGAGGATGTGGCAGGTGCAATGCAGGCCAATTAAAAAGCAAATTTGTGCTAACTGATGGGTAATCTGCAGTGGAAATCACAGGTGACATTCTGGGATGCCTGGGGAAAATTTTCATTAAACAAATTCTTCCACTGCTGGCACACGGCTCTGACACCTCCACATGTTGTGGTTGTTGCAAGGAACTTTTCCCAGACTTTCACCCTTGGATTTTATTCCTGTTGCTCACTGAATCTGGCATAAATCACTGACCTTCTTTTCTAAACCACGGGACAAAGGAAGTCAGGGGTGAAGTTGGTAAAGAGCTTTTTATTTACTTCATTTCTTTAGCCATGAAGGACAAAAAACCCCCACACCCAAAATAACAACAACGATAACCACAAAACCCCAACAACAAGCCCACAACTCTTCTACATTTCTACTTATTTAATAGATATTATTGTTAGAATGATTATTATTGTTATTGTCATCTGCAAAGCCGTGTCACCCGTAATCAGTATTGGTTCAGAATCAGAGTTCAGTGTCCACCACAGCCCCTTCCTAGGAGAGGAAAACCAGTTTATTTGGAAAATAAAGGTCAAAATATTTGGAAAACATTAGGGGAAAAAAAAAGGCAGGGTGTCCTCTGCTCCATCCATGGCATTGCCAGGCAGGAACTGCTGCTGCTTTTGGTCTTTTTTGCAGATTATTTAAAAAATCCTATGGGTTCCCTCAGCAACACTGAGCCCAGACTGCTTCTATGCCAGAAGACACTGACTGACAACAACCTATATATATATATATATATATATGTATATATTTATATGTGAGGATGAAATCCATGCTCACCAACTGGCAAAACAAGTGTGGCATCAGCTGAGCTTGGGACCTGCTCTATTTTACATTTCCATGGTCTGGTATCACAATATATTAAAGATTTACCATATATTTTACAGGTATGGATGAGATTTCACATATAATAAATGCTACATGATGTATAAATGTTATATACTACCATACAGCAGTGACTAAGTGGTGCAAAGTATCTTTTTTTCCTCTTGTAAATATGACATTTGGGAACGTTACCCCAGACTTGCACCACACAAAAGCAAAATGAGAGGGAATTGTGGGAGGCAAAATCCTTCCTGAGTGGCAATTTCCACTTCCCATTTGAAAATATCGATCCAGGCTTTAGTGATGTTTTCCCCTCTCATTGTGTGGAGCTCTTGAAAGATGCTTTCCCTTTTGTTGCTTTGGGGGAGCGTAAAAAAACCCATCAAATCTTGCACTGAGTCCCTCCAAAGCTCAAAGGCTGCTTTAAAATGGTCCAGTAGGCTGGGCTCGAAGGAAACTGCTCGTCCCTGGGTGGTGATTCTGGAGATCAGCTCCTTCTTGTCAAGCAGAAACGCAGTTGGCCCGAAGTTCCCTGCACTTTGGCAAGTAAAAGGAACGAAGATTAAAATGTTTGTAGCTGTTTAGGTGTTTGTAATCCCTTTCTAAGTAGGATGAACCCTTTCCCGTGTTTCCTTCGCAGGTCCCAACCCTTCTGCCATGCACCCCTCAGCAGTTCAGGGGTTTGGCTCCACTCAGGGACAATCCTGCAGTGAGGCATTCCCTTGGCACAGCAGGTTTTCTAGGAACTTTACAGAAGGTTACAAAAAAGGCCAGGGAAAGTCAAAGCCTCCTAAAGCTGGATTTCCAGGTGGGGATCAGAGAGATTCCCCTAAATTCTTGTTTAGGTGATCTTTAGAGCTGACAGACCTGGCGTTTCCAAAGCAAAGCTGCCAGCACAGCTCTAGAATAGAGACCACAGAAAAAAATGATCAGATAGAATGGTGGAATCCTGGAATGGTTGGGGTGGGAAGGGACCTTAAAGCCCATCCCATTCCACCCCTGCCCTGGGCAGGGACACCTTCCACCAGCCCAGGTTGCTCCAAGCCCCGTCCAGCCTGGCCTGGGACACTCCCAGGGATCCAGGGGCAGCCACAGCTTCTCTGGGCACCCTGTGCCAGGGCCTGCCCACCCTCACAGCAAAATATGAGGCCTTCATGTATTTCTAAATCACACATTATTAAAGAGTGCTTGTGTTCTGAACAATGCTGATAATTTGGCACACTGAGGTGCTGAGCTGATAAAAACCAAATGCCTCTTCCCCAGTACTCGGGTAAAGTGTCCTGCAGGTGCTGCAGCTCCTGCACTCAGACCCTCAGTGGAGGTACATATTTATTTCAGAGTGGTTGGGAGCGTGATCATCACTTTATATAATATTGTATCTGCATGCAGGGCTGTGTTTTGTGCTGGATTTGGAGGCTTCTGTTAAAAAGCCCTATCTGAGGCAAAGATTTGTGCTATTTGTTTTGACACAGTGCCTCTACATAACGAGCAGCCTGGGCTGGTTTTACAGATGTATTTTACATAATCACCTACTCCCGTGACAGGGAGAGAAAAGCCTCAGAATTGTTGTGCTTGTATGTGTTTTATTGATTCATCCAGTTTTAGTGGGGCTTTTTATTAAAGAAAGATTTTGGAATGAGCCAGCACCTCGACTACCAAATCGACTTCCATCCAAATTATAATTTTAAGATAAATCTGAAAATAAACCCCTGCAGTTTTTAAGCAAAAAACAATATATTGAGTATCAGGATCTGATCTCTTTGTGCTTAAATTATCACACTTCATCATTTTCCTCTCTTATTTTGTTCCCAGGGCTTGGGGCAGCTTAGTATTTCTTTTCTATTCAAGCTCTAAGGCAGGAGGAAATAAATAAACAGCATCTTTTACAATCACAGGGTGTCAATACACATGCCAGATTAATAGCTCTGGAGAATGATGATCTCTGATACAATCAGGGAGAAAGAATTGGGTCTGCAGGAAAAATGATAGTAACAAAATGTGTTATCTGCCTTTCTTCAATATTTCTCCACTCCTCGTTTCGCTGGATGGGGAGGGATGAACCTGGCAAGAGGATGGCAGGATTACCTTGATTGGAATAATTTAACATAAATTTAACAATGTTTAGCAGTCCTTTTCTCTAACAATGCTTCGTAATTGCACATAAATGATGGTTTATATCAGGATAAACCTGGTGGGTTCTGGTTTTAATGGGCCTGCAGGAACAAGAGTTGTGATTCTCAAAACCAATTTTAAATCAGAACAGGAAGCCTTGAAACAGTTTTTGCCTGGAAAATCATGGGCTTGGGTTTTTAATTCCATTGTCTCTGTCACTTTGAGTGACCCTTTTAGGGGAGGGATCACACTTTTTGCTCCTGGATGATAATTTATCCTTCTTTTAAATCCTGAGGAGGAGGCCACTGCTCACACCATGCCATGGTATCCCAGAGCATCCCAGAACTTGCTTGCATTTGGTGGCTCCTTCTTTTATTGTTCTTCCAGTGACCATCTGTCCGTGGTGAATAATGACCCTAAAGACCTGGAACAGAACTTTGGTGTTGCAAAAAATAAAATAAAATAAAAAAATTTAAAAAAAAATCGAACTTTTACAAGGAGGAGAAGAAAGAGGCAAAGGATTTAAACGAAGCCTGACAAACCAAGTTATTATACACTGTTAAAAAAATCCCCCTTCTGGCTGAAAACCTCAGTGATAGGTAATTATATTTCTAAATGAGGCAATCACTGTTAAGCTATGAAGAATATAATTAATTTTATAACATTCTGCAGTGTTGTAGTCAATACAGATAATAGACTTTTTGAGATATTAGCTGTCCAAACACAGTCAAGTAATTTAAAGGATCTCATTGTGCCTTCTCTTAACTGAAGTCAACAGTAATAAAGCCCTTCTCTGTCACTCAGATAAAGTCAGGCAGTGCCTGAGTTTTGCTGAAATGAATGAAGTGAGAATAAAGAAAGGAGGGCAGCTCCAGTTCCCAGACATTCAATCACTTTCCAGCTTTATTTCAGAAGTTTTTTGCTTAAAAGTGCAGCACACTTTGGTTTTCTGTAATCACACTGATTCGAGCTGATTTATGAGAGAGAGAAGAAAAAGAACCAAACAAACCAAAAAACTGAGGAATAATCACTCTCTCAGATTAGGGACCATCAGAGTCACTATCTTGTATCTTCTCAGGAACAACAGAGAATTATCCAGAGGGAAGTTCATGAAGGGAATAGGAAATGTGCAGGGAAAAGTTTAGAATTAGAAATTAAGTCTTCAGACCTCAGCGAGCAAATCTCTGAGATCCTAAACAGAAAGCTTTTGCTTTGTTTTATTTCTAAAATAAGTTTATTTGCATATCTATTGTGTGTAAATATAGCCTTCTGCTTGTAAAGAGATTGATTCTGGTTACAAGATTCCTTTCTTTCTATGCTCCCTAAAGGTGATTTAGGTCCTGAGCAATTTGGTCTAGTGGAAGGTTTCCCTGCCTGTGGCAGAGGATTGGAACTGGATGGTGTTTAAGGTCCTTTCCAAGCCAAACCATTCTGTGATTCTTTGATTTTAGGAATTTGGGCAGGTACAATGATCAGCTCAGTACTACAGAAAATGCACACAGTAAGTTTTGTGTCTGCCATCCCTGCACCACTTCTTCTGCCTGTTTAAAAACAGCAGATTGATGCAAACCAATCAAACACTTACTGATTATAACCTGTGGAAAGGATCTGGAACCAAGCCTGTATTTCTGTGACGTTTTTTACCCGCTGGAATGGCAGAACATTAAAGGACAACAGGCACTGCAGTGTTTTGGCTCAAGTTTCTCCCAGGGCAGTCAGGTACCACCAAAGCCCGACCTCCTACTCAAATTCAGAGCAGGGATCCCTGCTATCTCTGCTGCCCCTCACACTGTATGTCCATCCTGACTGATGCCATGGGGAAAACAGGAGGTGCTTTCCAAGCTGATGGGGGAAAATGCTGTGGAAATGGCTCTGCATTTAATTACCAGTGTGAAGGGAGACTGTGAACACAGAAAATATTGCCTAGCTCATTCCAGGGACACAGAACTCATCTGCAGAAAGGATACAATTATTTTACCTCTTGATTGCACAGAATATTTTAGTTGTCACAGGAATCCTTAAGATACACATGTTCCTTGTGTATTCCTCAAAGGAATACTGAAATTAGTCCTTGCAGGCTGCACTGCAGTCACTGGTGGTATAGTAAAATAAGACTTCATTTATTTAGTTATTACTTCCTTGACTAAACTCTATTTGAAAAAGGATTGTGATTTTATATTTCTAACAACCATCCCTGTTGTGGGAAAGTCTTAAAAGAGAACAGGAACCATGTCTTTATCCCATATAACCTTTTTCTTCTTCTTTCTCTTCTGCTTCTTTCCTTCAGAAGGATGGAAAAGAAGGAATAATCTGCATGTTTCCCCACCACCTCCTGCTTCTCCTGCCGTGTAAATCCATCTCTCCTTGCCGTAAAATCTTTGCTCTCCCTCTGATGGGTGCAACTTCTGGGTGGAAGAGCTGAATGCAATTTAATAAAGCAAACAGATTAATAGAGAGAAAACCAAGAGACTATTAAATAATAGTCGCAGCAATTAGATGAGGAAAGGAATTAAATGGCTTAATTGGAGGGCCTGAGCATTATTCACTGCAGGGCTTAATTGGAATTAATACGTAGTGTACACACATTTATATATGTCATAAATGGGTGGCTCTTTAACAAGGAACACTGAAGTAACAGGAAAAAGGATTAATTCTTATATTTTCACTGAAAGTGCTTGTTTAAGGTCTGGCAAACTGCTGTTTTAATGAGGCTCTTTAAATGTAGAAATAAGAGTGTTGGGAATGAGACAAGGTTCAGCTGCTGGAAGAGCTCTCAGAGTTCAAAGTGAAATGAATGTGGTTGTTTATCCTTTTTTTCTTTTTTTTTTTTTTGCTGTTATTTTCCCATCATCTGGCCCAGCCTTCTGGAGCAATGGCCATTTTAACCACAGGAGTGGAACTGGAACAGTGGGGACTGTCAGGGTTTGTCACAGGCTGTTGGAATCCCTTCAGTGCAGCGTTTTTCAAGGGGTAGGATGGCTGAGACTGTGCAAATTGCAAGGTCATTGGGTTGTATTTTCCCTGCTTTCCAGAAAAAGAAAAAAGAAGAAGAAGAAGAAGAAAAAGAGGTTGTTACTCTTTGGCTCAGTTTCAGAAGTTCCATGGTAAAAGCTCAAGGCTGGTGAGAAAACTGGGTTTGGGCCTTAGCAAAGAAAAATGGATTTTTAGGCACAGTCAGGAGCCAAGAGGCTCAATGAGCCTCTTGGCTCCTGACTGTGCCTAAAAATCCACTTTTAATAACAGAAATATCGATGGATTTATGTGATCACTTTTAAGCAGCTTCTGCAGGCAGGTCCTGAGGTTGCCCAGTTAAAATGTGTTTATTTTTAGGTGGGACTCCAGCATCAATCCCTCTAACTAAGACTGAGATTGCAAATCCTGTGCCACAGCACCAAAAAGAAATATTCTTTGTCTCCCTTACGAGAAAAACAAGGGGAAAAAAAAGAGTAATGTCATTTAACTGTCCTTCAAATTGCATCCTCTGACCTGGGGACCTCTGGGGTCGGTGCTTGGCTGAGAGCCTGTGGAATTACCTAATGATGTGTTTTACAATGTCACATTTTTGGGCAAGCTCTGTTGCTGTGGAACTGGCTGTGCAGTGCAGAAGGGATTTTTGGGTGTTTTTCTCACGTTCTGGTGACTAATCCCACAGAAAACACATTCCCTGATGATAAAATATTGCCTGACTTCCTGTTGAAAAGAAAATAAGCTACTTGGTAAATAAAGGAGGGATTTATTTTCTCCTTATGTTACCTGTTCATTAAAAAAAATGGAAAAAATAGCCAATGGCAGGAACATAATCCCTTGTTTTATCATTGTGCACAGAAATATCTGGTTTGAGACAAAGCAGCAGGATCAGCTTAGAACTGGAAAATTGGAGAGAAAAACAGAGTTTACTGAATTGTAGTAGAATTAACAGGTGATATAGCAAAGAAACAAACCCAGAACTGAATTTTGCTCATTCATTAAAAGTTCCAACACAATTTAATGACCTTGTTAGGTCAGCATTTTCACTACTGAAAAGTTTATTTCTGCCAATGTTTAATCACTCATGAATATATTCCAGGTTTGTAATAACATTTTCCCAACAAAGATATCAAACTGATATTTCACAGCAGAGAAAAGGACCTCCCACTGGCACAATTTCCATCTCTACACATGATTATTAATGTATACATGTTATAGTGTTATATTTTCATATAATTCTATATAAAATTGATATATTAAAATATATAAAATGATATATTAATATATATTGATGACCTTCTTTGTCCATGCCAGGCATCTCAACCCCACGAATGCAGATGCTGAGATATCAACCCCTGAAAATAAAAACAAAAGAGTGAATTAACATCATGAATGAGCTTGGGAATAATGCCTTGATGTACCAGGAGTCACTGTTGTGAATGAATTCTTATTATTCTTTTTTATTTACCGTGTATTTACCCACTCAAAGTGTGGCCAGACTTTTCTGCTCTGCAGTGAATCACAAGTGGGTGACACGGAAAACGCTCTGGCTTTGAAGAAAATCTGAAATTATGAGCTCAAACTGACTTGAATAAGCTTGGATTTATTGAGGCAGTTTATTGGAGGTTTTCTCCTTGAAAATCCAATAATTACATACTTGCTGCTCTTCTAATTGGATAAGGTTGTCATCACCCACCACCGGGTCACTGATTGCAGGGACAGCTTAAATGTTCTTTAATGCCCTTTAATGGCAAAGCTTCCACGAGCACAGGAAACCAGAGCTGGCAGAACTCATGTCAGACTTTGTGAGGCTTTGTGAGATTCAATATTTTCTTCTTTTTTTTGTCTATAAACCAGTGAATTCTTGTGAGAAATGGCGTTTTTGTAACCAAAAATAGCTCACATCACCGTGGTGAAAAGAAGGGAAAGCTGTAAGTGTGTTCAGGTGAAATAAGTCATTAAATACAGATTTTTACAGGGAATTACTGTGATTTATATTCACAAAAGTGATGGAAAAACTACCTGTTTTTCCCCTGTTTTCAGGCTTTGGCAGTGACCCAAGGAAGTGTCGTGGAAATGTGGGAGGCAGTTTTACCAAACACATGGCTGTGCTTCCACAAACTGGGGCTTTCTGCCCTGTATCCATGGTGGAAAAAAGCACACCAGTCCTATTTTTATGAGATCTCAGCTGTGTCAAAAACGTAACAACAGAGCACCCTGTTTTTTATGTGTTTAAGTATTCAGGGTGAGGCTGTTTGAGCGCTGTTTGCAGTGAGGATGCCCTTAACCCTGATAAAAGCTGGGATGATATTTTCCAGAGAGGCCCAGCTCTGCCTTTAATTAGGTGCTTGAGGGTCTGGGAATCAGGGAAAGGGAAGGTGAGTGTGAGTCAGAAAGTTTTCATGAGACATTACAAAGTACTGCTGTTCATGTATGTGTGTGTGTATATGTGTGTTCAAGGCTAGAAAGTGAAAAGTTAGGATTTTTGATGTCCCTTCCTGCCTGAAACTTCCATTTTCACTGCATTCCCAAGGTTCTACCCCATTAAATATGCATGCAAATGCACATAGGACATCTCCAATACAAAACAGCATAATAACTTTAGATTCTATTAAAAAAGAAACCTCTAACTGCTTAAGAACCAGACTTTCTGTTACACCCAGGAGAACATTTCTGGGCAAAATGCAATATTCCACTCTTAGCTTCCTTTGCAGATAACTGAAAGGAAGGGGTGGGAAGACTTCTTTAATTCTTTTTTTGTTACTCTGCTCCTGCCCAGACACACATAAATCCTTTTAAAAATCCATTTAATCCCAGAGTGTTGGAGGAAGGTGGTGTATTTTTGACGTTTACATCAATTTAAGAAGAGCCCAGCTACTCCAGACTCACTGTTGTCCTTGCTGGAATACTTAGGAGCAGATTAAAGCAACCAATTTGTCCCAGTGAAGCACTACAAGTTTTTGTGCTCCAGCAGCGTTTTATACTAAAGCAAAAGAAAAAAAAAAATTACTTTTTCTGTGCTTTTTTGTATTAAAAAAAAAAAATCCCCCCTTTCCATCCTTCGAGCTTCTTGGCAGTGCCTGATCTGCTGGTGTGGGGTGGCACAAGGTGTGCCAAGCACAGGGTGGCAGATTTCGCCTCCACACACAGAAATTGTGCAGTTTAAAATCTCTTCCAGCTCCCTCAGCTGTGTTTACACGTTTCTTACCTCCTCTGCTGCAAACACTTCTGTGGTGCAGCCACGCAAGGCCCATCTTGTGGATGGTGTCTCTCTCCTCGTTCCCAAATATTTTGTCACACGTTCCTTCTGGTGCCTCAGAAAACTCTGGTTACAAGGAAAAAAAAAAGGTGAGAGGTGAGGTGAAAATACACTTCTTGCTCTCTGTGAACCCGTGGGTTTTTTTTATTGACAATATTTATATATTATAATGCATAAATATTATATATTTTTACGAACAGATTTTAGGTTTAAAAAACTTTTATTCCTATGCGGCATAAAAGAACGCAGGAATTTTTGGCAACGGGAGCTTTTTGACATGAATTCAATGAAAAAAAAAGGTTTTAAAAAAAATCAGTTCATTTGCAAAATACCAAGCAGTGTGAGATTTGTGTTGGGGATTTTTGTGTCTGCATTTCCACAGGTTTTGCTCCCATCACTTAGAAAAAAAAAAAAGAAAGAAAAATGCTCTAATTTTTGTTTTCTTTTCCAGTGGTGGTAAAATCTGTGAGCTGCTGATGCAGAGATCCCAAAAAGGACCACATGCCCTTGGTATTTTTCTGTAGATACTATTCCCTAAAAAATGACATTGCATTTTAGTGTCACTCTTCAATGCCATTCTCTGCTGACTTATAGGATGAACTATGGCTCCATATTCTTTACATAAAGGATAAAATAATTGATATATTCACTCTGTAATGGTATCATGTAATGTAATGATAATGTATATTATATATTAGAGTATAAAATTAATAATTATTCATTATTTATTTAAAGAATTCATCATTCTGAGAAATAATTATTAATAGAATTATCATGTGTATGGCCACTCCACCTCCTCATCTTTCTAGGAAGGTTCTTCACAGGGAAAAATACGATTGATGGGGAGTTTGGTAGGGATGAAGCACCTGGAATTTAGTGCTTTAATGCTTTTGAGAAGTCATGGGCTGTTTTAATGTTTCCTGTGCTTATCCCACACACAAAAATACAAGATTAGACCACGAATATATGATATACCTGAGAATATAGCAGAAAAAGCAGCGTGATGGCCTCTTTTCCATGTTTGTCTCTCCTTGAGCAGTTTTGGGATGACTTTGATTAATTTTTATTCTCCTGTCTAATTACTCTGTGTTCAGTCATCATTTTCATGGCAATGGGTACCAGGGAAACCACAGTGTTGTTTATTTAATAAACAAACCTATGAAATTAATAATGAAAACATGAGTTTTATTCATGTTTGAAGGATTGCAACCTGTCAGAGTGTTCTTGTTGCTGTTTCTGGAGCGGGAAGGTGGTTTTGGCACAGTGGGAAATACCAGTCACGTGAACCTGAATCAAACTCTGTGTTTGACAGAACTGGCAGGGCTGTCACTCTCCCTCTCTCATAGACAGAAACCACAACTTAAAAAAATTCATATCCTTAGCTATTGATTTTTCAATGGTTTTCAATAATCATAATGTTTCTCAAGCCCATTTTCTGTCCCCACTAACTTTGCTTATCTGCAGGTGCATGTTACTGCCACCTCAGGCCTGAAAATATTTGTGGACAATTTCCTCTGCACTGTTTTTGTTGTGGAAGTCATTAAAGACTAATAATTAGCTGACATAAAAAACAAAACGACCCAGTTGCATCCCAGGCTGTTCCACACATGGTAAAATACAGCAGCAAAAAAAAAACATCTGTTAACTCAGAGTTTTGATCATTCCTGTCGGTTTTAAAGAGACTGATTCACCACCAGCTCCCCCACCAGGCAGAGGATGAGTTTATCCAGTCTCCTGAAACACCCTCATTAAAAATGCCAGATGTGTGGCTTTAACATGCTTGAGGCTTACACTCCAATCCAAACATGTCAACAGCTCTCAAGGTGTTAGTGCAGATCAAGGGAGAAGAGCTTTTCACTGCAGCTTTTCCTTTCTGTTCTGCTAATGGGGTTAACACGTGTTTTCCAAGGACAGGGAACAGGCTCCTGCTGCAAGACAGTCGCTTAGAAGAGCAGAAGACAGATTGGAGTTGGCAGGATATTAAATAAAGTTTGGCACTTTCAGGTTCCTAATCAAGCTGAGAGAAAGTTTACAAAATATTTATGAACTTGCCTTTCCTTTGGATATCTTTTTTTTTCGCTGTTTCAAATACAGAACCAGTTACTGAAATTGTTCCAAAGGCTCTGACCTCTCTCATCAAGGCATGACTTTGCTGTGGTTGTTCTGTAAGAGCTCTGAAACATTTTAAAAAAGGAGAAAAAGCAGCAGGACTTTCTCTTTTATTCTGTGATCTTACAACAGTCTGACAAGATCCACCTTAGCAGCAGCTTATTCTGTCTAATTGGGATGCAGAGTGGACAAAGTCATCGATATTTTAAACCAGAAAGCAAGAGGAGTTAGAGACTTTCCAGGAGGGAGAAAACAGGACAAGGGCACTTTGAGGAGACGTTCTATCATCAAATTTTCTCGTTGGAAAAACATTTTAGACACTTTATTCTTTTCTTTTTTCCCCTCATACACATCAAGGGTACTCAGACAAGCAGAAATAATGGCCTCTGGCTAATGATTGAAAGGGAATGTCACAGGATGGGAACCCAGGCACGTGGGGCTTGTAATGAATGTCCCTCCTCTCCCTTCTCTTCTACTCCACCCAGGGAAGATGGGAACTCTGGGTGTGTTGCCATGGGTTGTGAGGGACTCTAAAGATCAACCTGTTCCATCATCATCAGTACCAATCCCTGAGGGTCACCATTAGTAACTGGCCTCTCCCTCCTGAACATTTGCAGTGCTTTTCACAGAAAACACGTGGAAAATCGTGCTGAGAATTCCTCTCGAAATGCTGATATAACTCTCAGTTCCCAATCCTTCTTTGCCTGGTACTTCTGTTTACTCTCCGTGTCTGTTTGTTTAGTGTGTGTTGAAATTGATAAACTCAGGGGTGGTAAAATAAACAGAAAAATGATATAGAAAAGAGTTTGTGAGAATCCTTTGAAATAAATGCTGCAGATGTAAGAGGTGGGGAGATTTCCACCCTCCCTGCACAAAAAAAAAAAAAAAAAAGAAAATGGACACCCAGATTTGGGAGCAGAAATCCCAATGTCTTTGAACAGAGACTGTAAATCCTGACCCTGGAAACTGCTCCAGTAAGTCCAGTGAGTAAAAACACAACAGGGTGCTGTGACTGGATGTCTGAGCTCATCCAAGGTCCATCCAGGGGCAGGACAGAGGACATGAGGACCAGGGACCCTTCCAGGCCTTACTGGAAATCTATTGTATGGATGGGACCTGCTCTGCCCTGCTTGGAACAACTTCAGAGAAGCATCGCCCACTACTGTCTTCTTGATCCCTCTAAAAATGTCCTGGATTGACTAGGAAGTATCAGAGAAATGTGAGATACTGCAGGAAAGAGCTCAGATGGAAGCAGAAAACTGGTGTGGAAGCTTATTGACCAGTTCATCAGCTAGATAGAAAAATAGTCAGACAGATAGATAGATGGATAGATAGAAGATAAATTAAAGTATGGTGGAGCACTGCCCTCTGACACTCGAATTTCATTGTCTTCATGGGAACACATTTGGTTTACAGAGAGGAATATCTGACTGTTCCCTGTAACAGAGACACTTCTGAGAAATAATGCCCCATTGTGCCATAATCCAACACTATCTCAGTGTTTCCTATGCATCATGGGTTCATTATTATGCATGTAATGAGCTGGCCCACCTCTTTCTTTGAACCTGACAACCCTTCAAATTGTCATCATTCATTGTGTGGCCTGCAGAGACAAACTAGGCTTTCAAAATGTGCTGTTTTTATAGCCAGTGCAGTCAGTGCCTCCTGGATATGTCATGTTTTGTCCTTGGTGAGAAGGGCTGTTCTGCCTCCCTCCTCCTTCAAAATGACTCTGATATCCCTGCAATTTTCATTAAATATGATTAGCAGAGGAGTGTGTGTCAACAAGATTGACCAGGGGCGCTCTGGATTCAACTTCAGCCTCAAAGAAAGCCAGGAATGCAAATATTCAGAGGCGACAAAGGCAGATCAATTGGATTCTGAGTTTCACTGCTCTTGGTTTAGTGATTAAAATGACCTGGAGAAGAACTGCCCTTAAAAGGAGGAGGGGGAAGGGCCCACGTGCCACGTCAGGAATTGGTTGGTGGCTCTGATGGGAGTTCTCTGGATGTGTAAGGGGAGAAGAGGAGAGACCTTGAAGGCACCTGTGCTTTAACAGGATTTGGTAAGACATGAGAAGTCTGACTCTCCTCCTTTTTAACCCCCTGGCTCAGAAGGGATGTTTAACCAGCAGCTGTGTTTGTTTTGCAAGATGCAATTGGATTTAGGCTGATCCCAGAGCCAGGGAGGGAGAGCGAGCCTGGGTTGGGGAGCTGCTCCCAAGGGAGGACCCGCCTGAATTCAGAGCACTCTGCAGAGCTTTCAGCACCCCAAGGAGCCCGAAACCCCCCCCACCACTTGCACTGTTTATTCTCTGACAATATGCTCTGATAGATTTGGAAATTGATGATGCAAGAAGCCGGGCCCAAACTGTGATTTACAGCGCTGTAAATGTTGCTCTCCATTTACTTTCAATCAGCGAGCAAATCTACCACAAAAGTGCTTATTTATATACGAGGGAGAAACTTATTTACATCTGCCTCAGAACTGGGGATGTGCTGGGGCTGAACACAGGGAAAATGAAATGCAGAACTCACTCAAACATTTTCTCCCAGCAATTTGTGCCTGAGCACACGGAGGAGCCTGTGGTGCAGCTTAATAGGTTGGTGGGAATTAGCACATGGGCTCTGTGCTCTCCTAAATGAGCAGCCTTCAACTGGCTTTTGGCAAAGGAAATGTTTTAATGAACGGGGTTTTTGTGCTTCTTTTCACACTCTGAATTTCTCATCTCACTTGTCCAAGTGCTTCCCACTTTTTCCATGGGGTGGGGATGACCATGGGTGGTCCAGAATGTCCCCAGAGCTTGTTTTGGACTTTTTCCCTTTGGAGGAGGAGGAGGCAACACTTTCAAAGTTAAAATGGTTTAGTTAAAAAAAAAAAATATATATATATATTTGAAAGGAAAGAAAAGAAAGAAAAAAAAAGAAAGAAAAAAGAAAGAAAGAAAAAAGAAAGAAAGAAAAAGGGAAAAGGGAAAGGGAGGGGAAAAGGAAAGGAACAGGGGAAGGGGAAGGCAGGGGAAGATTGGGGAAGGGAACGTTAGGAAAGGGAAGGAAAGGAGAGGAGAGGATTTTTATAACATGACCTGTTGCAGAATTTATACCACAGTTCCAGGCCAGGTTGAGTTTTCACCCAGTGTGCACCTTTGAAAATTCTGGCCTGACTTTGCACTCAGTGTCTCAGAAAGGGAGGTACCTACAGGAGAGTGTCACAGTTCACTGGCAACCACCCAAAACCGAGGGGCTGATGTGGATACAGGAGATGTAAAGAGATTTGCTTATCACCCATTTTGGTGACTCAGTCCAGTAGGTCCATCCCAGCCCTGAATTTCTGGGGTGTTCAGTTATTCTACACTTGTTTATCCTCCCTGACTCAAGTTATTACAGGGGATGGAATATTCTGCTTTTTGGGGTGTGGGAGAGGATTTTCCCAGATATATTAACTGCTAATTCTGCCAAATTCAATGTGCATGCATTAAAATACATGCTAATATTAAGAAAACCCACCCAACTGTAAGATTTTTATGATGCCAACATCATAAAGTGGAGAAAGCAAACCCAAGATACTTATTTATTGCATCCTATAAGGCTTACTGTTTCCACAGCTCAAGTGTTGGCACAGAACGAGCTGAAAGACCAGAAATGCTCCTCTTTTACCCCAAAATTCTGCACATACTCCAAGGATGGGTGATGGCAGAATAAATCAGGCAAATATTTCAGTCAATATCGCTTCGAAAATCCAATTTTTGATCTTTTATGTCAGGTGGGAATATCTCAGGAAGCGAATGTTTTCTTTATCTCTCACTTTTAACAGCATTTTGTGTTTGTCTGCTCTTTGTATTGCCTGAGATTGAAGATGGAAAACAACAGCAGATATTTTATTTTGTGGCTTTTATCTTTTATGACCTTATTATCTGGGTGGCTACATCTCTGTGCACACAAGAGAGGTAAAGTAATTAAATCTTTTAAGCAACCTGTGCTTTTTAACAAGGAAAATTATACAGTCATAGAAACACGGGGTTTATTTCTGATTTTTTTTTTTTAAGGGTTCTCTTATTTCCCAAAGAATTAAATGATTCTGCTGTTGATTTCAGAGTATCTTTGAGGTAACAGGTGGCTGAGCAACAGAAGAAATCATAATCTGGAGATAAAAGTTGAATTTCTGGGAGTGCCACTGAATGTGCTGCATTAAAAGATTCAGCTTTATTTGAGCACCAGTCAAAGAGTCAAAACTTCAGGTGAGTCAGGCCTGAGTTTTAAGCACTTGAACAAAATTTAAAACAGTCCAGCTCAGCTCACACTGAAAATTCAGGGTTTGCTGAAGTATTTGAAGAATTTGAGCCTCAGTTTTGGGCTTAAAAGGAGTAAATAACCCATAATATTTGTTTGGCTTTCATACACCCCGAAGGTCATTTTTCAGTGGCCTTTTGTAAGAATCTGAGAACACATTCCCAGTTCTCCAGGAGGAATTTCCTGAGCCTGCTGGTCAGAGTTTGTACATGCAGCAGATGAATCTTGCTCTGGTTTATCCTGATTTCCAAGATGCTTTTTTTATGCAGTGAGGAAAATTCTTTAGCGTAATGTGGAGCTTTTATTCCGTGATGGCTGCTCTAATTCCCCCTGATGAATTGGGCTTTGCCTTCCCAACCCTTCTGTGGTGTTTGCAGCCTTGTTAACATTTTTCAGGGAGTGTCACACCATCAAATTACAGACTGCAGGGGATAAATTAAGGTAAAACCTCGAGTGAAGGGATCGCTGGGGTGTCATTGGAATTTAAAAAAACCCAACAACTCTGAAGGAACAATCGGCTGTCTCTGTGTCCCCAAAGAGTTGTTGCTGTGGATGTGACACTCCCCTGAGTTTTCACTAATCCTGTCTTGTCTCGGAGTGCTGGTTTGCACAAAATGCATCAGATGTGAGGAAAAACAATCCCGAAGTGTAAGAACAGCTCTGGAAGGAGGAGAGAGGAGAGAAGGACAGGAGGGAAGGTGTTTTCCCTCCTGTGAGTCCTTATTATTCAGTATTTGGTCTAAGGCTGGATTTGGAGAGAGATCTTTTCCGACCTTAAGGGTTCTATGAAAATCTAAATGTTTTCAAAAATCTCTCATCCTTTTACCTTTAAAAGTTTGATCAGGTTCTCCCATTTCTACTATTTCAGTTTAAATTTTTAATGTGAGTGGATAATAAACCTCTGAAGGTCAGGTTTCCTCAGCAAGGCTGAACAGTTTCCAAATCAGCTTAATAAAAAACCGCCCTCTCCTCCACAAAGAGGTGGTAAATTCACTCCACACGTGCCACGAGCTACAAACCAGAAAGATCTTCAGCAAATGGAAAGTTATCTTCTTCTCCTGCTCTGTCATATTCACCTTTAAATTATTTTATATATATATTATGCATTATATATTAGATAAATATAATACACATAGTATATTATTCTATATTATAATGTATTATATATAATAACAAAATCATTAATTTGAATGAAGGACTAAATAAAACATAATAAGAAACAATAATGTATTGAAAATAAATTTGAAATTAATTATATTAAAACTATATCGTAATTTGTAACTGATAAAACTACAATTTATGATATTTCAAAATAAAGATGTATTTGTATAAATATATAGAAATTAATATATATTTTTAGATATGGAATAAGTTCTGTCCACCTTGCACAGAGAAACAAAGAGAGACTGAATATTTCCAGGCCCAAACCACTGAAACATTCTCATTAAATTAATTTCTGATTAAATGTCTGTCTAATTTGGCCCAAAGAAGCTGCATCATCTTTAAAAACATATCAAAAGGGGAAAAAGGAGAAATTTAATTCAATGAATGCACATGTCCCAAGTGAGACCAAAAATTATATTGCATTTATTCTGCATTGCGATTCTCAGTGATTACATAAGCTCTTCATTAATTTCTACATAGATATTTCAGGTGTTTATTTAGAAACTGTTAAATACACCTACCCCAGTTAGTTTGAATTGGTAAATGTATAGCTGTTAATAACAAACTTAAATATACAGCATGGAAAAATGAGATACTTTCAATTTGTTGATTTAAAATGGAAATTCGTGTCTAAATTGTAGCTTGTTCACCTGAAAAACACTTCTTATCTAAAAGTTATCGAGAGAAAATACTGGATTCGACATAAAACTTCCATAATTCAGATATGTATTCTTAGAATTATTATAAAGCCAAAAAGGCAATAAAAAAATATTGAATTTTTTTTATTGTAATGTACCAGCTGTGCTTTCTCATTACGACTCTTACAAAGCAAATAAAAGTCAAAAAAAAGAAGATGAAATAGTTTTAATCTTGTGAGTCATTTCCACTCATTAGAGGCAGCAAATGCTGTTTCTGAGAGATGGGTTAAACCCCTCCCATCATTTGATAAATCAGATCCCAGCATGGTTTTAGTGCTTTTCAAGGGCTTCAGGTGCCTTTCAGCCCCTGGTAAGCTCCAGCCACACCGTTTAAACTTCATTTTCAAGTCAAATTCCCTGTTCATCCTCTGCCTTTGTCTCCCACAGCTCAGCCTTGATGTATTCCTTCAGTAATTCCATGAAAAGGCAGCCAGCCTTGCCTAATTCAATTTTCCCCTCTAAGTCCAGGCCACTGGCTGTGCCTTGTGCTGTTCTTTCTCCTTTTTTTTTTTTTTCCTTTTTATCTACAGGTTTCCCTCAGCAGTAGTTCCATTTTCAGAGCTCCTAAATATACCTGTCCATGGAAAGCACCCTCTGGAAAACTCTCTGTCAGGGCACTCTGGGGGTAAAAATTTCCTTGCCCAGGTAATTCAGGGGAGATTTTAAGCTCATTTTAACCCAATACTTAAGCATGTGATTAAAAAGTAAAGCACACATTTAATGCAGTTTGATATTGAGGCTTTGGGGGGATTTATGGGCAGTTTGTAAATATGGATGCAAGAAATCCTCACAGAGGGTGCTGTCTGAGCATGAAGTTGAAGGGAATAGAATTGAGATTCCTCTCTCCCACTTCTGCAGAGTGAATGTTCTGGGTGGTCACAGGGGGCTGCACTTTAAAATCTGGCTTAAGTGGCACTAAATATGTTGAAAAATGCAAAATTAAATCCATGTTCTCTCATCTCTTCATGATACTGCAAGAATCCTGAAATGAGTTTTTAAAGTACTGGGACATTACTCCCTGAGGCTCTCAGTCCCACTTGGAATCACATAAAAAGAGAGGATAAAGGGCATATTTTAAAAAAATTACACAAGACCTGTTTGCTTGAGAAAAGATAAACTATATTTCAGCCACTTCTCATTTGAATGTGCTGTGTTTGGTTTTGTTCCTCCTCCATAAAACCTTTTTATTTTCTTGTTTTGTTTCAGAGAAAGGGTAGACAAATATTTTTCAATGGGCCACAATAAACAATACAAAAAGCTGAGGTGCATTGCTTTGATAGCCTGAAGTATAAATATATTTCCAGTGTAGCACTGGGAAAACAGAGGGAAGAGAGGTCTCCAAGCTCTTCCCAAGCCTGAAGGTCAATAGAATGAGTGGGGCAAGAAAACTTGGTAATAAATGTGGACAAAGGACCTCAAAAAGTTTCAGGTACAAGGAATTGCAAAGGGCAGCAGCACAGACTTTAGGAATTTTTGACTCTTTTCACTTGAACTCTGTAGGGTTTCCAGCACACAGTTTAACAATTTGACCCTTTTAGCTTGAACTTTGTAGGATTTCCAGGCTATTTATGCACTGAGAGGGACGTGGAGCCTTTGCCAACCCAAAAATGACAGCAGGGATGTGTGAGCTTTGTCAGGGAAACTCGGCTGCTACTCCAACTTATTTTTAGAGACATTTGGGGTTTTTAGTGCACATAATAAGACCTGTAAGAAAAGAAAAACAAGCAGAAATTAGTGGGTTGATCTTTACTGTGCAGTCCCACTAAAGCAGGCACTTAAACCCCTCCCCAAGTGTTAAACAGAAATAATTCAAACATGCTGTTTGTATTTATTACACTTCAAGGACATCAGCCCCTCATTTGAATTATTTAGTGCTTGAAAAGTACTCCTTACCAGTGATTTTTCTGATGATAACTGCCCTTGCTCTTTAGTTTTATGTACTTTTAACTCTGCATCTTTTTCTTCCACCATCTGATCGTGGATGGGGACCAACAACCAAAAAGGTGATACCTCAGGAGTTTGCTTTTGGATTCTCCAGTGGCCACAGAGGCAGAAAAAAAAAAGCTGAGTTTCTGCAAAGCCTTTATAATCTCCACTTGTTCTCCAGCTCCAACGCAGATTAAGTTACAGCTGGGCTCGGGAAATTAAAGCTCCAAGAGCTCAGTTTATGACTTGATTTCGCTTCCCACCCACTGACTTGGGTGGAGAGAGCTTGTGCTGGGAACGCTGGGCTGAAACCTTTGGGAAATAAGCTTAAAGAAGTGAAGTTGTTGTTCCATTTTGCTCAATTCAATTGTGTCTCCTTGCCAGGGACGGGAAGAGGCTGATTGGAGCTGGTGGTTTCTCGTGGCACGAGGCCTGGGGGTGCCTCTCAGTGTTCAGCCAGCAGGAGGATTTTAATGAAGGTTACGGTTTGGGAACCCAAAACTGGCTGTTCTACAGGCCCAAAAGGTTAGAGGAGAAGGACAATAAGAGCAAGACTTTAAGAGCAAGCAATAAGAGCAAGCCTTTTTGTTGAGTATAATGGAGTTTGCTGTTCCCATCCTGGCCAGGATCAGGGCTGGGAGCTTAAAGATCACCCAGGTCACTCCCTTACTGGATTCCTCAAGTCCCTGACTGTTTTGGTGAGAAAAAAACAGTTTCTCTTTCCTTACAGTAGGATCCAAACCCTGGAACCAGCTGGAAAGGAGACTTAGGAAAGGGTTTAGCCTGGCATGCTGTTGGATTGTCCTGGTGTGATGATGCAATTTGTGTCTGACCTTCTGCAAATATTTTTTGCCCGAATTGTGATGCAGTTTGGGATTGTGATTACTGCCAAGGCCTTTCTGAGCAACATTTTAATGTGGATCACCAGGGTGGGAAAAGATTTGCTTTTGTTGGCTGATGGTTTGCATTTAACTCTCTGTATCCCACTGCCCAAGAACTTTATATCCACATTGTAACAGAAGCTAAAAGTTCATTTCTAGGAGTTTCACCATATGCCATGAGATTTAAAGGAAGACACTGTGTCTTTAAATGACTTTTCTTTGAATCTCTAATCTTTCTTAAAAACCCAGGAGATGTCAAATTGTATAATGAGATTATCCTGATTCACCCACAGTGCCTATTTCCATAATATCAATTAGCACTATTGTTAGGTGAAAAAGAGGTCAGAAGAGCTGATTTTATGCCAGTGTCTCTTATTAAATTATTTGGAAGGCTCAGGTTAAAATGCAACATTTAGGCACTGGCCAAGCACAAACAAAAATCTGCTTCTTCATCCACTGAGTTTTGAAGAAGGATAAAAAAGCCTTGTTCAAATCTAAGTTTTAAATCCTAAGTTTTGGGTTGAATCAGGGTAATAATTCCTTTTAAACCACAACAAAGCTGGCTGTTCCTCATGGAAACCAGTTTTCTGTGGGTGCAAGAATGCCCCTGATAAATGGGACTCTGCCAGACCCTAATCCACCTGGAATGATATTCAGGTGATATTATCCTAAAATAGAAAGGGACATAAGGCATTAACCATTACAAACCTGAATTCTAACCTTATATTGTCAATAAAATAAAATGTAAGGTAAAGTTTCACCCTAAAACAATACCAGCCAGCCCTGTACACCCTCAATTTGGAATTTTAGCCACTTGGCTGCAGTAGAAAAAACCCTATTTTGGCTCCTGAGATATATAAACTCATTCCCTGTCACCAAAGCTCTTGCAGAAGGCTGCAATAAAGATTCAATCTTTGATTTCTCTCAATCTACTGTTAATGTTGATCAAATTTTAGAGGCATCATTACCCTCTCTCCTGATTCCCTTCTTACCCACATGGATTTATAAGCAGAGAGGAGCAAACTGGGCTACAGACCCTTTATATTCCCTATTTTTTGTCAGAGCCCAAATCTTTACTAGAACTTTTCCCTAAATCCATGCTTGGCTTTCCCAAAACACTGAAGGCTTTGCAGAATCCACACAGAGCGTGGAATCCTCAATCTCTGAGTTCCAAAACCCCTGCCATAAAAAAAAAATGTAGAGCCCTAAAACACAACCTTAAAAACAAGCTTTGGTTTTTATCCAATCCCTTCATAATACCCTTCCTTGGTCATGCAGCATCCAAGGGTATAAATTGATTTACCTTCTCTGATCTTCCCAGTGTCGTAGCAGTGGGGTAAATGGCGATAACTGGGAAAGAAATGGAAAGAACAGTTTAGATATCAGGTCAGGTAAGCTGATTTTCTGAGTGAAGAGCCCAGCAGTGAACCACCAGCACCACAACCAGGTCTTGAGATTGTGAAACTTGTGGCAAGGCTTAGACCCCAGGAGTGTTTTCCTGATTTCTGAGCATCCAGCCACGATCAGGAGGTGAAATTAAAGCTGTAATTGCAGCTACCTGGGCAGCACCTCCAGCAAAATGCAACTGGAGGCAGCGGCTCCCCGTGATAACCTCTTATCTCCTGCTGTCTGGTAAGGGGAATCTCATGGAAAATGTGTTCTTCCCTCAAATCTTAACCCTAAGCAGGGTCATGACCAGGCTGGAATTGCACCCAGGTGGCTGATACAACAAAGCTGGATAGATGAGATAAACCTTTGATAAAGCAGGTTTGGTTTTTTTTTCCTGTCCCTGCACAGTAAGTCCTGTATTAACCTCTGAAATTCCAGCCCCTTTTGACAAGTCCTCCCCCCAGAAAACCACACACAGAGCACAGCTGGCTCCTCACTTAAAATTTTTACCTGCAGCCCACTGGTTTTATCTCCTGTGATATAACCTGCAAATCAAAAAGTTGAGTTAATTGTGCTTCTCTGAACTCAAATAAAAAAAGATGCAGAAGAACATCTTTGTTAACAAAAAGCAATTTAAGAAAGGGCTAATGTGTCCAAAACTTCTGTGTTTGAGCATAAAATACTCTGAATTTCTTCCAGAGAGCTACATAAAGATGTACATTACCTCAGTAATGGATGAAATGCACTCCTGGCTCTGCTGTCAGTGCATTCCCTGGAAATAAAGCTCAGCAAGAGCCTGGAATTTCCAGTTAGGTCTTGCTTGAATCTCAGCTCTGAAAGGCCCAGCACATCAGCTTAGTAACCTCTTTCCTTTTATAAAGATTTTCTCTGTTCCCAGAGGAAAAAATAATTCAGGCAACAACTGTAATCTGTTCTGCAGAGTGGAATCAATAATGGGCAGGAAACAAAATAATAAATAACACTGTCCTGCTGCATGGGGAGAAAGGGAAATAAGATTTCTGGTGCAAATGAGGAATGACAAAAACAAGGGAGAAAACAAACGAAAAAAACCCACACGCCATGTAACTCCATTGGCAAGAAAATGGGTTTTTCCTCCAATCTGAGAGAACAAAAGCACGAGCAAAGTACCTTTGTGACACAGCATGTGTTTTGGGCAGCACAGAAACACAAATATGCAGCAAAGTAGGTTTTATTCCACTTTTAGAACTAGGACAGGCTGCAGTGTTATTCATTTGACTGATACAAATTGTCTCATTAGCGGGCAAATGGTGAAATTCCGAGCTGTGGGATCAGAGCCGCCATGAAAAGAGTGATTTGACCTCAGAGAGTGCAGGATTTTATAAGTTTGACCCACAAGGACATTTCTCCTCCCACAGAAGCTCAGTTGCTTCAGCAGTGCAAGGTGAAAGGTGTGGAATTCCAGCTCCCAGGGGCAGAGCTGAGGTGGGGAGAGATCCCTGCTCCAAGATTTTCACTTCCCATCCCTCCCCCTTGTCTATTTGTGCTATTAGATGGTGGATATAATAACAATGATATGATATTGTTATATATTATACTGTATTTAAATAGAAGTAATGTATATTATTACATACAAATGACATATTATATAAATATATTCTATATGTGAATTTTGTTTTATTAGATATTATAACAAATGATAGCATTTTTAATAATAAATTCATGCTGATAACACTATAATAATGCCTATTGCACTGACTTCCCCTGCAAACTGCATGGAGATTTATAGGAGTTAAGCATCAGGAGAACTAGAAGCTGCTGTTCAGAGCAATAAAACATTCCAATTTTAAATTCAGTAGTCTTGCAGTTAGGATTCATTATTTCTTACATCTTAGCTCATTAATGTTGTACATTTTTACACTTCATACTCTGAGAGTAGTCAACCTATGGAGGCAGTAAATTTGACCAGATTTGTCTCCTCTCTTTTTAAATTACTTTTTAATTATTTACCAGCACAGATTTAGGGGCATTCCCAAAACTCCTCCTGGACCAGAGCAAAATGGGGAGACCTTGACAGGCTCAGGCTCCAAAACTGCTGTAAGATCAGACTTCAATCATCAGAAGCTGTGAGTGATGTCTGAACAGTGGTCTGGGGACATTACAGCTCAGTATTTCAGTATTCACCCCCTGTTGAATATTTTTCCATAAATAAAACCCTGATACAACATCCCAGAGTAAGGGTTTGAGCAGACTGGGTGTGGCCACTCAACACTGAATTTTGGAGAGGTAAACTAATATTTACCATTATTACTCTGCTCTCTTTGGACAACAATTTATCATTTTTTTCCCTCCCCAGCACACAACATGAGCCAACATTAATCCATTCTGCTGATAAAGTTCATGAAGAGAATGGAAATTTTCACAGAATTGACATTCCCAGGTTCACAACTCCAACTTAATGACACTTCTTTCTCGATGTAGCTGCACCTTTCTTGGCTCTCAGCAGGTTAAAGTGATCTCTTGGCTCATTAGAAATATAACTGAAGATTTTACCAAAACTCATGCTTATTAAAAATATTAGTTCTTCCTACTAATTTGTTTGAGACTTCCTCAACCACTCTTGCTGGGAATAGTGAACGGCAGGAGAAGATTTATTGTGTCAGCAGATCTTGAAAAACGTTTCAAGTGAAAAGAAAACATTAATAATAATTGTTCTTCTTATATAAACCACAGTTAAATAGCAAAATTGAGCAACTTCGTGGGCAGGGACACCTGCCACTAACCCAGGTTGCTCCAAGCTGGCCTTGGGCACTTCCAGGGATCCAGGGGCAGCCACAGCTTCTCTGGGCACCCTGTGCCAGGGCCTGCCCACCCTCACAGCAAGAATTCCGTCCCAATATCCCACCTAAACCTACCCTCAGTCAGTTTAAAACCATCCCCCCTGTCCTGTCACCACATGTTCTGGTGAAAGGTCCCTCTCTGCATACTGGAAGATGAGAGATTTGCATCCCTAATGATGGAACTGCACCTTCCAGTCATTTTATTAGAGGTTTGAGGGACTGAGAAGGTTTCTCTGTGTGTGAAACACTCCTCTGAAAGTGGGAATTAGTGAAAAATTAGGGATGGAAGGGGGAGGAAACGCTGGGAAGAAACTTTCACTCCAAATACGACAAGCCCAGATTTCACAGCAATTTATCCCGTGAATAAAATAACCCAAAATCCCACAAAACACGAAGGCCTCGTGCCCAGGGAACTTCTTCCAGCTGGAAGTGGGTACCACCAGTGTCACCAGGAGGAGCTTCTTGGGTGCCAGCAGTGTCCCACAAGTGCCATCAGTGTCCCAGCACGTCCCTGTCTCCCTGGGCTGCTGGAGGGGGGACACAGTCTGTGCCACCAGTTCCTGGGATTTCATTCTCAGTCTCATTTCTTTCCTCTTTTTTTTTAATTGAAACCTGGCCTTGTCGTCTGCATAAAAGAACCCAGACGTCATTTGGGTTTAAAATGTACTTCTGTCCCTCAGGGCAGCAGATGAAAGCTGGAAAATGTGAATCTTAGCAGATCAAACAGCAGAAGTAAATTAAAATGAAAGAAGTTGCTGCTTTGGAGAGCACATCACCATAAAGCAAAGCTCACAATTAATGGCTGTTTTTTTCCATTAGCCCTAAAGCACCCAATAGTCGAGACAAAGCCCCCCAGCCCGGGGTCTGAAGAGCTGTGGTGATGAAAAACTT
Source organism: Myiozetetes cayanensis (assembly GCF_022539395.1). Classification (NCBI taxonomy): domain Eukaryota; kingdom Metazoa; phylum Chordata; class Aves; order Passeriformes; family Tyrannidae; genus Myiozetetes; species Myiozetetes cayanensis. Next base: position 29,543,302 of record NW_026086826.1, on the reverse strand, counting down.
CAGCAGTTTCACCCTCGTGGGGTGTTTCTGGACAGCACTGCAGTTTTCTTTCAGGAGCAGTGAAGGACTGATGTAAAAACAGCCATGGCAAACCCACAGACTCCTGAAAACGCTCTCCCCAGGGGCCTGTTGCATTGGGTTTGATTCTTAATTTATAATTAAGCAATCAGGAATGCAGAATTTCATTACCCTGTGCTGCTAATTCTGCTTTTACAAAATGTGAATCTTCAGATCAGGCATTGCAGGGGATGAAAGGAAGGCACAAAGCAAAACGTGGTGAGATATTTTAAATACATTTGGAGCCTGCCCTGTTCCCCAGCTCTGTTTTCAGTGCAATTCTATATTAAAAGTCCACCTTAAAGCCCATCCAGTCCCACTCTGCCATGGGCAGGGACACCTTCCACCAGCCCAGGTTGCTCCAAGCCCCATCCAACCTGGCCTGGGACACTCCCAGGGATGATTAAGAACAAACAATAAATCAGATAAAGTGGCAGGGAGGAAATGGGGCCTTACCCATTTACCCCTTATTTGGTGTCCCTTGCCCAAAATAAATGTGATGTCCAGAAAACAAAAACAAAAACAAAAACAACTAAAAACAAAGAGCAGAAAAGAGGATCGTTAATGGCAAATACTGATGTGGGATTATTAATGAACATGATCTTAATGACCAACCAGAAAAGAACTCTTGAGAAAAACCATTCCAGAAAACGAGGGGTAGGTGATTCCTCCTGAGGTGTCCAGAGCGGCCTCGGGGCTGTAGCAGCTCCAGTTCTGCAACTGGAATTCTTCTGCAATCCAGAAAGTTCCCTGAACTTTTCCTTTGTTAAAAATTGAGGAGTTCAAGAATTATTTATTTAGGGAATACTCAATATTTTAAAATGCAACCCTGCCAGGAGAATTTTGTGTGGAGGTTGTTGTTGCCTCGAGCCCACAACTTCTTTTGGGATGAGAAACTTGGGATGCATCAGCACCAGAAGACATCCAAGGCATACATAAAAGCCCAAACTCTGGACTCCAAAACACCTTTCCATCACCCAGATTAATGTCCATTTGAGAAAAATAAAGGCTTCAAACAAAACCAAAACCAAAAATCAAACAAAATATCAATTTTAAATGGAATAAAAATGCTAAATTTTCATTTTGCTACTTCAGCATTTTCCTCACATCGTCAAAATTTATCAGAGCAGAAAAGCAGAAGTCACCTGAAGATTTGATAGCAAAGAAATTCCTGTTCAGCAGGAATTCTGAGAGCAACAGGACTTTTCTCCACACCTTTCCCCAATAAAAGCCCAGTGCTAAACCCCCCTGTCTTCTGCATGGTCTTTATTTCCATATGTTCTTTTCTTTTGTTCCTATGAAAAATTTGTTTCTTGAGGGGGGAAAAAAACCTGCAGAATTTTGGAATCTGAAACTGCTGGGGTTTTTTTCAGTTATATTTTGCAATGTTGTATTACAACAGTAATTCCAGCTGATGGCTCCAATTTTGTGTTTTAGAAGTTTAACCCAATTATCTTCAGGCTTGCACTTGATGCCGAAATTTTGCCCCAAAAGGCACGGAGAAACTGCTTTAGAGACAAAGTTTGTTTCTTTAAAGCAGGAGGTATTTTATTGCAACGCGTTGGGAAGCTCTCCAGGTCGCCCTGGGCAAAGAGCTTCGACGTGTACAATCAGCATAGCTCTTTTATACAGTTTTTGAGTATAGGATTACAACACAATCATACATATTCATTAAATTGCAACATCTAATTGTAATATTCATATGAAGGCGGAGTCTGGGCGGAGTCTTCAATTTGGGGAGATTTCACGGTGGGAGTTCCTGTTGCCTTCCTCTGGGCGGGGGTCGTGTGTGAGTCTTCCTCACTGTAAACTTCTGAACTTTCTTTCGATCTTCTCCTTTTAAGGCAGTTTTGGCAAACACAATAAGGTCAGGCTGACTTTTGGCTCATCCTACGATTTGCTGAGTTGCTATCTCTGTGAGGAATGCAGCTATCTCTCTAGGACTGCTCTAGGATTCGCTGAGTTGCTATGTCAAGGACTGCCTAGTTTCCTAATGTTAAGGTTTTGAAATTTCTCTTACAATTTTGTGTTAACCTTTTATGTTTCAAAGTTTTAAGTGAGTGGCTTCATTCCCCCCTTTTCTTATAACTTACGAATTCTTTCGTCAAGTTTTAATCTCTAAGGGACGTTGGTAAGATTGGATCATTGCCTAAAGTGTTTGGGTTTTTGTCATTAAGGATTTCAGTCTGCTCCATAGGTATATGTTTGTGAGTGTTAGTAAAAGTATAGCTATGGTTATGATTAGTATTGGGTGCACAAGGTAGTGGAATACTTGAGTTGCTGTTGGGGAATGCCCTGTAAAAATATCCCACTAATGGTAGTGCCGTGTCCATATTCACACAGGACTTTTACTCAGGGGCTTGGTACCCCAATATCTGCAGATGCTAGTGTCGCTTGTTTCTTCCTCTTGCTTGTTCTCCGGAGCTTTCTTGACTCGTGAGTAATGAATCCATGTAGGTCGCTCTTTGATCCGGACCGCGGTGAAGGTGGTCAGCAGAATTTGGAAAGGTCCTTCCCACTTTTCTTGTAGGGGTTTTCCTAAGAGATTCTTAACATATACCCAGTCACCGGGGTTGAACAGGTGTAATTTATAATCAGGCTGTTTGGGTTGATGTTCTATCACCACAGCTGTACTTTTATCAAAATGTTTCCCTATAGTGATTACATAATCATAAATGTACTGATTACCTATTTGGTCTATAGTATCTCCATTTACAATCTGCATAGCGTAAGATCTTCCATACAGAATTTCAAATGGACTCAATTTTTCTTTTGATCTAGGTTTGACTCTCAGTCTAAGTAGAGCAATAGGCAAAGCTTGATACCACTGCAAATTGGTTTCCTGGCATATCTTAGCAATTTGTTGTTTAATCAGGTGATTCATCTTTTCGACTTGCCCACTAGCCTGAGGCCGGTAAGGCGTATGTAACTGCCACTTAATTTGTAATGCCTTGCTTATTGCTCTTACTACTTTTGCACAAAAATGCGTACCTCTGTCTGAAGATATACTTCTCGGTACCCCAAATCGGGGTATTATTTCGTTTAGTAAAACCTTGGTTACTTCTCTTTCTTTATTTGCCCTACAAGGGAATGCTTCAGGCCACCCAGAAAATGTGTCAGTTAATACTAATAAATAACAAAACCCCCGTTTTTCTTGGGAGTTCTGAAAAATCAATTTGCCACACTTCACCTGGGAATTTACCTCGATTTATGGCTCCCTGATGTACCTTCGTCCCAGTATTTGGATTATTCTTTAGGCATCGCTCACATTGAGATGTGACGTATTTTACTGTAGTAAAGAGTTTTGGTCCTGCTATTCGGGTTTGTAAATATTGATAGAGTGGGTCTAAGGCCCAATGGGCTTTTTCATGTTCTGTCTTTACAAACTGCCACATTAATTTTTCAGGTATTATTAGTTGACCTGTTTCTAACTGTCCCCACCCGTTGTCTAACAATTTACCCTTGTTCTTTTTAATCCATCTTTGATCTGATTCTTGATAATTTGGTTGAAAATCTGTATCTAATTCTCCCGGTATTAAAGCTGTTATGGTTATTTCTTCCGTTTTTGCAGCAGCTAATTTGGCTTCTGCATCTGCCTTCCTATTCCCTATTTCTGGAACTGTGTTACCTTTCAGGTGTCCCTTACAATGCATTATGGCCACCTGCTCTGGGAGTTGGACCGCTTCTAACAACCTTAGAATTTCTTCTGCATGTTTGATTGTTTTTCCCTGGGCAGTTAATAGTCCCCTTTCTTTCCAAATCGCTCCGTGAGCATGTACGACAGAGAAAGCATATTTAGAATCAGTCCAAATGTTAATTCGCATACCTTCTGCTAATTCCAGGGCTCGGGTTAGAGCAATTAGCTCTGCCTTCTGGGCCGAAGTCCCTGCAGGTAGGGGATTTGATTCAATTACCTCTTCTGTTGTGGTCACTGCATAGCCTGCCATTCTTACTCCTTGCTTCACGGCTGCTGCCGTCCGAGAACCAGTTGTCCGCATCTTCAAATGGTTCCTCCTTGAGGTCTGGACGACTGGAATAGACCGCTTCGATCGTTTCCAGGCAATCATGTTCGAGAGGTTCTGCCGGAATTCTCCCTTCTAAAAATGAAGCTGGGTTGACAATATTAGTTACTTGAATGGTTACATCATCTGATTCAGCTAGGATGGCTTGATACTTTAGGAATCTCGAAGGCGATAACCAATGGTTACCCTTTTGTTCCAGCACTGCTGAGACAGTATGAGAGACTAACACAGTCATTTTCTGGCCCAGCGTAAGCTTTCTGGCCTCTTCTATGTTGATAATCACTGCGGCCACTGCTTTTAGGCACCCAGGCCAGCCTTTGCTTACTTCGTCCAATTGTTTGGAGAAATAAGCTACAGCTCTCTTATGTGGTCCCAACTGCTGTGCTAGAACTCCCAGAGCCATCCCCTGCCGCTCATGGGAGAATAACCAAAACGGCTTAGTTACATCTGGAAGACCCAAGGCTGGGGCTTTCATGAGTTCTTGTTTCAGTCTTTTAAAAGCTCCTTCTGCCTCGGGAGTCCAGGTTAAGGTACTCGTAGTCCCCTTTAGTAAGTCATATAGTGGTTTGGCAAGTATTCCATATTGATGAATCCATAATTGGCACCAACCTGTCATTCCCAGAAAGGCCCGTAGATCTCTTACCGTTTCTGGTCTGGGCATCTGACAGATGGCTTCTTTTCTTGCTGTGCCTAGAGATCGTTGTCCTCTGAGATTTCATATCCCAGGTATATCACCTTTTCTTGTACCAGCTGTGCCTTTTGTAGAGAAACTCGATATCCACTTAAGCCCAAAAAGTTTAGCAGGGAAATAGTCCATTCAATGCACTCCTCTTCTGTTTCAGTTGCTACTAATAAATCATCTACATATTGTAGAAGGGTACCATTTCCCAGTGGCCTTTCCCATTGTTCTAATTCTTTGGCCAATTGGTTTCCAAAAATCGTGGGACTATTTTTATATCCCTGCGGTAACACAGTCCAAGCTAGTTGAGTCTTTCTCCCTGTTTTAACAGATTCCCATTCAAAAGCAAAAATTTTCTGGCTTGTCAGAGCTAAGGCTAGGCAAAAGAATGCATCTTTTAGGTCTAATACTGTGAATCATTTTAAATTTTCCCTCAATTTGGTTAGAAGAGTATAGGGATTTGCTACGACTGGGTGTAAAGTTTTTGTAATTTCGTTTACTGCCCTTAAATCTTGGACTAATCTATATGTCCCATTCGGTTTCTTAACAGGTAGGATTGGTGTATTAAAATCTGATTCACACTCTACCAATAATCCTAGTTCTAGAAATTTCTCTATTATTGGTTCAATTCCCCTTCTATCTTCCAACCTCAGCGGGTATTGTTTTCTTACTACCGGTTTTGTTCCTGGTATTAACTCAATATTAATAGGAGCTGCTCGTTTTGACCTTCCAGGTACATCAGTAGCCCATACTAGTGGGTATACTTCACTCATAATGCGTTCAATGCTATGACTTTCAGGTTTTGGTTCTATATAGCTGATTGTCAAACTTAAAGCTGCTATTAGTTGTTCATCATTTACTTGAAATTCAAGTTTGTCTTTATTGAATTTTATTACAGCCCCTAGATTTTCCAATAAATCTCTGCCTAGCAAAGGCTTTGGAGAATTTGGTAAATACAAAAATTGATGAATTCCCATCTGTTTCCCAATTTTGTATTTAATAGGTTTTAGAAAGTAGGCTTTTTCTGGTTGGCCTGTCGCTCCCACGACCTGTACAAATTCATCACTTTTGGGTACCAATTCTTGATTCAAAACCGAAAATGTTGCTCCTGTATCTATTAAAAAGTTTAATTCCTTTTCACCTTCCCCTAGCTCCATTTTAACCAGTGGGTCTGCTAGGGAACGACTCACCGGTCCTCCTCATTCACTGTTCTGATGTACAATGATAGCGTTTGCAGGTCTCTCTTTTATCCTCTATCTGAATGACTATACTCAATTTCTGTGAGTTGTCTGCCTTTTTGTTCTGGCTAACTATATCATCATCATCACTGCATCTTAGTTCAGGGAAGCTACCCCCCTTTCTGGTGCTCCCTGATCCTGGCAGGCAGCCTGGTCCTGGCGGGCCGCCTGGACTTGGCGGGCTGCCTGGACTTGGCGGGCTGCCTGGACTTGGCGGGCTGCCTGATCTTCGTGAGGTGTTTTCATCTCTTGGTGTACTGCAACCTCTATTTTGGCTACCTCTCACTTTAGGTGGGCTATTTTTCCTTTCCCGATCCTCTAGCTCCAGTCGTGGTGATCTGTCCTCTTTCCCATCAGTCTCCGAACTGAGAGGACTACTCTCTTCTCGGTAAGATTCTGAGCCTTGTGGGCTACTCAGCTTTTGTGATCCGCTTTCCCTCCCACAACTCTCCGATCTTGTTTTCTAATCTTTGGGGGCTGTAACCGTTCTTGGATCTGTCTTGTTCTAGTGAGATATCCCCCAACAGACTAGTGTCTCTTTCGCCTCCCCTTCGCTTGGGCGGAGGAACCCCATATCCTGGCGCGAACGGCTGATACTCCCATAAGCTTATTTCGCTCTCTTTTCCGCTATCCCTCCTCGTTAATTTAAGGCATTGCTGTCCAATACTACAGGCATCACAGCAACGCTCCTTAGGTTTTAAGTTTTTCTTATCTTTCTCTAAGGCCAGTACCAGGGGATCTTGGGGTGCTACATTCACCCCACACTCCTTCTGCCACTCTGGTTTATTTCTCAAGGTGAAAAACATATCGCAATACATTACTTCGTCCCATTTGCCTAGCCGACGGAGGAACAACATGAGTTGCAAAATTGTGTTATAATTAATTGTTCCCTCCGGAGGCCATTTTTCATCATCATCCAACTTATATAGAGGCCACCACTGTGTACAGTATTTTAAAAGTGTCTTTTTACTTATGTTTCCCCCTGGAATCCCCCCTAAATCTTTCCAATGCTTCAAGACACACCCTAAGGGGGTCTTCATGTTTATATCTTTACTCTGCTGGCCTCCCATTGCTGTTTTTCTAAATCTACTCTTTGCTTTAACCAGATTTTTTTTTTTTTTTTTCTTTTTGTCAATACTTCATACACACAGTTTCCAATCGCTTCGTCCGTCTCTGGCCTGGCTTCTCGCGAAGAACAGGAACCGCAGATTAGGACTCCGCACTCACTTCGTGCTTATTTGCACGTCTCACTCACACGCATTCACACCTGTACACTTTTAGATGAAACGTTCTTACCTTTTAGCTTTTTCTCTTTTTCTGTTTTTTTTTTTTTTTTTTTTTTTTTTTTTTTTTTTTTTTTTTTTTTTTTTTTTTTTTTTTTTTCTTTCACATTCCAAAGCCCTTTCTCGAGAGCAGCTATTGGAACCGCTCCCAGAGATTGGCACCACTCCCAGAATTTATCAAAACCTTCCCAGACGTTTGGAAATAATCCCAGATTAGTTAAAACACTACAACAGACAAGCGATACGACAGACAAGCGATACAACAGACAAGTTTTGCCGGCAAACTTATCCGCTCCGGTGGGACTCTAACCCACGATTACCTGGAAGCCCACCCCGAGGCCGGGACTCTAACCCGATTTTTTTGGGACTCTAACCCAAAATACCTGGGGGTGGCCAAATCCAGGCCGGGACTCTAACCCGTAGGGGATTATATGCTGGGCGTCCCTCAGCTGCCTCTGGGGGTAACGCCTTACCCCCGTCTCGATAGAGCGCTTTCTATTCGAAAACATATAAAGCAAAACACAATAACGATAAAGCAAACACAATAATATAGCAAAAACACAATAACATATAAAGCAAAACACAATAACATATAAAGCAAAATACCTCTTAATTTAAAGCAGGAGTTCTTGTCCGCCGTCGCACGCAGGTCCGAGGGGTCTGAGGAGTCTCTACCGACAAAATTCGCCGGCAGGGCCCAGAGAGTCCCTAGACCCTCAGGCCCCGGCTCAGGAGGACTAAAACCTCCTGCCTGGCTTCGCCAAAAATGATGCCGAAATTTTTGCCCCAAAGGCATCGGAGAAACTGCTTTAGAGACAAAGTTTGTTTCTTTAAAGCAGGAGGTATTTTATTGCAACGCGTTGGGAAGCTCTCCAGGTCGCCCTGGGCAAAGAGCTTCGACGTGTACAATCAGCATAGCTCTTTTATACAGTTTTTGAGTATAGGATTACAACACAATCATACATATTCATTAAATTGCAACATCTAATTGTAATATTCATATGAAGGCGGAGTCTGGGCGGAGTCTTCAATTTGGGGAGATTTCACGGTGGGAGTTCCTGTTGCCTTCCTCTGGGCGGGGGTCGTGTGTGAGTCTTCCTCACTGTAAACTTCTGAACTTTCTTTCGATCTTCTCCTTTTAAGGCAGTTTTGGCAAACACAATAAGGTCAGGCTGACTTTTGGCTCATCCTACGATTTGCTGAGTTGCTATCTCTGTGAGGAATGCAGCTATCTCTCTAGGACTGCTCTAGGATTCGCTGAGTTGCTATGTCAAGGACTGCCTAGTTTCCTAATGTTAAGGTTTTGAAATTTCTCTTACAATTTTGTGTTAACCTTTTATGTTTCAAAGTTTTAAGTGAGTGGCTTCACACTCAGAAAAGGAGGAAATTCAAACTGAAATAATTCTCAGCTGCTCAAGATTCCCCAAAATATGGTTTATCTCCTGCTGGTTGTAATGCACTTTGATTCTTAAGTCCTGGAGTTTGATCAGAGGCTGATTGAGTTGTGAAGTCTAGAAGGTATTTTCTGGGAGTGAATTAATTTGGATTATCATCTCATACCCCAGAACTGAGTAGGATGGTCAGAGCTTTGAGAATTTTCCTTAAAGAACACTTTGGGTTTTACTGATATTTGCTCACCTTCCTACAAGTCTATTTAATGTGGTTCAGTTTTTTTTTTCAGTGCAGAGAAAAAAAAAAAAAGCATTAAATTGAAAAGAATAATCCAGGGAAAGGAGGATTTAGAAAATTTTTGCAATTCATCACAGGATAATGTGTTAGCACCATTGTAGGAGTAATAAATGCAGTAAATTCATGGAATTGCTGCTGCTCATGCATTCCAGCTTTATGAGTCCTCCTCCTGGGATCCCAGACAGGGAATTTGGGCTGTGGAAGCAAGAGGGAGAAGTAGGGTTCAAATCAAACAGGTAAGGCATGCCTATATTTTTAATAACCACTGAAAATTATACATAAAACTGTCTTTTGAAGGCCTTTCCTGTGCCCTTCTTAAATCAAGGTGGTTGGCACTTCTGCCCTACCAGCAAAGATCTCCATAACTAATTTGACTCTTAAAGGCTGTAAATACATTTAATCTATATACATCTAAATAATAAATCTGATAAAATAAGTAATCTAATTAAATACCAATATATTTAATCTCTATTTACATTAGGATTGGTCAGTTTTTTAAAGAGACTTCACTGCAGGTGCTTGAAAACATCAAGATAATAATCCATATTTCGCTTTGTCTGGCCTAAAGATCTTTTCAGCTGGAGGAACAACCACAACCACTTGGACAGTTTTCTGCTGGCCTTGGGCACTTCCAGGGATCCAGGGGCAGCCACAGCTTCTCTGGGCAACCTGTGCCAGGGCCTGCCCACCCTCACAGCAAGAATTCCGTCCCAATATCACACCTAAACCTACCCTCAGTCAGGTTAAAACCATCCCCCCTGTCCTGTCACCACATGTTCTGGTGAAAGGTCCCTCTCTGCATACTGGAAGATGAGAGATTTGCATCCCTAATGATGGAACTGCACCTTCCAGTCATTTTATTAGAGGCTTGAGGGACTGAGAAGGTTTCTCTGTGTGTGAAACACTCCTCTGAAAGTGGGAATTAGTGAAAAATTAGGGATGGAAGGGGGAGGAAACACTGGGAAGGAGCTTTCACTCCAAATACGACAAGCCCAGATTTCACAGAAATTTATCCCGTGAATAAAATAACCCAAAATCCCACAAAACACGAAGGCCTTGTGCCCAGGGAACTTCTTCCAGCTGGAAGTGGGTGCCACCAGTGTCCCACAAGTGCCATCAGTGTCCCAGCACGTCCCTGTCTCCCTGGGCTGCTGGAGGGGGGACACAGTCTGTGCCACCAGTTCCTGGGATTTCATTCTCAGTCTCATTTCTTTCCTTTTTTTTTTAATTGAAACCTGGCCTTGTCGTCTGCATAAAAGAACCCAGACGTCATTTGGGTTTAAAATGTACTTCTGTCCCTCAGGGCAGCAGATGAAAGCTGGAAAGTGTGAATCTTAGCAGATCAAACAGCAGAAGTAAATTAAAATGAAAGAAGTTGCTGCTTTGGAGAGCACATCACCATAAAGCAAAGCTCACAATTAATGGCTGTTTTTTTCCATTAGCCCTAAAGCACCCAATAGTCGAGACAAAGCCCCCCAGCCCGGGGTCTACAGAGCTGTGGTGATGAAAAACTTCAGCAGTTTCACCCTCGTGGGGTGTTTCTGGACAGCACTGCAGTTTTCTTTCAGGAGCAGTGAAGGACTGATGTAAAAACAGCCATGGCAAACCCACAGACTCCTGAAAACGCTCTCCCCAAGGGCCTGTTGCATTGGGTTTGATTCTTAATTTATAATTAAGCAATCAGGAATGCAGAATTTCATTACCCTGTGCTAATTCTGCTTTTACAAAATGTGAATCTTCAGATCAGGCATTGCAGAGGATAAAGGGAAGGCACAAAGCAAAGCGTGGTGAGACATTTTAAATACATTTGGAGTCTGCCCTGTTCCCCAGCTCTGTTTTCAGTGCAATTCTATATTAAAAGTGCAACTTAAAGCCCATCCAGTCCCACCCTGCCATGGGCAGGGACACCTTCCACCAGCCCAGGTTGCTCCAAACCCCGTCCAGCCTGGCCTGGGAGACTCCCAGGGATGATTAAGAACAAACAATAAATCAGATAAAGTGGCAGGGAGGAAATGGGGCCTTACCCATTTACCCCTTATTTGGTGTCCCTTGCCCAAAATAAATGTGATGTCCAGAAAAAAAAGAAAATCCAACAAAAAAACAAAGAGCAGAAAAGAGGATCATTAATGGCAAATACTGATGTGGGATTATTAATGAACATGATCTTAATGACCAGCCAGAAAAGAACTCTTGAGAAAAACCATTCCAGAAAACGAGGGGTAGGTGATTCCTCCTGAGGTGTCCAGAGCGGCCTCGGGGCTGTAGCAGCTCCAGTTCTGCAATTGGAATTCTTCTGCAATCCAGAAAGTTCCCCGAGCTTTTCCTTTGTTAAAAATTGAGGAGTTCAAGAATTATTTATTTAGGGAATACTCAATATTTTAAAATGCAACCCTGCCAGGAGAATTTTGTGTGGAGGTTGTTGTTGCCTCGAGCCCACAACTTCTTTGGGATGAGAAACTTGGGATGCATCAGCACCAGAAGACATCCATGACATACATAAAAGTCCAGACTCTGGACTCCAAAATACCTTTCCATCACCCAGATTAATGTCCATTTGAGAAAAATAAAGGCTTCAAACAAAACCAAAACCAAAAATCAAACAAAATATCAATTTTAAATGGAATAAAAATGCTAAATTTTCATTTTGCTACTTCAGCATTTTCCTCACATCGCCAAAATTTATCAGAGCAGAAAAGCAGAAGTCACCTGAAGATTTGATAGCAAAGAAATTCCTGTTCAGCAGGAATTCTGAGAGCAACGGGACTTTCCCCACACCTTTCCCCAGTAAAAGCCCAGTGCTAAACCCCCCTGCCTTCTGCATGGTCTTTATTTCCGTATATTCTTTTCTTTTGTTCCTATGAAAAATTTGTTTCTTGAGGGGGAAAAAAACCTGCAGAATTTTGGAATCTGCTTAAAACCCCCAGATATTCTGAAACTGCTGGGGTTTTTTTCAGTTATATTTTTGCAATGTTTTATTACAACAGTAATTCCAGCTGATGGCTCCAATTTTGTGTTTTAGAAGTTTAACCCAATTATCTTCAGGCTTGCACTCAGAAAAGGAGGAAATTCAGACTGAAATAATTCTCAGCTGCTCAAGATTCCCCAAAATATGGTTTATCTCCTGCTGGTTGTAATGCACTTTGATTCTTGAGTCCTGGAGTTTGATCAGAGGCTGATTGAGCTGTGAAGTCTAGGAGGTATTTTCTGGGAGTGAATTAATTTGGATTATCATCTCCTACCCCAGAACTGAGTAGGATGGTCAGAGCTTTGAGAATTTTCCTTAAAGAACACTTTGGGTTTTACTGATATTTGCTCACCTTCCTACAAGTCTATTTAATGTGGTTCAGTTTTTTTTTTCAGTGCAGAGGAAAAAAAAAAAAAAGCATTAAATTGAAAAGAATAATCCAGGGAAAGGAGGATTTAGAAAATTTTTGCAATTCATCACAGGATAATGTGTTAGCACCATTGTAGGAGTAATAAATGCAGTAAATTCATGGAATTGCTGCTGCTCATGCATTCCAGCTTTATGAGTCCTCCTCCTGGGATCCCAGACAGGGAATCTGGGCTGTAGAAGCAAGAGGGAGAAGTAGGGTTCAAATCCAACAGGTAAGACATGCCTATATTTTTAATAATCACCGAAAATTATACATAAAACTATCTTTTGAAGGCCTTTCCTGTGCCCTTCTTAAATCAAGGTGGTTGGCACTTCTGCCCTACCAGCATAGATCTCCATAACTAATTTGACTCTTAAAGGCTGTAAATACATTTAATCTATATACATCTAAATAATTAAATCTGATAAAATAAGTAATCTAATTAAATACCAATATATTTAATCTCTATTTACATTAGGATTGGTCATTTTTAAAGAGACTTCCTGCAGGTGCTTGAAAACATCAAGATAATAATCCATATTTCGCTTTGTCTGGCCTAAAGATCTTTTCAGCTGGAGGAACAACCACAGCCACTTGGACAGTTTTCTGCTGCTCTGAACACAGGCACCGTTAATTTGGGATCTTTAGGATCTCCTGACACTTCACAGCCGCAGTTATTCCTTGGAGCTGATATTATTTCTGATTTTACTCAGGTGCTCTCACAGTTCTGTACAGCACCTGCTTTCTATCTCAGGGAAAAGAGACAGAACGGTTCTTAAAAGCCAAATTTTAAATGCCAAAAAAAGAAAAAAATTACCATACAAACGGGAGCAGATGTTGTTTTCATAAAGGTTCACAGCACACACCCCAAGAAGTCAATGCTGCACATTGCAGGGTTTAATCTCTCCTCTCCCTCTTCTTCCTCTCATTTTATTTTGGGAAATAATTTGAAGTGCACCCTTGGCTTCAGGATAGATGGCCACCACCTTGGGAGTCTAAGGGTGTTATTTTTATTTCTTTCAACGTATTTACTCCCAGAGAACCAACCCAGTGTCCACCTGGGCATGTCCTGATCCAGAGTCACAGATCCACTTTAACTCTGGATGCCAACATTGGAGTGACAGGCTGTTGGTACAACTGGCTTTGCCTGCACTCTGAATTTCTGACCCACACCTGACTGTGAAGGGAGGCCCTGGCACAGGTTTTTCCCAAAAAAAAGCAAACTGGGAAGCTTCCAAGAGAGGTACCAGCTGATTCAATTTGGCTGTGGCCCCAAATTTCAGCCTGAACTGGAATATCCTTCCTCTGCCAATAAACAGACTGGAGACTGCATGGCTCGTATTCCCTGAAGGATGGATGATTGGATTTTCCAGCTCCTGCTGACAAGACATCCCTACAAACGAGGCTCACATCTCTCGGTAGGATTTCCTGTGAAAATCAGCAGATAAATAATTAAACATGTCTGCATAGTGGGAGTTCAGAAAAACAAACCAGGAAGCATTCCCGAGCATGGAACTGGGGCAGGATTTGGGGCTTTAATCATTCTGAGCAGAAAGGAAGCAGAGGGAAAAGGCACCAGGAGAAGGAGCTGAAAGTTAATTAAAATGCACAACCTTCTGGTGTTTCCAAATTACATATTGACCTGGGGCAAATTTCCAGCCTCATCCACCAGGATGTTCTGTAAACACAGACTTACAGAGGGTTTGTTCTTCTAAAATCATATTGAAAGACTCCTTATTTTTTGCCAGTTAGGCAATTTAAACTGGTGGAATTCTGTTCTACCAACCTCATTTGCAATCTCTCACCAAGGTATCTAGAAATTGTTGGGTTTATTTCTCCTCCAGAAGATGAGGCAGTTTCTAAACTCCTCAGATAAATGAAGGTGGCTTTGGGAACCCATAAAAACCCAGTTGCAGGTGACAGTCACCCCGTAGCTCTAGGGCAGATCATATTCCCAGTTCTAAAAAACATTAATTGTTTTATCTCTATCACCTTGGACACTCCAGATTCCTGAACATTTCCTATGGCATTTCCTGAAGATCACACATCACTCCAACTCTTCTACCACCAGTCCCTTCAAAATCAACCACCAGAAATCCTCAAATTGGGAATTTATGTCTTGGGAAGTGAATCCCAGGGGTTTGTGTTCATTAGAGCTCTTGGTGTTATTAGGACTCCTCTCACAGATCCTGTTTCTTTATTTGCTCCAAGGAATCAGATTTAAATTCCCTTGTTTGCCACCCAAAGGGGCTCTTCCACCATGGTAAATGTCCACAAAACTTCCCAGGAACAATAAATGTAAATTCACAGAAGTTGTGGTTTAATTCCTGAGGAAACAGTTCTACCAAAAGGACAAGTACTGTTATTCTCATTGCTCCAGGGATGAGGAGAGACAGGAACTCAAACCACACACGAGCCTCATCACCTTGCCCTCCTTCCAGGGTGGGAGGTTGGACCAAGATGATCTTTAAGGTCCTTCCAACCCAAACCGTTCAGGGACTCTATGAGATCAGCCCAGAACTCTTTCTGATCACCCAGAACACTGAACACAGAGGAATCCCACATTCACCCCAAATGAACTGGTCTTGGCTTTCTCCACTGCTGATGGAGTGTTCATGTGCTTGGCACCCATTTCTGCTCGTGGATGGAATCGTGGCCCTGTCCTTTGCTTTACCTTTGTTTCATCAACCCCCCCCTTCTCAGGGTGCAAATTAGAACAGCAAAACAAACCCAGGTCCTTCCTGACACAGCCCTGAAGTCTTTTTGTAAGATGATTCCAAGCACACAATCCCAGCATGGGTCATGTTGGAAGGGCATCCTAAGTGATCTGGAAGTCCATCTGCTGAACCACTGGGGTGTGTTAAAATGGATGCAGATAAATGACTCCCAGCTTTGTGTAAAATCTGAAACCCTCGAATCCTGCAGTGAACATGAAAGGAGGCAGAAGTGCTCATGCTTTCATCTCACCCTTTTCCCATGTTTTTTTTCTGGATGTGCAGTCTGGGCCCTGCACTCCACGTGCATCCTGCAGGTATTAAGCCCAGGAAGCCTGCAGGGATCTTTTCCTTTGCTGTTGCCAATTACCTGCCTTGAACAGGGATGAATATTTAAAATTCTTAGAGCTCTCCACTGAATGAGCTGGGGAAATCAAATCTGTGTATTAAGGAATATTTATTAGTCTTGTTTAATAGAGGTTAAGATTATTTTTGTTCTAATTTGGCAGAGCTGAAGAGTATAATAATACTGATAATATCTGCAGATAGAGGATGTCTGTAGTGCTTCAAACAACACTCACTTATTTAGAGATTAAGGAAGGGATTGGATTCCACCCAGACTAATTAATGGTAATCTACAAAATCATTCAAAGGCTTTACTCTGGCTTGAAAAAAAAGCTGGTTCTAATTCCTTTCAAACTCAAACCAGGCAGCCAACAGGAGCTGAACACCCTGAGAATGGTGGAATTGCTAAAACCAGAGCAAACAAAAAGCCTAAACAGAGTTTATTTGTCCTAATGTGCTCACTTTTTTAGGTGGAACGGGATGAGATGGTGATTCAGAGCAGAGCCAAGTTAGCAAGACAGACTTCAGCCACCACCACCAAACAACATAAATAGAGATGAAATTAAATAAGGAAAACCAAATTGTGCTCGACATGCCAAAAAACCAGAAGGCCTCGGGAGTGTGTGATTTGTTCCTGTTGCTCTTCAACTTTCTGAAATGCTACATTTAAACACCAAACTATGAGAAATCTCTGCCTGCTGTACATGTTTAATTCTATGGGTGTGGGGTTACAAATGTGCAGAGAAATCTGTTCAGAGAGACACAGAGGCTTAGCCACATTGGTTTTATCTCTCTGGAAACATGTTTAGTATGAAATTCCCAATTTTACTGGTCTGAGCAAACCAGCAAATTTACAGCAGGCAGTTACTGTGGTTCAGGTTTTATTGGGGCAAATTTGGTATCACGAGCAGAAGCAGCACATCGAGCACATCTGTGATCCTAAGAAGCCTGAAGTGGTGCCTGGAAGTCAGACAAGAAGTGCAGCAGATGAAGATAATCCATGGAAAATGGTTGGGTTTGGAATGGGGTGATCCCAGGAGTGGGACTGGGCAGAGGGACAACACATCCCTGTCCTTCCTGGGACCCCACAGCCTGGAAATGCTGGAATTCAATATTCTGACCTGCCTTCTGCTTAGAAAAGGAAGCTAAAAAAAAACCCCTCTGCCATGGATTTAGGAGGAAGGCAGACAATATTTTGGAGAAATTAAAATTTTCCTGAAGTTGGCCCCCCTCTAATGGTGTTGTAATTGCTCTGGGCCAGCTTTAAAGAAGAGGCTGCTCCAGAGGGAGGAGGCACCTGAGAGATGGATAACAGGAGAAAATGTCCCTGAAAATTAATGAAAGAAGTGGGGGAGGATGGATGTCAGCGTCTCAAAAAATGCTGCCACGTAAAAATACAATAAAAAGGGAATTATTACCTTGGGAGTGACTAAAAACAATATAAGATTCTTTAAATATATAAAGGGAAAGAGATAAAGGGCTGAAAACTGAAATAATTAGCCCACTAAGGGATTAGGGAGAAGCTTAATAGGAAGTGAACAGGATATAGTGGGAAAATTAAATGAGTTTTGCACTCCTTAGTATTCAGGGGGGAAATCTGAGGAGAAAGAGTATAAATAAAAGGCACCATATTTTCTAAATACAGAATAGGACAAGGTAAATAATAACGTTGCAGAAGACTTGGACAAGTTAAGAATCACTAAAATAAGCCAAGAAAAAGGGTTTTCCCTTCAAAAAATTAAAGTGGAGCAGAAGAGAACATAAGTAAAGGTTTTGGAGATTCTTTGGAGAGAAGGAACATACAGAAAAAACTGCCCAAAAAAAGCAGTGAAATAGTAAAGGAGTGACTTATCCAGACCCACAAATCCAGCTCTGACTCTCCACAAGGGAGAAATGCAACATGAACAGGTTAAATGAAGATATGTTCTCAGTAGATGGTTGTCTTTCAGGTTATTTAAAGTCTTCTTTACCAACTGTACTCCCCACAACAGTATAATTCTTGAAAAATTACAAATATTTACTTACTAGGAAAAACAAAAGAAACAACAACAAAAAAACCCAAAACAAACACAAACAAGCAGGAGAGGCAAATCAGAGAGAAGAAAATGAAAGACAAGAAATAATTCTCCTTTTTGTTAATTACAAATCTGAACATCAGAAGTTCAAGCAGTCCAGCGTTTTTGGTCCTAATTACATGCAATTATTGAACTGCAGACAGAAGAAATAATCTCCAAATTATCCTCTTTTGTATTGGCAGTCTTGCAGTCTAAAGCAATTATTGTGTATTATTGATAAATAATGGTATTAAAAGGATAATAATGCATCATTCCTACACAGAATTCCTAATGTACAGAATTAAATGAGTATTCTGTTGAAAGAAAAATAAGAAAAATGGAGGAACTTGTCCACAGCCACCCCAGAGGTTGTGCTGGTTCCAGCCTAGAACTTCAACCACAGGGATAATTAATCTTCAGGAGAAGATCTATAATCAAACTCTGATAATTAATCCAAAGATGGGATTTATTTACTCTTTCAATGCTACTGTGGTCAAAATCTTGCCTTTCCTTTCAATGAATACACTCAGAACCTTCGGTAAGCTGCATCCACTTATTCAAGTGGCCTTGGTTACACAATTTGCCACAACAGGAGCTGCAATTTCTGCCCTAAAATCGGTGGTGTGAATGGTTGTGTGAAAACATCAGGGGGTGCCTGTGGAAACCCAGACCACAGCGGTGCTTTAAGACCATATTTCCTATACAAAAGCCATCAATGCTTTTAAAAAATTCCCCTTCCCCTTGGGAACCCTCCTAGAACTGGGATCCAAACCCCCCAAAGTCTCAGGAGCAGACAGTTGTTTTTCAGTCCCTGCTATTTGTCCCGTTGCTGCTGCATTTTGGCAACCCAAGCATGAAGTTCTCACTTGCAGCCAGCACGAATTAATGACCTTTGCTCGAAATATTTTATGAATCCTTTCAGCCAATTAATTTTTATTCTTTCCATACCTGTGGACATTATGGAGTGGTTCTCAGGTAATTAATTTTAATGGCACAGGGCATAAATGGCAAGTCCACCTTCTGACAGGGGAAATTTGGCACTTGTTTTCCAGGTTCCTGCAGGAACAGAAAGGAATGTTCTCCCACTGCAGGAGCACAGGCCACCAGGAGATCACTGGGAATAATGTATCCTACTGATTTCCTGCTGACACCTGGGGGTGACCCACCCCTTTGGAGGAGCAGTCACAAATGGGAAGCCAAAAAAGTTGTGTCCATCCTGTAGGTTTTCTTCTCAAAGTGCAAAGTTTAACAAACAGCCAACCTGGTGCGTTAGGGGATGAATCACATCCTGGGATTCCTCTCTCCCCAAGGCACCTTGCAGCAAACATTCCTGCTCCTCTTGGTGCTCCAGATCACTGGAACACTCAGATTTCCAAGGGTGAAAGAATTTGGAAAGGTAAAGGCAGATCTTCTCTTTTTGTGAGCAGGGACAGCCCCCAGGGAATGGCTGGAGCTGTGCCAGGGCAGGCTCAGGGTGGATCTCAGGGAAAGGTTCTTCCCCCAGAGGGTGGTTGGCACTGAACAGGCTCCCCAGGGCAGTGGGCACAGCCCCAAGGCTGCCAGAGCTCAGGGTGGGATTTTGAAGTGCCCTGTGCAGGGTCTGGAGCTGGACTGGATGGTCCTTGTGGGTCCCTGCCCGCTCGGGATGCTCTGGGGTTCAGTGATGGTTGTTTCCTATCCTGGAAACAGAAGTTGTTCCTTTCATGGAAAATATCAGCTGAAGCAGTTTTTTAGGAGATGAGAAGCCTGGGTTACTGATGAAACAATATCTGAATAGGTCATTTCTAGGTGTGAGGAGGTGCTGCCAGCCTGGCACAGGAAAGGGTGTGAAACCTGGGCACTGCCACGCCCTGGAGCACCGAAGTTCTCAGGGCAGTCCAAAGTTAGTGTTGACTTGGGGTGAGAGGAAATTTATAAATAATCCTTTGAAATGTCATGAATTAGGTGCTTCTCACTTTTTTTTTCCCTTTTCCTTTCTTACATCACATTTTCACTAATCTGTCCCCTGATCCCTGGGAGCAGAGCCCGACACCCCCCCCCGGCTCCCCCTCCTGTCAGGGATTGCAGAGCCAGAAGGTCCCCCCTGAGCCTCCTTTTCTCCAGGCTGAGCCCCCCCAGCTCCCTCAGCTCCTCATAGGAATTATTCCAAGCAGGGAGCCCATGGACAGAGCTGTGCACACCACCAGGTGCCCCCACAAACCCTGATTTTCCAATGCCTGAGCAACCTGGAATTCCTGCATTGAGCCCCAAACCATTAAATCTCTTTTAGGCCCAGTACATCTTGCTGAGCTTTTCTTCCCAAACCCCATCACTCAGAAGCTGCTTATGCCCTGAAGGGTGAAACTTTGTTTGCCTTTCCAGGACACGTGTTTGTTTATTTATTGAGGCAGAGAAAATGAGTCTTTGTTGAGTCTTTGCTGTGACGACTCCTGGATCACCCTAATTATCCAATTGATTTTGAAATTCCACAGAGCTCTTGGCTTTGCTGATATCTTGCAGGTTTGCAGGGAGCACTAAGTTCTAATGAGCAGCATGTGTCTTGGTGGTTTTTTACATAACATTTCCTAATAATTCCTCAGACAGGGCCTGTTTCCCTCTCTGCTCTGTCCTTGAGAAGAAGGTTAAGTAGATAACCCACTGGTTTGCAGCACTTTTTGCTGGATCCTGGGGGAAATGAACACCTGCTGCTGCCAAATTTATCTCCTTGGCCATCTCCTGGTGAAGCTGGTACATGCTGTCATGTTCAAGCAGTCACACTGGATTTAGGAAGCTGTGCATTAATCCTGGGTTCAGCTAATGTACCACGGGGTTCTAATCATTTTCCTTTCTCCTTTCCCACTTCTCTCCACAAAAACCCTGTGACTCAATCTCCTCCTCCTCTTCTATCCTTCGTTTGTCAGGTGTGAGATGTTCACTTTATATCAGTTCTTTTCCCAATATTCTAGAAAATATCCCGACATTATTTTCCCACATTGATCGATGAATTTTAAATTCTGAGTTTAAAGCCACCACTTTTATTTTATGCAACAAACTTAATGATAACTAAACTTTAAAATACTGTATGGAGCTCCACGAAGCTTTTTTTGCTCTCCATAGAGGTGCATTTGTTTCATTTACATAGAAATGACATTAAGAAGATACACACTGTCAGCAAAAATTAAGCTGTAGAACAGAACAATTTATTTCTTGTTTTGAAAGAACTCCGGCATTTTCTTCTCTCCCGGGATCAATTTTTTAGTGCTGGGATTTCAATGACATCTAAACTATTTCCTGTGAGACAGCTCTCTAAGGAAAGAAATCTGAGCTGAAAAATGAAGGGGTTTCAATACTGATGGTATTTTAAAAGACAAATGTAGAATAAATGTTAAGGGTATATGTTGAAGTTGGATCTTGGCTGAGGAATACTTGCACTTCTAATTCTGTCTCTTTTTTACATGTCAAATAGTATTTAACTGCAGAAATGCCCTATGAGGGATTTCATTGCACTGGAACTGGGGTTTCCCAAATGAACCAGCTCAGGGATGGCCAGTTTGCAAAGTGAGATGTGCTCTTGTGTCTCCAGAGTTTACAGAACGTTCTTTGGGTTTGATTTGCTGCACATTTGTGTTCTGCTTCCCAGATCAAGCTGGATTATTATCTGTATATTTATATATATATATATATATTTATTATATGTTTGTTTATTATCTGTATATTTATTATATGTTTATCATCTCTGTTAGGTTCTGCAGAAATGCACAAAATTAAAGCATCAGAATAATTAATAACAATAAAGAAACAGGATCAGATTCTGTCACTTCATCTGCACAGAACCATGTCAGTGCTCACCCTCTGCCTTTCTGCTGTGTTACTTCCAATTTGATAAGATAATAATAATAATACATTAGTTTATAATGATTACTGGGAGTTCTTCTATGGCCAACCATGTGGCAAAAGCAGGAAGGAGCTCAACAGCCTGCATTTCACCTAAAAAACCCTCAGATATTTTGTGCAGCAATTCCTTGTAATTCCCTGCATCTTTTTTTCCACAGTCATCATTTTAATAAGTGAAACTTTTGGGTTCGTGCAACTGCCTGAGTTAATTTAATTTATGTATGCAAATACGCAAAGGGAGAGTTCCTGAAGGCCAGCCCTTGTCTGATGAGGCTTATCTTCCTTCCTTCCCTCTCAGTAATGGAGAGGATTAATCAGCCTCATCACTTTCTTGATTGCTGTAACTCAGTTTTCTTTTCTGAGTTAGGTTCTGCACTGACCAGAGCAGGAGCCTGGGCCCTGCAGGATATTTAAAATCGCTGAACAGTCCATGTAATGTGTGAATTAAAGCCTCTTTTCCCCAGGTTTCCATGCCATGTTGGTGCCTGTCCGTGGACACGAAGACAGAGGTTGAATTTTTGGAAACACACGTGCTCATCTGCAAACACACAATTGGAAACAACTAGAATTCGAAATAACTATTCCAAATTATGTGCCAGCAGGAAGTTAAACCAGCTCCATCCTGGACCACCAGATTCCCAGTGAATATAAAATAGCAGTTAAGCACAAATACTAAGTACACATAAATACACATAAGTACTTTTGTTTCATGTTAAAACATATTAGTGTGCCTTCTCCTCCCCCTCATAAAATTCCTTCAGCCTTCCCTTCATGGAATCCCAGAATGGTTTGGTTTGGAGGGACTTTAAAGCCCAACCAGTCTTCATTGTGAGTTTGTGGGAGGAAGCAGGAGGTGGAGGAGAACTAAAAATTCTGATCAAAAATAACATTAAAAGGGGCAGCTGCAGGACAGTTGCAAATAAACACAACCAAATGGTGCCTGCAGGATAAATCCACGTTAAAAAAAATAAAAAGAGATAACTGCAGTTTCAAATGCACAGGATAAAAAAGCTTGGAGAATCTATCCCATGTGCACAAGTCACCATAACCCTCCCAAAAGCTCAGGTATTTTCACTTCACAGCCTCAATAAAGCAGGAAGAGAGAACAGAATATAGTGTGTAGAGTTGTTTTGTCCTTTCATTGCCTTCTTCTAGGGGTCTCCTTCTTAAGAACTTGTGTGATTCTTGGTTGTGTTTGTCCGGGGCACTTCTAGGAGATGGAGTGATTTGTGTAACTTTAAAGTGATTATTCCATACACAAAATACATTTGGTGTGCTGGGCTCCTCCCTCACCTTTGGCATATCCACTCTTGCCTTTCGTGCCATTTCCCAAATCTCAGCTGGGTTTTCCATCCAGCTGAGCCAACACTGCCATTACCAAAGGATTTCTGACAGTCTCCATTGAATCTTTTGTGATCTGACTCAGAGGTGGGACTTGCTGATCTTGAAGGTCTTTTCCCACCTAAGTGGTAAGGAAATGACTATCTGAGTGGAAGGTGCAGCTTGTTTGGACTTTCCCACAGAAATATACAAACAATCATGGAATCATTAAGGTTGGAAAAGCCCTCCAGGGTCATCCAGTCCAACCATTCCCCCAGCACTGCCAGGGAGACTTCTCTGTGCCAGCAAAACACAGGGCCTTGGAGAGCACCAGACATCCAAGATTTCCAATTATTTCAGTGCTGGGAAGGCACCTCCTTCCAGCAGGGTCCACAAGGGGAAAATTATTTCTCCACAGATGTTTTTAAGTGTAAAGGAAATCCAATCTCAGCAGCACAGGCTGAAAGTCTCAAATAAGAAGATAAAAGAAACATCCTCTTTCCCTTTCCTAAGCCCTGCCCAAGTTGTATCCCTGCAAGTGAGATCACCCTGGAGATTTTAAAGCCTTTCCTAAAAACTCAGAGTTTGGTGTCATAAAACTCACAGCCAGTGTTGATTTACTGACTAAAACTCTACCTTTCCATAAGGGAAAATAAGGAAATCCTGGATGTTCTTACGTTGATTTTTAAGCTTCACCATCAATCTCGAATTTTTTTGTTTCCTTTCCTGGGTGTTTTTGCACACATGGCTAATGGAAACTTGATCAGGTGCTTCTTCTAAAGACATTTTACAGCAATTCATCTGTCAAGTGTGGAAGACAGGTGAGGAAGGAAATTGCTTATATTTTATGGAAGGTTTCTTATTTTAGAAGGGGAAAAAAATAGTTATGAGTCACCTTAAGTGCAGACTATTATCTTTCACAGACACTGGACAGCAGTTTTCAACCTTTCCAATCATGTCTCTCCCTAAAATGTTCCAGGAGGCTCCAGCAGGGGAAAAATTAAGCACACTGGTGTCATGGTTCTCTGCTGAAGGAGATGTTATCCACATATCACCAATGTCTGTTCCATAACTTTGCTGGTGGATAGTTGGAAAGTTCATTGTTTTTCCAGTCTGTGAGTCTGAGACATTTTATACACCTTGTACCTAGTTTAAAAAAACCTGCACTTTAATGTTGCCTCCCCAATTAATGCTTTGATGTTTGTTTAGCAGGTTGAAAGAAAGAGGAAAACCAGAAAAAAACCACCAAAAGACCTTATAAATCTTTAGAAATCCCTAAGTTTGTGCTTTTTTTTTGGTCCCTTTTGCTGCAAAGTTCCATTTGTAATGGAGCTGCTAAAAAAAGGCCTTTAAAGCTTTATGGTTTTTGCCTGGGTTGAATAAAACAAAGCCACTGAATGTCTCTAACAGGCCATAAAGGAGGAAGCACTTTTGTGTCAGCTGAAGATAAACTATTTATCTAAAAGCTTAAAAAGGGAATAAACCAGCCTGAAACCCTGTGGAAGCACTGCAGTGTGAAACAAAGAAGTGCAGAATTAGTCTCATAATTGGGAGCAAATGCCCAGGGGCTGCTGATGGTCCATGCTCTGTGTGAATCCAGGGGCTATGCAAGGCCAGGTGTGGATATTTTTTACCCTGGGCTGGCAAAGAAGGGTGTTTGTCCTTCAGCTGTGTGTGCAGGAGAAGGGCTGGAGGAAATACAACCCCGAAATGGCTAATTGGAAAGGAATGCAGATGTTTTATTCAGGTGCAAATGCTGGCACTGCTGTTCAGAGGAGACCCCGACAGCACCTCATTCTTTTGTGACTGCAAAGCGGTGATGGAGTGAGCAGGCACTGACAGCGCTCCTGGAAATAAAGGAGATCCTGGGCACAGAATAATTCCACTGCCAATTCCAACGTTTCAACCCCGAGCTGGAATTTACATGACAATGGAGAGCAAGAAACCCTTCAGAGCAGAGAAAGAAGTGCCCCCACCTGCCCACACACAGCCTTTGCTGTACCTGATGAGATGCATTCTCTAGTCTGATCCCACTTTATGGCTCTTTGTGGCTCCCTGGAACTGCTCAGATATTCCTTTAGACAGGAAAACAAAGCAGGACAACTTTAATTTCACACAATCACAGAGTCATAAAATGGACTGGGTTGGAAGGGATCTGAAAACTCATCCCATTTCACCCCCTGCCATGGGCAGGGACATCTTCCACCAGCCCAGGCTGCTCCAAACCCTGTCCAACCTGGCCTGGGACACCTCCAGGGATGGGGCAGCCACAGCTCTATATGTAGGGCCTGCTTCTGTTCCTGGTGAGTGCTTGAATTTTCAGTTGGAGGGGAAGAAGACTTTGGAAATGGAAATTAAATTGCATGGAAAAAAACCTGTAGAGGAGTGAATCACAGAATCAGGAAGGCTGGAAAGGACCTGCAAGGTCAAGTGCCCCCTCTGACCAAACACCACCATTCCCACTAACCCACTGAAACATTCTCCAGCTACTGACCCAGTTACCTTTGAGGATTAATATTTGATGGGGACTGAGATAGATGTGTGGGACTCCTTCTGGTTGAACTTGATGATCTTGAAGGTCTTTTGCAGGCTTTAGTGATTCTGTGAGCCTGTGATTCAGAGAAGTTGATGGATGAAGGCTTTGCCTCCAGATTCCCTGACAGATTGGCTCTCCCCAGCCCTGCAGCACTGGCACAGGGCCATCTTAAGAGCATAAACACCCCCCAAAGTCTCTGGTGGGTGAGATGGCTCATTTCACAGACAGACACTTTGGTCCCCGTCCATATTTGCACGGCTGGGTGGTTTGGAAGAGCAGCAGGTTCAGTGCTGATCACACAACTGCAGCCTGTCTTCCTGCAGCCAAAAATCAATAAAAATTCCGACCAAAGGACTTAGTAAAACACTCTGATGTCCTGCAAGACAAATGGCACACTGGCTTCACCTGCACTGCAGCTGCAGCTCCACGGGCACCTCGGGAGCCCATTCCCACACAAAAGCTGCCCGATGTTGATCTGCCCCCGTTGCAGAACGTGATTGATGCCCATTCAACTCGGTGCAAGCAACTTATTTGCTAATTAGTTCCTCCTTTCAGCACTTTTGAGCACGTATTGGAGGTGATTCGCTCCTTGGGAATCAGTTCCCATGGATTGGCTTCAATTATTCATCACTGGTACTCACAGAGAGACAAGGAGCTTTCCTCCATGGCAGTGTCTCCACCTAGGACTGGATGCTGAGTCTGCTTTAATTTCTCTTTGCTGAGACATGAATATACTTTTCTTTGTGTTTCCCATGTGTCATTAATTAAATCAAAGACAAACTCCAGGCCCCACAACCATGAGAGGGGAACTTTGTCATATTGAATCCCAGAATGGTTTGGGTAGGAATGGTACTTTAAAGCCCATCCAGTGACACCTCCTACCCTGGGCAGGGACACCTCCCACCAGCCCAGGTTGCTCCAAACCCCTTCCAACCTGGCCTGTGGACACTCCCAGGGATCCAGGGGCAGCCACAGCTCCTCTGGGAAAAGCAGAAGTAAACACAGTCAGTGCAAATCCAAGAGCCATTTGTCTTTGCCACATCCCAGTTCCCAGACCGGAAGGATCAGATCAAACTGACACCGTCATCTGTCCTGTGAACACTGAAAAAAACCCCAGCGTGGATGGATGATAATGGGACAGAAAATCAGGGGGATTATCACACATGGGCTGTTTCAGGAGGACAAGGTGAACGGAGGTGGCTCAAAGCCAAAAATTTACAGGAGCGATTTTGATGGAAGAGCAGTTGTGGCACAAAATTGGAACGAGACGACAGGACAGATTGATGAGACAGAACTTTCCTGTGCAAAATGTGAGCTTCTCAGAGCCCCCTGATGGGACAGGGTAACCTGAAAGAGGGGAACAGCCAAAATCTGTCCGTTATTTAACAGGAAACCAAAATTCATATTTTTGGATTCTGAAATTTGAAATGATTTCTTAACTTCTATTTAACTGCACAATTACCTCTTGATTGTCAGAAAGTATACCTGGGTGGGCAAACAGAATTAAACATGGTTTTACCACTTTTAGAGAGTGCAAAATTATACATAAAGTATTAATAAAACCCTCGAAGGCTGACAAATAATATTAATTGTGTCTCTCTTAGGAGAGAAGAACTGAGCAGATTGTTTTCCTGTTTTGCTGGTTTCATTATCTGAGTATTTGGAATCTTATTTTCAAAGGAGCTTGAATGCTAAAATAGCATCTGCACTGTGAGTTGCCTTAAGTTTATTGAAAATTCTCATTTATCCAAATCTTGTGACAACCGGTGATGACTAAATTAAGAGATAACTTGGTAAGTGGGACGTTTGATAAACTGCTTGGAGAAATACCTTTCTCCAGCTGTGGTGAAAAATTTAACTGAATACATACCTGAAAAATAAATATTAATTAGAAGAAATTGTGATTAGATAGAGGCTTTTTGGGGTAATGATTAAACACAGGATCGTTCTGAGGTGACAATGGCCTCACATCTCCTGCCATCAGCAAAACAAGGTATATGAATGAAAAAATAGTGGTCAAATATAGGAAAGGTTTATGAACTATGAGTGAATTTAACAATAAAGTACCAGTTTAGCATAAAAAAATTAGAAATAAATACTTTCAAAGCAATAACACTTTCCTACCTTTCCTGTCAAACATGTCAGGGTAAGAACACTATGGGATACTAATTATTCTAAAATACTTATAATACAAATAAAGCCATTAGAGTGGAATCTCGTTTCATAGAAATGGAAGGATTTGCATAAACCAGTTTATTTCCCCAAGCAAAGTGTCCTGCTGGTTTTGAGTGGGAGATTATTCCCTCATCTTCAGCATAATGGAAGGTTAAAAGTCAAAGGAAAAAACGGATGTGAATGAAGCATAAAAATCTGTGTCAAATATTTGTGTGGGAAAATGGGTTTGGTTGAGGTTGGGATGTGATATTAATGAATGAGAGTATTTGATGATGGCATTCTGCCAGACAAAACCTGATTTACTGATTAAAACTGATTAAAACCGATATAATTGATCACTGATCTAAATGGTGGAACTTCACCCCAGTCAGTGCCACCCTCTGTGGGTTCTGTGATTTTCACAGGCAGCATCTTCAGTGGATGATCAGATGGACTGTTCCCTACCAGTAGTTTTACAGCTGAAAAAACTGAAATATTTGAAGGCAAACAGTAGCTCCAGGAGCTGCCTGCACCAAAACCTTAAATCTGCAGCAGAAAATGAACCTGTTAATCGTGAAGGGAAGGATCAGAGCCCGTCCTGGCTTTGGGCACACGTTCATTTTGGAGTGTAACGTGTTTAAAAGTTGATAACCCTCCCAGCTTGATTTTTTTTTTTTTTCGGAGCCCCATTTAAAGGCCTGTGATATTCTGGTGGTTTGATCCAGAAAATAGATGGTGTCTGCTGCTGACAGCCAGCAAATGATCCACCAGATGCTTGGAGCTGCAGCTCCAGAGCCCGGCCATGGTTTTAAAGTGAAGAATTAAAATCTCTCCCCTTCAGCAGCAGAGAAATGCCTCATTAGTGCCATAAAGGAAGAAGGGAAGGCACATCTCTGCTAGAAATAGGAGTCTACATCTCTCATTAGCTCCAGTCATTAATAGCCTGAGGAAGGACTGAGTTTCCAGACTGACGGATCCGGGGTTTATGGCCACAGAACGTGGGCGTGGGGCTTGTTTGCAAATGTTCTCCCCGTTTTTCAGCTTCTCCTCCTGAAGCTTCTCCCTGCCAGAAGCCAAAAAAAAAAGGTTTTTTGAAAAAAGGGAATTTATTCCTGACTTGCAAAAATGGGAGAGTCTTGAACAGAACAAAATCAGCAGTTCCCAGGGTTGCATTTCCCTTCTCTCAGGAAAACCTACACAACACTTCACCTCTGGTTGTGTCTGTCCCCAAATGGCCCAACTTTCAAGATTTCCTCTCCCAGATCTCAAGCTAAAATTGCCTTGGCAAATGCAAAGCTGGAAGATTAATGCCTTTAAAAAAATAAAGTCTTATTTCACAACGAAATTATTGCCATCTTTGGGTGCCTCACAGATCTACCCTCGAGAGAACCGTGGTGGGTCAGAGAATACCCTGAGCTGGAAGGGACCCCTAAGCATCATCAGCTTTATTTTAATGCCAGTGCTTCCACATTTTTTAATATCCCCACATCAGGACACTCCCTTTCAAGGACAATTACACCAATAAATCCTACTTGCTTATTTAATTGGGGGTAATAACTTTTAATATATCCTAGTTGAAAAGTAATATTCTGAGTTTATTTGCTGGAATGCTATTTAAGTTCTCCCCTAGTGGGTGCTTTTATGTGTGACATGAACATCTCATCTGCAAAAAAGGTGGATCTACTGCAACTTGGAGCAGCTCATCATCCTGTTTATAAGATGCTGTTTCCTACAGAAAACCTTGTTTTCCCAAATTAGGCAGTTCCCTGAAAGTTTTCTTACAGGAATTAAAAATCTCGAACATGTTTTTAAAAGCTTTCCACAGCAAATTTTTCCTTTTACTGTGAATTCGACTGCAATGTGGAATTAGAAAGGAAACAATGTATTTTTTTATGCATATAGGCACTAAATGTTTCCTGCTTTCCTGGTTTTCCAGGAGAATAGAAATTCTGTTTAAAATTTGGACAGAGTGTAATAATCTTTTATTCATTCTATAAGCCAAGCAGTGATATTTCATACCAGTTTTATGAACTAACAAGCACGTGGGAGAGTGTAAAAAAAAACCCAAACCAACAAGTTGTATTGACAGGTCCTAAAATAACAATTAGTCACGGAGAACCATTCCCAATCCCTTTATAATGGCACAAGGTTTGGTGGGAGCTGAAAACTGCACTTCTTTCAGAAAAAAATATGTTTTATCCACTGATGGGTAACAGTTTGGATAGAAAAGCAATTCCAGCTTGCAGGTCACAGATATATAGAATTAGGGAAACGTGCTGGGGTAGAAAAAGACAAAGAAAACAAATGTGAGAGCATATTAAAATAAATTTGGGTTTAAGGCTACAATGGCTGTTTTCTGAGTTTTCATCGAAATTGCATTTATTTGTTTTTATTAAATGGTAATCCCTTGGATGTGACAATGTCTGGAGCTGCAATCTAGTAATGGGAAATTAAAATGTGCAGTTTCAGCTACAGGGGCTTATCTTCAATAATGGAACTACCCAAGCAAAACTTGCCTTTATTGAGAGTTTCACCAGCAGATGGGCTCTGGCCAGAATGGAAACCTACTGAAGTAAGAAACTTTTTGGCTCTTAATCAGCACAATTTTTTTTTTTCTATTCATGCCCCACCTTCAAGTCTCATTAAATTTCTGGAGGTGCTTTTTCCTCTCTGGTCACCATGAAAGACAATGAATATATAACACATTTTATGCCTGACCATATTTTATGCAACTTTTTTTCATGCTCTTTTCTTGGCTATTAAACAACTGTACAGGTTATACATAGATTCAAACTCAGGTTTAATCTGAGTGTTGATTTAAGACAATGTTTTCATGTGCTTAAATTAATGGGGCCATCAAATAAAACCTTCTGCTTGAAGGTGGTGACTTGGTCACAGTCACGGTGTGTTTGGAATAAAGTGTGACTGAGATTTTGGAAAGAATAATGATTTCCTGGCAAATTAGGGGGGAAAATTGCTCCTGTTACATGCATTTAACAGGAAAAGCTATGAACTCGATGCACCAGCGTTTGAAGGGCTGGAGAAACAGAGGAACACTGAGAAACACTGGAATGAAAATGGCATTTTTTTTTTAATTAAAAAAAAAGAGTGTTTTAATAAACAACATTGATGTGGAGTGAAATTCTCAGGGCTGATGAACTCCTGCAGTGTTGCCTTCAAGGTCCCTGTTGTTCGTGGCGGGCGCTGGAATCAAACCCAGCTCCTGCTTCCCTCAGATCCACGTGGAATGGGAGCAGAAGCTTCCAGTCACACCCACACACATCTTCATCCCCAGGGGAGCAGCACCAGGTCAAAGAAAAATCCTTCACATGCCATTTACTGTTAGGTTTTTTTTATTTTTTTTTCTTTCCTCAAAGAAATAGCATTTATTTACATGAACTTCATTTACTGTCGATGGAAATTTGGTGCCAGCACTCGAGGCTAAACAGTTGATCTGGAGCTTGCAATAAAACTTGGGAGTAAAACTGTGTAATTAAAGCTAAAGTGAGAGCATGAAACAAATGCATGCATAGATCTCCATGCATGTGATTAGACACCGTGGCCGTTGCTGCCTCGTGGCCGTGTGAGCTCCCAAAACGAAATGGAAATGGGATAGGAGTGAAACAGGAGCTCTGTCTCGCCCAATGAGGGAGAGAATTAAATCTTCGTAGCCAGGGTTTACTCGAGGAGCATTGAAATCAATCTCTTTAAAAGACATTTTTAAGGACATAAACAAGTGTTGTATATACCCACAGCAAAAATTAAATGTAAAAATAGTATTGCCTCTGAGGCAGAACAAAATAGTTCCTCGCAGTGAGCAATATTGCAGAGTCGCAGCATGGGCTTGGAATTCCATTTCACTGAAGAAGCTCTGAAAAAGAAAAACACATTAATAATAAGCTTCTGTCTGTGATAATGGAAGTTCTGAAATCCTTGATTTTAGAGTGCCATGTAAGTGAGGAAAATCTTTATGGGCTTTTTTTTTATTTTATTTTCCTTCTCCTTTATTTTTTTATTTCCCTTTGTAGACAGCAACAACAACAACAACAACAAAAAGATACAGGTTTGCTTATCAGGAAATGTTTCTCTCTTCCTCTCTTCTACTTTTTCTCATCCAACCCCTTATGCTGCAGCAGGAAATTTGGGACTTCACTGAATCAAATTGAGAGAGAGGAGCAGCAAATTCTTTTTAATATGAATCCCATATGGACAATCGGAGTCTGTGTCAGATGAAAGCACAATAAGCAACATGACAGCACAGAACTACAGCAGATTTCCATAAAACCTGGTCATCATTTGCCTTTTGGTTTATATTTGGGTGTATCTGCCTGGTGTAACCCTTTCCCCACCCGTGCTCTTCCATGGGAAGGGGTGAGCAGGTTCTCCCCCTCAGACTGGGCACGATCATCAGCACTGGGATCAACTGAAAGCCAGGATTTATTTTATTTATTTCCTAATGGCAGTTTTTCTGGTGTGCAAGGCAACGAAGAGGAGGAATTGGAAGGCAGAGAAGAAGGGACAAATGCACAGAATCATCCTGCAGCTTCACCCTGAGACAGATTATCTTTGTCTGTGCAGCAGATGTCCTATATTGACTTTAATATCTTGCAAACAGCATGGGTGCAGTGCTGTGCATTCTGGGGTGCCCAGAGGAAATCGCTGCCATTTTCCATAATTTCTGCATTTTTTTAAAATCTTGGAAGAGTCTCTTTTAAGAATATAAAAAATGGATGTTCTTGAGAATATCCATTTCTCCACCACTTCTCCATCACTTTGTCCTTTTTTTTTTTGGGTCACTGTAAGTCCTTATCCCCTGTTCTTCCACTGATGAAAACTTTGGACTTTTGGTCCTTATGGAGCCTTCTAGGATGGATCCAACAAGGAGAATAATAAATATTGTTTGACTAAGGTTGTTTTCCTCCCCCAAAAATAAATTGTCAATGACCTAATTTCCACTCTTTTTTGTATGTTTGTTCATTTATTTGGTTGGTTGGTTTTGTTGTTTGTTTTGTTTGTTTTTTGTTTTTTGTTTTTTTTTCTTTTACAAGTTCTCTTTTCCACAATTTGAGTCTTATTTTGTCCAACTTGGCTGGATGAAAAGCTTTTAATCCTCACACGCTCCTCCTGCTTGCTGTACACATTTCCCCCAGGAATACTAATATCTGCCAGTGGGAAATAAGTGCTGAACAGCAGCTGCCTTTGTGCTGAGCTAATTTAGGAAGGCATTCACCTTGCCCTCCACTGTGTTAAACCAACTAGTGGTTGGAGGTTTTGACCTTTCCTTTCTAAATATAAAAAATAAAAATGTCAATGCAGCCGTAGGGAACCGATTAGAAAATTGCCCTTCCTGGGAGACAGGAGAGAATGACAAAGACCAAGCAGAGAAGGTGCATGTTAATTGTCCCTTTTCTTCCTCTGTCCATCAATGGCTGGGCAGGGAGAATTATCCACTCATTGCATTGTCACAGAGAACAAGCAGTGGCTGACCAGGGGCACGCAAGGAATGATTTCCTGGGCTCAGCCTCAGAGATCACCGAAAAAATAATAGAGACTGTCAACATCTGCACTAAGATGAGCACTAATAATCTGTACATTTGCACCTTTTCTGTGTCCCAGTTTCGTTGCTGGGTTGTACAGGCAGACCCCTCAGGTTGGTGAGACTGACTTCAGTCCAATGCCAGATTAGGATGAATTTTACACAAAGTATTTGAAGCTCATCTTTTCATTACCACTCCTTTTTTTTTTTGTTTTGTTTTTTTTCCTAATATAGAAGATTCACATCTTCAGAACTGTGTTTTTAATTAGTGAATCCATTTGCTGCTTGGTGAAATCTTGGCTGGAGGCTCTTGGAGTGCAAGATGAACCAGCTGCACTCCAGAAGGACAAGATGTGATTTCTGACAGAGTGTGAAGGGTCTGTTTGCCCCACCAAAATCCTGCCACGCTTCATCCACGCTCTGCTCTCAAGGACCAGAAGGCCCCAGTGTTTTCCACCAGACAAAGAACCCCTGATCAGTTGGGTTCCTCATTTATTTGTGTGCTCCTCCTTGGACATCTGTAAAACAAGCAGGAGGCAGGAGCTTCATGGCATTTAATAATAAACTACTTGTATCCCAGAACAAAAACTACTTTACCAACTTTCTGCTGCCTCCTCATAAGTATTTTGCTCCACGAGTTCGGGTGGAAGTTCAGCTGTTCTCAGGGTTTGGTTTTTTTTTTTTTTTGAGCTTTCATTCATTGCCACTATAACAAAAACTTGCACAGTTCATTAGGCCTGTGTGATAAATTCAGGCAGGGAGTTCATTTGTCTAGGCAGGAATATCTGAAATAGATGAACCAGGGACCAGTTGGACCGTAGTTCATGAGACAAGGTCTGTACACACCAGAAAACACTCAATATTTAAAAAAAAAAAAAAAAGAAGAAATATTTTATGTTTACAAATCATTTAAAAAGGCTGCAGATTTGACAGCACATCAATAGATCACACCCATGCATGGCTGGGCTGGACAGGTATAGATTTTCCAGTTCAATACTTTGTCGTCCAACATGAGAAGTATTTTAAACACATTACAAGGTTTCCTCAATAAACCTGAAGCCATTCTCTGCATCAGCTTAAAAACTGAGTTGTTTTTTCCTCAAATTTATTAAAATAAAGCCTTGTTCCAAGTCATTGGGTTCACTTAGACTCTCAATATTCCTTCTGTGTAAAAGCCATGAGTCATGTGCTGGACTCTCACCCTTTGCAAGAACCTCTGACACTGCCAATGTAAACAAAACTCCCCCCAAAAGATCATCCTTTCTCATTCTGTGTGGGTTATGCTGTCTCTGCACCACTTCTTCAACCAAATCTTTCCCCACCCTTGTTCAAATTCAAGATTCAGAAAAAACCAACCTTGCTCCTTGCTCTTAGATTGGGAGTGGGGTTGTAGGATCCCAACAACACGCTGGAAAGTTATTATTGTGTGGGTAAGAATGTCCTTCAGGGTTGTAGCTATTTAATCTCATGGTTATTCCCAGATTGAGGCCATCCTGGAGACCAACCAAGGGCCTCAATCCACCCAAGAAAGGCAAGAATTGGTGCTTTCGGTTTTCCAAGTGGTCTCCAAATCCTAAAAGACTGAAAGTCCCAGGTAAATCCCTTCTATTCTCTCCAAGAGCAAAGAATATCCTGCTGAGGAGAGGCTGGCTGGGCAAGAAAAAGAAGGGAGATTTATTTCTGCATGTGCTGGGAAAGAAACATATAAGAGATAAATCCTCAAGTGAATCTGAGACAGGGATGCTTCTCCAGACAAGGAATTCTCTCATCTGCTGTGCCTGGCCAGGTAGATGTAAATCAGCATTCCCTAAATTATTAAATGG
This sequence comes from Myiozetetes cayanensis, assembly GCF_022539395.1. Classification (NCBI taxonomy): domain Eukaryota; kingdom Metazoa; phylum Chordata; class Aves; order Passeriformes; family Tyrannidae; genus Myiozetetes; species Myiozetetes cayanensis. The sequence goes on along the minus strand of NW_026086826.1, from coordinate 29,508,605 downwards.
TTTATTAAAGTATTTCTTAGCAGAGGCATGAGATAAAAAAAAGGTTGAATTAGTGTGTAGCTGGTGTTGGTGTTTCACGAAGGAGGTGTTAATTTATACATTTATTTTAATTTTCACTTCATTTGGGGAGGAGGGGTAAAAAAAAAAAAAAATCCAGATATTAGTCCAAACTGTATTTAAAATATCAGCTATGTCCCACTCATATTTGCTGCTCCTGCATTTCCTCCTTGCTGCCAGCTAACATCCTGAAGCATAGATTTAGAAGTGCAGCTACACCAGTTATAATGTGCTATGGACAGAGGATTAATTAGACTGTTGATAAAAGACCTATTTGAAACCCACTGAGTTCTTAAAATTATTGCTCTTACAGACCTCAGTGGACTTAAAAAAAACTCTGACTTGCTGTCTGGGGAGAACAAAAACCCCCTCCCTGGTGTATGTGGTGTCTGTGATTAGGGCAGGGAGGAGCAGTTCTTTCTGGGCTTTCTCCCACTTCAGGTGGGAGCATTAACAGGAACTTCACCAAACACAGATACCAACCCTCCTTAATCTAAAGCCTTAATAAACATAAATCAAGGAATTGTCAGCCTGTGAAAAATTGTGTCTTCACAGGTCCTGTGAATAAAACCCTGTCAGTGTACCCTCAAAAATACAGGCTAATTTAAGCAGCAGGTCTGCAGAGAATGCCAATCCCAGGGCTGCAACATAATTTTATTAAAATAATGCTTTTTAGGCAGCAGACTAATATTCCTTAACTTCCAGGTTCATTAAGTTCTGATCTTTTGATAGAACTCCCTATTAAAATTCCAAAGAGGCAGTGAAAAATTGGAGAAAGGTGTGAAGAGCACAAAATAATACTTTGGAGTCACAGGATTCAAAACAGAGCATTCAGGAAGGATTTTTATAAAAAAACCAGAATTTTGCAGTGAGAAATTTTATTTTAATGATGTTGTTGTTCCAAATTTTGGGCTGGTGTTTCCTTTTTGGGGGTTGCACCAGGCACAAGATGAGTTTCTGCTTGTTAACAGGAGAGCTCCCAGCAGGACTGTGAGCTGTGCCACCCAAGGGCTGTGGTTCAGGCAGTGCCAGCTCCTGCATTATTCAGAGCTGGTGCCCTGCTCTCACTGCTGCCTCTCTCTGTTCACTGAAGTCCATCAAAAACTGGGTTACAAAGGGGAGCAAATCCTGGAGACAGTTTCCAGTTCTTTCAGTCTGGCACAGCAATTTCAGGTCATCCCAGCTGGCAGAGAAAGAAGGGTTTGGGAAGGGAATGGTGGGGAAACAGCTGGGTGGGACCAAAAGTGATGACTGAACTCAAGCTCCTGTTCAGAGCGGGATTTCTCTGTCTCTGCAGCTCCAGGCACATTTCCATCCTGATTGACTTCAGACCATGTTATTTGGAGGAGGTGTGAGTATGAACATTGGAGGGGAACACCAACATTCACTACAGGGATGGGTAAGGGAAGAAAAGGGGGGGGGGGGATTCTGCCCCTCTGCCCCCCCCAGGTGAGACCCCCCTGCAGAGCTGCCCCAGCCCTTGGAACAGCACAGCAAGGACAGGGAGCTGCTGCAGAGAGTCCAGAGGAGGCTCCAGGATGAGCAGAGGATGGAGCAGCTCTGCTGGGAGGAAAGGGGAGAGAGCTGGGATTGTTCAGCCTGGAGAGGAGAAGCTTTGGGGTGACCTCACTGTGGCCCTGCAGGACCTGAAGGGGATCCAAGAAATATGGAGAGAGACCATTGACAAGGGATGGAGGGACAGGACAAGGGAAATGGCTTCCCACTGAAAAATAGGTTTAGATGGGATAGTGGGAAGGAATTGTTGGCTGTGAGGGTGGGCAGGCCCTGGCACAGGGTGCCCAGAGAAGCTGTGGCTGCCCCTGGATCCCTGGAAGTGTCCCAGGCCAGGTTGGATGGGGCTTGGAGCAGCCTGGGGCAGTGGAAGTTGTCCCTGCCCAGGGCAGGGGGTGGCACTGGATGATCTTAAAGGTCCCTTCCAACTCCAACCATTCCACAATTAACTCTGTGATTCATTTTGTGATATGATGAAATCTTGATCAGTTTTGAAATTACTGGGGTTATTGCAGCTCTTTAAGGGGTCAAAAGGGCAGCAGTGAAAGAAAAGCCCTTTCCCCGTGCATGGAGGAATGGGGTGAGTGGAGCCAGGGAGGGCTCTGAAATTTATGTGCATTTTTACTGGAATGAGCTGGGTTTATAGCAGGATTTTGGAAGTCTAATGAGCAAGGCTATGGCTGTCAGATGATCAATAAAAGATGAGAAAGATTTTAGGATTAGCATCAGAAAACTCTTAAAAGGCAGCAGGAGAGAAAGGAAAAATATAACTTTCATATGAATGTAAAATGGACAAATACCCAGAGGAGCCATTGCTCAGCTGTTGCTTTGCCTTCACTTCCTTCATGTTCCCTCTCTGCATTGTTTTCCCCCTGCTCTAAACATTCCACATCAGATGAGTTCCCATTTCCTCACCAGTACCATTCCTTGTCCCGCCTTGCTGCAGGTGCTGGGTAATTCCATGGAGCTGAGCAACACTTGCCATGGAATTATTGTCCAAAAAAACCCCACAACAAAACATGGAGGAGAAGAGGAAAAGAACATTCTGACTGGGAACAAATTCCACCCAACTCCTCTTTGTGCCATCTAGAAAATATTCTGATTTTAAGAAGGCACTGAAAGCTATGAAATACATACAGTGTCACTGTTCAAGCCTTGAAGGTACCACTTAACTTTCCACTTAGCAAACTGTGTTGAACTACTGTGAAAAGGGGCTCAGAAAGCAGAACAAATTTGCTAAATAAATCCACCTACATGAATTTATTGTGAGTGTGATCTAGCTGGGGTTGTCCACACCGCAGTGCAGCAGGTTGAGGACACAGATTTCAACCCACGAGGAATAATAAATGATTAATGAATTCTGATATCAAGCCAGAACCTCTCAAGTCAAATAAATCTTCGTTGACTGATATGATCTTAGAATGCAGTTTGATTTGCACTGATGTAAATACAAATTAGCAGCACAGAAGTCTGTGTTTGCACTGAATACAATGCTTGAAATGGTTTTATTTGAATTGCTCTGTTTCTGTGAGGAAACAGAAACACAACATGCTGCACACAACATGCATCTTAAAAATAAAAAGAAGCCATCATCTGAAGAAAGAAAATAGTGTTTTGTTTGTTTTTAAAAGTGTTCCAAAATGTTATTGGCCTTTATTTTGTTGTTTGTTTGGTTTTTTGAGGGTGATGCAAATATTAAGGAAGTTGGGATAGTGCCTTTCAAGGATTTGAGTTTTCTTTCCTTTATTTTTCTTGTTTGTCTAGGATTTCATCAGGTATAATGAGTGTGAGTCCAAAATATCTGTCACCTCCAGCACTTCCCTGAGAGCTGATCCCAATGGTGAGAAAAAGCCAGGCTCCTGCTGCTGCTGGTCCTGTTCCATGGAGGATGCTCAGGAATAAATGAATTTAGCAATGGAAGTGAAGGAGAGTCTATTGAAGGAAAATGTAAAGCATCAATAAATGCTTTAGAGGGCATTAATTGGTATTTAATCCCCCAGGAGAGGCAGGAATTGCTGATCATCCCTGGGTTGGCTGGAGTGTTCGGTTCCCACCTCCTGGAATGGGTCTGGCTGAGATCATCCAGTTAAATATGAAATTAATATCAAAGTGAAGCTGCTCCCTTCTGGGGGTGAAAATGGAGCACTGATAATGTGGAAGCCCAGACCTCTCCAAAGCTCCAGTTCTTTGTGGGCTCCAGTTCTGGAACAAATGGCAATTTAAGGGTTAAATATCACCAGGAAGACCTTGCAGATGCCTCAGAACACCTGTGGGAGATGCTGCCCTTTGGACAAGTCAAATATGAAAGAAATGAAAGGTAAAACCACAGAAAATAAAGTTAATTGAGCTCCAGGGGTCAACCAGGAAACCTGGGAAGGTGACAGTGCAGTAAATACAGACCCAACAGATCTCTGAAACACTTCTATAAATTAAAATGTTTTCTTTTATACTTTGTTTTAATTAAGGCTGAGAATGATATCCAACAGCAAGAAACTGGGAATATTGATTGGTGGGAGGAAAAAAAATCCTTTGGTGTTCCCTGCTGATGCAGTTCCCTCTCTGATACTCATAATAAGGGAAGTGAAATAATCCATGGGAACTTTATAAATTGGTAAATCTCCTTACAGATGTACATCTATTTCCATGTCCTGCTGCCAGTATATCCTGTCATGGATTAAATGGGTTGTTGCACAGTGATTAAGAAACTTCTGCCTATTCTATTCTGATGCAGCCATAACATTATTTATTTGGGCAATGAGTTTCGTTTGTACTGCACATAATAACATTATACAAAAGCTAAATCTAACACTAGGGAAACACCCCATTGTTAATAATAATCATATCTAGGAATACCATCATGCTGTCTTCAGGAAGAAGATATGGAGTAATTCTCCTGTTGCTTTATTCATTTCCCTTACTTGTTTCATTATTTTAGATTTATTCTAACTGCTCTGGATCCTTCTCCTAAGCTCTGCTTTCTTTCCCTGCCACCTGTGTGTCTTTTAAACTTTCCTTTTCTAATAAAGAAATCTGAGTAAGCAGTTTGGTGAGCCTGATAACACAACAGCTTTCACAACCTGGAATATAAATCTGAAAGTGTCTTTGCCATCACTGGGGATGGAAAGGCAGAGTCTGTCAGAGGAGTGAAAGTCCTGAAGGTGTATATTTTATCTCATTTATATCACTTTATTCCTTTGCACACTTGGGATATTGCTCTTTAATTGTATTTCAGGTACCAAATGGAGGGTTAAGGCTTGGAGAAAATTGAATGGAAGGCAAATAAAATTCATGTTTCGACTGAAAAAGCGAGATGAGAAAGAGAGAGAAAACATTTTCTTCTCAGCAACACTTGGATGCTTGAAGGTCTTTCTCATCCTGCAGATGAAAACCTTTCAGAAAAAACTCTTTCAAAGCAGTCCTTTCTCCCTACCCCAGTGAGCTGGGAGCACAATATTCTGTGGTGGGTTGGGTTTGATGTTGTTGAGTCTGGAAGGTGGAAGAGGAGATGCCTTCCCATCCAAGCAGGGTGGGGGGTTGTTTGGAGCTGGGAAAAGAGAAGCAACTCTCCAAATGTATCAGTGTCTCTATATTTCATATATATATATATACACAGAGAGAAAGAGAGAGAGATATTTTTTTTTACCCCAAATGAACACTGTAGTGGTCTAAAACCTCAGAAAAATATTTTATTGGACTATGAATTATTCAGGTCAATTATTCAGCGAATATCTAACCAGACCCCTTTGTATTTATGAATTCTGGGAATGACCTCACCTTACATTGCTAGAACATTGCATGAAGTTGCTCTGTCATTAAATAAACATTTTTATTCATAACCTGCGGTCAGATATAAGGCGTGAAATCAATATAATGGAAAATATATATTTCAGAATTATCTGGATGAAATGTAATACTCTTAGAGTAAAACTGAGGGAGTTCTGTGAATGCTGCAGATGTCAGGGAGTGGAACATGCTGAACTCTTGGTGAATCATAAAGGTTGGAAAAGACCTCTCCTCCTGTCCCTGTTCCCTGGGAGCAGAGCCCAACCTGGCTCCCCCCTATTGTCAGGGATTGCAGAGCCAGAAGGTCCCCCCTGAGCCTCCTTTTCTCCAGGCTGAGCCCCCCCAGCTCCCTCAGCCCCTCCTGCTGCTCCAACCCCTTCCCAGAAAAATATTCATTTTCTTCTTCACTGAGATTTGTTCTTCATTATGAGTTACTTTTGTCAGAATGAAAGTGAAGGGAATGTCTGGAAAATAAATCAAAGTTTTCCAAGCGATAAGCTCTGGGCACCAGGTATAAAAATATTCCCTGCTTACATCTAACCAATGATGCCATTAGAAACAGATTTGCCTCGAGGATAAATCCATCAATAGAATAAATTTGCCCACTTTTAAAAAATGTGAGGATGAAGGAGATGGAAGGCCCAGCTGGAGATTTTTCTGGAAGGAGGGAATGTGAGCTGTGAGATCCAGGATCCAGCAGCACTAATGAGGAGGGAAGCATTGCAGAGTGTTCCGAGCCCTGCAACTTGAAAGGCTCTGAGTACGCAGCGAGTTTATTTGAGGCTCTGTTAAGTGAAGTCTCAGCCAAGGCTCTGACAGATCACTCGTGGGAAATAGCAGGGATATGCAGCCTTTTCAGGAATACAGGCATTTCAAAGAGATTTATTTGGGGAGCTCTCCAAAGGCTTGAAAAACTCCTCAGTCAGATGAAAGTTGGTAACAGGAGTAAAAAAAAAAAAAACAACTCTACAAACATTAGAAGAAATTCTTCTTTAACTTTCCTTTTCTTTTTCTTTTTTTTTTTTTTGTTTTCTTCTGTCCTTGCCCATTGCATGGGGATGCTCTGGCTGGGGTGAACAACTCAGCAGATCTGAACCAGCCTCTTGCTCCTGTCTATGGCGTGGGATTGACTCTGGAACCAGGAGAGCCTGAGAAATGGGGTTTGGGGGTAAACAAACGTTTGCTGTCATTTACTTGCTGAAGTAAAAGACTTATCCCTGGTAAAAGGGAATATTAGTGCTTTTTTTGGAAGGAATGAGAGCTGGCTGGAGAAGGATTTCAATTGGAATGAAATGTATGGTCTTGTCTTCCCTAGGGGATGGATTTCCTAGGTGGGGAGATATCGTGGCAAGGACACTGTATCCCCAACCCAATCCATTTTTATTGCTAAAGGAGCACTGCCACTTATCTCCATATACCCCAAGGAAGATTGATCTGTCCAAAGAAATCCTTGTTTGGAGCTGGTGGGGTTTCTCTGTCATGTAAAGAAAGTGGTTAAAGGTAAAGGAAGTGGTTAAAGTGAGTGCTGGTGAAATATTAACTCCCAGATTTCACTTCAAGCAGATCTTCTTTGTATCACTTTACATCAAACCTTAAATGCAGCACAACATTCTTTTAGTAAGCAGACCACAGTAATAAACTTTAGAAATTCAAATGAAAAATGAAAAAGAAAGGTTAACTCATAAAACTGCAGCTTTCCTAATTCTTTTCCTCCAGGAGCAGTTGGTGTGGAATGATCCTGAGCTGGAGGAAATGTGAGCTTTCTCTCCTGTTCCTCATAACAACCCTTGCTCATATCTTGCAAGCCCTTCAGTTAATTATCTCTGAGAAAACCTCATTTGAGGCTTGTCTTTATTTTTCTCGATCCTCTGGCTTTGTCAAAGAAGTGCATGTTGGCTAAATAACCCCCAGATGAAGCCTCCTTTATCAGGAACCAATATGATATATTCACACTTCACTACATTTTTTTTTAGCCTTGCTTTCTTTTGACTGAGAGATAAACAGGGTAACAAATTGCAGAACAAAAATAAATAAATATAAAACCCCGCTTATCTGCACTAGCCAATAATTATACACAAAAACCTTTCAAGTGGAATGAGAAATGAGCTGAAGTGAGAAATATTTTGATCTGGATGGAGTTTAAATAAACAGGGGGGAAAAAAAAGAGCAGTGCATATTGAGAATGTTTCCTCATCTATCACAGCCTAATGACAACATTTAAATGACAGAACTGGGTGAACTCCACTGCTACAGCAAGTTTTAGAAGCTGGAGCAGAGCTGAGATTGCAAGATTAGGTTATTTCTGAAGCAGTGTCCTGACAAGGAAACATTTTGAACTCAATTTATTTCTCACCTAGAACAGACTATTAAAACCACACCAATTTAATAGGACTCTCTGGTGTCTACAGGGATCTGCAGCCTTATTCTCTGGGAGAATAAACTGCCCACGAGCTGAAAAGGCCTGAAAACTTAAATTACACTGACTAAGAGATCAAAACCAGCCTGTTGTAATTGTGTGCCTGGCTAAGGACAACAGTTCTGAGGGGTTTTTATAGCCCCCACTTCCCAGCAATTCGTGTTTGCAGCCAGGTCAGGAAGCTCAGGGGGAAATCAGAAGGGAAAGGCATTTTGATTTTAAACAGAACTGGTTTCACTCACCAAAACAACCTCATGGTACAAGACCCAAGAGAACCAAAGAGCTGTGGGGGGAGGGATTTGGGATCAGGGCAGGTGCACAAGGGACAGGTGATGGTGGATGTAGAGTTATCACTCCATCTCTTCCCTCCTCCTTGAAAAAGTGTGTGTGTGGGGGTTTTGGATGTACCTTTTTGTATGGTTCAGGACAGGATGAGTTTTAAGGTCCCTTTCCACCCAAACCCTCCTGTTATTCTATGAATAAATATAACTATATCAATATGCATCTGTATTAATAAATATAGAAATAAAAAATTATTAATAAATATAGAAATAAATATACATTAATTAATATATCTATATGAACCTAAACCACACACACATATATATATATATATATAAAATCAAGATCCAATCAAGACATTTCTAGGCTTTCTATGAGAAAACCTATTTTGCCATCTTTCATTCAAATTGAACTGTTTTAACATGTATGTGTATGTATATAGTATATATGCATATATATATATGAGAGTTAATTTGGAAATGGCAGAGCTGTGCCATTGCAGCCAGAGGACACAGAACCAGCAAATAAAGAAGCACTATTTTATATTGTTTATTGCATTTTATATTGTGTCTGTGGACTGTGAGACGCTCCAGAGCCAAGGGGCAAAAGCAATCTGAAATAAAATGCCAAGGCAGCATCTTCTTGGATAAACAATGTCGTGGAGGTGACCAAGCAGCAACAAAAGCAAAGGGAATATCAGGAATTTTTATTCAAGGGTGCTGATTCAAGAGTGCTGTGAGGGAGGTCAGCACTGCTGGGCACCCCAGCCCTGCTCACCCACCCTGCCTGGCTGCTCAGCTGGGGGCACACGGACAGGTATTAAACCCTGAAATCTCCCTGACCCCAAAAAGTTGGTGTAGAAGCCCAGACTCCACAGCCAGGCTGGGTTTTGTCATTCCTTGCTTTCTGGCTTGACCTCTGCCATCACCTTAGAGAAGAGTTTTTGGGTGGGGTGGTTGTTCCTCTCCAGGTGTGTGGTCAAAGTCAGAGCAGGGAGTGGAAGTGATGACCTCCCCCTTTGTACCTGTTAGAAATTTTGGAGGCAAAGGAGATCCAGATATGGACATGAGGAAGCCTTTCTTTGCTGAGAGGGTAGGCAAAGCCTGGCACAGGCTCCCAGAGAGGTGGGCAGTGTTTACAGCCACTTGGGCAATGCCCTCAAGAACAGGTTTTGAATTTGGGTCACTCTGAGGTGCTGGGGAGGTTGGATAAGACGGTCATTGTAGCTCCCTTCCAACCAAGTTAAACAAACCCTTCCCTTCCCTATCCTTGGTTCTTTCCAGTTTGTGCCACAAGAGGAGCACAAACCCCGTGTGTTTGAGCACAGAGTTCCCCCATCCACGGAAGATGAACAGCCTGGGAAGTGCACACTGAGACATCAAGGACCAACCTGCCACCAGCATTTCCATTTGTTCTCATCTTTAACTGAAATCCGAGCTGCTGCAAGAGGGCTTCCTTTGATTTCTGACTTTCAGCAGCTCGAGGTGGTGTGACATGGTCTGTAGTCAGAGCCCAGCGAGGGAGAGTCCATCAAACTGCAAAGTTCTGGTTCCTTCCTCTTTGTCAGCCCGAGAGGACAAGAGAGAAACGCGATGAGCGCTCGTGTGCTGCTCCAACAGCAGCGGAGCAGGCGGCCACCCGTGAATTGGCTGTCCAAACACGTCACCATCACACAACACAAACACCAGGCTCCAATTCCCAGCCTCCCTGGCACAGGGAGAGGCGCTGGAGTGATAATGAAAAGTGATTTGTAAACAGGGGTTTGGGGGTGGGAAATGCATCAGCACGGAAGGCCCAGCCCACCGAGCTCTGCGAAATATTCCGGGACCTTTCTGTTATCCCTTTCATTCTCAGAGTTTGGTGGGGCTAAAATCCACAGGAACACAAAAGAATTCCGTTTTCGGCAGGAGGTCAACACAAAATGAAAAGTTAGACAATTATAGGATTAAAAAAAAAAAAAAAATCTCGAGCCTATCAAGAGTTTTCTGCAGGACAAATATTGATTGAGGCAGAAGATAAATATGCAGCCACGGGAAGAGCTCTGGAGAGTTCATTCGGGCTGGAAATTAGGACATTGATCATGTCCTGAGATCTTCTACCCCTTTTCTCCCTTCTACAAACACTTGTTGCAGCCATTCCTGAATTCTGAAGGATGGAGATGCATTTTCTTTTATCAGCTGGAGATTTTCCAGTGACATTCCCCTTGCAAAGCCCACACCTGGCTCCAGAGCCTCTGGAAACATCAGAGCTGTGTGATGGACGACTCTGCAGTTGTGAATATTCATATTTGAACTCATATACATATGAGAAAAGAAATAGTTTTTAAAAATAAAGTTGCATTAGAGCTCTAAAGCGAGAAGGGGGAAGGAACAGCTTTAGGTGCATTTAATAAAAGCTGCTCTGAACACAAAAGATGAGCCCATTTTCCCTCCAGTCCTTTGCCACAAAGCAGGAATGAAGTGCCTGGCCCAACACAGACACCACCAAAGTGCTGACAGGAGACCCCAGATGGCCCTGAAAATGCTTATTAGGTGGTTGCTCCACAAAAAAACATTAATTACCTAAATATATTAATAATAAATAAGCTCACATGGCTGCAGGAAAGAGCCAGTCATCAACAGGCTCCAAAGGCAGGAAAGGGAGCGAGGTGGGGACACCTGGAAAGGGAAATCCGAATTTTTTGACAGAATTTCTCATTTAGATCTGGAATTTCTTGAGCAGGGCTTTGTGTAACTAAACCTGAGGCAGGATTTGGGACTGAAAAAAAACAGGGTAAGGAAAATATTTATATTTAAGTCGGTTAAAAACTCAACCGTGAGTTGATAAACCAAAAGTGTTACCTTTGCCCCACACAAATACAGGATTTCTCCTAACGTTCATTCAGGAAAAGAAAATAAACAATATCATAAAAATGGGTGGAAAATATTTCAGTAAGTGGTTAGTTTGAAAGAGCAATTATTAGTTAGTTTGAAGCATTTGGTTAGTTTGAAGCATTTGGATATTAAAATAACTCTGGGATTTTTTTATTTGGGATGAATTGAGCAGCACTTTGTGTGACAATAATACTGTATATTGTGTATAATGTTATAATATCTAATATATAATAATAGACTTAATATTATGGAATATAATAATATTGTATATGATATTATAAACTCTACACAACCCCAGGCCATCACACCAATACAGAATTTCTCCTAAAGCTCATTCTGTAAAACCCCCCAATATTATAAAAATGAATGGAAAATATTTCAATAAAAATCAATTAAACAATACATACATATTGATTTGAAAAGTAAAGGTAAGTCTGAAACATTTGGATTTTAAAATAAGTTTGAGATTCATAGCAAAAATAATGTTTATTTTTATTTTTATTTGTAATGCGTTATTCATTATTTCATTATTTTAAATTTTTAATTAATGGACACGTGCCATTTAATAAATGGACACTTTTACAACCGTGTTTTTAAGACCCTTAAGGAATATTTCACTGTTTTATTCAGTGCCATTGTATTTATGAGGCAAAGATCAAGTGAGGAAACAGTTTCTCTGCAGCCGAATTTCGAGGTGGAATCTCAGAGCTATCCATTTCCAAGTGCATTTCGAGCTGTGTTTAAATCACTATTTTATGTCCCTGACAGAGAGCACGAGTGCAGTGCGCTGAAGGAGCTGGGGAAGATGAGATGGATCATGTCCAACACGGAAAAATCCGAATAAAAACCCTTCTGATGTGATCTGAGAGGCTTGCAAACGGTGCTGCTTCCTCACAAAGGCCATTTTTATTAGTTTTTATTATTCTTTATTATTCTTATCTCTTGTGCTTCTGCTGGTGCTCCTTCCCTCCTGATTTATGCTGGGGCTGCTGGTGAGGATCTGTTTAAGTTTATAACCGGATAACAAGAGACATCCATTGCCCCCAAGATAAACAGAGCAGGGGGAAAAGATGGCAGGTGATGTCATTACAGGAATTTCACTGCTACAAACAAACTCCCCAGGGAGAGGAAACGCCATTTATCAGAATAGGAGGGAATTTCTACAGCAAAAAAAAAATAAAAAAGAAATAATAAATGGGCTCAGAATGCTCAAACAGCTTTGATTTGCTCTCATCACCAGACTAGTGAATTTTTTTTTTAATAGGTAAGAAATGGGCTGAATATTATTGGTGTAAAAGTAGGAAATTTCCCAGGAGCTGAGTTTAGAAGATGGGAGTAAGATTATAATTATAAATGGTGATCATTGATACTGGGGGGTTGTAAAATAGTCATGAAATTTATTATCAAATAAAGAATTTCTTGGGTTTAGCTTGGCAATTCTTGTGTTCTTAATTGTTATTCATAGGCTCTGTGGGCTTTCTCAGATAAATCCCGAGAACAAAGAACAAAGCAGTTCCTGGCCTCAAATTTAGGTGGTTTTTCAGTTACTTGTTTTCTCCTTAATACATATTCTTTAACATATATTCATATTTTTCCCTTTTGCAGCCCTATTAAACATTTTAAGGCAGGTTTCCAAGTAATTTCTATGCAACCACAACATCTTCCAAACCAGAAATTCATCAATATTCTTCACTTTATTGGCAGAAGGAAGGCACAAAAATGTAATATTAACTGACATTTGGTCGTGTTTGTTTGTTTGGAGTTCTCCAGGACATCAGGGAATAAATGAAGAGTTTCTAATGGGAATTAAAAAAAATTTTTTTAAAGTGTGTTTTCTTTGGTGGCATCATTTTCTCTTCATAAACCAAGCAGCAGAACAGCATCAATTAGCAGTGAGCAATAAAAGGTTTAATTTAAAATTAAATCAGTGAAAACTGTTGAAGCTACAAATTCATCCTTTCTGAGGTTTACAAAAATCAGTGCATAATAAAAACAACAACTGTCAATACCCCCTCATTTCTGAAGCCCTTTTCACCTCTGTGCCTCAGAGGGCTTGATAAACCACAAATAATTACAGAGTAGGTGTCAATAAAAGGGCTTGGGAGGGAGGGGAGAAGTCAAAGAACCTCTCTGAGCTCTGATCTCTCCTTCACCACTGGAGGAGGTGTCAAGTCTAAGTTAAGTAACAATCCTAAAGTTCAAACTGACCCCCAAAATCCAACTCCAAAGCTCTTAAAAATATTCTTGATTCTCTTGTCTGTCTTCAGCCAAAGGAAATTAAAACTTGTCCAGAAGTTCCAGCTCTGAATCAAGGCAAAAGTCAGCAGGAATCCTCAGTGTCTGAAGGAATTTGATGGTGCCCAGGACTTTTGGGCAAAGTCTGGTGTGGAACCAGGCAAATATTTTATGGTAATTGCAGCTAATTTTGATGTGAAAAATAAGAAAAAGCCTGACATCTCTCTTTTGTTCTATTTTTTAAGCTGACTGTATAATTTACATTTTAAGTGCTCATTAAGGTGAAAAATGTCAGTACTGGGGAAAGAGCAAATAAATTACCTTCATGTCTTTTCTTCCTCCCCCCTTTCTTATTATTAATCTGGAGACCACCAAAAAAAAAAAAAAAATTCTCAATTAATCGACTGTATAATCTGTCAAATCACATGCTGGTGAAACACCATTACAGTTCATTTTAATTAGGCCTTTTCCAGCGCCTGCAGACAGGAGTATTTGTAGCAGACTTTAAAATACTGCCATTATATAGTTACCAGTGTTTAAAATCAATTAGATTTTATGGAATGTGATTGCTTGGAATTTTATTGCCCGTGTGGGAGACTCAGCGTCACCCAGAGCAGCCTTGCAGCCCTCGAGACCTCTGACTTCAGCCTTCCCAAAAGACATTCCAAAAGCTCTTTTAGCATGGTGTGGATTCACCATGGGTGGTTCAGAAACCCACGTTTTTATTCTGCAATAAAGTTTGAGAACCTTCATTTGTCAGCCAAGATGCGAAAGTTGTTTGTTCCAACGAATGAACGCGTGGATGAAGCTCCAAATCTTACAAACTCACCCCTTGCTGGTGGTGATTCCTTGTGTTCTTGTGCATGAATTACTGCACACATTTCCTGCTGCCCTAAACTCTTAAGTGGAGGGATCACATTTCTCACACAATTTTGTGCAAGCTTGAAAATGCAGAACTATCTCAAGTAAAGAAATCGGGCCTAATTCAACAATTTTCCCTGCAATTTGTGCTCACAGGGCTCCAAATGCACTTACCTTTGGATAACCCCACTTATAAATGTCTTGTTTGAATACAATGGTCGAAATTTACTCAGTAAATTTGTATCTGATTTAACTTGTTGAGAGGCTTTTACCTTTCTCCTGTGCTCTGCAGCTGGGTTCAGTTATTCAGAATAAATGCAGCTTCTCACCCAGCTGTCTGTGTTTTCTACATTTGTTATTATTTTAAATAAAAGAGGGTTTTATGTGAACGTGTAGATAATTATTTTAGAGAGTTTATGGAGGGGAAACTCATCAAGCATTAATTTCAATGAATTTGAGCTCTTATTTGGAATTTTTTTTCTTCATTTCCACACGATCTCTTTTCTACTTTCTAATGACCCTTTGCTGCAATAAGAAAGCCTGACATTACTGTTAATCACAGAGAGTATTTCACAGCTAATATGATGTTCAAGAAAGAAATGACCATAATTACATCTTCAGATTGGGAAACATGGCAATTAGTCTGGGTGCTGTTCCTGACTGAGGATGTTTCCCAGTTCCACAGAATAAATGGCTTTTCTTACACATAAATGTGTGATGACGTAGCAATAAAAAATACCCAGGGTGGGAACAAAGCAATGAATAAACTTGTGACACAAAGACAATGAAATTCTGCCTCTCTCTTCATTTACTTGTCAAAAATTACTATTTATTAAGCAGAGAACAAAGATGTTCAGCATGAAACTCATGATATTTGGCATTTCTTCCAGATAATGCTCTCTGAAATATTCCAAGAAGATATTTCCAAAGGAAACAGGTGTGTTGGGTTTTTTTTCTCTCAAACACTACTGTTAACTACTTTTTATTAAAATGAAAGGATTAAAAAAAAAAAGTCCAACCAGCTCTATTGCTTAATTAAAATTAAAAAAAATATATGGAGAAATTCAGTGTATTGCAGTAATTGATTGTGAAGCTTCTGAAGGAGTGATGCTGGAAAAGCCAAGGGTCTCATAGAGTTTGTGTTTTTTCAGCAGTGCTGAATCTCAACCCAAACTCTGGTGTGTGTGAAGTTAACACTGACAATAATTGTTCCTGTCACCCTGTTTGATACTGGAGCCTGTTTTTAAAGAAAATAACCCCGTCTGACTTCAGACTGAAATGCTGCTGGGAGGAGGGGAGATGTGATCATTTATTTATCAGCATTTACACCACTATCATTACACGGATATTTTAGGCAAAACAGAGCTAGAGAGAAATTATCCTTCATAACAGTTGCAAGACAAGTGGCATTTATGTGTTGTTTAAGCTTTAAGGCACCCCAGGAGGGGGTGAGGAAGCCCAATATTACAATTTTCATCATAACTGAAGGCACTCAGCTGTCAAGTTTTCTTCATTTCACTGCCAGCAGTTTATAAGACCTGGTAGGCAGGAAAATCCCACACCTGGTGGTGAGTGCAGTGGTGTCCCCACAGAACTCTGTGAAGAGCTGGGGAGGGAAAAGCCCTCAAGAAGAAACCTCCTGGCTGTTGGACACACCAGGGGAGGTGTGGGGGCCTGGGGAGGAAGGATGGAGTCAGTCTTTGGTCATCAGGGCTGGGCTGCAGAGAGTTAAATCCCTGGGAGGAGGGGGGGGCTGCAAATTCAAACTGATCCTTGGAGGAAATCCCTGTCTGGATCTGGAGGCATTGGAGGGGTGGAACTGGATAATCCTTAGGGTCCCTTAAAAATATTCCCCAGGGTGAAATGTGTCATGGCAAATTTACACGGAGGAAGAGACGATGTCATCCTTCCTTCTGTGTCCTGTGAACTTCCAAGGTCTGAAAATAGCTTTGGATAGAGCAGTGATTTTAATGGGTCAAAATAAGGATGGATGAGGGATTTTTGCTTCTCTCACCTCCTTTTTTTTTTTTTTTTAGTGAGTCTTGAATTATCAGGGGTAGAGGCTGTGATGTTGTATCCTATGTCTGCTGAGATTGTTTATAAGTAATAATAATTATATGATTTCTTCCATCTTATCAGGCTACCCAGAGAAGCTGTGGCTGCCTCTGGATCCCTGGAAGTGTCCCAGGTCAGGTTGGAGCAACCTGGGCCAGTGGAAGTTGTCCCTGCCCGTGATGAATGTGACCCTAACCCTAACCCAAAGCAGTCTGTGATTCCATGATTAACCACATTTTAAAGAACTTGCTAAAAAGCTGCTGGATGTTCAGATCTGTTCACGTCCAGACACAGCAGACCATTTTACATCGTTTGCAAAGCCCTCAAAGGAGGTTTGCAGGGGCTTATTTGGGAAGTTCTCCCCTCAGAACAGATCCCTGCTACTCACTTGGCTGTTGAAATAAACTCCTTTATGTTTATAAATCTTCCATACTGAAGATGAAGCTCTTTCTGGAGGCAAACTCTTCCATTCAGCCCTGTAAACTGATTTCAGATCCACACAGACACAGCAAAGCCCTGCACTAACAAACAACCACTAAAACAGATTGTGGGGCTGATGTAGCCACTGGCAGGACACAGCTGGAGTTTATTATTCCTGCATTCAGAAAGCAACTTTGCCCTCAAATCTTCCTGTTTTGATGTACTGCTGTCGTGTTCCGTGGTGTCAGCGCTGATTGAAGCTGATTGACTTCACTCCTGCTGCAGGACACAAAATGCAGATAAAAAAAGGGAAAACCTGTTTCTAGAGACGCTCAGGCTGGAACAGCACCAGGCACAGGGATTAATAAATGATGGGGTTTGGAACAGACCAACATATTTCTGAATTTCCCCTGTCTTGCCTGTGGAAGACACCAATCTCACACCTGAGAAGAAGCAAAGGAGAAACCACCAAACTAAGATATTCACGTGAAGAAAAGAGGCTTGAGGATTTCCTAAGAGTTTGCATGTTTGAACAGATGCTTCAGGAAGAGATTTTTGGGATAATGAAAACCTTTCTGAGCTGCGTGTGTTGTAAATGTGCTGCTTTTCATACTCAGGGAAGGCAGGTGCCAGGCCAGCTTCAAAAAAGTCTATTAGAGACTGACTGATAGAGAGCAGGTAAACAGTCTGGAAGGAGTTAGAAAAGTGCTCCCTGCCTTTTTAAGACAATAATTGAGGTTCAGAATGATCCCTCCAGGTAATGCCTTGGTGTGCACCAAGAGCCATGAGGTGAGAGCCATGAGGTGAGAGCTCTCCAGCTGAGGGATGCTCACTTGAAAACAGAATGTGAAGGGGAGCACAGGGGAAAAAAACAGATATTCAGCTGTTTACCCAAGTCATTACAGCCTAGAAAAGACCTGGAAAACCTGAAACCAGCTGTTTCTTGAAAGAATTCTTGTCCTCGAGGAGTGCAGCCGTGTGGTTCTTCCTGAGGGACAGGAGTGAAAGGAAGCAGGTGACAATCACCTGAATGGAAAGGCAGGGGGTGGAGGCTGAAAAAGGAACGGCAGGGAAACTACCTGGGGATCTGGGGATGAGGTTTTGCTGCCCTGCCAGAGAGACTGTGCAGAACACTCTCCAAAAAGGGACTGAAGGTTTGCTAAACGTGGGTTTAGTGCACATTTGGCTGTAGGACAGATTGTTTGCTTTATTTCAATATGATTTTCCTCCTTTCTTTTGCCTGCTAAGCTCACGTTTGTTGGAGTGGCAGCAATTTTTCTGTGCACAGTCCAGTGAAGAAAAAGCCCTTCATTGTACATGTGGTGGTGTTGAAATGACACAGCAGTGTCATGAAACTTGGGCTGAGTTTTTGTCGTTAGCTCTCGGCCCAAAAAGGTGGAGTTTGTCTCCTCAGGGAGGAAAGGAGGTTTGGGGTCACCTGCAAGGAGGTGAAGGGTCTGGAGGGGGTATAAAAGGAGTGGTTGAGGGTGCTTGGAATGTTCAGATGGAGAAGAGGAGGCTGAGGGCAGAGCTCCTCAGGCTGCCAGAGCCCAAGGAGCTCTCAGGGACAAGGAGAGGATTTTTGGGATATCTGTGCAGGGTCAGGGGTTGCACTGGATGGTCCTTGTGGGTCCCTTCCTACTCTGGACACTCTGTGATTCTGTGATTAATATCTCAGTGCCTGTGCTCAGTGACTCCACTGAACCAGGATCTAAAAAAACCATGTAACTTCTGTTAAAAAAAAAAAAAAAAACAAACCAGACAACCTTTCCCCAACCTCTGGAAAATGACAATAAAATCCATTAAAAAAAAAAAAGCTCCTGGCAGCAGATGATTTTGCAGAACCATCCATCAATGTAACACAGAGTGAAGGAGACCCTTAGGAGGGACAATGGGGTGTGAATAAACATCAGTGTCTCTGCTTGGCATCAGTTCTCTTCAGTCAGTCACAGATGTGATGCACCGCTCAGGAACTCTGCACAAGTGCACAGGACGGGTAATTTTTGGCTAGGAATGTCTGTGGGAGGGGGTAGGTGGCACTGGGGACATGTCCCTCAGCAGAGCTCCAAGTGGGTCACTCCTGGAAGTTCGGAAATCAGCCTGAACCTTTCTCTGCCATCCCACTCCTGGTGCCACCCAGAGGGAAAATATTCCCTCTGCTGTGGGAAACGAGGGCTGCCACCTAAAATATCTGAATAATCAGTGGTGTTCCCAGGGGATATTTGCTTTCCTTTGGAGCCTGCTCCAAGCAGTGCCTGACCGTGGCATTGAAGAGCCTTTGTCAGCTTTCCTGGGAAGGATTAAATTGAACCCGTGCCTGTGTTTCTGGAGGGACAATTTAGTGCACTCTTTTATTTGGGTATTATTGCCAGCTTCTCTACCAGAAAATGATATTCTCTCCCCTCACAATTCTGGGTTAGAATCACGAAATAGGAGAACGGTAAAAAGCTTTTCTTTTCGTCTGCAAGTGATAAAAAGCCAGGTAAAAATGTCAATACTCCTCTCTCCCCGGTTCAGGGGCTGTTTGCTTTGAAGCTCCATAAACTGGTGGAATAAGGATCAGTGGAGAACTCTTGGAAAAGGGAGGAGTGCATTAAACGGCAGAAACAGGAAGTTTGGGGTGTTTTATGGAGCAGTGACTCACGTTTCCAATCGGATCAGCAAACACAACAATCTCAAGATCTGCTCAGAAAAAAAACGGGATTCTAAAAAGAGACATAAAAGCTGTTTTAATGGAACAGTGTGGCAGCAAACTCTACCTGCTGAACTGGATGGGAGCCAAAAGAAAGAGAGCAAAACCTGGGAAGACATAAATCCACTGCCATCATTTTTGCAATAACTTCTGAAATTGTTTCTGCCATTGAATAGTCACACTTAAAAAGCCATCATACATCTTGAGTGTCAGTAATTAACTTTTTCTTTCTTTTTTTTTATGATTCCAGGAAGAGATGATTTAAGAGGTTTTGTCTCTGGCTGACAATGTTCACACCTGAGGAACAGGGGGGATGCATTAGAATTATAAAGCTGGCTTACTTTCCTGTGGAAAACTTTGGGCTTTAACACTGCAGACTTTGCTTGGGTTGTTTTGATGTCCCACTGAAATAGCTGATCATTCTGCACTGGCTCAGCTGAGCTGCCTGGTGTTTATACAAATCCAACAAGAGCAGTTATGTGATTTACTAATTTACTGTGCAATGAACTGAAACCAAAAAATTAGATAATTTCACAGAGTATGGGACGTTTTGCAGCTCAAAAAGTTACAGCTGCATTTTTTGGTTGGTTGTGTGGTTTCTTTGGTTTTCAAAGCAAGATTTCCAAACATTCACGGAATCATTAAGGTTGGAAAAGGTCTCCAAGGTCATCAAGTCCAACCTTCGACCCAATCCCACCTTGTCAAATATTGTGGATATTGAAGCAGTAACCTGGTCCCCGTCTGGAACTGAGCTGGGAAAGGAAAGGCAGGAGTATTTCCCACCTGTTTGGGGCACAAGTAATCACAGAGTGCCAGACTGCTTTGGGTTGGAGGGGACCTTAAGGATCATCCCATTCCACCCCCTGCCACGGGCAGTGACACCTTCCACCAGTCCAGGATGACAACAGTGGAATTAATGGGAAATCTTTGAAAGACCAGTGGGCTTGGATTTAATTAAGAAACTCCTGAACCACAGCAGTGTAGTGCACAGTGTGAAATATAATCATTAGTGGAAAGGTTAATGAGTTAATTAGCCACATTTAAATGTTTAATTCGAATAAATGTCCATCTATTCTCTGGGATTAGGGGCCATTTTGCCTCCTCTCTTTACACAGCCTGGGGTTTCCTATCCCCAGTATTCTCTAGGAAATCCAATATATGACAGGCTGGCTTTGGTTAAACAACAACAACAACCAAAAAAAGGAATTATGGCCTTGACTCTAAACCTCACCTTTTATTTCCATCTCTAATACAGTGGACTTGAGTGAGGTGTGAGACACATCCTGGAGCAAACCACAATAATTAATCTGCAGGACTGGATTTAGCACAAATCAGACACATTGCAGTTCTCCTCCTTGCTCCTGGCCAACCTGTGCCAGGGTCTCCCCACCCTCACAGCCAACAATTCCTTCCCAATATCCCATCTAAATCTGCCCTCTTTCAGTTTTAAGCTGTCCCCCCTCTTCTATCACTGTTTGCCCTTGAAAAGGTCCTCTCCCCTTTATTTTGTGAGCCCCTTTAGGCCCTGCAAGGGGCTCTCAGGTCTCCCTGGAGCCTTCCCTTCTCCAGGTGACCCCCCAAGCTCTCCCAGCCTGGTTCTAGAGCAGAGGGGCTCCAGCCTTGGAGCATCTCTGTGGCCTCCTCTGGACCTGCTCCAAAAGGTCCTTCTTGTGCAAAATCAAAGTCTGGCTTCCAGCTCTAAACCACAACCGAGTCCTACTGCCCTATGACTGCAGATCCCAGGAGCCACCTGATCCTGATTCTGCTTTGCCATCATCTTTGGGAGGTCTCTGCCCACCCCTTTGTCACCACTGGCATTGTGAGTCCATCTCTGATCTGTGCTGCTCTGCATGAACCCATCCCACCCTTCCCCAGTTCCATCCCATCAATTCCCAGCCCAGTCACACAAAGTGACTCCTGTTACTCCCTGAACACCAATATTCTCCTGCTGAGGGTGTGTGTGGGGGAACAAGTACTTGATTTCCCTTCAGAGCTGTCCTCTGCTCCTTGGCTCAAAGGGGAATCAAGCCACACATCCCTCTGAGCTGCTGCAGCTTCACAATAGGACTTTACACACTTAACAGGCCTTTGAGTCCCCTTTTTACTCCACTTTAAAGCAAACCAGCATCAAAGACACTGAGGGAAGATGACAGGAAACATCACTTGAATCTTTCATAACTCTGACATGACACGGCCAAGGACCAGCTGCTACTCAACCTTTCGGACAATAAGTGTGTAGATTTTGGAGGGAGGCTTTCCAAGCTGAAAGGTCTCTTTCTTTTTTCACCCTCCACCCTCTCTCCCTCCCTCCAGCAGCCCAAGTGCTCAGTGACTCAGTCCTGCTTGCTTTGGGGAATGTCTCACTCTGCCATTCCTTCAGTGACAAAAGTTTTGATCTTCCACCAGCCTTGTTCCCAAACTGCAACAGAGTGGATCCAGAACTCTGCCAGACCTTCACCTCCTGGAAACTTGGTTAGAAATTCAGATAAGCCTAAACTAGATTAAAAATTAGAGGAGTCAGACGTACTCTCCTGCAGTTTTCATTTCCTGAGTCGATCTTGTTCTAAGCAAATTCCTCCCCATTAATTGGTGAGATCAGATATCTGCCATCAGTGGTGAATGACATGCTTTGCATGAATAATGTTCCTGCAGAAGCTGTTCAATCTAAACAAGACTATTAACGTGCCATTCCCAAAGGATGAACGCCCCAGCACCAAATTACTCACTTATTACTCAAGATATTGCTTTCAGAGCACTGTATTAACTGAGGAGTGTGTGTGTATTAATGGAAACTCCCTTGGAACAGATTTCCTCTTGAACTGCAATGCATGTTTGATTTGAGTGGATTGCTGAGGTATTGGAAAGTGGACTGGGAAGCGACTGAATATTAAGGATTCATTTCCTTGGTGTTACAAGACAAAGATTGTTTTCTTCTTGCTGACAGCTCACCAGCAGAAAGCTCAGCTCACGTGCAGGCTTCCAGTTCCCAGGGTTTGGTTATGGAAGGAGGAGATATTACACAGCACAAGGGTGGGAGAGGGAAAATGTCTCTGAAGTTAAGAACACAATGAAAATTGGGAATATTTCTGGTTGGCCGATTCTGTACAAAAACCTGGGAGCAGCTGGTCATTTTTCACTCAAATTTGGCAGGAGGACAAACACCTCAGACACTGAAATTAATAAAAGGCTTATAAAATATATAGAGATGACTAAAAGAATAATTGTGTTAATATTTCTCCCTGAATCACCACTTCATAGCCTCGTTCCATGAGAGGCAGGATATGCCCAGGGAAGATTTTTGGAGTGTCTGCAGCTCAGGAACCACCTGCTTCTGCATTTTTGAGTCCTGTTCACCCAAAGTTAACCACATCACAACCTCAGAAGCCCTCAGACATTGCAAACCCACCTTTGCAGAGCTCTGTCCCTCCCCAGACACCCGAGAGAGGAGCAATAATTGCAGGAAGAGCGACTTGTTTGCACAACATCACATCTGGCAAGTTTTTGCCAGGAAACACTTTCGTGCCACCCGCCATCTATCCCTGCCAACTTTTTTTGTTGCTCCCTGTGACAGTTACATTTGCAGTTTGATTAATGACTTCATTGCAGTGCTTGGAGTATGTTTTATGCTCCCAGTTCCAGAAAAGAAAGGCAGGTAATTAGACAAATAGAGTGCAGTCGCTGAAAGGACTTTTTAAAGCTGTTAATGCAGTAATAAAATAACGTGAATAAATATGACAGAATGAGGGACCTCTAAAAATACCCCCTTTAAATTGAAGGTTTCTTTTGCTTTTTTTTTTTTTTTCATTTTGCATTTTTCCTGGAACAAGACAGCCAGGTCTTTGCTAAATGCACAAAGGGGCATGGTGGATGTTACTCTGCCCTAAATGATGGAGCAGGTCTTAAAAGTGAAACTTGGTGGTCACCTGCAGGCTGCTGCAAAGCCAGTTCAAACCTTTAATTATGACTCACAAACATTATTCTTGGTGCCAGGCTGATAATTGAGACAGTTCTTCTCCAGGATGTGCAGCAGCAGCAGCAGCTGTGGGCCCTAACCCAGAAAAGCCAGCTTTGAATTGCTCATTATTTTTCAGTAATTGCCTAATTTTGGCCTTAAACACCTGACTTTTGGTGGTATCCCAACAGCCTAAAAAAGTGGAGGCACATCCCTTCTGTCCATCCTACAACTCTATCCTTAGAGACTTCTTAAAAACTCTTCAAAAAGCCATATTTTAGCCTTTTGCCAAGACACAGGTTTGCATAACTAATGATTACCCTTATGTGACTTATGTATATTGAACTCGCACATGGGCTTGAAGAAGTCGGGAATTCTGTGTTTGACAGGACCTGAATTTGTTACAGAAATTGTTAAGTTGAGTAAAATGGCCAATCAAAAGTCCTGGCATATTCAGAAGACAGTCAGAACTATAGAGGACTATAAAGTTCATCCTTATTTTATACAGATCAGCTGATTTTATATCAGATCAGCTGGGAAACATATCTATGTGGCCCACAGAAAACTGACTGGACAAAATAACCCCAGAGAGTCCTGTATTAATGCAGTCCCAGTTCAGCCTGAAGTTTTAGCTGTATCCAGTCCCACTGCATTTTATCAGGAACAGCAACAAGGGAGTAAAAACCAAAAAAATCCCTTCCAGAAATTTTTCCTCGTGGTTATCTCAGAGTATTGAATAAAAGATTAAGATGACCATCTGGAAGTCATGGTTTTGTTATCACACCAGACTATAGCTGGAGTTTTGTGTCAGCACAATAAGGAGCAGACAAAGCAAGTCCTTGTTAATGTGGCCCTTATGGTTATTACTTATATGATTAAAAAAAAAACCCTACAGTTACTGCTCATCAATATTCAGCCTCCTGGGGGGGAACAAAGAAGAGGTGGATTAGGATCTCCAGGATGCCCAGAAGCTCCCCAAATACCCCATTAGTTCTCCCATAGAAGTTCACATTACCCACAATCTGTGCTGAGGGAGTCCTTGAGGAACAGGACTCTGCTTGGGAGCTCTTTCACTTGAGGGTGTTCCACATCCTCTCTCCAAACTCAGAATGGCTGATTTCCTTCCAATTAGCTTTGCCATCCTCTCTTAATTGAAAAATCCTGAACCCTCAGGGCTGTGTTTTCTCTCTGCCATTCTCACTGGGTCAAGTTTTTCCCTCAGCTTCCTCCTGCTTTTAGAAGTGAAGCTCTTCAGCATCTGCAGCTTAATGTGGAGGAAATTAGACATGTCCAAATATTTATTGATTAGAGATGTCCAGCTATATTTGTTTCCTCTTATTTTTTTCCCATCTAGAATACAGGGAACCAGTTACCTGACTTAAAAAAACCTGGCAATTGTTTTCACCATTAATTTTAAATTAATGAAACCCAGATTAATACCTGTAGCAGTGTATAACCTAAAGCAATTTAAACCCTTTACCAACACCAAGCAAACAGATTTCCACTCAGACCAGTTTTATTCTGGAGACATTTTGGCCTGTTGGGATGTACCAGAGTTTGCAGCTGATATATTGCCTTTTTTTCTTCTTTGAGGAACCCAAATATTCGATGGCCTCAGGTTTGGGCGGGGCACCAAAGTGTGCACAAACTTTGCTGGAATTCCTTCCCAGCCCTGCCTCTGGAGCTGCCTGTGTTATTTCCCATTCCCAAAAGTCGAGCCCAGAGCTGGAGAGGGGCAAATTTCAATGCAAAAGTTCCTAATGCAGTCTGGCTCTGACACGATTACAGCTGGGTTAAACGTATTAGTTCTCCACAGATTACACTAGAGGTCATACAACATCTAATTTATTTCCCTGCCTTTCACATTTCACACTCCCCTGAATGTAATTTCTTCCCATTTTCCCTGCTGTCAGTAATTGGGGAGCCACACATCCCTCTTCTCCAACAGAACTCCCTCTGATTGTCCTGGCACTGCATTCCGTGTATCCATTAACAACCAGGGATCAAACTTTCCCCCCGGGCCTGCTTTCCATTTCTCTCTCTCTCTCTCTCACTCATTCCTTTGTTAAGAGCATGGAGTCCTCCTAAATTTCCCATTTGCAAAGGTTAGTAGGTTCTTAAGAAGGAAAAAATAAAAAAAAAGAAACAACCCCGCAAAACCTGCCTTTCCAATTTCACTTTTTACCTTGGTTTCACCTCCCCTGTGATGTCTTGGAGTGTTTTCAGCAAGGATTTCACCTCATCTTGCCAAGTCCTTCAAGGACAGCGACGAGGAAATCCTAAAGTTTGGATTATGTTGCCAACTGTTGCGGGGCAAATGGAATATCAAAGGAGGGAAGAGCTCAGTTTTGCTTTCAGCTCTCACGGTTCTTGGTACTTTCATTACGTTCCTGCAAAGTCTCTCAGGGTCTGCACGTGGTTGTAGCAGCAGTTTTCCCACAGGGATTTCTCACAGCTGGTTTTGCAGAGAGAGTAGCTGATCTGTAATTGCTGGACAAACTCTTGTGGTAGTGGCTCTGTCACTGTTCCCCAGCTCCAAGTGCTGAGAATGACGTTCAGCCCCATGCTGTACAACCCTGCAGCAGCCCCTGAACACTCCAGTGTCTCCAGTGCCTGGCAGGGAGAACAACCCCTCATTCAAATTAACCTCCCTGGGTAATGAAATTTTGCTGCTTGTCATTATGTTGTGTGTTACAGGAGAGCCATAAATCAATCCCAGCCAGCCATTTGCTTAAAGGACAGGATTTTGGGCGTGACAGAGGGAAGTCACAACCCTCCCGATGGTTCAGCTTTCAAAAGCGGAAAACAAACAATTTTGTGAAATGGCAGCATTTTGGACCCTCAGAACTCTTCATTCTGTTTAGGAACCGATAGACAAGAGTTTTCCCCAATGTAGACCCTGTAATTTAATCACAACAAGGGGCTTGGTTTTGCCTGGCAGCTCCTGGAGGGAGCTGTGCCCGAGTGCCACCAAACCAGCTGTCACACTCTGTGCCCTTCTCCCGCTGTCCCCTGCACTTCCAGAACCTCCCAGCAATTTATTTGCACTTTACCAAGAACATTTCCAGGTTTTTCCCAGTTAAATATATTTCCAGGCTATTTTGATGCTCTGTGTCCTCTGGAATTGTTGCCTCAAAAAAGTTTTCAATGGATTGTTTTAAACGTTTCCAAATTAATTAATTGGGCCGTGTTGCTTCTCGGGCATTTGGCTTTCCTAACAATTGTTCTACATATATTTTGGTGTCAGAGGAAAGCTCTCAGTGAGATTGTTTTTATGTTTCCAGGCCAAGCCTTTTCAAGATGTTGTGGAGTAAAATAAAAAAAAAACAAACATAAAACCAACCAACCAACCAACCAAAACAAAACAAACAAACAAAACAAAACAAAAAAAAAAAAAAAAGAGAGAAAATGTAATTTTTTAGGGGAAGCCTGGTTTGTTTTTTTTTTTTTTGCAATTTGCTTTGTTCTTCCCACCTTTTTAAAGAGCACAATTGCAGAAAAGTGCAGCAATTGGGCCTGATTCACCATCATTTCCTCTGCTTTTATAGGGAGGGGTAAGGCTTGTTTTTAATGCCATTCCAAAGGCACAAAACTAAAATAAGGCGGTAGTGATCCAATTCCAACACACACACCAGGCACTAAAAACGTCTGTAGGGAAAGAGCTTTAAATATATGTAGATAAATAGATGCTTCAAGCACCCAGCCCCCAGAGGTTTATGACCATCCCTGATCCATGGCAGGGTCCCCATCCCCGTCCCTGGGAGTTGTGGATGTGTGAGTGGAGGGCACAGAGGGGGTTTTGTCTCCAGCATTTCTGTTTTTCTGCTTGATCTTCCTCCCCCACCGCTGGAGAAATCAGGTTTGCAAAGCAAGAAAGGCACAAAGAGCTTCAGTCCTCAGGTTGTTCCGTGATTCCAGGTATCCCAGTTGGTTCCTGGGGCAGCTCCCAGGGAAATTACACGTGGTGAATTTTGCCCGGGGTGTTTCAAAGCTGGAGGGGCCATTAATTTTTGCAAATTTTGGAGGCACTACCAAGATGAGAAGGAGAGAGGGGTTAGTGATGTGATTTGGGAGGCAATGGGTAAGGAAAGGATTTAATTAAGGGTAATGGGAAAGCATTAAGGCAAAGGAAATGTGCCAGGAGGTTGATTTAAAAACATATACAAATTCTCAGCGCTCTGATCAATTTACCACTTCAGTAACCATCAGAATAATGGGGGACTCCCACTGTTTGCAGCAACTTAATGCTTGTGTTTAAACAGCAAAACCACACAAACCAGAGCCAGAACGTGACCCAGGTCTGCTCCATCCCCAGGTGCCTCTGGAATTTTGTCCCAGCAGGATGGCAAGGCCTGGCAAAATACAATGATTAGCTGGGTTATTAACTTGTCATCTTCGATGCTTCATTTACTTGTTTTAAAGTTTGGTTACGACTGTTCTCACAAAAATACAGTTCAGTGGTAGTGCCAGGACACAGGGAAATGTAAATCCTCGTTTTTCTGTTCGTTGTTTGTTTAAATTAATTAAATACATTACTGAAATACTGAAGAAAGTAATCAAATTTCCCCAAGTTCTATATAAATTAGAGGGATAATCATCGATGCCAAAAAAAAAAATCCAAGCTCCCAAAGTGCATCATTGGATCAAACCCCTTTAGAAGCTCCACAGGTGAGTTTACAGCTGTTTATTTACATCCCCTTGCAGGAGTGTTTAATGCCATTGATTTCCCCATTCGGAAGCATCATTAAAGGACAAGGCAGGCACGTGGGCTCTGGAGAGGAATTATTGAGTGGGGAGTTAAAAAAAGTGGGAGATTGAAAGAGCTGCTAGGAAGAGGCAGGTACACAGATCTCCCCCAAGTGTTCCTGCCATCCCTCAGCTGTCCCACGGCAGCTCTGAGGTGACAAAACCGATAGCATTGCCCTCAGATCCATGACATCATTCACCGGGAATTCTCCTCCTGGTGTGTCATCACGCAGGGATTTACGGGCCGGGCCCAGCTTTGCTCAGAGCTTAAAGTGCTCTGAGCTTGTGAACACCCACTCAGGGTTTATTTGCCCTGCAGTTTGGGTTGTTTTTAGCGCCCTGGTTTAGCACATTCACCTCTGCAGTGCCTTCCTCGGGTGGGTCAGCGTGCCTTTGGAACCAAGACTTTCCCAACACACCTCAGTCCAAGCAAATTCATACTTTTCATCAATTTAATTCATTTCAATACTGAAAAAACTCACTTTGAATCTAGATGGTTTCGGATCTGTTTTTCCCTGATTATTTCCCGCTGCAAGAAGTGATTCTGAGGGTGTAAATTTGGCTTATTTTTCCATCCCCTCCTTTAAAAAAAATGGGATTTTGTGCTGGCTGCTGACCTGGCCAATGGGCATGTGAAAAGAAAATCCCCGAAGTATACATATGCTGAACAGGAATTTGAACTGAAATCAGATTAAACTGAAATGCAGCATCTTTAGATAGAGAAAAAACCCCACAATTCTTATTTGAATATGTGTTCTCTGCTGGTTTGAGAAGGGCATTGCTTGCAAGGGACATCAGGGAGAGTTAAAGATGTCAGTGGGATGAAAAATAGGAAGAGCCCAAATGAACAGTTGGGGTTTTCTTGAGAAGACTGCTCCCCATGTTGTGACCTTTTGAGCAGGACTCTGGGAGATGAGAGGAGACAGATGGGAGCACCAAGACCTCCTTATCTCAGATCTCATTATCTTTAAGGCTCGTGGTCCTGGGCCAGGGCAAGACAAAGCGACCCAAGAAATATCCCTGTGTGTGATTGTTCCTCCTGTTCACACTGAGCCTGATGCAGGGCCAGGGCACAGCACAGAAAATCCCCCTTTTTCACTGTTTCCAAGAGAAATGTGAGGCATTTTTTCACTTCCCTGCTCTTACCCAGCTCCTCACAACCCCTCTGGAACCACTTGATCTGGTCCCTTCCTCAGCCACCTTCCACCATTTCCTCCTGGCACAGACTTTGTCCACAGACTCCTCTACATCAGCAGTTTACACTCAGAGCAGCTTTAATAACACACCTACACCATGTATATCAAGGAACCTTTCTAAAATAATACAAAATAATACAAAATTTAAGCAAAGTATTTCAGCTGCAAATAAAGTAATAATTAAAAAAAAAACCCACATAAATCCTTTCAAGTTGCAGGTTCTTCTATAGCATGAGAAATACTTGCTCACATGTTCCCATCCATCTCCCTGGGCTTCTGTTTCACTTGCATCTTCAGTGCTGGATCTCATCTCCCAGTTTGGTGAAGAGCTGTCCCTACAGCTTCTGTTACATGGAATAACTTGCATCTCTTCATCTAAAGATACAAATTCTGACAATCCAGTTTTGAAATGTTTAATGTTCACCCACCATTATCCCGTTTCCCAGAGGAAGACATTCAGGTTTTTAGGGAGGTGATGTGTAAGGGAGTGGAGACACTTCTGGGCTGGGCACCTTTCAGAGAATCCCAGAGTGCTTTGGTTGGAGGAGACCTTGAAGATCATCCATTCCCACCCCTGCCTTGGGCCACCCCTGCAATGTCCCTTCTGTCCCTCCTCCCTCCCCTGCACCCCACGGGCCCCTCAATCAATCCACGTCCTTCCAGCTTGCCCTGTCCTTGGCCCAGAGGAAGCAGCGCTGCAAAACTTGCCAACACATCCAATAAAGCTCAAAAAAAAAAAAAAATAACATCATTCCACAGGGGCATTTCAGAGGATCTGCTCTGCCCTGGCAGGTCAGCTCATTTCATGAGTCACCTGCCACAATTTTATTTTATCTCAGGGAAGCCAGAAGGAACAGAAATGACAGGAACCTGCTTCAAATGTCAACCTCATTAGGCTTTTAAATAAATTACCTTAAATCAAAGTTACATATTTTTAGCAGAAAGCACATAAATTTTGTATTTGTTGCAAGTCATACACTGGTATCTGCTCCCAACAGTGAAATAAAGATGAGTAGATAAATGAGGATAATTTTTATTTCCTAATATGTTAACATTTGTGTTATTATCTGTTCTCTTTTATGGCTCATTTGGGTATGCTTTTAGAGGGAAAAAAAGAAAGAAAAAAAGTAACCCTGTCAACTCCCTGCACTTTTTAGCCTGTGTTTGAACCACAGAACCACCACCACAGCCCATAATTGTACCTCCACGAAGGTAACAATTACAGAATTTTTCATTCCACCCTGTGTTCTGCCTCCTGATTTCCTCCTTGCAATATTGCAATATTGATGGGGCAATTCCTGAGCTGCTCTGCAATGTTTTATTCCACGAAATGTAATCCACTGTTATTGCCTAATCCTTCTGGCAGCGCCGTGCCAATCCATCTGCACCTCGAGATGGTGCCCCAAGGAACAGCCCTGGAATGGTCCATGTTCTCCTCTACCCACTGAATAAAACACACAGCACATCATAAAACCACTAAAACACCCAGCCAGAGTCCCAGATATCAGCTCCAGGTTGAGTCTCTCAGGATTCCTGGGATCTGTGAGTACAAGAGGGAGCCAGCCAGTGCAAACTGCAACAAGAACAGGAGGAAGCACCAAGAAAAGAGGCTTTTGTGGGTGGAAATCGAGGCTGCTGAAGCTCAGGCGTCCCTGTCAGATGTTTGGCTTCCCAGGGAGGGAGGAAGTCATTCAGCCAGGGGGGAATTAGCAAAGAAAGTGCTTTCATAATTGCACTTTTAAATTGTTTCTCTTATCATCAAATTATAATCATGCATGGAGGAGACAGAGGGAAATCAGCTCAGAACACGAGGAGGCACGGGCAGGATGATGAGCATGTTTTCCCCGAGGTGTAGAACCAGCAAAAAAACCACCAAAAACCCACAGTGGAGTTTAAAGATTAGAGATAGAATTGTTGGGCACGGAAAGAATAAAGATTTGCAGTGTGAGACTTGTTTAAACCAAACCCATTAGGCATGTTTAGACTGACATGAAGTGTCAGGTTTTCTAAACAGACTTTTCTGAGTGCTGCTTGTTTGTCACAAAAGATCCAAATTGAAAGGAAGTTGCCCACAAGTGTTCCTTGATTTAGTTGATTTATAACATTTTGCAGCTACACGACTATAATTCAGCACTGTTTGCTTTTTTATTTTTATTTTTATTTTTCGTGGGGAAGGGCAAAGGGAATATTGCAAAGATAAATGGAAGAGGAAAATCAACAGAGGCGTGGCTGTGCCAGCAGTTCTGCTTCTTGTGTGTCTGCTGGGACTGATGCCTTAGAATTTTTAAGATTTGTAGCAAATACTGATTCAAGCTGAACCATTCTGGGATTCTGGGATTCTACAACCTTAATCCTTAATGAAGCATTACAAAAAATACTTTAAAAATTATATAAAACATTGTATAAAACACTAGCTACAGTATATAAAATAATTTTTTCCCTTTTGTCTCTGTATATGCCACTTGTTGGCCCCTCATTCCCCCAGGTTTTGCTTTAAATTACCATTCTGGAGTGAGTCAGAGCCGAGTTTTGGGCTCTGTGTTTGGGTTGCACACTTTGCCTGTCCCCAGGGCATGGGCAGACAGCAGAGCTGCCACTCCTGCTGCCACACAGCGCTTCATCTTTGGCAGCTTCCACAGAAACCTTCCACAGACTGCCACTTTTTGTGCTGAATTCCAGGGAGAGGCTCTGCTCTTGCTGCAAGAACACACCTTGCCCTACACCCACCTTCCCAACTTCTCTAGGTCTGTTCCCAAAAAGGAACATCCAGGCCCTCATCAGGGACATCAAGGACAGATGGTCCTTTGTGCATCTGTCTATGAAGGGAAGGTGATGGGTCCACAAGATACAATTTTCAGTTAAATTTGTCCAAAAGGGAGATTTTTGTCATTTTTTTCACTAGAAAACACTTTAGAAACGTGCAGGCAAATAAAAACCCCAAATCTGTTTACAAAAATCTCCGGCACCGTCGGTGTAACAATAAAAAGCTTTATGTTTTTTTTCTGTGCTTTAGTCTGAAACATTCCCTGTCACTGTTGCAGTTTGCAATTACAGTGAAGTGAGGCAGAAAATAGCACTTGGAGAAGGTATTAGAGTAATGAAGTTTGAACCATTATTTGAAAGGTTGTTGTTATTTTAATAAATATTTAATCTTCCCAGCTGCGTGGATCCCTAATTGATCTTTAACTGTTATTGTTCCTGGACGTTTCTCATCAACTTCTAATTGCTGTTTTAAGGCAATGGGGAATCAAGAGGATAATGTGTAGTGCGAGATTGTTCCACTGCACTATTCAAACATGCCTAATAAAGTATTTTCAAGAGCTCTTTGCCAGAAGGGGAAAACTGGAGTTCATGTCAGCCACTGTAATGTCTCCCTCACAGTTCCATGGTTGTATCCCAATAAACCATCACTAATGATTTGGAGTCATGCCCAGGGGAGATGAGTGTAGATTGATAAAAGCTTGTCATATTAACTAAGTGAAGACACCTCAAAAAAAAAAAAAATGCTTTCTGGTGTGTTATTGAGTAATGTCTTTCAGGATTCATGGAGATTTATTTTTATTTATTAATTAATTTATTTAATTTCCTGAATCTTAGCCTGACCAGAAAGCAACAGGCAAATTTCAGCACCTTCAGCACGACCGAATTTTAAATATTGTGCACAAAAAAAATCAACAATTTTATTCCATATTTTTATTTGTAATAAAAACAAGTCTGTGGGATAATATTACATACATACATAATGGGATTAGAATGGGAGGTTGGATCTGTTCTTAGTAGTGGTGCAGAAACAGGAGTGGGGATTGGAACTACTATGATCTTCAAGGTCCCTTCTAACCCAAAGAAGGGGAAGGTTGGAGGGTCTGCTGGGAGGATTCTATTATATTATCATATATGTCATATATCTATTATTAAATTTAGTTAATATTAGCATATTAACTACACATGATTCTATTTAGTTAACTTTGGTCTTGTGCTACACTAATAAACCCCTCACCAATGACCACTAGAGAATTCATCTATTATTGTATTTGTTCCACTGGTTTATATATATGTTGATTTATATCACTATTTATTGCAGGTTTTCCTTCAAAAATAATAGAGTCTGACCAGGTTTATTGCTACACAAGGACTTTGCTGGAGGATGACTCTGACTCCCACTTTGGTATTGAAACCAATATGGTTGTTGGAGGATTTCAAGCATAATTAACACTTTGCTAATTTATTCCAGGCTTCACGCTTTGATAGACAGGAAATCAGAACTGATTGAAGCGCTCTGAGAAACATATGCTCATTGTGATTTTTCTACTGATGCCACAACAAATTTCCAATTCATTCCCTGTGAAGAGCTGAGGAAATTAAATACTGTTTTCTGAACACAGGTCAGGCAACCGCCCATTGTGTTCCTGGGTCAGGAGCAGGCAATCTGCATCGGTTTGCATATTTACATCTGGGGAAGGGTGAGGGCTGCTGTTTAATTTCTTTTTAAATGCTTATCAGCGTCTGAGAAGAACTGTGCATTGGCATGTGATGCTGTTCAATATTTGTCAGGATTTGGGGCACGTGCAAATCACCCCTGGCTGATTGGGAGAGCTCAGCACTGCCCACACCATTTACACGTTCAAACAGGGATGTGTGTGTGTGTGGGGAGGGTGTGAGACAAGATTTCTGCTCCAAATTAATGCAGGTTGTTTGGAATGAGAAAAGCTGCAACTCTGTGAGAGAAAAAATGTCTTTGAAATGACAGGATGGAGGTGTGGGATCCTCAGGATGCTGGTGTGGGATGGGATCCCAGAAACGCCGCCGTGCCCTGGGCTGATCCCCCAGCGTGGGCAGCAGGGCAGGGGGGATTCTGCCCCTCTGCCCCTCCAGGTGAGACCCCCCTGCAGAGCTGCTCCAGCCCTGGGAACAGCACAGCAAGGACAGGGAGCTGCTGGAGAGAGTCCAGAGGAGGCTCCAAGAGGAGCAGAGGATGGAGCAGCTCTGCTGGGAGGAAAGGGGAGAGAGCTGGGATTGTTCAGCCTGGAGAGGAGAAGCTTTGGGGTGACCTCATTGTGGCCCTGCAGGACCTGAAGGGGATCCAGGAAAGATGGAGAGAGACCATTGACAAGGGATGGAGGGACAGGACACAGGGAAAGGCTTCCCACTGCCAGATGGCAGGGTTAGATGGGATAGTGGGAAGGAATTGCTGGCTGGGAGGGTGGGCAGGCCCTGGCACAGGTTACCCAGAGAAGCTGTGGCTGCCCCTGGATCCCTGGGAGTGTCCCAGGCCAGGTTGGACGGGGCTTGGAGCAGCCTGGGCTGGTGGGAGGTGTCCCTGCCCATGGCAGGGGGTGGGACTGGATGGGCTTTAGGGTCCCTTCCCACCCAAACCATTCTGGGATACTGTGAGTCTGTGCCATCCACAGCTGATAACTTTTATTCTTTTCCCCAAAAAAGCAAAAACTAACTCTAAGTCTTGAGTTAATTAAACAACTGTTTATTAATTTCCATCTCCTGTAGCATTATCAGGCACCAAGGGACACCCCAACCTGCAAAGAAATCTTGTCATTTTAGTCAAAACTGGCTTTTTTTTGAGGATTGTTCTATTTTGGTTGGAGCACATCCATGTGATTTTGTTGTTATTCTGGGAGACACCTGGTGATGAAGAATGTGGAAAGATGTCTTTGTGGCAGTTTGGTATAACAGGTATTTGGCAGGGGAAAGAAAGGAATTATTTTGATTTTCCTGGTTGCACCAACAGCAGAGCTGAGCATGCTTGTGCATGTAATGAGGAGGCATCGAGGGGAGTGATTTAAAGTGCCAGCTGAGAGTGGTAAATGCTCTGTGCATTAGAGTAAGTGGGAGAGGAATCATGAGATGCATCTGGTTTGGAACATTTGGGAAGTTGTAACCGAGCAGAAAATGAACTCGATGCTAAAATCAGTGCACTAATTAGATCTGAGCTTTATTCTGGAATTTCACCTCTTCTTCGTGACAATCAACTTAAAAAAGCGAGTGAGCAGGAGAGCTGAGCTCATTCTTCCTACTGTGTAGAGGAATTATCATTCTGAGACTAAGCCTGTGCTGAAACTGGTGCAAATAAAGCAGCAGGAATCTGAATTTAATCTTTTTGTCTGTGCATGTGCATGTGCCTGTATGTAGATGGGGTTATCTTAATGAAGTTTTATTGAAGGAGTTAAAAAAAATCCTGGAAAAAACAACTCCCCGCATTAAACTGTCAGATTGCAATTTTTAAAAGTAGAATATTTATTTCATTTGTTATTGGTATAAATGAGTATCTTTATGAGCCAAAGAGAGCCAATTTAGGCTGCTGAAGGAGCTACAGAAAATCATGTGAAAGGATTTATTGCCAGATATATAAGTCATCTAATTTTGTTGTTTCTGCAGCTTAATATTGGACTGTAAAACTTACCTGAGTTCAGGGTAAGGCGTTTTTATGGCTACTGCTGTAACTGAGCCAGGGATGTGGGAGCAGGGCACTGCTGGGAAGAGACAAGGACACGCTGCTGGCTCCCTCTGACCCCACAGTCTCCCAGGAATGACCTTTGGGGTTGTGACAGAGTCCCCTGTGTGACATGTCCCTGTTTAGACACCAGGAACAAGGTCTTACCAACCAGGAAAAAATGAATGATCCTTGGGGGTCCCTTCCAGCTCAGGAGATTCTGTGATGGCTTCACTTGATGTCCCCAAGACTTTGGCACTGTTTAACCTGATCCCTGTTCGCCCTTTTCCTGCCACGTAGGATTTTACAGACCTCTGCCGTGGCTCAAAAGTGGAATCTCCCAAAAAAGGGTTTTGTCTCAGGGTGAAAAGCTCACCGTGCTCTCCGGAGGAATCCGCAGTCCTGGTCAGCACCTTGGAGAGCAGCCTGGGAAATTCGGGGCTAAGAAATTACTCCTTGTTAAACCTTCGTGCCATTCTCCTGCAGATCAGGCAGGAAAGGGGCTTACAAAGCGTCTTCCTCAAGTGGTAAATACACGCCACGAAAGGAGTAATCCCTGCGGAATAGCCCTCAAAGTGTTAATTTAGGGACTGCTGAAAGATGTTTCGAATTTGCACCAGTTCAATTGTAGCTTCAGTAACTGATGGTGAGGAATCCTGATTTTTCTGATCAGCTTTTAATGAAAGAATGAGAGGCTTCAGTTACTGGACTATCATCTGCCTTTTTTTTTTTCTTTTCCCATAGCAGACAAACAATCGTCAACTTTTCTGTGGATAGAAAACACAATATTAAAGGAAAAGCCTCTGGAGTGCAAAGGACCTTAATGATTTTTTTTATATTATTATTATTACTATATTTCAGAGCAAGTCGATTGGAAATGTTTTGATTTAATTTTGAACTAATTAAAAAAAAAAAATCTTATTTTCTTGGCCGCAAAATTCCGAACCGTGGCCTTAATTGAGCGCAAATTTGCTCAGAATTCCTGGCACTAAAATTAGAATTCAGGCACCATGGTGCTGGATTTGCAATTTAATAGAAGACCTTTAGGAATCCTGACAGTTTGCTCCAGGGGATAAAATAACAGTTGCCACTTTAAGAGATGAATTCCTCTCCCATTATCATCGCAACATTTAGGCAGCTGTGACTAAGAGTGGCAGAATGGCTCTTTCCCGAAATAAATGACGTGGTCAACAACCTTTCCCTGGCAGATAAAAGCTTCGTGTCAAGTGATTTCAATGACCAAGCAGGAGGTAACCTGGCAACCTGCAATAAGGAAGGGGCCCTCACAGAACAGGTCAGGCACCAAGGAACTTTCTGCTCCTCCAAAAGTTCCTTCAGCAGAATTTGATGAACAGAAGAGATGCTGCCTTTGACATGTTCAACCTGCACTGCTTTAATGCCTGATGCCCATTAATTATTATATCAGAGACACATATAGAGAGAGGTACATATATAGGAAATAATGGAAACACAAGAAGTGTAAATGAAGCTGCATTATTAGTCATTGATGCCACTACTGATAAGAATATTCATGGCTTAAAACTGAGGAGATTATGAGGCAAGAGGAGAGTTCTGAAGGCAAAAGATCACAAAACAACACTCAGCTCTGAGTGATGTGACTCTGCTGCTCTAGGACACTGTCCTGCAGTTCGTCACAAGGACAGAGCACATTTCCAGGTGTAGGAAGGAGAAGGATCATTCACAAAGCCCAGGCTTAGGGTGGATTTAAAACACACACAAACCATCAAGAGTGGGACAGTCCCTCCTAAGGAATTAGGGAGTTGAGTGAACTTGTAATGTTAAAGGTCACAGAAGAGAATCCCAGAATCCCTGAGGTTGGAAAAGCCCTCCCAGCCCATGGATCCCCCTGTGCCCCATCCCAGAGCACTGAGTGCCACGGCCAGGCCTGCCTTGGACACCTCCAGGGCTGGGCACTCCAAACCTCCCTGGGCAGCCCCTGCCAGTGCCTGAGCACCCTTTCCATGAGAAATTCCTGCTGATGTCCCACCTGCCCCTCCCCTGGCACAGCTGGAGGCCGTTCCCTCTCCTCCTGTCCCTGTTCCCTGGGAGCAGAGCCCAAACCCCCTTGGATCCCCCCTCCTATCAGGGACTTGCAGAGCCAGAAGGTCCAAATGTTCAGTTTTCAGGAAGAAATGTCAACACCAAAGGTAAGCCAGAATTTTTCTTTTCTTTTTACTAATAGAGTTCCTTTTCTCTTTCCTTTCCTCGACAATTTTGGGCTTTATCAAATGTTGCAAATTGGAGTCTGCCTTGTTTTAAGACAGGTTTGCAAAAGTCCTCCCTCTCTCCCCGACTCGCTCAGGCAGGGTCGATTTTTTTGCCTGTATTCCAATTCCCACACTCCCATAGGGAACAAAGAAGGCTTTGTCAGAAGCCTGCAGAAGGAGACAAATGGTCTGTGCTCCAGCCTAATAACCTTCCTGAAGAAGACAAATGTGTGAATTGCAGAAGTTTCACCTGCAAAATCCCTACTGATATACTAATTAAGAACAGATCTCTTCAAGCACTGCAAAAAAAAAAAAGGAAGAGGGAAAAAGGTCCACTGAGAAAAAACTGGGAAAAAAATAAATTAATGGCTGAGAAGTGGCTCAACCTTGTCCCAGAATCCTTTGCTGAGGCAGGAATTTAAACCAGGCTCTGAGAGATTTATGGATATTTGGAGGAGCTGTAAACTGCAGGTAGTTCTCCACATGTAATCTCTCTGTCTCTGCCCTGTCTTCCTTTCTTACAGCTCTAATTTGCTAAACAAGACTCTCCATACATTGTTTTTTCTTTAGTTCTTCTTCTTTTTTTTTTTTCTGACTCCCTCAGTGAAATCTGTCCCAAAGGTGTTTTTCTCCAGGTAAAGCAGGGCTATGTGGAAAAGGTTATTCATATCTGCTACACTTTAAACTGCTCAGGTTAAACCACAGCAACTGCCACCTTTTATCCCGTGCTCCTCACCCCAAACCATCTGAACAACATCCTGGGATTTGTGGGGCTGATCAGAAAAAATATATGTTCAAAATATGAAAAGATAACAGGTGAAACTGTTAAACCAGTCACCACATCCCACCACAGTTTTCGAAAACAATCTTCACATTATCCTCAGGTTTGGTTTTTTAAAAAAAAAAAATATTTAAAACAAACTACTGTGTGGCAGGAGTTTCCATGATATTTTGCCCAGTAGCTGAGTTTTATTCTAACTCAGATAGTTCTGAAACACTTCAAAGTAACTCATTAATATCTCTAATGCTTTGGAAATTACTTCTTTATCAGCAGTAAACTCTTCAGGAAAATGCTCGATGTGACATGTGAGTATCCCAGCCTCGGTAAATGAGACTCATTAATTTTTACCTTGAGCAACACAACTTCCTGATTTTCAAAGACTTAATGGTATTTAGTTTTATTTTGGCTTCTAATTCTGAGTGCTTCATCCTGCCTTTTCCTTGTCTGTAAAATGTGTGGGATATCAAAACACTTCAAAGGTTTGTGGTGAGAATAAATAATTTCCAGATGATGAGATCTTCAAATCCTGCAGCAATGCAGACCTTGCCACGACCTGCTACAAATGGAGCACGTACTAAGTGTTTTCCCTTAATAATTCCATATTAATTTTAATAACTGAGCTGTTGCTTGTGTGTCTTCTTACAGAGAGAAAAAAACGGGCACAACATTTTGTTGCTCCAACCTGGCCCTGGACACTTCCAGGGATCCAGGGGCAGCCACAGCTTTTCCCTCTCCACTGACAGCCTGCTGCAGATTTGGGCAGTTCTTCACGTGTTCCCCACTTGCTTTGCTGCTTCTTGGATGCACCTCATGTAGGTTAAATATTCTCATGGAGAGAGGAGCTGGCTGGGCAGAGAAGTTGTTTACAGCAACAAGAAGGAGCCTGCACGACACATCTGCTCCAGGGCGCTCTCGGAGACTGCCCAAAGTTCAGGGCTCCCCACTGGGGGTGGGACACTCAGGCAGGATCCCTGCCCTTGGAAAACCTGAGGAGCTGTGCCTGCTCACCCCTGGGAGCCTGCTGGGAGCAACAGCCCGTTTCCTCCCTGCACCAGTGCCTCCTATAAATATATTTATCACCCTGGCGTGCCTGCCTTGCCAGGAATCTCAAGGGTTTGTCTGCTTCAGACAAAGCCATAATGGGAACTGTAAACTTTTATGCTTGCCCTCTTCTAGGAACTGTGTTGAAACTTTTATAATGGAGATTTTTCACCTTTTGCTTGTTTCTGCTGAAATCTTACTCACAAAGCAGCTCTATGAAGAATTTTAAATAGTGGGAGGTGAACCCAGCCAGGTTTATTGTCTGCACCTGCTACAGCTCCTTGTCTTGACACTTCACTACAAGAGCTCAGTTGTCACAGTCTGAGTGCTGTGCTCACTGTAATAACACTGATAAATGCTTTTTGTTCTTCTCCTAATTACTTTTGTGTCGAGCACAGTAGAATAGTGCTTAAGGAAATCATTTCTCTATGCAAGGGTGCCACACTTTCTTTCCAAATGTTCCAAAGAAAGGAGAAGGGAACAGATAAAACAGGAGTCATTTCCAGGTGTGGATGTTATTAATATTTTGCCAGGCTCGCTTCTGGTTTTAAGAACTGGAGCAATTATTATTGTCATGCAAACTTCTCTGCTTGGCTTTGTAAAACCACTGCTGGAAAGTTAAAATATTTCCTGAACACCGAAAAAGTGCCTGTAAAATGTGTGCTTCCCACTGAGCAAGAGGAGCTGAGATGCACAGCTAATAGACAGCTTGCAAAACCTTCTGTGACCTTACTGGGGGAGATACCAATTACCATGAGAAATGTTCATAATTGTCTATTTTCCAAGAGTTATCAAGTGATATCTAACTAGAGTTTTCTGCATGCACAGTAGATGCACTTTGTGTAATTGTTTCTGGCCAGGGGACACTTCCAGGGCTGTTTCACCTTGGAGCTCACACTGTTGGACAAGTGCAATCCTCCAGGGAAGGCATCATTAATGTTTATAAAGCCCATGCAAATCCTCCCTTGACAGCCAAGGCCATTCTGACACACAAAATATCATGGTCTTGCAACAGAAAAAAACCTCTTTTTTCCTCTCTCCCTAACAGAATCCTGCAAGCCTGCTTGTCTTCTCCTGCCTTTTGCTCCCTGAAGACCCCTGAGTGACCCAAAGCTGTTGCTGAGGCTCTGCTTGCAGTCCCAGAGGGTCTGTCATTCCAGGAGGGAGCCACAAGCCAGGTGACTCCAGTGACCACAACCCACTGCCTTGCAGAGCCCACAGGAGGAGAGTTGTTCACATGCAGAGCTGATGAATATACCTGTCACTGGAGGAAAAAGCTGAGCCAAGTCCTAATGGGGAAAGCAGGA
Source organism: Myiozetetes cayanensis (assembly GCF_022539395.1). NCBI lineage: Eukaryota > Metazoa > Chordata > Aves > Passeriformes > Tyrannidae > Myiozetetes > Myiozetetes cayanensis. The sequence goes on along the minus strand of NW_026086826.1, from coordinate 29,467,723 downwards.
AATACATGGTCTTTATTCCAGTCCTAAACCAGAATTATTTGCTCTTTAAATCCAACAGCCAAAGAGGAAACGAAAATGTGCAGCCTTATTAAAGTCTGCTTTAAGCTCCCTGATTCTGAGCTGAGTGTGGAAATGGTGCCCAGTGTGGTTTAGCCTTTCACACAGAGGGGAAACATCCCCTTCCCCTTGCCAAGGCAATCAGATCAAGGCAAAGGAAAGAAAAGGGTGTGTGTGTGGGATGACAAGGTTTGTGCCATGGCTTGTCCCATTCTGCCTGGAACGTGGATCATCATTACAAATGGGTCAGAGCATCTATTAACCACCCAAACCAAAGCAGAGATCAGTCTGGGGGGGTTTTATTCTTTTTCCCTCCCTCCATGTACCTCTTGTCTGTGGTAAATCACTTCATCCAGCACAGACATCCAGAGGCTCATGACAGGCTCCGTTTGGGTTTCCCTCCCCTGCCAGGGGGTGTAACGAGAGAATGAAATGTCCCTTTCCTCGCCCGTTAGGAATTACATCCCAGGCTGAGTATCTCCTCCTGTGATCAGCTTTCACTCCTAATAACCAGCTCACTCTGCTGTGCCAGAGAGAGAGCTTCTGACTCTGCTCAGGCACTTCAAACAGGGGAGCACACAAGCACTTCTAATTAGTGCCCAAAGTTCTGCCTGGCACTGGCTACAGCTCAGTGCAAACAGGGGCTGCAGAGGCTGCTCAGAACCAGAGGCACTCACTGGTCTGTTCAGTGTTTCTTTGCTGCCACAGCACGGGGTTGAGGGGTGCAGTTTGTGGCTTTCCCCTGTTTCAGCACATGATGTTGCCAAAGGCTCGTTGCTCAGAACGGTGCTCCAATGCAGGTCACCCTGGGCCTGCCACCTGGCCTTAGCTTTGCATTCTGCATCCGTGGGATTGACACCCTTGTTCTCCAGGTCCCTGCAGGTGCCCCCACTGGAGCTCCATTTGGAGGCACGGGGTGGGATTGTTGGCGTGTCCTGTGCAGACTCCACGACCCCCGTGGATCTTTCCCAACCCAGGGTATTCCAGGACTCCAGAGGAAGTTGAAATCCCCTTCCTCCTTTACCCACGTGCTCCAAAGTATTTTTATTTTAGTGGTAAAAGCCAGGGAAAGGTGCTGTATTCCTATGGAGGAAGTATGAGTTGCCCCTCTATGTGTAAAAGTGATATGCTTGTGTTTGCTTTTCTGCATTGCTGATCATTTCAGAGCAAAGGTTGCTCAGCCAGGCAAATAAAAGCTTTGTTGCCTGCAGTTTGCAATCACTGGTTTGTGTATCTTCATCCAGGCATTTTCACACATCCCTTCACTAAATTAAATAGGTCACATTGCACCGGGATTCGTAACCTGGAGAACCGCGGGGTTCCAAAGGCTACAAATCAAAGCCTGCCTTTGACCCAAGCATTCCCTGAAAAGCCAGACTTTGTCAGCTCCTCTTCTTTATTTCTGATGCATCCTTTTCAAGATGGGGTGATGAAACTAAGCTGTGGTTCAAGGTGAGCTCCCACACTGCTTTACAGAATGGCCTTCCAGCACTTTCCATTCTCTGCTTAGCACACAGGAACATCTTGTTTGGGTTTTAATCATCACTGAACACCAGGCAGGGATTTTCAGCGAGCTGTTCACAATGACAGCTGGGATTTTTTTCCCTGAGTACTTCCAGTTAATTTAGATCCCATCAATGTATCAATTGTTCCTTCCAGTGTGCCTTACCTCGCAGCTGTCACTGTGACTTTCATCCCCTATTGTGCTGCTGAGATACCAGGCTTTGTTAAGATCTCCTCTCCTTTGTAGATTAACCTGCTCTCAATAGCTGGGAGAAAATAGTTTCGTGGAAAATTGGCCAGTTCACAACTCTCATCTTTCCAGAGCAGGTACAAACGTTCAAAAGAGCCCCCCAAACCCTGCAATCTGCAGCGCAGAAAATGTCACAAATATTCATGCTTCGCTGTCAATACAGCTCTATTTGATAGCAGGTCCCTGAAATCCCAAGAGCAGTGTGTTTCTGATGGCTCTCTCAGCACGGTGATAACAGGTTAACGTTTGGCTTTCTCATTAGATTAAAGTAATAAGCTGTTGGCTTTGCCCCGAGCCTTGGGAGGAGCCAGAGGAGCTGTGGAGAGCTGTGAGCCCAGGGCAAAGCAGGGGCTCAGCTGCTGTGGCATTTTCTTGGCCCACACTCCTGGCACAGAAGGAGCTGAGTGACCAGGGCAGTGCATTTCTTTGCCTTTTTTGTTATGCTGATTGGTATTTTAGGAGCACTCTGCTTGGGAACAAGCGGCAGACACACCTCATCCTCTCTCCTTCATCTCCCACCGCTCCACAGGCATTTTCCAGGCTTTAAGGTGACCTTGCAGCTTATGAAGGGAAATAAAGGATTGGAGCTGGAGGGGTTATAAATGATTGACCTCCCTGGATGGCAGCTGATAACGGGCTGGAGGCTGCAAGGTTCAGATACTGAACTTCCCTCTGAGTGATGGACTCTGTAAAGTGCAGATAACTCATATTGCACCCTGACACTTCCAGCCAAATGGAATGAAAAATCAGGGCACTGTCCTGCAGGCAGAGGCACAGCGTGGCCCCAAACAGCAAGAAGGGGACACTTTTCTTGCAGCCTTAAGCTGATAAGAGCAGGATTTTAGGATGATGGAGTGAGTTCAAGAGCTCTTTGCTCTGCTCAGCCGGGCACAGGGAATGCAGTGGGAAAGGCCAGCTGGAATCACAGCAGCCTGTGCTCCAGAGCAGCCCTAATTTGGGGAGAGGGAACAAAGAGGATCAGGGATGTCAAAGAAGAGCTTATTAGATGAAGCATTTCTTGTGCCTGGCCACGAGGACACTTTGAAGACCAGCTCAGCCTGAAGAAGGGGGAGAAGAAGCTCATTTATTTCGTGCAGTCAGTGCTGCAGAACAGAGAGGAGCTGCTTCAGCTCAAAGTTAGAGCTGATTGAGACTTAAACAGAGAGCCTTAAAAATGTATTTAAATGCAGTTTTAGAAAGGTGCAATGGATCTGTCAGTGTAAAACCCTCCCTGGATGCAGTGGAGACACTGAAGTCTGTAGTTGTGACATAAATGAGGACCTGTAGATCAGATCTTTGGGCTGGACTGACCTCCCCTGTCCCACCCAATTGCTGAGCTCTTGCAGGAGTCTTTATGAATTTAGGAGTCTTCCATTTATTTATTTTTTTTTCAAAAAGGTTTCAAAAGCAATTTTTTTTTCCTACTCAAGAACTTAAACCACACTTAGGAAACCTCAAACTAACATTGTGGGGGAAAACACTGATTTGCTCCTGAGCTACTCAGAGGATGCTCAGGCCTTAAAACCACTGTGTAATTTCCATTCTCATTATTCAATGTTCTTTGGGGGTTTTTTTCCAAGATTTAAAACAGTCTTACCTTTGACTTCTTCTGCATTTCACATCACCTTCTACAGCACTTCTTATGCCCACACCAAGATTTTTGTACCCCTGTGTTGATTTTGCTTTTTCTCTGATGTCTGGATTTGGGATTTGGTGGTGTTTTTTTCCATCATCTCTATCCAAAGGAAGTCTCAGAAGGACCTCAGTTTTCTATCTACTCAGAGATCCTGGATAAAGCAACATATTGCCAGCCTTCATTTTGGAAAAGGCCAATTCCCTTGTCAACTCATGTGGAAATTCAAATAGCAAATATCAAACATTTTCCATGGAGTGAGGCACAGAAGTTCAAAAACAGTCCAGTGTTTTTGGATATAGCATGAAATAGGATGTCTGTGAAATCAGGGGGAAAAGGGGCTTTTCTATCACCTAATTTCTAAATTAATAGCTCTGTGTCCTTTAACCACATGCTCTGTATGGGAAACCTCGACCTGAAAACAAGAGGCATCATTTGACAGGAGTGCTCAAAACCTGGATCCTGCATGAAAAAAAACACCTTTCAGAGGGTTGAAAACCCTGGTAATGAGAAAGGACTCACAATTTGTGCTGCCCCATTGTGAAAATGTGTCCCTTAAATCCAAGTTACTCACCTGGGTCACCCTGTTCTGTGTCACCGGAGTTTCAGGCAAATTGTTCGTTCCTCTTGGAAATCTTTCCAGCAGCAAATGTTTCTGCAGATCCAAATGCAATTTCCATTATATTGAGCATTTATCTGAGAATTATTCCATCAATTCACACGGCAAAAATCGTGGAATTGAATCCCAGAATGTCCTGAGCTGGCAGGGACCCAAGAGGACCATCCAGTCCAACTCCTGGCCCTGCACAGACACCCCAAAATCCCACCCTGTTCCTGGGAGTGTTCTCCAAACACTCCTTGACCTCTGCCTATTGCCTGTTTCTCCCTCTCTCTCTCTCTCTCTTTTTTTTTTTTTTAATTATTTTTACATATAGAACCTTTTTATAGCTAATTTTAGCAGCCAAACACTGTCCTTTTCTTCTTTAAATGTTGTATATTTTTCTTCTTAATTCAGAAATAAAGGCCTGTTGAATGACATTCCAGACAGAGCTTCCACGTCTCAAAAAACCCAATACAGATAAATAACATACACAACTACAATATACAAAATTCCAGCTGTCATATCCTCTGGGGAACATCCTAATTCCTGCATTTTTGCCAGGTGAGTCCATGTTTGCAGCTCTGTTATATTTACACTGCAAACAGGCAGGAGGAGAGCAGAGAAACAACAATTTGCAGCTCCAGGTATTTCCACATATCATCCCTGTGAGGTGCCTGGGAACTACAGTTTTCTTGATACCAACCTGTGTTCCAGGTTCCTTTTCCCCAGGGAATCCTGCCTCAAGCAGAGGTCTCACAGAGGGTTTGTTTACTGCCAGTGTAACCTCTGGTGAGCACCTGAAAGTCAAAGCGGTTTTCCTGCTTCATTCATCACCTTCAAGAGAGTAAAAAATGGAGAGCTGCGAGCGGAAAGTTCTGCTGTTCCCAAAATAAACAGGAATAAATTTGTTCCTCTTTGGTTTTGCAGTGCCAGAGGCAAAAAAAAACCCCAAAAAACACACACAAGGATTGTCAGGGAGACCATCAGATGCTGCACAGCAGAAAATGGGCAAAGATCACAGGGAAAAGATAGAACAGGGCTGCAGAAAGATCAGTTTGGGATTCCTGTTCTCAAGCATCCTGTGTATCCTGAGGGAGGCTGCATTCCAGACATTTCAGACTGGGTTTGTTGGATTTACCCGGTGATTAAAGGAATAAAGGGAATGGTTGGGTTTGAAAGAAATCTCAGAGTCAAGGTCTGGTGCCCAAAGTTATTTCTGTCACCTGCTGGAATTCAGGGAGGGGAAGGTTTGGGAAGGGAAGGGAACTTTGCATTTCCTTCCCTGGGTCTAGAAATTCACCTTGTACGTGTAAATCTTGAACATTCCTTGTCATTTGCATCTTTCCCCCAACAATTCACACTCACGGCCCTACACCGCTAAGTGGAAATGGCAACACTTAATTTAATTTACAAAAGAGCTCATGCCTGGAAACACTTGGACATTTCTAGAGCTGGGAAACATGTTTTCAGCTGTCAGCTGGAGAGAGGCTTTGTTCTGCAGCAGGACTAATCCCCTCCTTGCACATCCTGCTGATGTGCAGCTCCCAATTATTTCTTATTTCTTCCTGTTTCCAATCCTACGTGGGATTGGAGTCAAGTACAACACAACACAAGCCACAAACAACTGGGGCTCACAACTATGTATTTAGATTACAATGCACCTGCCAAACAGCTCTCTAAACCACCTATTCATTGCTTTCAGCTGCTACTTCTCCACACTTCTACTTCATTTTTTCCCCCCCTTTATTAACAGTTGCCATTTTTAGTGGATGGCTGAGCTGAGCTGCACAAATCAGCTCTTGCAAGTGCATTTCACACCTTGTTATTAATGTTATTATTGTAAAGATAAGTATTATTAGGAAAACTTTCGTTTTCTGAACAGGAGGTTCCTTTCATTTATTTGTTTATGGAAACACAAATCAAATCCTCCAACCCAACAGAATCGTGGGATGGTTTAGGTGGGAAAGGATCTTAAAGACGATCTTGTTCCCACCTCTTTCCATGGGCAGGGACACCTTCCACTGACCAGGTTGCTCAAAATTCATAAGTCTAGAAAAAAACCAGAAGTATTTACATGGTAAATGATATTTTCAAGTGTATTTTACTCCCTGCCACTGCTCTGTTTGCCTGCAGACAATCTGTGCTACCCGTCCATGATCTGGTTCTGCCTTCAGACACCTCCCCAAAGTGACCAGGAGGTCCCTTTCCTCCAGACCTGCCCCTGAGGGCCTCAACTCGAGCATGGCCTACATCTGATCATTTTGGGAGATTCCAGTATGGGATCTTTGCAGTGCAACACCGTTAAACACCGTGCATCCTCCTCTCTAGTAACCTAAACAACCTGTTGCTGAAGCTGCTGATCTTGTAACCTGGGTGAAAAAGGTTTCAAAATTAGAAACACTAATTAAAACTTGTCCGTGATAATTTAAAAAAATTCCCATTTGGAATTAATTAGTTAAGATTAGATATCAGGAAACATTTCTTCCCAGAAAGGGTTGTCAGGCATTGACACATCTCTGGAAGTGCTCAAAAAACATGTGGATGTGGCCCTTGAGCCACGTGGATTAGTGGAGGAACAGGGGGGTGGGTTGATGGTTGGAGTTGATGATCTTGAAGGTCTTTTCCAGCCTTAATTCTTCCACTCTATGATTTGGCTTAACCTTTTGGGTTGGGAAGGTCAAGGCAACAGCTCAGCCTCTCCTTTGCTTCTTCCCTGTCCCTGGGGTGGTTTTGGGAGTGGATTTCTCCTCAGTGGCTGCCACAACCTCACAACACAAAGAGAAATGAACCTCCCGTTTCAGATCCTGGGTTTGGGCTCCTGTTAAAGTTTATTTAAGGGGTTTTATTGAAGGAGCAGCTCCTGCAGTTTAGCAACTTCCTCCAGCAAAACTGTTCAAGAGGGGGGTATTTGCTGAGAAATAGGTCAGATTAAACTAATCCAATTAGATGACTAGAAATTCATCCTTCTGAACTTTTCCCTGTCTAATCATTATTACATTATTTTTTTTTATTAATTTCTCAGTCTCTTCTTTGATTTTTATTTTAATTAACTAATGAACAGAAACATGTCCCATTTAGGATGACATTGCACTTCAAAGCCAGAGGATGACAGGCAAATCTCTTTGGCTGCTTTTTCACTGACACAACAAGAAGCCAAGGCATGTATCTTTTAAAGGTTTTTGAAGGCAATTTTGTATCTTGGTATAGAAAAACCTGAATTCATCTGCTCTAAAATAGACTGCTCTCTGCTTCCCTAAACTGAATCAGGGTTTTGTCCCAGGTTGGACGGGGCTTGGAGCAGCCTGGGCTGGTGGAAGGTGTCCCTGCCCAGGGCAGGGGTGGGAATGGGTGGTTTTTAAAGTCCCTTCCAACAGAGGAATTGGAGGGCATTTGGAGTTCAAAAAGTGGGTGGCAGCTCCTGCAGTCACTTGTTCAGGATCCAAACTGGAAGGGTTTTTTCTGCAGTGGAAGTTCACCATTTGGTGTTTCTGCTATTCTTGGAAGCCTTCTCTAGTTTGTAGTTTCTTAAGTATTTTAACACTAATTTAAAAACTAATTTAGCTCATTTAAGTTAATTTATTCACTCACTTGTCACTTCTTTCAGCTATAAGCAATTTCTCCTTTTTTCCCCCTTTCCTTTTATAAGAACATCCAAATTTTATATAATACCCAAATGGTGGTTAATTGATAATTATTGCCTCAGAGTTTAATTTGTTTATTATTGCTTGGCAGGCTCTGTGAGCTGTATCAAATAACACAAGTTCCTTTGTTTTCCAGTTGTTATTTAAATTTGTTTCAAGAGATTTTTGCCACCAAACTGAAAAGGGAAAAGCTCCAGGACATTCCTGTTATTGTATCCAGTTCCACGGGTACATTTTGATACTGAATAAAGCAAAAAGTCTAATTTATATTAAATATATACCACACACAACCAACCTGGCTTGGTGTTCTTCTTTTCTAACACATTTATTTTTGGACCAGAATTTTTCTGAAGGTCCCCAGATAAAATCTGGTGATTTGCCTACTTTTCTGTGTCAGGACAAACCAGCTTTCAAAATACATCATAAACAGCAGACACAGTGATTTATGCAGGCAAGAACATATGCTCCTGGGCCAATTTTAAACAAACCCAAACTGAATCTTCCAAATGCAAGGGCAGATTTTTCAGTCCCAACATTTAGTGCATTGCTGGATGCCAAAAGAAGGGATTGAAGTGCAACAGGACTTACTTTTTTCGAGAGCAAAAACCTTCTTTCTCCTGGCATTTTATAGCCCAATTTTTGCTTTAAAGTTTCCTGCTGGAATACTTAAAGTTGTCCCAAGAGAGATATTAATGTTCCCCATTTCCCTTTAAACAATGCCATTAATATCCCACCACATTTGTCCCTGGGAAGCAGCTGCCTGGCCTGATACTGGACCTGTAGGACCTTCACTTCATTGCTTTGCTGCTTCTTCATCTGACAGATGTTTGCAGCTGTGCCTGGGAGATATTTATTTTCTGATGGTATTTTCTTGCTGCACAAGCAACACAGAACTGAACACTGGGCAATTTTAGGCTTCAGTTCTCAGTAATGGCTTTGTCTGTTTGAGAGCATGACATGAAAAATTAATTTTCTTTTCTTTCTCTCTCTCTTTCTTTCTTTCTTTCTTTCTTTCTTTCTTTCTTTCTTTCTTTCTTTCTTTCTTTCTTTCTTTCTTTCTTTTTCTTTCTTTCTTTCTTCCTTCCTTTCTTTTCTTTCCTTCTTTCCTTCCTTCCTTTTTTAAGAGTATTTTTAATTATGTTGCATAGTTAAAGACCACCTAGAAAATGATTTCCTGTGTATCAGCCATTGGGCAAATCTAATATTCAAATTAGCATTAAAGTCACTTTTGTTGATTCCAGGCACTTCAAAAATGTATTTATAACCAGGACACTTGGATTCAGAGGAATTGGGAGACACAGATTTTAAGAGGTCTCCTTTAGTATATATTTGGACACTCCCAGGAAGGAGAACAGCATCAATTGTGTGACTCAGCTGCTGGTTTGTTTTTTTTTTTACCTCCTGCTGAAGCAAAACAAACATTTGGATACAGCCTAGCAGACCTTGTAAGCCCATCATATTTCCATTGAAACATGATTTACGGTATTGATTTTTTCCCTAACCTTGCAGCAGATCAGCTACAGAAATAGACATAATTTTTTTGAATAAACTACACCAATTATCTGGTTGTCCACAGCTGAGGAATTATTTATTTTTCCTCGGTGCAGGATGATGGCCAGAATAATATCAAACTGACTGGGACTATAATCAAAGGGTATTTCTGCAAATCACTCAATGACAATCTGGGGCAATTTTCAATTACTCTCAGGACAGATTTTTCCAATTGACTAGACAGAAAGTGGCAAGAAAGATTTAAGGAACGCCTTGTAAGTGCTGAGCTGAGAACTTAGTACCAAACATCATCAATCTGGATCCTTCTGAGACCAGAAGGTTTACAAAACAGGCTATTGAACTTACATAAGCATCCTGTTATAGAATCCTACACCTGATGGGTCAGTGCCCTGGGATTTTTAGTATGAAAGGGAACAGCTACAGACTCACACTCTGGCTGTTTGCAATTATGAAGTGCTCCATTAGATTAATGACTGACTGAACACTGACCCACTTTCCTTCTGAAGGTGCTCACTGAGCTGTGTCAGGGGGTTGCCAGCAATAACTCCTGCATTTACACGGGTTACATGTGAGCAGAACTCACCTGATGGCCTTGGAACAGCAAAAACTGATAGCCTAAGAAAGATTTTATGAGTGAAATCCTTCCTAAACCTGGTTATAGACAAGCTAGAAATGCACACCTATTTTTTTCAGGTTTTCAGTGGTCCTCATAATATCTCGAGATTGCAAGACCCAAACCACTCTGGTTTCTATCAACGTGGAGTTTGTGCTCTCTGAGATGTAACAAGTCCTTCCTGCGACCTCCAGGGTGATTCTTTAGAGGAAGAGCTCTCATCTACCCAATTAGGAGCTCTTCTGTTTATGTATCTCTTCTTCTGTGTCTAAAAGCACACAAACAGGCAAAATTCAGCACGGGAGATCCTGTAATATCTCAGCCCATCCCAGTGATCCTCTGTTTGGTTGTGAGAGAGAAAAAAACCCACTTCTGAAATTTAAATAAGAATGTATTAAATAGTGCAGTAAATTGCTCCCTTTTTTAATTTCTTTTGGGAGCAGCCCCACTCCAGTCAGACCACTGTGACTATTTCCTTTAGAGGAGGCATTTTAATAAGAAAGCTGCAGTTTGCTCCTAAGGCTGAATCCAAAAATAATTAATAAGTGTGTATTAAGATTCTGCACATGTGGGCATTTAGCTCAGAAGCAAATGAGTTGAGCAGCTCACAACACTCTGAGATGGAGAGCAGCCAAACTCACCAGAACCATCCCTCTCTTGTATCCCAAATATCCCCAGGGCCTCAGCCCCTGACCAAAAGTCCAAACAGGAACATTTTCTTTGTGTAATATCTTAAATCTCCATTCCTTTCTGTGCTGAAAGGCCAATTAAACTGGTAATTGTCATTCCTATCTCTTGCTATTATATTTGTATTCAAAATTGCAATAGATGCAATCTGTGTGTGTGTGGTTTTTTTTTTTTAATTCAAGTAGTTTAAAATTAATTTGAAGCCCTACAACAGCAATCAGCCTCTAATTAGGGAGATAATCAATTAATAAGCTCGTAACTAAGGGTTCTCATGTTGTAGATGGAGATGATTTTAACTGGGATGAAGTGCTATCTTTGTATTCAAAAAGAAAATAATCATGAAAAAGTGAATCTATCCCACAGCCAGGAGATAAAAGACCCATCTGGTGGTTTAAGAGGTATCATTTTAACCCCTGCCCAGTGACAGTGATTCATGGGGCTGGAACCACGAGAATTCCATTAAAATAACAGCTTGCTGTGCCCAAACCAGCAGGGCCATTCCCAAAGTGTTCCCACTTCCCCTCTCCAGTTAATACATGCAAAGTGCTGCCATAAAGCCATTAAAAGCCACGATATAATAAATGAGTTCAGGACAACTGGTTGTTTGTACAGGGCATTAATTGAGGGATGCAGGGAAGGAGTAGGGAGGAGGCTGAGATTAATAAACCCTGAAGTGCAGGCTTGTGGTGCCAAATGGCCTTTTCCCCTGCAACTGTAAACAAATTTGGGGTTGGAACAATTTTAGACCTCAAGGTCCTGCATTAGCAATAGCACAGGGCTCCTCAGGGAACAGCTCACAGTGCTCCAGAAAATCCAGGAGGGAAACCTGGGAATGTGTGATCCATGGAATGAACTAGAGAAGATATCTTTTTTTCTCTTTACCAGCTGGAATTAATATTTCTTTTCTGTTTCCATGACTCCAGTAACACTTCTGCAATGGGAAAAAAAAAACAAAACAACAAACCAATGCAAACAAACAAACCATCAACACAACAAATAGAAATAAAGTTATTAAAAATTCTACCGCAGCATATTCAGTGGATTAAACCCAAAATGATCACCCCAAAATTCGGGTTACAACACAAGTTTGAAAGCAGGGAAGAGTCCTTGCTGACAGGCCAAAAGGTTGGGTTTAAGCCTGAGATAAAACCACGCCGTGACTCAGCTTACCACCTGCTCTCTGCAGCGGTGACACAAACCAAAGTTACACTTTTCCTTTTGCCTTTTTTATTTCCATAATTAATTGTTTCAATACTGTGAAGATTATCCCGTGAGATATTCTAAGGGTTTTGCTCTACCACCATATAAATGAATAGTTTTTAATATTTCATTTAGTGTATTACTTCATGGGTCGACAGATGAAGGAATAAAATCCTTTATTGGAGCTCCTCTCTCTCCCATTATGACCTTCTCACCAAAATATTCCACATTTATTTCTCAGGATATTTCATGCTGTGAGCAAATAGGAGATTGCAATGATGGCTAAACTATCATTATTCACCCAGTGCTTATGAATACTCATTTTTCCAAATAAATTTACTATTCAAAAGACTCACCTCTGCATTTTCTGATTCCCTCTCCTTTCAGAAAATCCCAACACCAAGCATTATATTTACACGTAATTTCATTTAAAATTTAAATTATATATTTTAATCAGTGTTTACTGTGCTGGATATAGAACTTTGCCTTGGAATCTGCTGAATAAAAAGAAAACACTTGAAAAAAAATAAAAAATACGCCTTAAGAATTCTTCCCCTCTCTCACGTGGTTATGCTCTGACTGTGGAGCAAACTTGGGCAGTGGGTTATACAATTAAAAAATCCAAATGTAAGTGTTGATGCATTAGCAGAACTAAATTACTAACAAATCGAGTTATACAATTAGAAAGCCCAAATATAAGTGTCAATGCAGTAGAAGAAAAATAAAGAGTCATCATCAGAGGTGCTGATGAAAACAGAAATTTAAAAAATAATCAGGTTTATCATTACCTCCCGTTTTCCTGCTACATCTCTGTAGGTGGGCTCTGATTCCCAGGCACAGCCCCAGCCAAGGATTCTTCCTGGGGCACACAACGAGCTGCAAACAACAATTCAAACACATCCTTTGCTCCACAGATTGAGACGAGCCCAAATACACTTTCTAATTCGAGGATGTAATTAATGCAAATTAAGCGCTGTAATAAAAGCTTTTGGGAACCAGATCACGTGTTAGAACACAGCAACAGATAAAGATGTGTACAAATATAAAGATGTGTACAAAACAAATGGAAGTCTGGCTGAATAACCCTCTCCAGGAAGCTGGAGGATAGTGGGACATTTCGAGCTGAATTTCACGTCTCAAACGCATCCAGGGAAAAAAGCAAAGGAAAAAAAACCCAAATCATTTACCTCAAACAACAGCTCCAGTTCTTTGTGGTTTATATTTCTCATTGTCCTCTGAAAACATTCTCCAAGAGGTGATAGTTCTGGGGGTTTGATTTGCTTCCTTCTATCAAAAGAAGGTATTAGGGCATAATTAGGCTTTAATTCGCTTGGCAGTGGTGTATGTACATAAAAAGGGCTTTTATTAATTGTTGTATGGCAACATTTTTCCATCAAATGTCCACAGTTCATAAATATGCTTAAAAATTGGCCCTGGCTCTTACCCCAAAAACAAAATACCACCAGAAATGCAAATAGAAGATGAAGTGGCATGAAAAAAAAATTCATATTGGTCATTCTTCAACCAAGTTCAGTGGAAACAGAAATAAAATACTGAAATAAAAACTGAAGTAAAAGACATTTCTAAATATACTGAAAATTGTTGAACTGCTTTCAAGTACATAAAATCAGTGATATCACTAAGTGAAAAAATAAATAAAAATTAGGATTTCTCTGGCTTTATCAATTTGAGCTTTGAAAGACTGGAAATTATCCTTTCTCTTTGCAAGAGAATAACCAAAGTGGAAGCCTTTTAATTGTGTAGGAGAGGAGAGGAGAGGATGTGTTATAATAATGTTGTTGTTATTATATTATTATTATTATTATATTTCATATTCCAAAACCAGAAGGGATTTATTGTATTAGTATTAAATAATTAATGTTAAATATTGATATTAAAATAAACATTTATATTAAAATTTATTTAATTATAATAAATGAATTGTAAATAACATCTATATTATTATATATTATATAATATAAATAATCAATAAAATAATTTTATTAATTATTTATATTAAATAATTAGATATTACATTATTAATAGTAATATTGGATTAATAGTGGTCCTGCTGCAAGTACTTTTCTTGGTTGTTTACTCAAGTTCTGTCTGTGTATTGGTTGCAATATTTCATTAATATAATTAAATTAAATTAAACTCCTTACAGAGCAAAAGGAATTAATTCTTACAGGTTATGATAAATCTTATCTTTTATATGTCAAATACATCTCTGTCTCTCCTCTATGGTATTTTACAAGACATTACCCACTTGTAATTTGCAGGCACAAAAATCTGTTTTGTCATTGTAAGTCTGTAATATATAACTCAATTTAAACACAAATGCATATTTCTTTTCCAGAATATCCCTGGATTCTTTTCTTTCCATCAGTTATATTTTTCTTAAGAGAGAAATCTCCTTAATTACAAAACATTAATCAGAAGTACAAGAATATCAACAGGCTCTTTATTTTCCAGCACAATGTGCTGCCGGTGACAAACAATGGAAATTGTCATTATCACTGACAATGAATAGTTTCTGTATTAATAATAATACAGTTATATCTCATTAAAACACTAAGTAGTAATAAACAAGAAAAAAAATTAAGTGACTTCTTTGATTTATCATTCTGGGCTATCATTAACAGTGCAAGGCTGGATTTGCCCTTTTGAAGGGCAAACTCCATTAGGATTTTATTGCAGCCTTGAATAAATAAAGCAAACAAAATATGCAAATTCAAACCACATTAGTACTGATTTATCCAGTTTAATCTCAGTGTAGCCCGAATTTGTTTAACATTATTAGTTTAAGGATATTTGAGTGAGCACCAACCAAATGAGCCATGAGACAGGAGGTTCAGGGGGGACCTTCTGGGCTCTGCTCGCAGGGAACAGGGACAGGAGGAGAGGGAACGGCCTCAGCTGTGCCAGGGGAGGCTCAGGCTGGACAGCAGGAGGAATTTCTCATGGAAAGGGTGCTCAGGCACTGGCAGGGGCTGCCCAGGGAGGTTTGGAGTGCCCAGCCCTGGAGGTGTCCAAGGAAGGCCTGGACATGGCACTCAGTGCTCTGGGCTGGGGACAGGGTGGGGATGGGGCACAGGGGGGATCCATGGGCTGGAAAGGCTTTTCCAACTTCAGTGTTTCTGTGGCCTCCAATAAAAAAAATCTTTGAATTCCAAGGGAAATTTTTTTACTCTTACTCCCTGGCTCAGGTTCTGCTGCTGTGATTGGTGAATTAAAGAATCCACTACCTAGAAGATGTTAAACGCTTACAACCCCATATCTGAGCAATGAACAGCAACATTCCACTTACAGCACTGTGGGTCTTCCTGCAACACCCATTCACCAGCAGGAACACTTCAGTGAAGCCCATAAATAGTAACACAGTGTAGGGTGAGGGTTTGTGCCAAACTCCTCGGTGAAATCCTGGCTGTCAACCACGGAGTTCAGAGAAACCTCGAGGAAACAATGAAGATGTTTTCTAGAACACCAGAGCTGACCCAGCAGGAGCTGCCTGAAAATGCAGGAATTGTACCTGAGCTTTTTCCACTGGGGATGAGAGGGAGATTCAACATCTGCCTCCTCCTCCCCCAGCTGCTGGAGCCCCATGGATCTGCAGTTCCAAGAGGAAAAGCAGGCACCCTGTTGGGAGTGATCAACATGAGCTCCAGTAGCCTCACTCCAGCAGAAAAATGAATAAAATCAAGCCAAAGGAAAGCATTCTTATTTTTTTTTATTATTATTTTTGGGGGGTTTTTTTAGTAAAGAGACTTTTGGCAAAGGAAATTCAATGAAACAGCGCTCTGAGCATTCTTGGTGACGAAGTTTCTCAGTTTTGGATGCCAAGCCAAGGCAAAATTCTGTAGCAAGGACTGAGTTTTGGATGAATTCCGCACTAAGAACAGGTAGGAAACACTCCCAGCTCCAAAGTGTTTGCTGTCTAAACAGCCAAGAGAACAGTGAATGGATCTAAGAGGCCACAAAGACAGGAGGATTTAAGTTAGGGATGAAATTTCTCCATCAGCGTCAGTTCTAAGAATAAAACCCAGCTCTTTGTGAGCTCCCCCTCAGCATTCCCTCTGCCTGCCCACAACTCTTTCTCTTTTCAGTGGACTACATTTTTGTTTTCCAAGAAAATTAAATCAGAAGACACGGTTAAAACATTTTAGGGAGTATGAGCAGAAATCCCTGACAAGTTCAGGATGTAATTAATTTCACTGCAATTTTGCCCCTTATTAAGGAATTAACTGCTGGTAAAATACTGACTTTGTCCAAAGCACACACAAATTTTCCAACTAAACAGATTATCTTATACCTGGGAGTATAATGAAATAATAGAAATGAAAAGCAGAATATGTCCATAGGTAATGTCAGATCCTCTTCTAATCCCCTTAGGAAGAAAGTGGATCATTTATTGCTGAGTCTCTCAAACAAAATGCTCAAAGTTTAGAATTAGTTTTCATTTTCTAGGTTTCCCCTGACCTGTATTAGACATTGGTTTTTAATTAAAATTAACATTTTTAGCCTACTAGAAGTTAAAAGTCAGTAGAATAATCCCTGGGAGTATATTTGTGATATAGCACATTGTAGTTGATTCTGCTTTGTTGTTCCTGATTTACAGATTTCTAAAGAAATCTGAATATTCTGTAGGAATCACAAAGCACTTTTACCTCAGTTCTCCTCCAAAATTTTGCTGCAGACTCTGCAAGTAATATGCAAAATCACACTTAGAGGAGTCATCAACACGAGCAGATCTTGCTTGATTATAAAAATGCTCAATTAAAAAATAATTTAGGAAACTCCTGAGATAATTGATTTTTTTTTTAATCAGTAGGTAATAATAATCTTTGTACTCATAGTTCTGGAATTTTTCTGGGAAGCTTGGAGTGTCTTTAAGACCTTTACTACAAACCTTTAAACGTAGCAAGAATGGAGTTGGTCAAAAAGTTCTTTTAAGGGAATTAAACTGAGAATCTCTGTATCCTCCCAGATCCATGTCTTAAAATCCATGGTTTTAACCTGCTGAGCTGCCTGTGCCCCCTGGAATTTCAGGCAGAGTGGGGAGAGGGTGAAACCAGGAAAACTGTCATGGGAAAGGAACCTCACTCCGTTCAGCAACACAAGTTTGGTTACACTTGTGCTTTACAAAACACTCTCTTCCTGAAACATAACAATGTTTTCCTAAATAAATATTCTAAAAAACAAAACAAAACAAAACAAAACAAACAAACAAACAAAAGGATAGTACCTGTTAAAAAAGAAAGTCTACAGGGCTTATAGCAGAGCTTTAAAAAGTGGGTAAGATGGTAATAAAGCCCATTTTCCCAATTATTTGAGACACTCTAGCATATGGTGCAGCTCCAATCACTACAAGACAAAGTGTTCTGGAATGCACTGCAGAATTATTAATTAGTGCAGCATATTTACTTATAATTACTGGAAAAGCTGCCTGGCCTTGAAATAGCAAAATATTTGAAGATCTTGCGAGGTTATTTCCTCCAATGTTTAAAATGTTTTCCTCGAGATTTTTCATCCACTCTCTGATTTTTTTTTTAATACACAAAAATATTTCCAGCAGCATTTAAAGCTGGTGTTTCAGTAAGACACTTATTTAGCCTGTGTGAACTGAGGCTCAGAGGGGGATTACTTGCAGCACCAGAAAAAAAAACCTAAAACCCTCTCTTGGAGTTATTTTTCAGAGGGCCATAAAAAACCAAAGCCAGGGTGAATTCAGGTGGAGTTTTGAATCGCTCCATCCCCTCCCCAGCTGGGGAAGTGCAATGATGGCTTCGAGTTTCTGAGGGAAAAATAAGCAACTTCCTTGCAGTCCAAGCACCAGGACATGTTTCTCACTTGCAATATTACCAGACTGTCATCTCAACACTTCTGAAAAGGACTCATACCTGTACTAATTATTCAGAGTAACAGTATAATATTGTTTGGTTTTTTTTACTGAGTACCTTCAAAATCAGTGTTTTCATAATATGAGCAAAGAATTTGGCTCTGGGTAATGACATCTTAGGGCTAAGTTGCTTTTTTACAAAAAAAAATATCAACTGGGGAGAGATATTTCTGGTTAATTTCCAAGTAAACATTTACAAGTATTTACCATCTAATTTGACTTTCCCAGTCGTTTGTCATTACAGCTACAATACATCTCCTCGGGCTGCTTTAGTGCCATAATTGTGATTTATATTCTGACATCTCCCCCCTGTGTGGCTCCTGCCCACCGTCCCCCTGTGGGGTTTTCTTTCTCAGTTTTGCTGAAGTGAAGCTGTGACTCACTGGGAAGTTCTGCCAAAACCTGCTCCCTGCAGGAGGGACACCAAGCCAAGGACACGGAGCCCACTCTGCCACTTAACCTTGGCTCAGGCCTCTCAAAATGCTGAGCTGGGAAAAGGCTGCAGGAGGATGACAGAGAGGGGACACTGGCACAGCTGGCACAGCTGGCACGGGGAGTGCCAGGAGCTCAAGGATTGCAGGGGGAAATCATCTGACACGGGGAGGTGTTAAATGGTTGCTGGGGACAAGGCAGGGAGGGCAGTGGGGCCAGGTGGCAGCTCAGCAACACCAGGACCTGCCCAGGAGGTGCAGAGGGACAACCTGTCCCCTCCTGACCAGGCAACAGTCCCAGAGTCCTTGTCCTGTGCTTTGTGTGTGTCAGGCAGTAAAAAATGGGTTTATTTTCAAGTCCTGCATTTCCCTCTTGCAGAGTTTCTGTGTACCTGGTGCCCTAAAGAATGAACCCAAAAGAGGGGTGTTTTATACACAGTCACCTGCTGAAATTAGGAACAGAGTGTCCTGAGCTATGAAAGGACCCACAGGATCATCCAGTCCAACTCCTGGCTCTTCACAGACACCCCAACAATCCCCCCCTGTCCAAACCCTCCTGGAGCTCTGACAGCCTTGGGGCTGTGCCCACTGCCCTGGGGAGCCTGTTCAGTGCCAGCATCCTCTGCCAACCACCTTTTCCTACCATCCCACCCCCCTGACACAGCCCCAGCTGTTCCCTCAGGTCCAGCACTTTGACTGTTTTTGCTGCATTTCCAGGGAAAACAAGAATTTTTTTCCTCCAAACTAAACCCTGGTGAGAACACGATAACAAATCTTTTATGATGGAGAACTCAGTAGGTGTTTTCTCTCAGTCTTTAACAGGAAAAGGTTCTTTAGGCAGTCCCACAAAACTGTGTTGATTTTTACCAAACAGCACCTGAATGCAATTACCAATTAGAAGTTCAGGTGTTGACCAGGTGCTGGCCCTCAGCTGTGATAACCAGGCAGGGTGTGGGAAACTACTTGGTAGGGAAAGGGAAGCTGCTGAATGTGGAAAAGAAGCTTAACAAGGCAACAGAAAGATCCAGCAGAGCTGTGAGAGGGGATTGGATTTTTTGCCAGCCACAAAAAGGATGGTTACACGAGATGGCCAAGCTTCAGGGATAACTGAGAGGGGGCAGCTGGGGGCATTTTGGCCAGCGAAGTCCTGCAGGGCCAACAGCACCAAGGACTGCACCAGTAACACCAGTTAAGGCCATGATTATCTTGGCACTGGTACTAGAATTTCAATGTACAGACCGAGCAAAAATGAGGAGCAAAGGGGGAAGAGGTAATTGGGGGATTTCCCATCAGCTTATCCCCAAAGACTTTCCTAACACTCTATCCATCCTTCCATCAGATTGTCCCAAAAGATTTTCATAACATATTATCCATTCGTTCTGGAAGGCCCAAGAGGAAAAATGGAAAACGTTTTGGCTGTTTGTGGAGAGTGAAAAACAGGGGAGGGCAGAGAAATGCCTTTGTGTTTCCTACCCTTTCTCTGTGATTGACTGGGAAGATCAGGGGAAGGAGCATGTGTGAGAATGGAGCAATGGATAGACTAGGGAGAACAAAAAAAATATGTTAGAAAGAATAAAAACTTCCCCCAGCCCTGTCAACAAGCTGAGGAGCACAGACTTTGTTTCAGGTGCTCACAGGCACCAGCGTGCTGCTCATCCAGCTTTCACTAATGTTAGCGCTGGAAAAGCTCCTTGTTTTCCTGTGATATCTGCCTGTGCCACCTGACAAACCACTAATCAGGGAGTGACAGAGTTACGGGGCAAGAAATGTGGCAGCCCCGGTGTTTTCCTGGCTCTTTTGAAAGGTTTGGCAGGTGGAGAGGATGTGGAGCAGCGCAGCGATTAATGTGAACAAAAGTGGAGAGACTGTAAAAATAGAGGCATTTCATGATGCTTTCCTGAGAAGAGACGTGTCAGTTTTGAAATGGGAGGCAGGGAGTGCCTTTTAGAAAGGCAAAAGCTTTGAGAAAATTCATTCTGAATTTTTGGAGGGCTGGGTGTAAAAACAGCTCAGGCAAACCGGCATCTTTCTGGGGTTTCAGGGACACCTCAGCAAACACCTGAGGGAGCTGAGCAGCAAGGAGCCTCAGGGAATGCCAGGCTGGGTGAGGGAGTGGGATCAGAGCTTTTTATCCCAGTTCTGAAGTTTCACAACGCTGCTGAGATCCCCTAAAAGCACCCAAAGGGAGTTTCCACGAAGGACTTCACTGGTGAGGGTGTGGCAGTCAATAAACACCTCTCATTGCTTCTTTAGTCGTCATTCCTTAACTCCAGACCCACTTCTGGGGCTGTTGCTCCTAACTGGGTGGGCTCCTTGCTGGATATGACTTTCAGGACTGCAGATTTCTGGAGATAAGGGAGGGATGCCACTGATTGGCAGCAGGGCCCATTGCTCTTGTTATTTTGTGAGCAGGTTCATAACACATAGAACAAGATATCTATTTTTTTCATTATTTTTATCTCTTTTTATTCTGTTTGTTTGTTTGTTTCTTTTCTCTTCCCCTGCAGCACTGGTTTGGTGAGGAGTAGTTACAATTCTTTTTCTGTTCTCTGTTGGAAAACTTTTGAGAAGTTTTGATCTGATCTGACCTACCTGTCATAGTCCTTGTCCACAAACACATCCCCCTTCCATGCTGAGAGGACTCCTGATGTTTTCTGCTGGTACCTTGTGTCCTCACTGTAATCAAGCAGAAGAAACCTTTAGTTGTGTATGGACTCAGAGAAACACCCCAACTTCCTATTTTCTCAGAGAAAATAATATACCTGATCCGAAACACGAGGCTTTATTTCACCAGGAGCAAGGGGCAGGTACAGTTTGGTTCCTCCTTTACCTTTTTTGCTCCAAGCTCTGCTCCCTCCTGGGGAAATGGCCTTAAACTGCACCAGAGGAGGTTCAGGTCGGGTGTCAGGGAAGATTTTTTCACTGAAAGAGTGGTAAAGCATTGGAAGGGGCTGCCCAGGGCAGTGGTGGAGTCGCCATCCCTGGAAGAGTCCAAAGAGTCCAGAATGGACATGACACTCCATGGTACTGGTTCAGTGGGAATGGTGGGATTCAAAGGCTGAGCTTGACAATCTCAGAGATCTTTTCCAACCTTTGTGATTCTCTGGCTGTTTGTTTTCCCCCCATGAGGGATTGCTGATGGTCTGACAACGCTGAGAGCTCCCCCTTGCACATCACACCTCACCCCCAACCTGCGGCAACCCCTCGAGCATCTGGAAAGCAGCGGATGGGAAACGCCTGGAAAGGAGGGACAGGTGTCATTTGTCTGGGGTTTCAAAAAGTCCTCAGCAAAGTCCTTCCCAGAAGGTTTTGTGGGAGCTCAGCAGTCCTGGGGTGATGGGTAAAGGTCTGCTGCGGATTAGAAACCAGCCCTGAGAGGCAGAAAAACAAAGCGCAGAAATAAACGCTCGATTTTCAGCCCGGGGAAAGGTCAGCACTGAGGCTCAGTGAGTCCTGGAGACCCTTCAAGGACAACACTTACTGAACATGCAATTTACCAACAAACTGAAATAAGCAGCAGAGATTCTAACAGAGATGGCATTTGGCGAGTGGCCTTTTCCACACGGGCTTGGGCGCGCGGGTCGAGACCTCAATTTCCCTCCTCTCTGCTCCGAGGTTTGTAGGCACCAGACGTATCATTTCAGGCTCCCAAGTGACCTGCTGAGGCTGGAGCTTTTGGGAATACTCGAGGAAGGAGCAAAGACATCGCTCTCGAGCAGCAATCCCTAAATGAAGTCCGGAGGGGCTCTCATCTTTTATCGCACGCCGTTCGTTCGGTCGCACTCGCGGCGTGTGACCCTTTCGTAAGCGAGGCCTCTGCAGTTAATATAATCACTCTGAAACATAATAACTCTGCAATATAATAGCTCTGAAAGAAAGAGAAATGACAAAAAGCACCTGGAAAAAAACCACCAAAATTCTCTCAGCAACACATCTTAGAGAATGGTCAAAGAACAGATTTGAACATGAGTTTTCTTATTCCTAAATTGAAACCATCAATATCTTTCTTCTCCCCCCTGCCTCCTGAAATAAACCCTCATTCTTTGCAACATGTTAATTTAGGATTTAGGGTTAATTTAGATTTAATTTAGGATTTTGGTTATCTTAGTCCAAAGCAGCTACATTTGGATAGGTGGAAATTAAAGCATAATTAATCTGTATATTGTTATTTTTCTCTGCAATCCCTTCCTTGGCAAGACCACGGGTAGGAGTCTCATCGCAGAACAGTGACTAAAAGTGCTGCAAGCGCTGAACAAATGGACAAGCTTCTTTTAGCTGCACATTTTTCAGGGTGGAAGCAGGGTGCTCTGCTCTGCATTCTTTGCAAGCAGTTTCAGGGTAAAATATTGTCCATGAATACATTCATAGATGCTCTTGGAAAGAGGGGGGGCAGGCAGAGAATAAATGAGCTGCCAGGATCGTATCATGACACTTCCCCTGGAGAAATATTTTAGCCCTAAAAGTGATTCCCGCGACAAAAAGTCAAAGCACACTCATCTCCTGGAAAACTCTGCTTGTCACGGGAGTAATGGAGCACCTGAGCAAGGGAAGGTCAAACTCCTCTGTGCTTTCTGGGAGGCGTGTGGGTGTGAGAATAAAACGTGTCAAACTTCAAGGTTAACGCGTTCCACGTCTTCTTTTACTGGGAATAAATAAATAAATAAATAACTAGAAGGACGAAACATAACCCGAATGCAGAGGGCAGGGCTGGAACCCCTCTGCCTGCACGAGTTTTGCTGAACAAAAGGGCAGTGTTAGAAGCCAGTTTGTCTCTTGCTGAGGTGGGGAGGAGTTTTGTCCTTGGTTTTAGTGGAAAGTGGTGATGTAACTCATTTTGGTGCAACCACTGGGACCAACAGGGCAAGTCTGGAAATCACTGTGTACAAATCTGACTCTGAGCAAATTGAACATTAAAAAAAAAAAAAAAAAAGTGAAAAATCATTATTTATCAATCTGGCATCTTCAGATATTACCCAGTTGTGTTTTTATGGCAAGTGGATACTTGTTTACTCCTGAGCATTTGGAACATCCACCACCCAACCATTGTCAAACACTGGGGAAAGCCTCACTTGTTATTAAAGATGAAACTGGAGAATTTGATTTAGGGTCAAAATCCCCTGAATAGGCTGCATTCTGCTGGCAGAGAGCAGGTCAGCATTTGGGCACTGGCCAGGGTAGGGCAATGCCAGCACCAAAAAATGGGTTTTTTCTCTTAAATCTTTAAATAACCTCTGTTCCTTCTTCCTATAGATTGAGAGTTGCCTGAATTTTTGTTTGTTTGGGGTTTTTTTGTTTGTTTGGGTTTTTTTACTGTTTGATTTTTTTGTTGTTGTTGTTTTGGTTTTGGGTTTGTTTCTCTTTCAATTAAGGGAAGGGAATTTTAACAATTTGTAAAATGTGGGGAGTACTGCCATGGCAAGGTCCTCCCCTCAGGTGCCTTCCTTGCAGGATGGAGCTGTGAGAAAAAGGGTATTTCTCCACTTTCCTGGAAGAAGCAAACTAAAAAGAATGACTTTTTTTAAAAAACATGGGTTTGAATAGGTTACTGCAGCAGGTCTCTGATGGACAGAAACGACTGTACATTGATTTTTAATGAAAAAATACTCCTTTATCCTGGCTAGGCCATATTCTACAGAGGGCACTTGCCCTGCATGGTTATATTACATCTCATTAATTATATTACAGCTCATTAATTGTATTACAGCTCATTAATCTCTTTCTTTCATTTGGAATACAAACAACATAATATTTTAATGTACTGTGTTTGTCACATGTGTTTAATAAGGTTTTTTATCACTTTCTCAAGAATAAATATGCCATGACTTTTGCTTCTGAGATAGATAAATTAACCAAACTGTTTCCCCTATTTTTCCTTTTATTCTTCTAATTAAAACTGGAGGAGAAATACACCTGAGGTAAATATAATTCTGCTCTATTCTTAATACTAGGAAAGGATTTCATTGCTTCTAAACTCATTAAGCCAGTCCCTATTAAAATATGCAGGTTGCTCGTTATGTCATGGAAAATAACATTCTTATTTTATTACCAGTTTCATTTCCATGGGTAGCACAGGCAGACCTAATTACATTAGTTTTGTCCTAGCCTGCATTTTCATCTGACTCTGCTTGATACTTATTATTTTCAGCTTATTATAAACTCTGTCACAAGTGAGAGGAGTCCCAGCAGCTTGAAGTGATGGATGGTTCTAGAACCAGACACTGAGTGGGGCTTGCACTCCCCTAAAGTTTGGATTGTCACAGCAGAAATGTTTTGCTTTGAGTTAGAAGGTCCCATGTAGTGAAAACAATTTTGGAGCACCTGAGCATTAGGTGGAAAACGTGCAAAATCAACCAGGCAGAGACTTGCAAAGATCTTCTGTCTTGCCTGAAAAGCTTTGGAATCACTGACCAGTTACAGAGCTCCATCTTCTGAAGTATTTGGAGATGAGTTTGCTCTTCTTATCTTCTCATGAATGCGTTCCTGTATCCTTATGCCAAGGGAAACACCAGATAAGGAAGGATCCTGCTTAAAATCAAGACCAATCAGGCCACTGTGGCCCTGACTAAGAGTTTAACAGGCATCAAATATCTTCCCCAAACAGCAGGTCTCGTTTCTCTCTCAGTGGCACATCAAGAGGAGGACTGGACAAAAGTGAACACAGGAGTGATGGAAGATGAATGAGACACTTCATAGTGTTTATAGAGCCGTGGAAAGGACTGGGTTGGAAGGGACATTAAAATGCCAAATTATTCCAATCCCCTGCCACTGCCCCATCCAACCTGGCCTGGGACACTTCCAGGGATCCAGGGGCAGCCACAGCTTCTCTGGCAGGGCAGCCAGGGCCTCAGTACTCTCTGAGTAAAGAATTTCCTCCTGACATCTAACCTAAACCTCTCCTTTTCTAGCTCAAAACTGTTCCCCCTTGTCCTGTCACTGCAAACCAAAGGGTTCTTCTCTAATTAGAGTTGAGCAATGAACCATCTGAAGACACAGCTCAATTGACTCCAGCTAAACTAATAAATACCAATAATTCTATCAGTGGAAATGCTTTTTCCTTTTTTTAAATGCACAGTCTCCTAAATTGTTGGTAACTGCTGCAGTGGCTCCATCATTTCCCACAGATTTGTGAGACTTATTAGGAACTCTGTGGCTGCCCCTGGATCCCTGGAAGTGTCCCAGGCCAGGTTGGAAGGGGCTTGGAGCAGCCTGGGCTGGTGGAAGGTGTCCCTGCCCATGGCAGGGGGTGGAACTGGATGGACTTTAAGGTCCCTTCCAACCCAAACCATCCTGGGATTCTATAATTCTCCAAAGCAAAGGTTTCATCTGATGAATAGAAATTATCAGTGCAGATTGAACTTCCAAATTTTAACACACCCTGACACACACACAGAGCCAGTGCAAGTGAATATCCATCAGCACCAGCTCATCCAGCTCCAATCACAACTCGTTTTAGACTCAAAGGAACAGGTGATTTCTGCCTTTGTTATGAAGAAAGAGCAATCACATTAGAGAGCTTTCTCATTCTCCCAGTAATGAGCTTGATCTGACATTTAGGGAAGTGTTTTTGTGCCTCCCATAACAAGGCTGTTTGTACATTTGCTAATGGAAGCTGCACAAAGGTACACAGCACAAGTAGCTACTTCTTGATTTTTTTTTTTTAATGAGCTGAAAGTGAGTTAAATGTTAAATTACAGTAATTGTGAGCTGCTTTAGTAGTGCCTATTATGCACTAGGCTTCATTTCAGAGATGGCTTTCCCTTAACTGCATGGGAATTCTGAAGCTGTTCCACTACACTGCTCTAACAGGGACTGCTGAGCTTCACAGTCAAAATTCCAGTAGGAAGAGTCTCCAGGAACAGATGTGGGCATTATTTTCAGTTTACATGTGGGGAAATTGGGGCATAGGAGAAACAAGAGGGTTTGTCCAGCTCATGGGCAGAGGAAGAGATGGAGAATGGGGGATGTTTTTCCACTGTGGTTTCCCACATGGCCTTATCCTGGGTAAGGAAACAAAGCAGTTTCCACACTGGCCATTACAGCTCAATGAAAATCTTTAAAGGGAAAGAAAAGTAGGCTTTTAAAAAGCTTTAAATACCCATGGACTGAACTGAAATAGAAACACTTTCCCTAAGATCCCACTTCTACCTTCTGGAGGGTAAAAGCTGTGAGCAGCCAGTGTAAGCCTGCTGGTGAATTTAGGCACTGTATAAAAGAAGTTAAGATTTACCTCTTACTATTTTGTATAATCATTTCTGAACTTTTAAACAGTGTGTGTATTTCTGAAAAAGACATATGTGATCACACAGCAGGAGGGAGAACAGACACAGAGAGCTGCTGGTAAAACTGTGGAACACATTTACCTCATTGAAGTCATATCTAAAGATAACACAAGCCACTGGATCTATTGATTTTGCTTTGGAAGGGCAACGATTTACAATTCCATCAAGGTCACTGACACGAGCAGTGCAAGTCCTGCTGATGGAGGAGTGGCTTGGTGGGCACCTGGTGACCAGCCAAGGTCAGCCCACCACACTGTCATCAGCAAGAGTTATCCCATTATTTCCAAGGGAGAGAAGCAGATTCAAGAAGACTTTCACTTTGGGCACTTAAATGACTCTTGATCTCATAAGAACTCGTTTATATCAGAGTCTGATCAATGCAGGGGAATTTCAGAGGAAGAGCTTTAAAGGCTTCTCACTGGGGCTTTGTTATTGGAATGCATAAAGTTTTAACATGGAAATGCCTCAGAAAGCATCTTCTGACTTTTCTAGCCTTTTTCTTACCAGAGAAAGGTAAAGAGCTCATTAACTGTACTCATCCAACATTTCTGATGCCTTTATTGATTCACTCATTGCTATAGCAGCCTAATTAGTATGATTGATGTTGACATCTGCTACAATTAAGTGATTTTGATTTATTAGGAGTGCGGAAAAATATGATTTTACAGTTCCTTTTTGACTTTAAATGGGCAGGTTTAATTTTTTTTTTTTACAAGAGAATGGACCACTATCACCCATCCTTTTAAGTACAGGTTTGCTCTGGGGATGGAGGAGCGTTTGAGGGTTATAAATTCAGGAAAAGCTATATCAGAAATACACAGGGATGTCTACTGAGTTGTTAAGGATGTCTACAAAGAGCTGAGGAACAGGGAGTGTCCAGATGAGGAAGCCACAAGTCCTTGTATCTCCTTCCTCCTGAAGGCCACAATGATTTCTGAGTTGTTCTTTTGGCACCAAAGAGCTGTTTGGTCTCAGCAGTACGACAGACTCAGCTCCCTTAATAAAGTTAAACATCACAAAAAGAGCTGGAAATACCAGTGGAGGAGGAGACAGGTCGTTCCCTCCCCTAAAAAAACCCCCAAAATCCAAACCCAGCATCCCACGTGCTGAACCTCTGAAACCTGGGGTGAAGAACACCAAGATCCAGGTGTGACCTCCTTCGTAACCTCTGCCAGATTCAACCTGGGCAGAGGAACCAGGAAGAAAAAAAAAGCGATCCCGTGATTTTGGGGTGCTTTGGGGAAGGATCTGGTTTGAAAAATTATCTCTGAGCACAACAGCAGCAGAACAAAACCTTTGGGGATTTCTATGCCACAAATGACAGACCTGGGCACTGAACACAGAGGATCACAAGCTGTAACTGTCAAGGTGTTTTGTATTTTTGTTTCATCCTTCTGTTAAACATAAACAATAATGTCTGTTATTTTTAAACTTTTTTTTTAAAATATTATTTAAATTCCTTTTTAAGTTTAAATTTTTTACGTCTTTAGGTTGCTTGGGTCTTTACTTTTATGTTCCTCTTACGAACATGCCAAAAAAAAATTGCCATGGGGCAAATTTGCCCTTATTTACCCTTCGTGTGCTCTTTCTGTGGTCTTGAAGTAGCAAAACCATCATCTTTTCTATATGCATGTGTGGGTATCTATAAAAAAAAAAGCTTGAAAAAGCATAAATATCTCTATTTATGGCTTCAGCACTGACAGTGAGTGGTTTCTCCTGAAGTTATGAAAATGAGTTCCATTAAGGCAGCAGCCTCGTTATTGCAATGGAGCTCTGTCATCATCAAGTCACACTCCAGGTGTTCATTCCCACTCCAATCCCGTGACAAATGAGTGGCCCTAAATAGTGCTCAGATGGAGCAGCTACAGTGGCACAGCCCTTCCCCCTGTGGCCCTGGCAGTGCCACAGCCAGGCCTTGGCAATTCCCTTGATTTCCCAGAAGTAATAAGAGGAAGGGAGTGCTGCATTTCCATGGAAGTTTATTGAGCGAGGAGGACGTTATAGAAGATACTTCTACTTAAATTAGCAGAGTTAAAAAGGCTCTTTCCACTTAGATGCAAATATTCCCCCCAGGACCCTGGAATGGGCTTACCTAAATTACAGGCAACTCCCTTGCTGCTCCTCACCTTAAAATACATGCAAAGAAAAAGAGAATAAATGTTCCCTTTATGTCTACTGTAAAAAAAAAAAAAAAACAACACCCTAATTTGAGTCTCTAGGACGTGCACCTTTTTATTATTATTATATTGTAATTTGAAGGCTTTCAGTATTGTTGTGAAGTGGAAATGGTGTGACAAGGTCTATCTGCTGCAGCCAGAGCTCCCAGAGCCACCAAACCCCCAAGCTCCACCTGACTCTGACAACAGGTATCAAGAGGAAAACCATCAATATTTAATGCCCTCTTTAATGTAAAGGTGAAAAACTCACAAAAGAAAGTATCAAAACCAAGTGTCATCAGAAACGAGAGCACCAACAGGGGTGTGTGGGGAAGGAAAAAAAAAGAAAAAAAGGAGAATGAAAACTCCAAACTGATTGTTTATGCCCTGAATTAATCAGTTCTGACTTCTAATATCCTGCCTGCTTAATAAACTTTAAGCAGGAAGGCAGCAATGCACTCTGCTTATTACATATGGGAAATCAATGTGATTGCTCACCCCACTAAACGTTATTAGCAGGGACACACGGCAAGGGCTCTGCCATTGTAGCAGTTGCCATCTGAGCACTCCTCAGAAATTAGTGCTTATCTGTCACACATTTCAGGCCCTGGAAATGAGCTCTGGGGGCTGGAGAGGAGGAGGATGGAATTTCATCCTATTAATGTGTTTGCGTGAACTTCGGAGTTAACAAAGGCTTTTTTTTGTTTGTTTGTTTTAGTTCTTCCTTCCCCCCCCCCCCCTTTCTTTTTATCTCTCTTTGGGTATGGTTAAATTGCAAATTCTAGTCTCAGCTTTGAGATTTCGCTGACCAATCTGGGATTTTTGATATCTGAGGAGATGATTCCCCTCCAAACCCTTTCTGTTCTAGAGGATCTAAGAGTTCCTACCTCTAAGGCACCAAATAATGAGCCTTTATAAAAGCTGCCATAAGACCATCAGATGGATATTAAGAACTTCTTTAGGTTCCTTTAACAGGTATGAAAGAGGCCATGGGCCCAAGGATATTCCACAATTTTAGAGCACAAAGATATGATGAGGTTAAATCTTCAGGTAGGAGGACGTGATGGTCTCCATTCCACCCTCATGCCGTGAACACCCAGCACAGGGGGCTTGGTTTCACTGGATTTTAAAAATAATTTACCTCTCTTGCTTTTGCTTTACCTTTGAAGTCCCTTCTTGCCTCTTAAACCTCCTTTTCCTGCAGATTCCCTGGAATTGTGGGGACACAGACAAGGAGAACCAGGCTCTGAGGAAGCTCAGCCTGTCGTGCCCCTGCTTTGGTGGGGCTGGATTTGGGAGGGGTCAGATCCAGAGGTCCAAAGGAACTGGAATAAAAGGGAAATATCAGAAATGCTGCTGGGAATAACTGTAAAAACGTGAGTAAATTCATTTTACCTGGGCTAAATCACGAGAATGTTCTTCCTATAATGAGGAATTCCAGAATAATGGTGCCCTAGGAAAACACCTCCTACCAAAACCATTCCATGTTCATCCCCTGTGCTTCCCTCAGTTTGCCAGGTATAGAATTATATTTATAATTTTTAAAATGTTTGGTGTCTAGTTTCTTGTCATTTATTTTATTTATTTGATTGCTTCATTATGAGGGTTTGGTTCATGCTTAGTCTTTCCTTACAAAAGAAACTTTACCACTACCCTGAATTATCATGTCAAGCTTGTAGGATTATTAATATTTAATACATTAACAGATCAATCTGCCTTTTTTCTGTCCAATTTATAAATTATTCACAGGTTCATCCTTTTTTTTTTTTTGCCTCTGTTTTCTGCATAATTACTGGTGAAAAAAGGTATTGCTCAACCAGATCTATTTTACTGTTATTATTTTAAAAATACATATATTTCAGAAAGGAAGCAGGAGTGCATCCCATAAATAATTGCTTAATAGAGCATTCTGGAGCATTTTGCTGTCTTAAAAATTATACAAGAAATATATTTTTTAAAAAAAATCTGAACTGAGTTTTCAAAATAAAAGAGAAAAGGTTAAAAGAGAGAGCACCAAAATCAGTGAAATCTGATGGTAAAATCTTGTGGCCAAAGCAGAGCCTGTTGCACCCTTCAAGGGCAAAGATTAATATTTATTTGCCTTGATCCCCCAGGCATGAGGATACTCACCTGGGAATAGGGAAAACCAGGGATTTGTGGTGGTGTTACACAAACAGGATCCAGGAAAAAGAGAACAAGCACATCGGGAGATCAGAGCAAGGCCAGGGGCAGGTACAACATCTTGGGAAACCAGAAGAATCCAGCAGAAAAAGGGAAAAAAATCTAAATTCTGACAAAACCAGAGGAATCACAGAATCATTTAGGCTGGAAAAAAATCTCCAAGATCACCAAGTCCAACCTTTGACCCACCACCGACTTGTCATCACTGGGGACAGGACACGGACTTCGGATTTTCCCAGGCCATGACAAAAGGAAAAAGCAAATTTTCAAGTTGTATCTACTTCATTTCCTTGGGGGAAACAGGGAGACATTTATATATAGATAGATAGATGACAGATAGATGGATAGATGGATAGATAGATAGATAGATAGATAGATAGATAGATAGATAGATAGATGACAGAAAAATGGATAGATGGATAGATAGATAGATAGATATGGAGATAGATAGATATAGATATGGAGATATGTATGTACATATTTTCTCTGCTTTCTGTGACTGAATATTATGTCTTAATATAAATCCTTCAGAACTGTTCCTGCTTTTCCAGAGGTCATATTTCTTCCTGAGATTCAGCTTCTGGTCACACTTCTGGTCCAGTATCCCTGGAAGTGCCCAGCCTGAATTAAAGGGATGCAGGTGAGGGCAGCACACCCAAATCAGTGTCCTGACATGGCATTGTCTCCCCTGCACCACCAGGGGTGAAAATGAAGGATAGGGAACTCCTTGGAGATGGGAAGAGGCCTTTGACAAGGTTGCAGGGCTGCTGAGTTAAGGAGGCCTTGCTGTTTGCCAGAGTCAAGGCTGGAAGGAATTCTGAAGATGCACGGGAATGTGTTTTAAACAGACATAAATTCAGGCCTCGACCTTGCAGTGTTCCCACCTCCTGGTGGCTTCTGCACACCAGGGCACTTCTCCAGGGAAAGGGAAGGACAAAGCCATCTAATATGGACATGGCTTGGCACAGCAAGGCCAGAGGAGGCCACAAAGTGGATAAAAGGACTGGAGCACCTCCTCTGTGGAGACAGGAGAGGAGAGCTGGGAATGCTCAGAGTGCAGAGGAGAAGGTTGTGTGGACACCTCACAGCACCTTCCAGGGGCTGGAGGGGCTCCAGGGAACTTGGGAGGGGCTGTTCATCAGCAGGGACCTTACAATTCATCCCATCCCACCCCCTGCCCCGGGCAGGGACACCTCCCACCAGCCCAGGCTGCTCCAAGCCCCGTCCAACCTGGCCTGGGACACTCCCAGGGATCCAGGGGCAGCCCCGTGGTTCCTCACGGGTCTCCCAAATCCGTGGGGAACGATGGAGCCATCGCTGCAGTTTGGGAATTTAGGACACTGTGCCAGCAAGCACTGAGAACTGCAGCTGTCGTTAGGACGCTGAATTGCTGGGGTGTGTTTTCTGCTGATGTTCAGGAATTTCTGTTTAATTCAATTTTCAGTTGATAAGTGATGGTTCTGCATAATTCATCCAGATATGCCCGACTTCAACTGCATCCCTTCTGTTAATTGTCTTCTCTGCACCCTCCAGGGGTTTTTTGTTATGAGTAAAAAAAAAATGATTTTTAATTTCTCTCTTATTTTTATATGTGTTGGCATTAATATTTATTAGTAATATTTGACGTGGTTTATTATTAATATTTTATATGGTTTTGTTCTCTCTTTTTTTTTTTACTTTAGTTTACTTCTAATCTGTTTTATTTTATTTACTTTTCCATTTTTTGAAGATAGGTTTTGTTTGCAGCTGTTTTTAGCAGCACCTTGTTCATCCTACACCGAGACAGAATTTGTGGGTTTATGTTTTTGGGGTTTTTTTGCCACTCAGGTGTCGTGACTGATGGCTCTGTGGAACTCTGGGGGTTTCATCAGTTCTTTTCTTGCACGTGACAAATCACCTCTTGCAGCTGGAAAGCTGGGAGAACAACACAAGGCTCTTGTTTTTAATGGAAGGATTGAAATTCCACGAGTGGTTGTTAAAGCACTGGGTAAAAGAATGGGCAGAAAAGGGGATTGGAAGGGTTTGATGCAGCTCCAGTGGTCATTTTTAATGCCACAAGTACAAAGTATTTGGGATCTTTCCACTGCTAAAAGACACGTTGCCTTTTCAGAAAGACTAAAAGAATGTAAAGAAACGTAAATAAAGGAAAATATAAATAAATAAAAAATAGAAACAGCTTGTGCAGGTCAATACAAACCTGGGTTTGTCCTCTACCATAACCTCCAAAGGAAAGGTATTTAGTGATGGCCAAGTTTTGTGGCCAATTTGGCCAAATAGCCAAATTTTGAGCATTATATCATCTGATTATTTTATTTATATTATTTAGAATATGTTTATCGATGTATATAGAAATAATATACATTAATATATACAATGCATATATTTTTATATATTTTGAATATTTTTTATATTTAAAACTATAAAATTCCATTTAGTAATCCAGCATTTGACCTTTGATTACTTTGCAACACACTTTCAACTGCATTAAAGAATTTGCTAGTTAGTTTGCAGCACATGGAAGTGAAATGTTTAAATTAGCTTTGACATGCAGCCTAATTCATAAATCACTGTCTCTGCTGCAGACACGTGATCAAAGAGGTTCCCTGCTCTTTTTGGAAACACTGAATCACTCTACAGACATTTAACAGTAGAGTAACTATATTTTCAAATAGTTTATTTGGGGTTTTTTGGTTTATTTTTTAGTGATTTTGTACTGAACATTCTCGTGAAAATTCTTCAACTGAGACACGTCTTATTCTCAGTAGGAAAAAAAAACTAAAATCGCAATTTCTGTCAGGAATTTTAGTTGTTTCCTTGCAGTTTCACTTGTCACTGTTTCCATGCACAGCCAGGCACCCCCTTCACAATTTCAGCTGCCACATGAAATACTGGCTTTTCTATGGCACCAGTTTTGCAACTTAATAAGCATTAAACTCATAACTACAAGAGAAATCTTGTATTTCTTCATCAACCTGTTGAGATTTCTTTGCCAGCACTGAAGTGACATTATCAGGATGAGGCATCATTTTTTCCCAGGCTCTGTCATGGTATAGAAATGCAGGGATGAGCCAGCCCAGGGTCCTGAACCCACAAAGAAACGTGTCAAGAAGTTTGCAATAAAAAGCCTAATCCTGCCTGGGGTTGACTGAATGATTTATGAGGTGGTGTCAGATCCCCTCAGCTGCTGTTGGGCTCAGGATCTGCAGGATGCAGATCCGTGAATCCCGTGGATTTCAGTGTACATCCTATTAGAAACACCCCAATCTTTGGGATAAAATACCTCCTTCCCAACGAAGAGGAGGGATCTGCACAGATGGAACTTCAGGCTGGAGCTTCACTTTCAGCTTTGACATCTAAAACCAGATCTTAGTAACTTCTTCTTTTGGTGCCGCTCTTCTTAGGGCACAGAGACTTTGGAAAGAGTAGGAAATTAGGGGTGAAAATCTCAATAACCATTTTGATGTCATCAAAAAGCCACAGAGAGAATATTTAGGGAGGTCCTTAGGTGCCTGTCTTGGGGTTTGAAGTGCCTCCACATGGGTCAAAATGCATCCCAGTTTCCTACTGGTACTGCCACTGAATTTGTGTATTTGAAATTCTTTGTTTTCCTAATCAGAAGATTCATAAAGTGGTTTATTTCAGTGCTTGCTCCCCTCTCCAGCTCAATTTCTTTGCCCAGAACAAGGTCAAATGCGATCACATACTGGGGAGAAAAGAAGTAAATTCCAAAGGAAGAGCATCCCTTTGAAGGTAAATTGGAGTAAATCACATTTCCTTGCCTAAACCAGTTCACTAGTGAGTTTGCATCCTGTTACTAGAGCATTCTCAGTGTAAAATAGGTAATAAAAGAGGAGAAGAAAGGAGTCAGGATCTTATTTTCCTGATTTTCCTCCTTAAAGGAGGCACCTTTAACTTCTGGAATTAGTGGCCACGAGTGTTGGAGTCAGAACATCCACAAGGACTGAACTAAAAAAATGATTTATTTCAACAGGCTTTAAAACACACCTTGTGGAAATTGTCTCTTTATCTCTTTACCTTCCCTTAGAGCAGTTCAGGGAATATTAGAAGTAATTAGGGATTTTCTAGTTTATCCTACCAAGCATTCTGGTGTCATTAAAACTCTTAATATGAAGAGCAATCAATATCCAGGAGCTGCTTTTTGCTTTGCTGAGCAATCCAGCGAGTTGAGGAGCTGTCTGATGTCGTGAAAGATACTCAGCCAGGGACATTAAATCTACCACAATTAGTTGCCTAAATATGGTTAAATGTGTAGAGCATCACTCAGAACTAAATAATGTATGTGTTACTCGGAAGAACATCAGTAACTTATGAATTTCTATTAAGCCTGTTTCACTCATTTTTCATTAAACATGAGAGCTGTGACCTATCTAGAGATTTCTGGTTAAATTAAGGTAATTGAAGACTGCAAACAGCCAGGGTGAGACAGGAGCATATGTAAATGAGTTCATATAAATCTAAGGTAACGAAGAAAATTAATGTGGAAATGTGAATTTTTTTTTTCTTTTTTTTCTTAACTTCAATATCACTTTGCTTGCTGGAAGGAATATCACCTCAGGGGATAAATAATTTAGGGCCCTACTCCCTCCAGCTGCAGTTTTGGGGTGTAAAATGCCTGGGAAGGTGAAATACTTGTACCTTGTGCCATTTGCTTAACTCAGACGGTGTGGATTGTTGGGAAATAATTCGCTTTTGACGAAAGTTAAACACAAAAGCAAAAAAACTCCACCAAAAAAGTGAACTTGGGAACCGTTTTTATCAGAGAGTTTACCAGAAATTATAATTATAACACCCTGGTGTGTATAACACTGCTGTTTCTCCCTCCCTGCTTTTGGTTTTCAAGCTTCTGAAACTGTTCCTTAATAAGAACAGTGTAAAACCCAGCGAAAGTGAAGCAAATAAACCCCCAGCTGCTGATATTTTTCCTTGCTGCATCCCTTACTTCGGGCTAAGAACGGTATGAAAAACTCTTCTTTCGATTTGACCACACTCAAAATTTTATTCTGAGTAGAAAGAAACGAAATAAAATATAGTCTCAAAATGCAACTATGAAGACCATTTATGAAATCTATCATTAAAATGTTGGCCTTTGTTTTTAATGGGATGGAAAATTTATTGTCTTTTTCCTCTTTCTGAGTCAGGCTGTGCTCTGTTCACACTGTATATGTGTGTATACACAGGTGTATGATGGGATTAGAGATCCCTGGGAGTGGAGAGCATGTTGGAGATAGTAAAGGACCTTCCAAATGTCCTGAAAATGTTCAGAATTTAGCCCAGAGCACGCTTTGGTTCCTCAGAAGTGTCATCACCCACACACATATAAAGAAAGCCCAAAGTTTAATAGGATTTCACAGCATTTTCTCTTGTACAAATGTCTCTGTGAAGTAGAAAACAAGATTCCAGGGTCAAATAAAAACAACATCCCACCACCCAGGGCCAAAAGCCATTTTAGACTCCCACTCCTGCTTTTTGTAGCAATTCTGTGGGTAAAATGCTATTTTATATCTCTATTCTCTGCCTCCGAGCACACATAAACCCCCACTATTCACTCCGAAAGCGAAAACCTCTCTTGTGGTCCCCCAGCATTTATTGCCCTCCACAGGACACTTAAGATGGGATTGTAGAAAACTGTTTATTGATGTGGTTGCTGGCAAAATTTATGCAATAACCCTCTTAAAATTCACAGGGAAATTTGCAGTTCCATAGTAGTGAGAGACTGTGTATTTCATGTAGACCCTTGAGTCACTCTCAGGTTGGATAAACTCAGTTTCTCCAGGAGGGAAGGAAAGGTTTATCACAGTTTCTGGATTAAAAAAACAACCCTCTCTATCATTTTGTTAGTAAAACTTTGCTCTTATGTTAATGCATTCATTTAAAAGGAAGTAGGAATGTGTGGGACCCATGCCATGGAATTTAGAACAGTTATGCCAAGTTATAAAGGCAAATAACACACAGCAGATGCAAAAAATACATTATTTGAATTGTAAATAATGGATGTTAATAGGACATTTTGTAGCAAACACAAAGCAGCTGGACTGTTGTACCTCACTTCCACTTATCAGACTGTAACTCCCTCCATACTCATAAATATCAAATATAACATAAAATATCGAATATTAGATATAAAATACAAATAC
The DNA here is from genome assembly GCF_022539395.1 of Myiozetetes cayanensis. Lineage (NCBI taxonomy): Eukaryota > Metazoa > Chordata > Aves > Passeriformes > Tyrannidae > Myiozetetes > Myiozetetes cayanensis. The sequence goes on along the minus strand of NW_026086826.1, from coordinate 29,430,925 downwards.
AAATAAATATCAAATATATAAATATCTAGACAATAAAATATTAAAAAGAGGCATAAATAGGTTTTAAAAAAATGCTTTCATTTTCACCTAAAAAACTCTCCAACGATTAATAATTCAAAAGGTTATCACTTTGTGGGAACTTTGAAATTTAAAAAGCATGTAAAAAATGCCACATATGATTCCCACCTTTTTTTTTTTTTTGTTGGTCTAGTGAATCTCTCTGTGCAATGAAATCAATGAAAAATTAATATCCTCCATGCAAGATGGTTTTAGATACCGGTACCTTAAAATATTCATCAATAAAGTTGCCAAAATGCTGCTGGAGGGCTTTATTTGCTTTGCTTGGACAGAGCAATAAAGGAAAGAAAACAGATGCCAAAATGCATCCAGATGGTCCCAGTTCCCCAAAATCCTGGATCCTCACAGAGCAATAACTGACAAATCCCACAGTGCCACAGAGAGGAAAAATATTGTTCCTGATCTTTCAAGTGCCTTGTTATCGCATTACACCTAATTGACGATCATAAATATTGATTTGGAGCACCAAGGACAGGCTCTGGGTACTGAAAGCTGATCTGCAGCTCCTGCTTTCTTAACCCCAGCCGTTAATGTGTGGTGGCAACTGTTGTGGGAATGCTGGATGGTTCCAGGCCCTTTGGCTCTGTGCCAGCACAGCACGGGAATCTCCATCCAGGAGTTTTGTGCTGCCCACTACGATTTGATTTGGCTTTAATTAACCCAGATCCGGGATTTCTTCCTATGCACAAGCCTGAAAAATCAAATCATGGAATCCCAGAATGCCTGAAGGAACATGGAGAGAGACCATTGACAAGGGATGGAGGGACAGGACACAGGGAATGGTTTCCCACTGCCAGTGGGCAGGGTTGGATGGGATATTGGGAAGGAATTCCCAGCTGTGAGGGTGGGCAGGTCCTGGCACAGGGTGCCCAGAGAAGCTGTGACTGCCCCTGGATCCCTGGGAGTGTCCCAGGCCAGGTTGGACGGGGCTTGGAGCACCCTGGGCTGGTGGGAGGTGTCCCTGCCCAGGGCAGAGGTTTGGAGTGAGATGATCTTTGAGCTCCCTTCCAAACCAAGCTGTTCTGTAATTCTGTGATCATGATGAGATTTATTGCTAATCCTGTATCTAAATAACAGGGGAGGTGGTTTTTATTTATAGAAGTACAAGATCTGCAGTCTTTTATCCAAGCACCCTTCAAGTCTTCCATCCTGAGGCTTCCGTAGTGTGAGTCAGACTCAATTTCCACAGCTGGCCATTCTCTCTTTAATTGACCAATCCAGAGCCTGAATCCTTATAAATGCCTTTGTTTCTTTAAAAGGAAAGAAGGAGTTGAAACCTAGAGCTGAGTTTTATAGCTTAGATTTATCTGTAAATTAGACCCTGCTGTCTTTTTAATTAAGAGCTCACGAGGATGATCATTCCCTGTAATCCAATACATACAGAACAGAGTCCCATTCTATAGACAACTGCAACAATAGCTTGACAAATCACAGGATAATTGATGTAGGGAAGGTAAAGACCTGGCCCAGACTCCCAAAAGCACAGGTTTTAATCACTCAGCTTACCATAAAATTCCTCTAGGTGGTAACAGCACAGTTCTCTTACTTATTCCTGAAGGCCAGAGAGTCAAGATCACAGGATCACTGAGGGAAATCCTGCCCAGATTAAGGACTGTCTCCAGCCTCAGGCCCTGGAGTGTCACAGGAGTTCAGGTGCCCACAATCCACACAGATCAAAAAAAGGACCTTTATTTTGTGATTTCAGACTATGTGACCACATCCAGGTACCTCACTGACCCAAAATTACAAACAAGGTGAACAGTAATTTAAGTTATGGTGTGGAGAGTGTGGCAAAGAGTTGGAATGAAAAGAGTATCTTTATCTGTATTTTTTAAACTCCTTTAAAATACAGAGCATTTCTGGCTCTACTGTTTGGGTTTCACCCAGCAAGGTGTGATAACAAATCCCATCTTGACACCAGAGAGGAGAATTGTCACATACATTTGTTTTCTCATCTCAGGGATACAGAGAGTAATTCCTGAATTTGAACATGTTTTTTTCTCCTGAAAGACAGGAGAGCCGATGCTCTTGAGCCTGTATTTCTATTTCTGACTCTTTTCCATGTGATGAAATATCTGAATTTGTTGCTTCTCTCTTTTGTTTCCAAGACAAAAAAGATAAATAGAGACTCACATGTGTGCCAATTAATGCAGCAAAATGGAGCTGCCATGGGATGGAGTCACCAGCCAGTCTTTGGATAATAGTTAACATGTTTTGAACTTGATTTGTATCTTAAGTCAGATTAAAGATCTCTTTTCTGGTTTGCAGGTGGTTTGATGGCAGTAAAAGGATAAAATAGTTTCTTACAGGCTATTTTCCTGAAGATTCTCAGAATGTTGGACATAGGCAAGGTTTCCACAAACCCATGAGGCTTCATTTGCACATGAAATCACAGCCTAAAGCAGGACTTTAGGAGTCATTAGTGGAGAACCTGAGAAATCTGTTTCAAGTAATTTAAATGAATTTCTAATCAAGTAATTTCAAAGCTGGGTGAAACAATCCAGTAAATTTTCAGTTTAAGTCCACATGGGGAATATGTCTCTCTGAACCCTCCTACAAGAGTTTATCAGAACATGGGCATGTTTATTCAGAGGTTGGACTTGATGATCTTGGAGGTCTTTTCCAAGCTCAGACTAATTTTAGAGCTCTGCTAAGAACAGCTTTGGACTTCAGAACTGGACCCACTCTGGGCAGAGCATTTTGTGCAGGACTAAACCCTACTCAGTTTTCTCTCTATAGACAAAAACCAGTGTAATATTGTGCTCCAGATATTAATACACTCCTGAAGAGGAAATCTAATTTCCTTTGCAGTAAGAAAGGAAAGTCTCTGTGCCAATAAAGTGGCTCTTCCCTGTTTTTGACAAGGATAATCCCTGCTCCAGAGCTCCAACATGGTGACCTTGTTGCTGTGGCCTCACTAAGCTCCAAAATTCACATGTAGGATTTGCTGAGTTATTGCAGGAAAAAGCAGTGTTTGATCTTCCTCAGTGTCTTTGAAGGAATTACAGTGATTATATCCTGCCTGGTGGTAATATCCCAGAGAAAAGCAGAGGGCTGAGAGAAGGCTTAACTTGCTACCACCTGTAATGGTAAAAGTCTTCAGGGCTTACAACTTCAATATTTCAAAAGGGTTAAAACCAAGCTGTGACAATTCAATCAAGACTAAGAAAGACTATGAACATACCATAGAAACAGGATTCTCTTTTATTGTTAGGACAAGTAAATGTAAGAAACCAGGAGTGAACAACAAATCCATGATCTCTAAATGAATAGAAGGGCAGCTGTTGGCTTTAAAAAAAAAAAATAATGTACCTTCAATTATAAAATTAATTTACCCTGAAATTAGGCTCAGGAAAGTACTGATTGTGTTTTCTCCCCGGGGAAGTGAGTTTCTGGAAAATTAACATTTCTACTGTTTGATAACTTCTTGGCTGGGCAGTGACCCAGCTCTGCCCAGGCTGCCCAGGGAGGGGCTGGAGTCTCCTCCCTGGGGATATTCCAGACCCCTCTGGGCACAATCCCGTGCCATTACATTGTTCTATTTGTTTGAAACCAGGCTACAGCAGAGAGGAACCGGCTGCCTGGGTGCCCTGTGACAGCCTTTTTGTACATCCCCACTCGTGTCTCCCAGTATTTTACTACATAGAGCAATATGGGTAAAGAATGGCATTGTCATCTTACCCCCACCAAATTTAATTACAGACATTTGGGGGCTGACATATTGTTAATTAAATATTGATTTGTTGGAGGATGAACTAAGCCATCAGTATTTTCCCTCCTAATTAGAATAATGACTGCTCCGCATGCCAGCAGTTATGAATCTCCCTGAACTAACTGGAGAAGTGGAAATGTAGAAAAGCCTTAAATAATGCAGCCTATTGCACCTCAATTATGATAAATAAATTAGATGTACTATAGTGGCTGTGCTATTTAACTAGACTGGCCACATTTTCCCCCACTGGGAGTAAAGATCTAATGTCTGATAGTTTGCATTTATCCTGGAGCTTTGTGTTCCTGTTTGTCATGACTAAATAGACTCACCATTGTGAAAAAAGTCCAGTTACACATTGCTCAGTGCCATCAATATTGTTCTTGGTGATTCTACAAGCAGAGCACACACACTGAACTGATAAAAAAAGCCACTCTTGGAGCCAGGATCTGTGTAGCATTTCTGGCATATTAAATACTCCAGCAGCTGAACTTTTTTTTTTAATAATTAATTTTTGTGCTGCTTATGCCTCATGGATGAAGAAGGGACTTCTATTTCCATTGCAATCAGTTTCTCCCTTTTTAATCAGCATCCATTTTAACGTTAAAATCTGATTTTCGGTAGCATGCTGACGTGAGAGATCTCAGGCTAATTTCTCCTGACTGTTCTCTGATTAGTGAGTTTAATGTGCAACTGTTGTCCCTCATCTACAAGTTAAATTTCTGCTCAGAAAACGTCTGCTTTCTTCAGCTTTTATCTTAAACAGCACAGGATCATTCCCCCCCACAAAAACCATGTCAGCACATCTTCCTTATCTCTTTCAAAGGTTTTTCTCTTTGTCTTTCTCTGAGTTAACATTTCCTCCCTGCCCTAAAATTGTCACTGGAAAAGCCCTCCAAGACCATGGGGCCCAGCCATGTCACACAGCTTTGAAATGCCTTTATTTCTTCCTTCATTTCCTCTCCGAGAATGATCCCCACCCACTTCCACGTTCTTCAGGGAGCCTCTTCAAAGTTTTTTACAGGGGAAACAGTTAGATCCAGTAACTCGGTGTCACTGTTTAATCAGCTTTTAATGGATGCAGGGAATGTTTGATGTGCTTTCTCTTTGTAGATTGTGGATTTCTACTAAGTCGACTGAACCTCATCTTCAGAGAAATAGAACATTCTTTGCATATCATTTATTGCAAGGGATTACATTGCAGGAAGATGGAAGTCCAAAGCACATTTTGGTGTTTTTGTATTTATAAAAAGATGATAATTCCTCTGCCTTAAGGGGATTAGCAGCAGCCCTCCAAGAACCATGAACATATTAATTTTAAGGACACAGATGATCTGTAAGAGATTAAAAAGGCACGTTTGTTCACAAGGACGTTATCACACACCTGGTTGAAGCCGATGAATTTTGGGAAGGTCTCATTGGCTTGAAGATTTTGTGTTGACTTTCATGGAGTCCCAGACTGGTTTGGGTGGGAAGGGACCTTAAAGCCCATCCAGTTCCACCCCCTGCCATGGGCAGGGACACCTTCCACCAGCCCAGGCTGCTCCAAGCCCCGTCCAGCCTGGCCTGGGACACTGCCAGGGATGGGGCAGCTTCTCTTAGAGATGGATTAGGGTTTTTTTCAAATCCTTTCACACTTTCAGAGCTGAATTTCTCTGCAGCTTCGTAAGTTCATCAAAAGAAATCGCAATGAACAGGAAGCCAAAATTCACCGGCCGATGCCTTGGGACAGGCAGAGGAAATGTAAAATTAAGTTCACACTCTTTTCTTTTATTGCTGCAGATTAAAGATTTATTGCCATGTGGAGATTTTTAAATGTTCCCTTTTACATAGTGCTGAAATATGGTGGTGTCTATTTTACTTTAATGTGTTTCAATCTCTTCTCTCGGAGTGGAATTTAATTTGGGTTTCTAGCAGGTCTTCTTGAATTATCTCAGGGGTTTGATACAACACAAACTTTGATTTTTTTAAAATAAATTATTAAGCAACTTGGAAAAATTAAACGTAAGGAATCTATGGAGGCTTTGGGTTATTTAATGTTTATGTCTCTCTTTGCTTCTTCCACCAAAAAGAGTTCTACTGGGTCTAAGTGTGAATCAGAAAGGCAAACAGACAGGAATCACTTATCACAGAGCAGGAATCTATGCAAATGAATGAACAATTACAGGCAGTAAAAAGCAGAGCACAGAAAAAGGCTGTGGGAGAGTGAATTTAGCTGTGAAAATAAGAGGTCTGGGACACAAGTTACTCAGCCTGGAGGGAAGTCCCTTTGTGACTGTGTCATTGAAACCCACACAAATGTGAGGTATGGTCGACACACTCAGTGAGTTGACTGCAATTAGTAAAAGTCTGGATTTAAAACAAATACAGAGGTTGCTCCTTTCAATATTTGCACTGATGACACAAATTCAAATCCAATGTTTACTTACAGTTTGTTAATTTGATCATTGGGGTGACAGAAATTGAAATAAGTGGCTGTTTCATTGATTTCATTATAGATCAAAATCATCCTTCAGGTGATCCATCCTCTGAACTCTCCTCAAACACAGAGATACCAAATCCATTAGAGAAATATTGAATTTCTCTGTCTTCTTGTATCAAATGTGCATGTCATTACCTTAAATTTATCTACAGAATATGAAAAAAAGAGAGATTTGCTGCCTCCCTTCTCACTGGCCCAGGGTTTGGTGCCATTTTTGGGGGTATAAATTTGAGCTGAACCAGGTTCAGCCTCGAGTCCTGGTAAAACAGAAAGCTGGTTACCCCTTAACCTCTCTTCTCCAGGGGTTTCCCTAAACATGCTGCTCCCTCTTGCTGGTCAACACCTGCTTTGTTCTTAGGAACAAATCACTGGTGTGAGTTCAGCCAACCCACAATGAGCCAAAGGAGTGGCACCAGGGAGGGTTTTGCACATTGATGGTGCCTTTGAGGGCTAAATAACAGATGGGGTTTCACTCTCCTGGCAGTGGTGTACAATAAAGCCATGAAATTCAGTGTTTTATGGGAAAATACACATTTTAGACAGCAGATAACGTCATCCTCTCAGCCAGGATCCACAGAGAGATTTCACTGCAGCTGGTTTTTGCTCCACACCTTTTGGTTTGCAACTCCTGAGCAGATCTTTCCAGGGAATGACAAATCAGGGAAAGTTTTGCAGTTTCCTGCCTGGAATAAACTCAAATCCTTTCCACTTACAACCATTTGCATAACAGAGGTTCCCAGCAACCTCTCCAGTGTGGTTCCCTTATCCTGCTTGAGGTGTGTGGGAGGATTCTCAAGCATTCCATAAACCATCATAAAGAAGTATTTATGATTTCTTCCTGATTCCATCAGCAATTCACATCTCCAGGAAAGATTGTGCCGACCCTGAGGCTTGGCACTGGAATTCCTCCTTGCCTAATCTTTATGATCAACATCATTTTTGCTGTTTGACATGAGAAGTAAGTCCTGTGATTAAAAAAATAAGCTTTCCCCTCCACTTCAGCCCATATATTTGGGACTAAGCACAGCTAGGGGAGTATTTGTAGACGACCTCTGTTTTGCTGAGAATAATCTGCTACAGAATGATGTGAAACACTATGGATGCTGTGAAAAACGTGCAATTTATTGTGTTGTGTGAACTTGGATAAGTGTTAGGCACTGAAAAGCAAACAAATCCCCAAAGGAAAGTAAAGAAAAAAAAATATAAATAATCTATCCAGACATCTTCTTATCTGCTGGCAGGTGAACAGGGCAAATGTTACCATGTCACACCCAGCAAAAACATGACATTTACCTGCCTTGAGGGGGGGTATTTCTGCACCACCACGTCCCAAGTACACGGAAAATGAATTTAAAAATCAATAATGAAATAGAGAGAAAACCCTGCTCGAGTCAAAGACGTGGTTTCTTTGTTTTTCCCTTTCACTGTTTTTATTTATTTAGCTGGGTGGGTTTGGTTTTACTTTAAAACCAAACAAGGCGTTATTTTTTAGGATGTATCTTGCAGAAAACACGGTGGGCTGGGTGTCCATGCAGGTCATGGCTAAGGGCACAAAGGCTGTGACATTTATTCTCAGAAAGTAAGGAAGAAAAAATTAAATTATATTATTATTATTAATAATATTATTATCATTATTAAATTTATATTAATAACACATAATATTTAAGAAGGCTGCTGCTACTGATTATGGCACAAATAGGTTCTCTGTTCAACATTCCCCACAGTCAGGACAAGAAAACCAGGGTGTAGTTCCTCTCCTGAACTGCTTCTCCCAGGAATATCTATCCCATGGTGAATCAAGTTGTTCTTATCAGCCCAAGTTCTGAACCCAATTTTGTTGTGCATCGAAACATTTCATATAAGATATGAAGCCAATTTTTGATCTTTTAAATTTATTGTTTCAAATAGAAATTATCCTCCAGCAGCATCACTTGAAACTATGATTTATATGTTTGAGTTGGGTTGATATTTGTTCTGATCTCACACTTATTAACTTTGCCTTGCCACTTTTCCTTTTCTGCTGCTAAAAACCCAGGAAAATCTGGCAGTGGAAGTAAGTCTGTAAAAAAGACTTCACTGTGCTCTTCCAAGATGCACCAGCTGAAAACTCAGCACAGAAAAGAAGGAAATAAAGCCACGTCTCCAGTCAGGAAAAGGAGGATTAGTGGAGAAAATCAGGAAGACATGTAAGAGTTTCCAGTCTTCCACTAAAGGCTTTGTCAGCAAACAGAATATTTTCTATATAGCATAATATTAATATATGACCCATCCACTAAACTCTGGGTATGAGACCCCAGTCTTTGCTACGAGTGTCAGGTTTACAGCGGGGTGAAGGAAACCTTTACCTCAATATTCCCTAAATAAAGAAATAAATACATTTGAACTCTATCCTTTTCTTCCCAGAAATATCATTGATTTCACGGAATAATATTGTTATTGATTTTTTTTTATTATTATTTTTATTTCAGTCCAACTTTCCTCACACAGTGAATGTCAAGATGATGTTACTTGGGGAGATGCTTTTGTGAGCACTGAAAACAAAAAAGCAAGCTGATATTTTTGAAGTTATTTTTATCATTATTTATTTATCTATTTATTTATTTATTTATTATTATTTTTTCCCTAAACATGCCTGAAATTACATGCAAACCCAAATATTTTATAAGGAAAAAAAGAGCTCAATACCCATTTTTTTACTGTTCTGTATTAAAGCTCCCAATCCAAGGGCAGGGCCTTGAACTTGACCTGGATGAGCCTCGTGATGTTCACTTCTAGACATGAGAAACTCAAGCAGCAGAACTCATGTATTTTGTTGGAATAACAGAAGAAAGGATACACTTGTGGTGTAGGGAAAACAAATCTTACATATGTAAGAAAAAAAAAATCAACTTACTCTCCCTTTCAAAGGCTTTATTTGCACACAAATGACATGAACAGAAAGCTCTGTCCATTGAAATGTTCCCCTTTTCCAGCTGGTTTTAACGGAAATCCATCCCAGGAAATGGCAATCATTGCCTTGCATTTGTATTGCAGCCACAGTTGCAGGCATTTCTTGTGCTCCAGACATTTCCTGGGGGGCAGCACAGATAAATATATATAAATATTGTCTACAAGCAGGATACTGAGTATTCACCAGCCCAGGACTGGAATTAACCCTGCTGAGGTGCCTGGCATTGAGCTGCCAAGGGAAGGCAGAGCTGGGCTTTAATGTTTGGTTCCAATTTCAGCAAAAATAGAGATTATTTTTGAGGGGGAAAGGCTGTGCAGAATTGCCAGTGAGCAGCACAGGCACCTCAGCAGAGCTTTGCATGGGCTAAGGAGGCTGGAGCAACAAGCCAAGCCAGGAGGGGGCAAGGGCAGAACTTTGAAGGACACAGAAGGGAAATCTCCACTTGAAACTTGTAAAAAGGAAAAAAAAAAAGTCTCATGGAAAGCAGGTCTTAACCTGCAGAAGGGTAGAATGTGTTCCTGCATGCAACCCATGGGGTGGATTTACACTAGAGCAGAACTCCAGGTGTCTTTGTTCTTGGGAGGGGAATTCTTTTCCAGCTGGGGAACATCAGGCTGACCCCAAGCAGATGGAAACCACAACAATATTCAATAATGTGTTATGTTAGCATAACCATCACTTTTCAAAGCCTCATCCTCCCTTGGCCCTGGAGATTATCTGCATGAGACAGGTGCTTGCAGTTTAAACCACTCACCCAAAGCCCCCTCAGTCCCACAAACTCACCCTTTGTTGTGCCAGACTTGCAGAGATGGGAAAAAATGTGAATTAATCTTATTTCTTCTCCCCAAATCTCTTTCTTTCAGAACTAGAACAGGCTGAAGGTCAAAGAGCCCAAATCAGGCAGCTCTCTGTGCTGTGGAGGCTGCTGGAAAAGAAGCCTATCCCGGGTTTTACAGGGATATTCTTCCCTGTAACTCTGACCCTCTGTAATTCAGTTTTAGAGCAACCCCTCCCCTCCCTCTGAGAAGTTCAGGCAGGCCTCAAATATTTCCACTTTGTCCTGCTGGAACACCTGAAGTCCATTAATCATAACTGTCTTATCAAGGTAATTATTAATGGATGCCCAAGGCAGCAGTGACCCACCGGAATTTTAGGAGGATATTTCCTCCAAGATGCTGTTGTTGCTGTATTAGCAAAGGGCAGCTCATTTTGAATTAAAAATGTAGTAAAAAAACCTCTTCTTCCTTAATCAAGGGCCATATGGCAAGACATAATTACGATTTACTTTGCCTTTTTACCTTCTTTTTTCCAGTTCCTGCTCTGCAGATATCTATAAACCCACGGCAAACAGAGTGGTTTTCTGTAAATAATATTAAATATTGAGGCCATGTTATTAAGTTCTCATAAGTGGAACAGCATCTCTTTGTAAATTCTCCTTGCTGCTTAGAAAATGAAGATGATGCACAAGCCAGCTTGGAAAAATAGCTTACAATTTTCCTGGAATAGTCATGTAAAAATCAGGTGTCTGCACAACAATGGGTTGTTTAGATTCGGTCTATTGATGGCTCTGCTATTAATTTTCCTTCCCTTCATTTTTCTTGTAAAGTATCAGCTCCTTTAATGACATTATTATTGTAAGGCCCCTCTGTTATTGTTGGTGCCGTTATTATACATCATGTTTTCATCAAAATTGCCAGGAAAACATCTTTATTTCAGATAAGGGCTGGTGCACGTGCAGTGCTTGACAGTCACTACACCTCCCTCTATCCCCACCCTGCAGATTAGGGTTGAAAATTACCCCGGATAAAAAGCCAGGGATTGCTGAGATCACCACGTGTGGGGGCACATAAACCTATTTTTCAAAAGGTGCAGAAATTCTAAAATTGCCCAGTACACACAGAGCTGTCTCCATCACATCTGTAGCATAAAAACATTTTTATCTTCTTGTCCCAGAGAGCAATTTTGTTCTCCCCGAGAAAGAGAGACAGCAGGTGTAAAGCAGGTTATATTTTCCAGACCCTGGACAGTTTTCACGCCCATTTCTATATTAAAAACCAACAAAGCAAATACACAAATTAACAAAACTCCCCTCTAGACATGGGTGCTGTAACTGAAACATGGTCAGATGAGTCACAGCACTAGAATATTAATGTTAATTAGTTCTGCGAAGGCAAAGTAGTGATTTTACTAATTTACAGTCTGTAATCAGTTCAGTGTTAGCACTTTCTGGAGCATCCTACACCTCATCCAAAATTCATATTAATACATAATATACATTTCCATATGTAAGTGTAGAATTATATAAAAATAAAAAATAATAAGAATATTAGTGTTAAAAAGTTAGCAATTGCAACGATTTAACAATTTTAACAATGAAAAGTGTAAGTGTTAAATTTAGACATTTATAATAAAATAATAATGAAAATATAATACAAATATATAAACATAAACATAAATAAAATAAATATAAATATATAATATAAAATTACATAACTTTATAATAGATAATTTAATTATTTATATATTATATTGGATGTGATATATTTTTATATTTAAACATGTAATAATATAAGTATTTTAAAATTATATTAAAATAATTAAAAATTAAAAAAAATAATAAAAATTCTAGCGTTACATGTAAAAATGTTCCAATTTTGACAATAAAACCATTAGTGTTTAACAATCCATGCACAAGAATATGTGAGTCAAACAAAAGGAAAGAGCTAATCTTAAGGTTGGTGGGGTTTTTTTTCCTTAATCTAAGTAGACTTTGTAAGGAGGGGGTACAAAAGATGGAATGTGACGTTCCAAATGTGAGATCTTTGGTTCGGCCTTGGCACTCTGCAGAAGGGGATTTGAACATGGGAAAAATCAGGGGCAAACACTGATGCATCAAAAAATAGATGTTGTTCAAAATAAAAGCAGGAAGACCCACAACACCTCTAAATAAAAATGTGTTTTGAACAGCTAAAATAAGTTTTAATGGAATGCCAATCTATTTTGATAAAGCCTAAATATTTAATTTCAGAAACGATTTCGCTGATTGAGCTGGAACCGAACGACACCGAGTTGTAATTTGGAAATTAAAACCTCACGTGGAATGATTTGATAGGAACAAAACCCTAATGCTGTGTCAGTTTACCAAGATTGCTACCTGTGTTTCTGCGAAATGGGTTCTGTCAAAGCTGCCACATCTCCTCGAGAGGCTTTGCTGTTCAGAGAACAGCATCCCTCATCAAGGAAAAATGACCTGCTGTAATGTTTTAATCTACTCCTGTACGATGCAGATGGGAAATCAGTGTTTCCTTCTGTCCACTTTTTCTGTTTAGTCTCACATCTCATCATTCTGAGGTGTAAATATTTTATAGGGGGAGGATTTTTAAGTGGCAGTTGGGGTCATTATAAGGACGATGATTCTCTGGGGGGGTTTTTGTTGTTGGGGAATTTATATGTTGATAAAATACAAAGAGTCATGGAATGGTTTGGGTTGGAAGGGAACTTGAAGATCATCCATTGCCACCCCCTGCCCAGGGCAGGGACACCTCCCACCAGCCCAGGTTGCTCCAAGCCCCGTCCAACCTGGCCTGGGACACTCCCAGGGATGCAGGGGCAGCCACAGCTTCCTCTGGGCACCCTGTGCCAGGGCCTGCCCACCCTCACAGGGCACAATTCCTTCCCAATATCCCACCTGACCCTTCCCACCTTCAGCTGAAGGCCACTGTACTGATATCAGTGCAAGCAATACAAATGTTTATTTTCAGATTTTTCTGGTTTGTACTTCTTTTACAACCTGGAAAATTTACACTTCCAGTAGCAGTGTTTTAAACCTTTGAGCTCAAATCAGTTCTGGATACTTGTTTTACAGTATTATATATTATTTTTTTTATTCTATCCAGAGTGGAGCATTCATCCCTGAGTAATGAGGTTTGCAGGACCAGCAGCAGGGAAAACTCTGCTTGTTACTCCTTTCCTAGTGAGTCAACACAAGACTACAAGGAACAAGAGGTTTTCCTTGGTTCTGCTGTGGGAAAAAATGCAGAACAATGGTCTGACATTTAAAGACTTAATTTCCTATTAGCAGCAGCATGAATGATTAAGTTCTCTACAACAGGGAGAACTTAAAAATTCAAGTTTTTTCCCCCCACACAAAGTTACACTTTGCTGTTCTTTTCCATGCCTGAGTGATCTTAATCAGTGGAACTCCACAACCAAAGCTGGCTCTCAGCACAAGCAGATGTTTGGCATTTCCAACAACGGGGAACCTGCAGAAGTTCAACATGATTTCAGAAATTGTTATGCTACAAAACATGCCCACCAGCTCAGCTGACCTTTAAGTTTCACTTCATTCTCATTTAAAGGTTAATTATTCCTTTTGTTTGAGTGTGTGTATTTGTGAGGCTTGTTCTTCTCTGAGCATGTGGAGAGATGGTTTTACTTACCTGTCAAGCCACCTCCACCGCTCTGGACAGCTGAAAACACAGCTCTGCTTGTGCTTTCTGCAGGCAGGAAAGTCAAACTACAAGTTTTTTATTAGATGCCACTGCTGAAACACCATTTCCTCAGTAGTTTTCATGGAGAATTGTGAAATTAGCCCCTAAAAATATCTGTGTTGTAATATCTGTTTTCAGAGGCAAAGCAAATTGCGAGCAGAGACGTGGCGATGTCGGTGGTGTCACAGGATCTGACACTTCTCATAAAGCTTGAGAAAATTAGATGTTATTTAGTCAGTGAAAGGTTTAAAACTTCAAATAATAACGGTAGACTGAGACAACAAAGAAAACAGTTATTAGAGTTTATGCCACCATCTTTTATTTATTAATTTATCTGTGAGTAATAACTATCCCTGGGTTAGGGATCTCAACTATCCAAGAAATAATTTCTGTTCAACTTCAGAGTGGCACCATAAAAAGGAATAAAAGACCGTCCATTCCTGCAAGATTGTGGACATTGCAGTGTCTGTGTCTGAAACAGAGAGTTCATAGCTGTGGGCAGTTCTGTCTCAGTACAAACAGCTTATTTAAGTTGAGGTGCAGGGCAGAAGGTGGGTCCATGCCCCAGCCAGGCCTGGGGTTCCCCTGTGTGGATCTGCCAGGCCAAGGCTTTGCCTGTTCAGCAGGAGCTTGGCTTCTTCCCAGCCCTCTTCCCACTTCAAACAGTGCAGACTCTGCTTTGAATTTCCCAAATTCCAGGAGCCTCTCAGCCCTAATTTCGCTTTTCCCCGCTGTTGAAGGCTGCAGCAGCGTGCCCTGAGCAATCAGTGCTCCAGTGCCACCAACAATCTCCTTACTGGGGATTTATCTCCTACTTTTTCAGGAGATAAAGACTCAATCTGATTTTTTTTTTCTTCTAGTGAATGATAATGATCCATTAAAATAATCAGTGGACATGGAAGTGCTTGGCTTTCCTTTAAAAGACGGGAAGATGCTCCAGGTGCAAAATGACCTCACGGAACATCAAAAGCAAGAGTGGAACTACTCAGGTGTCCCTGGACCCCAGAAGCTCTGACTTCCCTTCCCTTCTGCAGGAAATAACTTTGATTTCTTGCTTTTTTCTGTACTGTTCTTCACCAGCAACAGAGTATTTTGTTCCAGTCTCACGACTCATTTCTGTTCTTAGGAAAACAAGGCACGTGGCTGACATATTTATGTTTTATTTCCCACGAATGTGTGACTAAATAATTTAGCAGGGCTGAGTAACTTTGGGGGGGATGAAAGGAAAAGAGCAAGAATCTATCGATGGGTATAACCTCTTTCTCTCCATTTTGTCTTCATTATTTTTTTCCCCAAATTATCTGTTCAGTCCTTCTGTTGCCTCGTTATTTGGATAAATAAAACAAACAGAACAAGTTCATGCAAGAATATCAGAATATCTCAGAACTTTATAAAGAAGGGCTATAAACCTATATATTTTTAAACTTATTTATTTTTGAAGCTAGCAGCATCTTTACTTGAACTTGAACACTTTGAATAAATATAAATGCAATGTCTGCTGACCTTAAAGCTCTTTTAGAATAAGAATAGAGGGTGAACTATGAGTGAAACACTATTTTTTAAAAAAAGTGAACCTAACATTTAGATTTTATTTAATGTTAGACTCCATTTTTTCTAGTTCAAAACTGTAAAACGTGGTTTTACCAGCAGGTTAAACCACTGTGGTTTCCTTGTTTGCAATTTTGCAACCCAAAGGTGACTTGAGAGCTTGTAAATAGCCCAAAAAAAAAAGAAAAAAAAGCATATTCTTGCTGGGCCCTGAGGTGCATTTCTCCAATTGGATTAAAGCTCAAGAAAACAAATGGCAGTGCTGGATACCAGGAGAGCCAAGAGAACAGGCACAGAGGAGCTGCTTAGTGCGATTTTCAGGGCATTGGAACAGCATAAATCTTGTTATTTGCAGAATGGCAAAGGCACAGAGTGTCCATAAACATATTTTTCCATCCCAAAATTTGCAAGTGTCTACGTGGAGGAGAAAGATGAGGCAAACAAAAGAAAACTACTACAAAAAATAAAAGGGGGAAAATAGATTAAAACTGGAGCTCTGGTTGAGAACCCCCAAGGAGGTTTCACTTTAAATAAGTGTGGAACACACACTTTGGCCCTGGGCTAAGCTCCTTTAATTCATTCAGTAAATAAGTCTATCCATCAGCCCCTTCCCTCCTCACACACTGCTATTTTATACAAAATTCCCTGAATTTTGGGGAGAAATAAACAGGGAAAAGAGAGGACTGCACTCAGGAAAGGGTTCCTCACTGCCAGTCCCTCCAGGGCAAGAGGAGCAGGATTTTCCCAGGGTGGAGGAGACCTGTGTTTTAAATCTTTCCTCTGCCTAAAGAAATTCAAAGGAGAGTTTTTCATCTTCTGAAGAAATATTCTGCATATTCTGAAGAGTCTGTTAAAGAATTTAACTCTAAACTGTTCTATTATAAGTATAACCATGGGTTATATATGCTTGAAGGTGACCAGAGCCTTGAGTGAGGTGACAAAGGTGACCACAGAATCATCCAGCTGTCCATGAGCAACCACAGGTTATTTCTGTGACCCTTCCTCTTCTCCACAGCCTGACTCACTGCCAAACCTTCCACTTTAAGGAGGAGATGTGATTTATGACAGTCACTGGAAGTGCCTCTTCTTTGAGGGAAATACATTCTTTGTTCCCTTCAGAGCACATTAATTAATCTGAGAACATCATAAGTTTTTTTTAGGTAGACTCAGAAAGGTGAAGATAAGGTCTGTAAGACTTAAAAACAGCAACAAAACTAGTGAGGACAATACCTTATAAATCCATTAATGACTTTCCCTCCCTGTCTTATTTCCATTCCTTCTCCTCTACAGTTTACCATTTGAGCATGGGAAGGTATTGTGAACACCTTCCACATCTCTCAAACACCTTCCCTTTCTCCACGTTGTGACAGCTTTGGCTTCAAACCTTTGACCTTTGGACACCTAATAATGTTGGTTAATTTTTTTTTCTACACTTCTAATGTCCAATCTCCATTCCCAGACTAACACATAAGCAATTAGCATTTAAAGGGCACTATTTAATATTTCTTTATCTGTCAGAGTAAGTTCAGTAGCCTACATGTGACATATTAATCTCATTATTAAGAAAGGTGTGATCTGCAGAAGTTTTCACTGGTGAATGAGACGTTTTAGAAATCTCATTTAGACTGAACTCATCGATACTGTTGTTTTTTTCCTCCTAAAACATTCTCTGGAAAGATGCTGAAGGGGCATTTCTCTCCTCCTGACTCCCTGCTCAGAGCACTTTTTATTCATTCTGCCCAGATTTCCTGGGCTGGGAATTCCTACAGACAAATGTCTGGATCACTTCAGTTCTGCAGGACAGAAACACCTCGTGGGTTTCTTCCTGGACCTAAACACTGAGGATGCATTTCTGCTGGAGAGAAAGAGTGCTCAGAAACCTCCACCTACAGCCAAACCCAGGTGTTTCTGTTCCAGGCTGTCCTGCTTCTCCCTGTGCCTGGAATATTTGGGTCCAGGGTGGTGCAGAGCCCTTGGCTGTGGCTCCAGAATCTGCCACAATTCACAGGATCACAGAACGGGGAAAGCTGGAAGAGTCATCTGCTCCAACCTCCCTGCTCTCCCTGTGTTTTCTGAATCCACTTTTAAGTAAAATTCTGCTTTTCTGAATGATCCCAAAGCCACGTTTCAACCCACAGTGTGTGTTTTCCCATCACACTCATGACTCCAAACCTTTAAATAGTTGTCAAACCAGTTATTTGTTATTATTATATTAACAAGGGTTGAGGAAGGACCACTGAGATGCAGACAGAAATGGACATTTGCTGCAAAAAAACGCTTCCTTTCATGTTATTTGCAGTTTCTCAGAACTCCCACTTTAATATTTCTGCAAATGTGTGGAGCTTTCTGCGCTCCTTTCAATATTCCTCATCTTCAGCAGGCTTGTCCTATGAAGAACCACAGGAGAGATGGTTCTTGGCTTTCCATCTAAATTCAGGGAAAAATGGCTTGGCAAGTTCTGCTCTAACAGGGGCACGACTGCAAATTAAACCAAAAACTCACCCAGATCCCAACCAGGTCTTTTATAACACAAGAGAACTTTTCCTCCTGGATGAAACTTGTCAGGCACCGAAAAAAAATGCTGCCTGTAAATGAACTTGGATGTCAGAATGATGAAGTTCCTTGTAAAATTCCTCCCACATAGCAAGAAAATGTACTTTATCTGAGGTTTTTTTTTTGTTTTTTTTTTTGACTGGATTAATGGCACCTACTTTTTGGACCAGTTTTTCCATATGAAGTCAACAAAGCTTTGTAGTGACTGAAGGTCGGCTCTTTTTACGAAAATATTAATAAATAACCCAGAGCAAGTTCCTAAAATTAGATATCATCATTAAAATGTGTCTATTCTCGCACAAAGATCCTTCAGTCTCATCTCTTTGGAGTCATTACACTTTGTTATTGTTATTTCTCGTTCTAACCACTCTTTCCACTTCCTTTTAATTGCAAATTGTTTTCCAAAGAGTTTTCCTCCGAGGACTCCACTGTTGGTTTTGGCTGTATGGAAAGGGAAAGGATTAAACTGTAATTCATTCCCAATTACAGCAAAGAGAAGAGAATGAACCAGGAGTGACATGTATATATTTCTCTAGAGGTGTGTAAGGAATTGAAAGGCTGTGTCATTACTCATGTCACTTGAGAAAAACAAACCAAAAAGAAGGAAAAACTTCAGTGAAATAACACCACTCCTTATACCCAACTCCTTATATCCTACAAAAATCATCCCAATTGCTTGCTAGGGGAAAAAAAAAATAAACCAGATGTATTAAATAATCCACTTGTCTCATTCTGGGACCTGGAGAAAGTCAGGAGCATATTCTAAATTCCCTCACATTCACCATTCAACAGAGGTGGGGTTTTAGCAGACTTTTGCCATGATTTTTTTCAGATTAGTTTTGAAAACCTGCAAATTTATTTATTTTAATATTTATTTTAATATTAAAGCCTAGGCCAATTACTTTAAGAGCTTAAATATGCACTGCTTAAAAAGAAAAAAATAGTTCTTTATACTTTTGTTTTCTATTCCTTTCAGTTGTACTTTCGGGAGGAAGACTCCTCTGAGACTTCCTTGCAAACTATCCCTGTAAACTTGAAAAAAATTTCATATTACCAATTTCTCAACTAGTTTAGAGTTCCCTTTCTGAGGAAGCTAGTCTGAGAGTAGATTTTTCTGAATAAGAAGCTCAAAAATCATAAATATTTAGAGTTTAACTTATTTTTTACCCTCAGAAGTGCCTCAGATGCTTCTTATTAGTAATGAGTGTAGCAATTAGTGCAGCAAAACCAGTAAATATATAAATTTTAGCTGAACATTTTTACACTCAAAAATGCCTAAAATATTTATTAGTAATTAGTGCAGCAGAAATGCAGAAAAATATTCTCCATGCTACCAATATTTAAATTAATGCCTTAATTTTTACAGAAACACATTGGACAGTGTAAATGTTTTCTCTATTAAGAGCAGTATTGGTTGTTTATTGACGCTTAATTCTTTATTTAATCCTTTTTAACAATTTCAGATGAATGTGATGGTTCATCACTTTTTTTTTTTATGTTAAATTGGTTAATGATAAAGTGCTGCTAAATCCTTTTGCACCCTTAACTTCTGTGTTCAAATCCTTTACACCCTGACCCTTTTCCACCTCCAGCCTCCAGTGTAAATCATTCCAAATTGATCCAAATCCCATTTTCCTGTATATACTCCACTGATGGAGTAAGTAATAGAGTGAACCTTGCCATTGAACTCCATTAAAATCTGCTTTCTGCCAATACCTTTGATGGTGATTCCTTAAGCAGCAGAAACTACTCATTTGTGGTTAATGAATTAATATCAAAAAGCCTTAATTAAGCCCCAATCCCTTTCATTCAAGCTCTATTATTATTATTATTTCCCTAGCTGTCCATTGCAGGCTTTCTTCATAGTAGCATTTAATGTGTATCTCTGTTCTAATTCTCTTCCCTAACATAAGAATTTCTATAAAGATAATCTGTAAACAAGAATTTCTATGAATACAGGTATTACCTGGCTTGAAATGCCAGGTATGAAAAATCACAGCCTGTGAATGGATGTATTTCCAAATTTCCAAGAGAGAAGGGTGTCTGTAGTTATTTGGTTTCGTTTAATAAATTAATTTATGTAGCTTGAAAATAATGGAAAGGGGACAAACATTCAATGCCAAGGGACAATGACATTTTCCCCCTTGGATTAGGGATATAACTCTGAATTTTTAAGCTAGATGTGCTTGTAAACTGTACTCTCTTTATTGCTCTAAATTCCATACCTGCACAAGAATCTTTGTTTACATAGTAAAAGACCTTGCTGATTAATTGCAAATAACTTGGTTTAGTTGTTTGAAATTGATGTCTCTACAATGATTTTTGTCATTGAATTAGTTTGATCTCTTTAATTCACCTTCTCTTCTCCTCCTCAGGTTACAAAACCACAACCCCCCAGCCCTGCAACTCTCCATATTAAGGAATATTGTTTTTCTGAAGAAGCCCACTGATAATAACAGGATTCCTCTTATTAAATTGCCTTTTGGAGTATCCGTGGAAGTAATTTCAGCTGGAACATCCTCAGTTCCTCTTATGAGCCTTTGTAATTATTTCTGTGCTCAAATCCAGCTGTATTCCGGTTTCAGCTCATCCTTCTCTTCTGGGAAAGGGAAAAGCAGCCCCAAGAAAACCTGGCTGACCCAAGCAAGGGGTGTTGGATGTCGCTGCAGGTCAGAGGAAGGATAAAAACATCCCAGAGTTGCCGCTGTGTTCCTGATATTTTCCAGAAGGAGGAACCCAACAGAAGAATTTCGTCACAGGGAATTCCTCCTTCGGGCCTGAAGTGCGAGCACCCCTGAGACAGTGGGTAAAGAATAAAAACTGTGTGTGTTTGTAGGATGATGCTGCTTCTAAATCCTTCCCTTCTGGGCTGCTCCCACAACCCAAAGGATTGCAGAGGAACACACCCAGACTTTAATCCTGCCAGTAGAATTCCATTTTGGAATTTTTTTTTTTTTTAAATTCAGGAAGATTATTGAGATGCTTTTTAGCCTTTGTTTATTTTTTCCCCCTGCCCGAGTTAGTGGAATGGCTTACGTATCCCTGGCAGAGATACATGGATTTATTTTATTTATTTATTTCTTATTTTTAACTGCCTGGAACATTTTGCCGTCGCTGTTCTCGGTGCTGAAGTTTCTTTGGGCCTTTGTTTTCTGGAGGGCTGTGATTACCTGATTTTGTTTGTGGAAGGAATTACCGTTTAAAAGGAAAAAATAGATGATATTCTTTTCTTTCTCTATGAAGGCTCTGCTTCATTTTGCCGTGTCCTCGAGGCTACAAAAGCAGGCTGCAGTGCTTTGCTGAATCCAGGCCCAAATGAGCAGCAGAGAGCGAAAGAAAAACACAAAACCTGTTTTTTAAAGACCTGCTGGTGGCTTTTTACTCACCAGGTAACCAAAGTGAGCTCACATTATACTGAATAGGCAATAAAAGTAATGACCACAATTGTTTCTTGTGAAGAGAATTCATCGAGTTCCTGGCTTGGGAGGGACCCACAAGGGTCATCAAAGTCCAGCTCTGATATGAAGAACAGTTTCCTTTCAAACTGAAACAACCACAAGCGATGTTGATCCTTTGAGTCACGGCAGAGCCATCGATCAGGGGGCTCGTTCCCATCTCTGGAGGACAAAGTGCATTTATTACTTAAACATGAAGGCATAATGAGGGTGATTTGTTACAGCCAGACAGCAGAGATGCATTATCACCATCCATGGGTCTCAGCTTCTCCATGGAAAGCTCAATATTAACAGTGAATCTGGGATTCATAAGGAATAAATATAAATCACTGCCTGAAAACATCCCCCTAACCAGGAATGGCAAGAAGTGGCACAAGTTGTCACTTTCCCCCCTCCCCTGTGCAAGAGCCAAAGATTATCACTATTTGTTACTGAAACAATTTGAGATTTATCTGGAAAGGTTATTTATTTGGAAGGGTTATTTGTTTGTAAAGGTCAAACAGCAATGCTGGGCTGTGGAATGGAAATTACAACATAGCACCAGTGTGTTATAATTTCAAACAGCGTTTCTGTTTGAGGTGATTTGCATTAAGCCACAAACATGTGTGTCTTCAACCTTCATGCTGCAAGGAAAAACAACCACCCTGAGAGCCAAAATCTGTGAGATAAACAGACAGGACAGTATCTAGGAGTAAAAGGCATGAAATGTTTGTTTTCTTTGGATTATGGAGCGTGGTGCCCTGACCTGCTGGAGTGAAAACCCACTCAGCCCAGCTCACCTCTCCACAAACCTGTTTGCTTTCTACTTCAGCTTTAAGGAAAGTCTTTGTTTCCTGCAAACACAGCAGAAGAGCAGATGATTGTAGGCACCTAAACTGTGTTTGCTCAGAAAGCTTTGCTGCAGAGGAGCCTGTTCCTCACAGCCTGAGCCCAGAATTTTGTGGAAATCAAAACCTTTGGTGTCTCAGTTGGAGCAGCTCAAATTAAATACCCCAAACCACTTGGAAAGGGGTTGCCTCGGGATTTTTCTGTTTGCTTGCTGCTTGTTCCTTTGCTTTTGCAGTTAATGGAATATTCACATTAATGGAACATTCACAAAACAAGCTCCCAGCTCTTTAAAAGTGCCATCATCACCTGGCACATCAATCCCAGGCTGAAAAAGAAGAAAAAAATAAGTCAGAAGTCATTTGTTCCAGTAAAATAAAAGTGTTTCCTTGGCAATTTGAAACACCATCTTGCTCTGTTAGTTGGAATATTCATCTGCCTGGTATCTAACCTTTAGAGGAAAAACATCAGTTTAGCCAGTAAATATGAGAATATTCGGGAGTTTTAGCTCTTCAGTCATTCTCTAGAACACACCAGAACGTCTGTGAGCAAATCTATTCATGCAGAGATGGAAGGTCTTTCTTAAAAATAATGTTTTACTTTGTAGTAGAAAGAAATTGGAAGAAAAAAATCATTTCTTGTCAAGAACTTCAACCACCAACACGTTTTGGTGCTTCTTTTTCTCTTTGTCAACTTTTTTTCAATCAACTTTTTTTATCAACTTTTCTTTCCATCAACTTTTCTTTCTCTCTTTATCAACTTTTCTCTCTAGAACTTTTTAGACTAATTTTTTTTTCTGACTGAAGAAAAGCTTTTTTTTTTTTTTTAGTTTTTTCTTTTTTCCTTCCTCTCCCCCTCTTTTCTGGATTGTTGGTTTTTGGTTTGGTTTGGGTTTTTTTCCCTTGCTTTGTTTTTTCCCCCTTTCTCACGAATCCAGATTAAATTTATCTGACAAATGAAGGCAAGAGTGGAAGGGGCTAAAGAGAATTTTTATAAAGCTCTTTTTTGGGGGACATAAATGACACACCCCCTCTTTACCAGCCCCAAACCCTTCTAGGAATAAAGAGTGAGACACATTTCTCTTCCTGCCTCACTCCTGCTCCTCTGAGCAGAGATTTTTGCCTTTTTAGAGCTTTTTTTTTAGTTCTTTTCAGAACTGAACCCCTTGCAAAATCAAACCGTGGGAATTAACTGTCCGAGCACACATTTCCATTGATTTCTTTGGGAACTGCAGACAGTTGGTTCATGTTTAAACTTTCAATTTTTGGGGGGCGAGGCTTGGCTTAGGCTTGTGGCCAGGGCTTTGCCACCATCTGGCAGCACCAGCCAGTGACTGAGAGTTAGAACTTTCTCTTCACTATTTCAACTTCCATTCACTAATTCTGTTGATCAGTGAAAAGTCCGGGAATTGTGGAAAGATTTTACTCACCTTTGTGGCAAATCCAGCTGACATTTCAGCCCCCTTCCTGCAGGGAGGCTGCAGGGGTGGATTCTGTGTGCTCTGACCCCCCTTTGTGTTTCTTAATTAGAACGTGAAAATCCTAATGATCCTCTTGCAAAAATGCAACTTTGTTGCTATTCCAAGTTGGAAAATTATCGTTGTAATTAACATGGTCAAAATGGTACAATTAGTGAGGATGTGGAATGTTATCGATGTTGGAATGTTACAAATGTTACGACTTAGTCCCTTTCAGTGAGTGCTGCTCATTTAGGACGATGTAATTAGTGCAGGTGTCAGTTTGATCCCTTTTTCCTTTCGGTTTAACAACCTTCTTTTGCTGATTTTTTTTTCTAATAACTCAATAAATATGCTTAACAACTGTTTTCTGCTTAAATAGATACTTTAATCAATTGGCTATCTAGAAGGGAAAAAGAAAAACAAAATCCCAAAGAAACACACAAAACCTCTTGAAATTTCTGCACTGCTTTAGTCATCAGTATCCCTAGTGGTTTATTTAGTAAATCTTTGTCTTCCACTCTAATTTGTGTCACTGCCGAGAAAATAGGAAATAAAGACAACAAAATGGGGATTTGGAGGTGATTTAAAGGAGCATATTTTTCATAAAACCCCAGAATGCTTTGGGGTGGGAGAGACCTTAAAGATCATCCCATTCCACCCCCTGCCATGGGCAGGGACACCTTCCACCAGCCCAGGGTGCTCCAAGCCCCGTCCAACCTGGCCTTGGCACTCAGTGTCTCATCACAAAACTAGAAAAGCTCTCCATGGAGAGATTTCTTTGTCAAAATTCTGCTAATAATTTCCTTTTTGGTCAGTTGTGAGGCTCTTTTCTGGCAGGGTTCAAGGTGCCTGTGATCTGCAGGAAGACATCTAGCACAGGGCTGTTGCCATCCCCTAGGTTTGCTGTCCACACTGGTGTTTTCAGAGCTCTTGCTCCTTGGTGCTTGGCATGTCTGACCACAAAAGCCAAGCCTGTTAACATCCCTTCCTGACAATTTGTCAAAAAAAGCACATTAAAAAAATAACTGGGGACAAAGCACAAAGATTTGGGAAATGGATTGAGCCATTTTTCTTCAATGCTCGACTGGGCAAGTTAAAAGACACCTTGGCCTGTGCTCTCAACAACACACAAGTGCTGCTTTAACAGAAGAAATATTGCTGTCTCCAGCATCTGGGATTTACTGTGGTTGGCCTTTGGTTTGACAGGTAAAAGAGCTGCAGGTCAGGCTTTGTGTTTCGTTTGCCTTTTGAAAAAATTAGGGTGTTTTCTGGCTGTGCCACAGATGATCAAAATAATAAATAAATAAATAAATAAATAAATAAATAAATGAAAGACATTTTAATCTACTCATTTTATGACAGTTTTTGAAAAAAAAATGGGATATTTTACAACGGTTTGGAGCAAAAGAAATATTCAATTACACTGATCAAACCTCCCATGGTGGGGGAGGTGCTCTGGAGGAGGAGGGAGACCTTAATTCATTGTAGAGAACAAAAATACTGAGAGAAAATAACCCCAACCTGCCATCCAAGCCAAACCCTTTACAGTACAAGCCCCAGAATGATTTATCCTCCCAAGAACTTGGCCTAATGTTGCTGTTAGAGATGGGAGGATAGATTAGCCCTGGTAATCACCACAACAACACAAACATTCAGTCAGGGCCTTCTCTCCCAAGGATTTATGGGCCCTCTCCCCTGATTTCTTTATTTCTCATTCTCATTAATAATCAGAATGGACCCAGAATTTTGTCATCAGGACGCAGTAATCAAACAGAGGAGCTTTCCAGCAGGCATTTAAATCCCTGGCAAAGTAAAGGAGGGTGGCATGAAGAGAACAAATCATCCTTGTCTTTGACACAAAAGATATTGAGGTTTGTTTTGTTTTGTTTGGTTTTTTTTTATGGTTCCTCTGCAAAACAAATTTTGGGATGGACATGTGAAAGATTTTTGTTAATAGTGGGGTTGGAAATCAGGATATTATATAAAATGACATTATGATCTTCCTCTTGGGATTAAACTTTGTGTTAGTGCTGTGGCATTCAATTAAATGCATCCCCAGGTAAACTCATTTGTGTTCTTTGGAGAATTATTCCAGGTTCTGAGGAGGAAGAAACAAGATTCTCAGTTTCTAATCCCAGAATATATTACCAGTTGGAAGGGACATGGCTTCACAGTTGCATAATTTCTACAGCAACCCATGAATTTTCTTCCTTTACCTGAGAATTCTGCTTCACACTCAACCAATCATATTTTGATGGCCAAGATATTTATTTTGGGATTCTGGGATTCTGCTCCTTATCCGCTCCTCAGGCTTTTGGTACAGGTGATCCAGTGTCTGAAACATTGATAGATGTTGCATTTCTTTATTTACTTATTTATAATAGTGCTTCAATTATTAATCTGGCCTGTATCCAGATGGCACCAAAAGGGAATTAATTATTAAATGGTTTCCATCAAGGTTTTCTTTGGGAACAAGTATCCCAGAAGGGTAGGGAGAAGATGAATTCAGACACTTCTCAGTGGTGCACACTGATGGGAGACATGATGAAATTTGACTTCATTATTTGACTTATACAATTGATTGATTCAGTATAATAATTTCCTTTTTTTTTTTGTTTTTAATTTTGAAGAGGATCAAATATTGGAACAGTTTGCACAGAAATCTCATGGAATCTCCACCCCCAAGATTCTCCAGATTTGACTGATCAGGTCTCAGAGCAACCTGATCTAATTTTGAACCACTTTGAAAGAGAATCTGGGTTTTATGAATCCAGAATTTTTCAACTTAAATTATTCAATTAATTAATGACACACAGATGACCCTGGATAAGCTATATTTACTGTTGCATTTTAAAAGATTAAAAAGATATTTCCTACCAGTTGTTTTAATGGCAAATATAGATCACGGAGGACATTATAACAGAAATGATGGAAAAAGAGGATAAATGCTTTCTGAGAGTTTGAGCGTTTCCTTTTCTCATACATAGGCACATAATAAGTTTTTCAAGGTCTTGAAAATTGAAAAAAGCTGATACAGATCTGAAGATCTGCCTGGGAGAGCTTCAGCAGGACGTTGGGGATGGCTGTAAGCTCTGCCTAACTTGCAGCTGATTTATTTACTGCTGTTTTTTTATTTTAGATCTTACAGAAGAGCTAAATTGATACCCCAAATTGGGACACTGTTGTGGAAGAAATTGGAAAAAAAAAACTTTGTGAATCAAGTAACGTGGAAAAAAAAGAAGCAAATATATTGACATTAAGCTGCTTTTTTACTGTGTAATGGGACTATTTTGTTGCCTCTTCTGTTTAAAAGCATTTGCCTTTATTAAAATGATGACCTGAGAACTTCTTTCAGTGCTTCAGAAGGATCAATAATACAATAAAAACCTTTCAGCCCAGCTGTATGGGGCAGCAGAGTGCACAGAATAAACAGAATCCCAAAAATGTGGCCGTGTGTGATTTTATGCACATCACTTTATTTCACCATGGGTTCATTTTTGTTCTGAGATTTGAAGTGATTTGAGCACCTGGGGAGCTCTGGAATTGGAAAGATCCTTCCTGCAGATAGATTTATATTGGGAAAGCTGGAAAAGGCTGGAAAACAAGAACAATCCCCCCCCTGCATTTTGCTGTGATTTGGCTTTGGGGAGTTAAAAACCTCTCCTAAAGTGCTTAGACAGGAACTGTGGAGCCTTTACAGGTACCAGGGGAAGGATTTCTATTACCTGCTCTAAACTGGCGGGTTTATTTTGCCTACACAAGGCTAATAAATTCCAAAGGGAATAATTACCAATAACCTGGAATCCAGGAAGTGCAGATGTTTTGCTTTCAACCCCTTTTACAGTTATTATTGCCTGAGTTTAAAGGGATTCTCTGCGTGAGCATTTTTAATTAACAGTTTTCTGTGTGTGCTGCTGCCTAAATTTAAAAAAAAAACCCAAACAAACCAACCTTTATTTTAAAGGAACAGTAAATATTGGACAGCACATTGCTTTGAATCTCCTGCAGGGGCATGTGGCCTAAAATATTTCAATATGAAACATTTCAATATTCCAAAATGTTTGATGGTTTTTAGGACTGAGCCCTGGCTTTAGTTTCCTCTGAATGGCTTTTTTTTTTCCACCTGCCCAGTCAGATGCTTCAAACCCAAGTGAATTCTCATGAACTCCATTCATTTTTCATTTTAATTCACTCATGGAAGCAGAACTTATTTCCTTTTTCTACCAAGTTCTGGTGCTGTCAGAACTATTCTATTTGTGTCACTTATCCAAGGATAGAAAAGGTCTCAGCTTTACAAAGCTGTTGTCTTAAAGAAATCCAGTACTTTTAGCACACAATAAATTCACTTCCAAGGGGGCTTCAAGTTTCTTCCCAATGCAAGTGAGCTCCCTAATTCTGAAGGTACTACAATGACAAAAAGGTTGAATTCACTGCAAAAGTTTCTCTTATTTACTGAAGAGACTTTTTTTTCTATCCTCAGATGCTCCTAAAAGTCATTTATTGTTGGAAATCAACAGAAGCCCTTAGAATTGCCCTCTGTCAGCCTCAAAGGGAAAAGTGGGGTGATAAAATTATGCACTTACTGGCAATAATTTTTCCAAGTGACTCCTGAATTGAAGAAATGTTCCTGATGTGCAGCTGAATTGGCACTTTCTCCACTTCCAGGAGTGGAAAACTTAACACAGTTTAGCTTTTTTTTTAAGTACACGTTTAATTCAGTGGTTCCATGTGAGGTTTTCTTGACCAGCAAAGACTAAATCAGGTTGAAAATACCCGGATTTATGTATACAGTTCATGGAAAGGGATTGAGGCACTGAAGGTCCAGTTCACCTTCTCCATGGTTTGTGGTGTGTTATGAGCAGAGATCCCACTGCCTCTTCCCACCACCTCCAAACTTGGGTTATCCCTCACCCCTCCTGTCCAGAATTGCTCGTTCTGGCTCAGCCATTCATTGTTTTCATCCCAAATAATCGCCTTTCCACCACCCCAGTTTTTGTCAGGGCTCTGGAGATCTCACATTCCCAGCCTGCCTTCTTTGGCTCCATTCATCTGACTTCTCTTTGAGGACAAATGTCACTGTGCAACATTAATTCCCCAGCTAATCCCAGTTCCCTGCCCCTTTAAATCACAGCTTTTCAGTCCCATTTTTTTTCCTAATCCACTTATTGCCACCCTTTATGTCCATAAAGGTGTTTTCCATGGGCTTTGAACCTGATGGGGCCATAAATCCCCAGGCAACAAACTTTAAAGAGAACAGAAGGAATGGTCTGACAGTGGGTTGCAAAACAAAATGTGTCTGTGCATATGAAAGTGGAATAATACATTATACAGATACAAATGGAATAAAACATTTGCTTTGTTAAATTGAATATACAGCTCTGAGTCTGTCCATATTGCATATATGGAGTATACAACACTCAATTTAGTGATTATAGACACGTGGTTATGTGATCTTCATATTGAAAATCACCAGATGACTTTGTAGTCTCTGTATTATTTCAAGAATTACCCAAAGAAAGCAAAAAGCATTTTGCTAATAGATTTTATAACAACGCTCAAATAACTTTGCCTCGTAGGTAGAACACATTATTCCAGCCCAGCTCCCATTTTAACTCTGTAGGTGGTGTGTTTTCCTGGGGATATTTAGGCTGTCAAATTCGAAACAAATGTTTGGCAGAAGACATAAATTAGGATTAAATCTCCACCGGTGCCGTGTGGCCTTTCAGGTGTAAAATCATGGCGAGATCAAAGCCATCTCAGGTGTCAAACCTTTGGGATCCGTGGGGTTTGATGCACTTTGGGAAAGGGATCAAATCAAAATAAAGGGCTGTGAACAGGGAGCTCCCATCACTGGAATAACTGGGAGATCAGCTGCATTTGCTATCCCCCCTGTTATTTTTAAAAAGATGAGTTAACAGGGACAGAAGGTTGGAAATGCAAAACTGCTCAAGGTCTCAGCCTTGTCAAATGTTTTTTCAGTAGAGATGGGGTGGGTTTTTTACCCCCAAATTGCTCTTTTAGTGACTTCCAGTTTATAATTTAATTAACCCAATTTTGCAGTGTTCCAATCTGTTCATTAGGCATTCAGTGTGAGTTACAAAAAAAACCAAGAGCACTCCAAGTGTAGCAAAAATACAAGGACTGAGGCCACACGTTCTGGGAATTACACATATATAAAATGAAAAAAAAAAAAAATACAGATGGTGGGTTTTCTGATACAAATGGACAGAAGGTTTTACAACCATCTGAAAATTCTAAATCACTTTAAGTAAGGTTTTTATTAGCAAGGGAAATTAGAGTTATGAAGTGTTCTGTGTGTGGTGATAAACTGATTGAGCTTCTCAGTAGGCAAGGAGAAGGAGAGCTGAGAATCATGGACAGCCAACAGCTGCTCACAGCAATTTTTGACCTGAAAAAATGAGGATCCAAAAAAAAGGGTTATTCAAAAAAATAAAAAATTAATGTAAGGAAGTGGTTTGTCATTAATTAAATTAATATATATTTTATATATATATATAAAATATGTGTTGCAGGATGCTGAGAAAACCTTAATTTAGAAGCAATTTAGAAAGAAAAAGAGAGAGCTGATCCGCATTTTAAGACAGTGCAGATTTAGGAAGCTCCTGAGAGGGAATTAGTGCAGCTGGGAGGGTATTTTGGGGGAATAACACCCCTCTCCTGCCATCAGTTTTTGCTGTAGACAGGAATGTGGTGTAAGGGGACAGCAAATCCTGCCTTCATGTTTCAGACACAGCTTGCCTAATTTTTCCATGAAATAGGAATATTTTGGTGTATCCGTACAAATTTAATAGAAATTCTGTTTCAAGGCAAGTGGGAAATAGAATATTTCTTATTCAAAACCATAGAAAAATATGAAGTTTGGTAAGTTCAGGGCTTCTATTTCAACGCAGATGTGAAGTAGAATGTCTGATAGCCCTGCTTTCCTACTAAAAAGTAGAAACTTTCCAAATTGGAACATAAAAATGGAAGCCTATGGTGACATTTTTATGAACTCCTTTTCTTTCAGGTCCCTCTCACCTGGTTGGTTTTCTATGTGAGACAGAAAATTCAGGGGGTGCAGCTCCTTGAGGCTTCCTGAGAAAGCAAACCTTAAACTTTATATGTGATATAATTTTTATGTTATATATTATATATTAAATATTTAAAATACATATCTTATATGTTATATTAATATATATAAAATATTATATATATTTGGAATAATAATAATTAGTGTAGAATTTGCATTTATTTCAGCATTTACACTTCTAACCAGACCTATTTTGCCTCACAGAACACACAGATCACATTATTTTGTGTTCCAGAGTGTGCTGTAGATGCAGAAAAATAACTTTTAATCTATGAGCAGTGATCATTGTCTCCCCCCAGCCTCATTTTTCACATACACGGGGGTTCCAGGTAAAAAAAAAAAAAAATAAATGGTTTATAGCAGGTTCTACCTGCCTTGATCTCTCTGATCGTGGCTTTGTGGTAATTGGTCTGCTGGGACTCATCCCTGCTCAGACAGGAAATTAAATTGAATTCTTTTGGCCCCTTTACTCTTGAGAACAATTCTCAAAGTTACGAACTGCAGCTATTCCTGATGGTGTCTCAAGTTCAGCTCAAAAGTTCCCTCAAAGAGTTGGGAAAAGTTCAGAAATTAAAGGGCACTGAAAGTCTGGTGATTTACAAGAGATTCAAGAGCAAACAGTTCTCTTGGCTGGTCTTCACAGTGTTGTGATCCAGCCTGAGAGTTGCTTCCAATTTTAAAATATTTCCCTTGCAAATATATTTTGTGGCCAAAAATACTGCAATGAAGTCATAGGGCAAACTGTCCCAGAAAAGTCAAAAAGTGGTTTTAAGTTGTGCCCTTTTGTGTTTACACTCTACTAAAGTCAATTAAATACTAAATAGTTAAATAGTTAAATTGAATTAAATGCTAAAGCATTAAGCACTTTATATAGAACTTGTTTTAAGGGATCTAACTCCTTTCTTCCTTCAGTGCTCCTGAAGATTGGGGATGTGGGAATCACAGCCAGGGCAGGATTCTGGAGGGAGCTGCTTAGGAGTAAATTCTGCAGAGAGGAGTTTGGGCACGGCTAAAACCTGATATTTCCTTGGATTTCTAACACAGAGGGATTTCTATTTCCAACCTAAATGTAGCTCCTGTAGCTTTGCATTTCTTTGAATAACAACAGGTTAGTATTGTTAGAATAGAAGGAAGGGTATTATCTAAATTAGAAAATCTAAATAATTAGAACCAAAACCAAACAGGCCTGGAAGAGGCATTTCATTTCAAACAAATAAGCAAAATACAAACAAAAACTCCCCCAAACAAACAAAACCAAACAAAAAAACCACCCAAACCACTGGATGCTTCCGTTCTTTCTTGCAAATTCCTCCAATGTTTGCAAACATGAATGGTAGGACCTGCCCTATCAGCTCATCTCTGCTGTCAAATCAGAGTGTGCCCTGCCTCGGAGAACAAAGAAAATCATTACCAATTAATTATGTCAACTTTCGCAGGAAATCAGCAATTAGGACCTGCACACAGGGCAAAACACCCCAAATCGATGGTGCCACTCAACTTTCCTCAGCAATTAGTGTCTGCAAGGCAGGAATCCCGACAAGGAGGACCAGCCTGGAGCTGCCAAAGCTGGAATTCTTAATGGAACAATGAGGGGAAGGGATGTACTCCATCTTCTTTCTTTTCTTTCTTTCTTTCTTTCTTTCTCTTTCTTTCTTTCTTTCTTTCTTTCTTTCTTTCTTTCTTTCTTTCTTTCTTTCTTTCTTTCTTTCTTTCTTTCTTCCTTCCTTTCTTTCCTTCTTTCTTTCCTTCTTTCTTTTTTTTTTTATTTCCATATCATCAAGAGCAATGATGATTTAACCTCAGGTTTTCATTTTTCATGGCTGACCTTTCTTTTGGACCAGGACTGAGATTTCCTCTGGCCAGAGCTGCTCTTCTTTTGACCTCAAGACACGTCATCTGTTCATGCATATTCACACACCCTCCACTTTAAAAATATTTGCTCCCACACATTCATATCCACACAGCAAAAGAGAAAATTATGTAGACAATACTTAATTTTTTAAAAAAATTATATATTTTTACCCCCCCCTTTTTTTTTTTCTTTCAAATTCTGATCAATAATTAATTAGGTTGGTGTTTACCCTTTGGATTTATTATTTGGCTGAGGGGAAGGTGAAGGGAAGCAAGCTTTTCAAATCACATCCAGTCTGTGTATTTTAGAATTATCCCAAGGTGAGGGAAGAGCTGATGGGAGCAGCTGGCACATGCAGCTGAAGACATTCAGATTATTATATTTTATTAGACTGATAAAGAAGACACAAAAAGTTGGTCTTTAAAGCAATAAATCGATGGCCATGAAGAATATGAAGTATTTTGATGACTGTGGATTTCTAAGGTGTCCCCATTAGCAATCCCTGTCCAGGAGGCTTTCACTGGATATCAGGTTTTCTCTTTCACCTTGGGAAAAAGTGATTTTATAAAAGGACAAAGTTTCTAAAATCAATTAAAGAGGCATAGATTTTAAAGGCAGTCGACTGTGCAAGGGGAAAGAACAAGGGGGAAGGCAGAAGGTGAAATGTATCGTTGCAATGAAAATTTCAGGCAGTGTTAGTTCAGGAGAACAGTCAAGAAATCTGCTCCAAACTGAATTATGGCTTTGGATCCCACTCTGGACATTTGCCAGCAATGAAGGAGACACTGACCTGAATTTGGGTTTATTTGTCCAATAAATTTTCTTTCCCCTGTTCCCAACTGATTTTTGTCAAAGGAAAAAGTGTCCAGCTGGAAACAGGCTCTGAGCTCTGGGGCAAGGCAGGAAATGGAAACGGGTATATTTATATATACCTGTATATTTATATATACCTGTTTATATTTATACCACCCTTAACTCTGATATCCCATCTTTAATAAATCACTAGGCCAGAATAATACCAATTAACATTCATGAAATAAAATCCTGGCCTCAGTTCTGAACATCAACGGTGGCTTAAGAAGCACTTCAAATTATAAAAGGAATATTTTGTAGGATGTCTCCAGATGGCAGTATGTTTGGGGATGATGTCCTGAAACCACCTCCATTTTTTCACTGAAGAGAAACAATAATCTGTAAACTTGCAAAGGTTTGACTTCTGCCAACAGGAAGGAAATATCTCCTGTTAGATGCAGGAATATTTTGCACAGGGACATGCAGCAGTTATTATCACATCTATGAAGTATAGTAACACTCAAAATTATATTTTTTCTTAACTTTCAGGTTGATTTTTTCCAGTTTAATTCTTCCCACCAGCAAGTCTTTAGGTTTTTCTCTACAATGTGCAGTGATAAAGAACAGAATGTGAGGGCAGTTCCTGCTCTGCTCTGATTGGAGTCACCTCTTCCCCCCTGTGCAAAACTGGAGAGTCTGAGAGAGTCTGATATGGGAAATCTCGTTCTAATGAGCTGAATTTCTTCATCAGCTTGAAAGTCTATTATTCTTGTGGGGTTTAATGTTTCGGACACTTAAAGTAATTAATCTCCCTGCAGAACTGGAGGAGAAAAAGGAATGATCTGCTACACTGAATAACTGTTAAAGGTTTTATCTGAGTTCTTTCTTTCTTCCTGACCTCCATGGAAATAGAAAAAGTCATCTGAGAGCTGAGATTTGAGGAAAAAAAATTCATTTTTAGGAAGAACTCCTATCTGAGATGCTTGGAAGAAAGTTCCTATGAGGCATTTAGAATGTCACGTTCTTCTTTAAAGAGAATCATGTTCGTGGCCTGAAATGAAATGGCCTCAAATCGTGCCAGGAAAGGTTTGGATTGGACATTGGGAAAGAAATGTCACAGAAAGGGTTGTCAAGCATTGGAACAAGTTGTCCAGGGGAGTTCTGGAGTCCCCAACCCTGTGAGTGTTCAAAAAGCACGTGGATGTGGCACTGGGGACATGTTCAATCCAAACCTTTTACTGGCACGATTTGAGGCCTTTGCTCTTTCATCATTTCTCCTTGTCAAATCATTATATTGAAAAAAACCCACCCAAGAATGTGGCATGTCCTTGTCAAATAAAAACCTGCAATCTCCCAAACATGAATTCCCATTTCTTCTCAAAAAAATCTGATATCTCAGGGGTTTTTCTGTTTGGTTGTTTTGGCTTGGAGCAACCTGAGAGCGTGGGAGGTGGCGTGGTTGGAACTGGGTGATCTTTAAGGTTCCTTCTACCCCAACCATCCCTGATTATTATTCTATGATTAAAAATCCCCAAACAAGTCTGGAGAAAGAACTGTATGGAGTTTACAGAGTCAGGCTTATCATGTGTCATCAGGATGAAGCTCATTCAGCACGGGAACAGATGGAAGAACAGCCTCAGACTGGCACTTCACATCTCACACAAGTTGTGTCCTCCCCTGCCAGCCCTGCCAGCAGTGCTGACAGCCCAGACACTTTATCTGACTGTTCTAAGTGCAAAAGCTATTTTCCAAGAAACTCCAGCAGAGCCTGTTGCCAAATTGCACCTTTCCCTCCTCAGCTTCTGTCTCCAAGGCTGCCCTGTATCCCCAAACCTGGGGATTGCTCTTTCTCTTTCTGCACTAATGGTCACTCCTGTTTGTGTCATCTATCAAAAATAATACCTGGTCCCTCCCATCTACACTTCTGGATGCAATGGAGGAGTGGTTGGGTGTATGTTTGGATGTGTCACCACAGAATTGTCCATTTCCCACGGGCACAGATGTGCCAAACTTCCAGCTGAAGTTCCAAGTTCCAGATGTGCCAAACTTCCAGCTGAAGGCTTTGCTGAGTCTCCTGTGCCAAATCTCCGTTGCTGTGGGTCCCCCACAGCTCTATTAACAAGCTCCCATCACCTCAAGGACCATCTCTCTGGTGCTGCAGGACTTGTTGGGCTCTCCCTGCCATCTCCCAGCTCATTTTTGTGTGAGGAGTCTCTGCTGAGTGCCACCAATGGGCCCAGGATGCAGGGAGCACTCAAAGATACAGGATCCCTTTTGTCCCTAAATTGCTGATCACAGATTATTTTTTCAGGAGTATCATCATGGGTTTTTTTAATTCAAGAAATGAGAAAAAATCAAAAGAACTATTGGAGCACAAGGATTGAGAAGGATACTGGACCCAGTCTGTCTTCAGACATCCAGAAACTTCCCATCCTGTTCCTTGGAAGTTTAAATTCCAGGCTGGACTTAGTGGTTACTCCTTGTTCTTTGTTTTCTTGAGCTCACTGAATCATTAAGGGTGGAAAAAGACCTCCAGGATCCTCAAGGCCAACTTTAAACCAAGAGCCCCCACCCACCAAACCCTCTCACCAAGTGCCACGTCCACTCGTGTTTTGAACACTCCCAGGGGTGGTGATTCCCTGGGCAGCCCTTTCCAATTCCTGGCCACTCTGAAAGGGAAGAATTTGTTCCTGTTATCCAACCTGAACCTCCCCTGGCACAGCTTGAGGCCCTTTACCCCTGTCCTGTCATCAATTCCCTGCAGAAGAGCCCGACCCCACCTCGCCACGACTTGGCTCCAACAGAAAAGTGCCCCTCTGTTCCTGATAACCAGATATCCTGCAGAGGAAAGAATCCCATTTCCATTCACCTTTCTGTCTGGACACACTGGGTTACAAGCACCTAATTATCAGCTCTACCTCCTTACTGTTGGCTCAGTTCAGGACAGAGAAAGGAATCACTCAGGAGAAGGAATCAGCCTTTCCCAGGCACAGTTCCCTAACAAGGTAAAGCTGTAGAACATTCCTGAAATGCCTCTTGGCAACTCAAACCCCTGAAACAGTGATTGCTGTCCCAGGGCAGCCCAGCATCACCATCCTCAGACAATTTTCCTGGTCCACAGGGTGAATCTTTGATTTAATGGAGCAGCAAATTTAAAAAGCCAAGTGTCGTGTCCTGCTCTTCCCAGAGGTCTGAGGCTCATTCACTGGAGTTAATTTTCCTCTCTGTTCCAATGCAATGAAATATCAATCTGAAATGGAAGGTAACAGCAAGAAGGAAATGCATTATTTTCAACCCATGGAAACTCGAAAGCCAAGGATACAAATTAATTTACTCCACAAGTGTCCTTCCCAAAAAAGTGCAATTTTCAACGATGTCATACGTTGGAATGTTTCAGTGGTTGTTCCTCCCCAGAGAAGATGCTTTGTGCCATGAAATGAAGGGTAAATTTAAAAAAAAAAATTAAAAAAAAAAATTAAGGAGACTGGGGCACTCTGAGAATATATAAACATATATGTGTACATCTAAACATGTATAGATTTTTTTCCTTCCCTTCCCTTTCTAAGGACAGAGTTTATCTCCAGATGGGGATTTCTCAGAGGCAGTGACTGACTGTGAGCACCCAAATCAGGGCAGGTTTTGTGTCCCTGTGTGTTTGGCTCCCTGCTTTCCCCCCTAATCCCAATTTGACAAGGTTCTTAGTGAGATAATCAGACTGCAAAACAAACATGGGGACACCTCCCCATCCTCACCAGTCCCTGGGACTGAGCAGGTTTGTTCTGCTCTCAGCTGGGTTTCTGTCCTGAATGTTCTTGTTTATCTCTTCCTTCTTTTAATTGATTATTTTTTGCCTTGCAAAGGTCCTTGACCAGATACTCTTAAGAGAGCAGACACTCCCCTCCCACAGTTACTGCATTTTCTCAACAGCCACTCAGGGAAAACCTGTGGCTACTTGAATACTTTGAACAGAACTGATTGTTTTATTCCTTTGTTGCATTCATGCAGTTCAATAAAATCCTTGCTGACAAAATCCCTTCATGTACAGACTTGATAAAACACAGTATAAATGACTTTTTTCCCCATAATATCTATCAAATTACATTGTTTGAGTCTAAGACACCCTCTGATAAAAAAGAAAGGAAACCAAAGGGAAAAAAAAAAAAAAAATAATTCACTTAATCTTTGCTTCTTTGATACTGGAGGGATAACTGGAAGACTCCCAAGCTGGAGGGAGTTCCCTCACTTTTCCTGTAGGTTTGGGGAGAGAGGAAATTTGACAGCAGACACATGTCCAACATCTTTGAATTAAATGAAAAAGAATTTCTTTTCATCTAAAATTCAAGTATGAGCTATTTTTGTGAGGAAAAAGAATCCCTCTTCCTTGAGATATCTCTGCCACGACACAGGGTGGATCCCTAAGGATGGCTCAAGGATGGAATTAATTCTGAAAGGACTTCTGCAAAAGGTGTGCCACGAGAAAGGCTGGGTTATAACCTGTAGAAATTTAGACTTTCACAAGTAATCACCCCACAGAACGAAGATGCAAATTTTCTGTGGCACCGACAGTTAAAATGACAGACTTTTAATGGTGTGAAGTGCTAAATCTTTGCTCATGAAACTGTGAGTTCTTTAAAGTAGGGAAAAAGTACTCATTTGACTACCATCAGGGAATGTATTTTGCAAGAATTTTGGGAAAGGCAAAAGGAATTGATCCCATTTAATTTCATTTTTCCTCATGTTTTTCTGGTAAGCTAACGAGTTTCGCTAGCCAAGATTCTAAGGGTACATTTACATCAGTCCTTCAAAATGAACACTCATTTTCCCAGCTTCTTGGTTTTCAGTTCCCAGTTTGGAGCATCGAAGACACTGGGCTGGATTCTTTTCAGACAGCAGGGAACCACAGGATGTTCTTCAGAGTGAAATGGAGGTGCTTTGCTTTGGGCGTTCAGTGGACATCACCAGGATGGAGATGGACCAAAATAAAGGGGAGGCTCAGGTGGGATTTGTCCAAAAAATGAGTAGATGTGGCACTTTGTGATGGGGTTTAGTGGGAACAGCAGGATTTGGTCAAAGGTCAGATTGTTGGTCTTGGAGATGTTTTCCAACCTTAATGATTCCACAAGATCTTTCAGCCTGTACATTTTAGAGAGCTAAAGTCCTCCCTCTACAGCTGTTGTATTACCCAAATCTGCTCCTGTTGATCAGTGCTGCCTAATTTGAGAGTCTTTGCATTTCTAATCAAAAGCAAGTTAAATGCAAATACACCAAAAAAAAGCAGAGCACACACATAAATCAAACTTCAGCAAACAGCTCCCCTTTTGTGTTGGCAGAGTCAGAACCTGCCTGAGGACTGTTCCTGAAAACACCACCAAATAAAAAAGCAGATGTTCCCAGATTCATGAAATGTTGCCCTGGTAGGCAACGGAATTTCGTGAGAAAGTGCTGATAAAAAAATTAAAAAAAGGAAATTCTGCTGAAAGACGAACACAGTAATGAGTGTGCTGTGCTAATGAATCACTGCTTGTAAGAGGCCATTCAATCTTGACATTAATGATATCAAATGAGCTGTGGAATGTATATGAATTAAATTGGAGTGTAATGACAGCTTTAGTATTTGGAGTTACATGACTCACTAAACGAGAAAGGGAGAGGTGAGAACGTGGATTTAGGCAGAGAAGGAGACAGGGAAGGATGCAGGGAGATGAGTCACATTCTTGCAGCCATGATATTTTAGCTGGTTGGGTAACAGGCTGTCAATAGATAAAATGTGTTTCTCTCTCAGGAATGTGCAGGGGTGGTAACAACACGAACCTTCCACTTGGCTGCTCTGGCTGCAAGTTTTTCAACTTATGATTTTCTCACAAGTGCACAGAAAAGTTACCCAACCAGTATTTATAACACAGGGAATAAAGTGTTATATTAAAAAAAAAAAAAAAAATTATAATCAGGATTTCACTTGGTGGATTTTGTGATTTCTGCTGTTGGCCGTGC
Organism: Myiozetetes cayanensis; assembly: GCF_022539395.1. Taxonomy (NCBI): domain Eukaryota; kingdom Metazoa; phylum Chordata; class Aves; order Passeriformes; family Tyrannidae; genus Myiozetetes; species Myiozetetes cayanensis. The sequence continues at coordinate 29,391,651 of NW_026086826.1, read as the reverse complement.
ACCTTGCTAAAAACGAGACAAAGTCAAATGGCTCCCAGTGTACCCTGGCAGAAACCCAGCCAAGCTCATGCCCCCACTGCAGTGATGAGATAAATTAACTCAGAACAAGTAAATATTTCTCTTCACAAGGTAAGTGCTGGTAACCAAGGGAAGGATTTCTAGCAGAGTGCGATTTAGGAATTAGAGATCCAATTTTTTTTTTTGCCTAATAATTTCTTGTGGTCACTGTAGAAAAGAAGCACCTTAGGAGACACTGAGAGTTGAGTACAGGTGCCATCAAGGAATTCTGAGGATCAGCTCACCTTAGTCCTGTGCTTTAGTCTGGTTTCGTATTGGACAGATTATTTGTTTTATGGTATTTGTATATGTTTCACTTATTGCACACACTGATCATTGGAACACTTTTTAGTCTCCAAATGGAATTTTCTTGGATATTAATAGATATTAAAGCATAGGGGAAAAAACCAGTCTTGACTGGAATTGGAATTAACCTCATTCATGAGCCTGACAAAGAGACTTCACTCAGCAAACCCAAGAGAGTTTGCACGTCCTTTTAAAGTATGTTTTTAAAATAGAGCTTATTAAAAACTTATTAAGCAGCTCAGACACTTAAAGTTGTTACTAAAGGCTTAATAAGCTGAAATCTCAATACTGCAATGCACTCTGTGATGACTTTTTAACCCAGTGGATGGGAGTACACCGAGCCAGTGTTTGATCATGGCACCAGAGCATTTTAATTCTCACTTAACTCGCTTGGTTTTGCAGGACAGTTTAAATATCTGGTGATAACTGACTTTGAATACCACAGTAATTCTATTCCAAAAGTTCTCTATCAAGCTATTTCAGCTAATGAAATTTTCAAGTGCTTTATTTGATTCTGTAGCAGGAACAAAATGTGTAAAATAACTACTGTACACTATTAAATCTTATTTACAGTACTCATCCCCCCCTTTTCCAAGAAGATATTGGGGAATGTGGACTTTCAGGAAGGAGTGATGGGAGCAATTCCTGTGAAGAAATGCTCATCAGGTTAATACAAATCATAAAATATTAAAAAAAAAAATAGTGTAAATATAAAATGCTGGCAAAGAAACAAGGTGAGATGGCAATGAACACTGTTAAGAAGGAAATTAAGAAATTAGGAAACTGAAATTTGCCTCACAATTCCAGCAGTGGCCTATTTATCACTGAGATCTTCCTGGTAGGATAAGTAAATCTCTTTAATTCTCTGCAAATATGAAGCAAGAAAATTGCCAAATTCCAGGCTTGGCTGCTCAGAATCAGTGCAAGGGGAACAAGAAGTTTGGTCGGCGTGTTCAGCAAAACCTCTGGTGTGAAAAGAGCTGGAGGGATGTGAGGAATGAAAAGAAATTAAAACTGAGTTATCTGAAAAAATATAATGGATTACTATCTGTTATTATCTGTGTATAACGATAATGATGATGACAATAATGTTTATTGTAATGAATGATAAGGAACTTCGTTCCCAAGTAATGCTTTACAAAGGGAACCTTTCTGAGGTGAGAGCAAGGGGCACCAAGGCAGAATTAATATTCCTCTTGGCTCTGTAATTTATCCCAAAATATGGCCAGTGTTACTGGGAAGACTCAGCAGAAGAAGTTGCCTTCCTAGCACTGATCTCCAAAGGAATCCTTTCGAGCTGTGGAATTAAAACCAGTGCCAGGGGAGATAAAAAGCAGCCATTTTGTTTTAAGTTAATCTTGCAAACCTCAGAGATAAGGCTTGACAAAAGGATGTCTTAATTGGAGTCTGGTATCTCCATCCTTTAGTAGCTGGGGGACTTTGTTCCTGCTTTCATTCCTCCCTGTATATTCCACTTTGGAATCCCAATTACACTGCTAATGTAAATTAAAATGTAAATTAATCTGTTTACTAATGCAATTATGCAAAGGAACTCCACTTCCACTTTAATGCTCTAAAAGGAGACCAATTCTTTTAAATGTGTTGCATATGTTATTTTTTATTACCCTGAAATAAATAAAAGCTGGTTACACAGAAATCAGTGAGAAGCTGCTGCAGCAGGACCCAGTTCTACCTGATGATTGACTCCAAACAAGCATGGGTTAGGAAGAGATTTTCCCCCTCCTTTAAATTGCACGTGTGATTGGCCTCAGTTAACGAAGCTGTCTCATCCACCACCGTTTCTCTCCTCTGAGGAGCAGTTTATTTCTCAGATTCAAAAGTCAAGACGTGATGATGAGGGCAAGGATGCAGGTCAAGCTGTTCAAGAAATAAATCTCAGCTTGGGATATTAAAAGCAAGCCATTCTAGAGGTCTGTTTGGAGGTGTTACAGAACTTTATATCTTTTCTGATATAAAGCAAATGCTAGCAGGTGGCTGACCGTGCATCCTCATCCTACTACTGTTACACTCTGATTAATTTTGCCTCAAAACAAGAGTTTTCTTGGTTTTACAGGCACTTTTTATAATCTCTGATTGATTTTGCCTCGAAACAAGAGTTTTCTTGTTTTTCCAGGCACTCTAAAACACAGCTGCCTATTCCCCAGGATCAGTGAGTGTGAGCAATCGTGAATAATTTTCTTACTGAGGCTTTTAATTCCTTAAATTTAATGCCTGTATTATGAGATAATTCTGTGTATCCTGCCCTTTATTAACCTATTACATTAATCAGCATTTGCACTGCTGTCCCAAATCCTCCCTTCCTGGCCTCCAAGGTAATGAGATAACCTCTGCCCTGCTCCCATTAATACTCCTTGACTTCTTTAAGAGGGAGTTCTGCTCATCTCCAGAATGCAAATCAATGATTTACTCCAAACACCGAGGATCTGCCTTTGAACAGGGGCCTGGTGTCTCCAGCTCAGAGCTTTGCTCCTGGAACTTCACATCTGTAGGAATGAGAAGACATTTCTCCATATATTTCATACCATGATAGTTTACTCATAGAATTTATAGAGATTAGGGGGCTTAATCAGCTATTCCAGAGTGGAATTTCTGCGCTCTTTTCGTTGATGTCTTTGCATAAATCCTTCCCTTGCCTAATGATGATCAGTGGAACATGTTTCATTAAAAACCTCCTTTATAGGCAAGGAAAGAGCTGAAGTGCCCTTTGCCATTTTGTCAGTGCTGCATCAAGGGTTTTGCCATGTTTGATAGTTTTGGGGAAAAAAATAAGTTTAAATAGCTCTGATCTGACCCCATAATTTTGATCAGTATTTGTAAGCAACTTAAAACGTAGGCATGGGTATTAATTGTATTTTATGGTAGGATTAGATGCTGTAATTGATGTCAGGAATTTTTTCCCGTTGGAAGTGTACATTTGTGTGACAGGTATTTGTGTTTCTGAGCAGAAATTCTAAGTAAAATTTGGAAGCAGAATGAAAGAAGAACTAATAATGATTCTTGGATTAAAGCAGAAGGGTTTCATATAACCAGGCACATTCTTGTCTTGGAGAGGAGCTGTGTTCCTTTAGCTCAGGTGGATATTTTATCTGGATTTGGCCTCTTTAATATTTAGATCTAAGTGGAGAATTTGGACAGTCCAAGCTCTAATTTCCAAGGCAGAACTGTGCCATAACTCTGCCTTTGATCCTGGAAAGAGCTGCCTTTCTTTTCCCAGCCCCCAGCCCTGTTCCTGCAGCCATCCCAGCCCCAGGACTGTCCCCTGCTCTGTGACACCTCAGAAATGCAGCTTTGATGAAGTCTGGAGCACAGTCCTGCACACTCTGCCTCACCTAACCCCGGGGTTAGACAAGAACTAACTTCACAGCTGCCTCCCACTTTGTTTCTGAGCCTCCCCAGCGAGCCCAGATCTCTGATCCAGAGAGGTTCAGGAACACTGTGCCCTCCAGAAAGCTCAGCAGCCTGGTGTGGTCTTTATGATGCACTGCCAGCTAATCAAAGTTTAACAGAAACTCCAGGAACGCTCTTCAGGGCGAGGAGCAGAGCAGCATCACAACGCTCCTGCCTCCGGGTTGTGTCCTATTCCTCGTGTTTTCCTCCTGGATCACATCAATCTTTCCCTGCACAGCAGCACACAGAGAGGCTGCTCTCCCCAAATGCTTAATGAGCAGGGCTTTGTGCACTGAAGGTGGGGATGCTGGTTTCATTCCCTCAGGCAGGTGAGAAGGTTTATCTCCCAGAGCAGACAGTGGTCTTGGGAGTTTTCTGAAAGCCTCAGAGAGGCTCTTATAAAAATAGGGCTGTGTCTAAAGCTGGGCTATGGTCCCTTTTTGCCTTGGCTCTGCTGTCAGTGCTGTCCTGTGTCACACAGCACTTGATGATGAACCATCACATTGCCCAAACCCTTCCTCCAGTCCATTCCATAAAGCTGGGCTTTACCTGGAATACAATAAAATCAGCTGAAGTTTGGAGAAGGAGACTTGTAAGACAAAAACAGTCGGGCAAAAGGCAGAGAGAAATTCGTTCCCTATAAAATACAGGAAAGAGAATCCTTGAAAAGATTCCATAACCCTTAAAATGCTGACAATAAAACTGTTTAAATGTGAGGCACAGCTTGCCCAGAGAAGCTGTGGCTGCCCCTGGATCCCTGGAAGTGTCCAAGGCCAGCTTGGAGCAACCTGGGCTGGTGGAAGGTGTCCCTGCCCGTGGCAGGGCTGGAATGAGATGAGTTTTAAAGTCCCTCCCAATCCAAACCATTCTGTGATTCCATGTTTTACTATGAAAAACAATGAAGAATCATCTTTTAGTTCAGTCCTTGGGCCTTTTTTTTTTTCTTTTGTAATAAAGTTTGATTCCTCGATTTTTCTGAGCAAGCAACTGGTTAAAGCAATAAAGTTCTAATCTGGGGAGAGGCTTATGAATTTCACAACTCATACAGTTTTTTTCCAAGCTTAAAAATATTTGTAGCATAGTTTATCCTCTTCTAAAATGTGAGAGACTGGAGGTTTTCTACCACTTGTTAGAAACTCTCCAGGAAAGGAGTCACCAGAGAAGCCTGAACGAAGCACCAGGGTGTTGAAAACAACTGAAGCTTAAGAAAAGAGTAAAAAAAATGCCAAGGGTAGAGCTTTTCTTATAAATTAGCAAGCCTTGCAAGGGCTGGGCACAGCTGAAGGCTTTGTTCCAAGTGGATGCATCTGAAAGGAGACAGATCTTGCTGTTTTCTGAGCCTCCAGCCCTCCCTGTAACCTGTGCTCCCTGCACAGCAGCCAAGTGGTCTAGAGAGGTAACCCAATACAGATGTGCTTTAAGCAAAATCCTCTGCCATCTCTCTGCAAGTGTGCTGCCTTCCCCCAAAAAACCCAAATCACAACAAGAGTTTTCACTAAATTCCTGTGTTCTTTCCAAAAGAGCCCTGTGGTGGGACAGCTTTAGCTGAGCAGCCTTGGGAACAAGGGCCATCACCAGAGCTGCCTTACAACCTCCTCTGCTGTAAATCAACATTTCTTCCTCTTCTGTCAACCAATATTTCTCATTCTGCTGTAAATCAACATTTCTTCCTTTTCTGTAATCAACATTTCTTCCTTTTCCCTAACCAACATTTCTCTGCCCCCACCTCCACATGTCCCCCCCCGACACAAGCTGTGGGCAGGCTGGAGCCTTCAGGAAAAGGCAGTCTCTCCTCAGCTGTTGTTTATCCTGCTTGTCCCCCTTCCCTTTGCTCTGCCTGTGTGTCAGGCTGTGCTCAGATACCTTGCAGGCACATTTAGCAGTGTTTTGCTTCACCATCTGGAACAGGCTCTCACCCCGCCCTGGCTGAGCTGCTCGGGTGTCCCATCTGCTGCTGCGTCCCTGGGGTATAAACAGGGCAGAGAAACCCACCCTGGGGTATGTTCAGAGGGGAAGGAAGCCCAGTCACGGTTAATAATAAAAACAAGCAAAAAAACCCCCTCCAAAACAGTGAAATGAGCGAGGGTTTTTCACAGAGTGCACATGGTTTTGCAATGACCATCTGCAAGCACCACCTCTGTTTTGGGCACTTGGTTCTGTGTCTCCTCTTCCCACAGAGTTGTCCAGCCCTGTACAGCTGACAGGGATCTAGGATCTCATTCACAAATGAATCTCAAACAATATATGCAGATTACTCGAGGAGACAGAATTAATCTCTCCATAACTACACTGGTAAAATAGCTGCATAATTACAGAGTATTTGACAGCAGACAGAGCAAAACAATCCTTTTGATAATTCACATATGCAATAGAGAACTCTGGGAACAAGCACAAAGGCCAAAATCAGGGAGCAGTATCCTGACCTGGTCTCTTACAGAAAACACTGGGGTTTGTTAAAATCAGCTAATCATAAAAAATATATAGTAGGTGAATTATTTACATCTTTGGTGTTTCGTATCAACAATCTGCTCAGTGGTTTAACATGACTCTGATTATGTCACAACCTTTTACAGCCTTAGACTTGATTTTAGGATGAGTTTTTGACTGTCTCATGTGCTTCTCGTGTCCTGTCCTAGAAAATATTACCATTCCCTCCCTCTTTTCTTTAATTCTCTTTTTGTGCTCCCATGTCAAAATGACTCTGCACCATTAACAGCATTCTTGGTACAACCTAACTAGAAATGCATGGAATATTTCCACTAAAAGAAAGAGCCACCCGTGCCTATTGATGGAATCCCAGAATCCCAGAAGGATTTGGGTTGGGATCCAAAGGAAGGGACCTTACAGACCATCTCTTTCCACCCCCACTGCACCTTCAGATAAGTTTGCAGTGAAAAGATCAAACAGTAGAAGTGTCTTTACTCCAAATTTGAGTATGTCAACATGGATTACAGGACTACCCAATTTATTGACTTCAAAATACAGGAAGCAGAGAAGAGTTCCAGATTTCCCAGTTTTGTTTATAACTTTAAATCTCCGAGACTTTCAGCACAGATTCTTTCCTCTCATTCTTCAAGAGGTTTCTGTGACAGTCCCTCTTGCTGGATTTCTGCACAGGGATCATCACAGCAGGGTTGTGCCACACTTCACCTGACCCAGTTTTCTATCCCAGTGTGCAGTGGAATCAGGAAAAAGCTAATTGAAATGTTACAACTGATGAAAGAGAGGCATTAATTGTGATATCCTGTAGATATGCTAGATATGCTGGACTCACTGGTTGCATAACTGGCCTTCAGCCACTTCCTCATTTATTCAAGCTGTGCCAAGTATATATGACATTTCTTTCTGTGTATCACCATTTTAATGTACACTTGTCCCTGCAAACAGTAAGTGTAGACTTATTACAGCCAAACACATGATGTGTTCAACGTGACAGAAGAGTCTGGAAAACCCAACCATTAACCGAGTGTAAAGAAAAGGATATTGTCCAGTTTGTGATTTCCCCTCCTTTCCTTTTCCATTTGTAATTAAAGTCGAGACAAAAGCTCATCTGGTCTGTACCCAATGGTCAGGGTCTGCCAGAAAAGACAAAGAGTTCAGAGTTAAAAGGTAAGAGATTCCACCTTGTTTTCAGTTTTCAGTTTTCTCTGTCAACCCCAATCAACCCCTTTGGGTCTTGGCTAACTCTGCAAGGGCCCTTTTGTGATCGCCCTCAAGCCATTTTCAAGGAATGGGGCAGTCCCTTTTCCAAGCTGCTTTTAAAAGTCACTGCTCCCAGCACAGAGTTGAATGCCCCTTGATGCAGAGCCTCTGGACCAGCTGATGAGCTTTTCAGTTTTGTCGTGATTCACAGGGTGAATGATAATTATTCTTGGCCCTTCCCTGGCATTACACACTGGATCTTTTCCATGAAAGGTCCTCCAAGATGCTTTTCACTGGAAAGAGAGAAGCATCTGATGGATCTGCAGCTTTAATGTTTACTGTGGGGCCTCTCCAGAAAAGCCAATATTTGCTGAACCTCTGCAAGCAGGGCTTTTAGCAAAGGGCACACATTAAACAGTAGGAGTTAATCGTGGAACTTATTCAAGCTGCACTGCAGGCCAAATTCTGAAACCCAACCCTCCAAAGCCAAGGTGACACTAACACTTCCTCCAGCCTCATAGAGGATTTGTTCTGCCACAGGTGTCCAGTTCAGACTCTGATGGAAAGTTCCTCAGTGCCCTCAAAAAACAGCAGAATAGACTCAAGGTTGGCACAGGAAACTAAAGCAGAAAAGAGCTGGAGGAGCAATCACTCGAGTCCTCAGATTTAAATGTTTCCCTGTGAGCTGGAAAAAGGACATATCTATCTCAGATATCTCAGAGCCTGGTGCTCAGCAGGGAAATGGAGCCCCCAGACTGAATTCCTTAGCAAGCCACAGGGAGAAACAACTCCTTCCTGGAAGAGAAGGCAGATAATAAAAGACCTCTTAAAACACTTTATATTCAGCTTCCCTGTCCTGCACAGCCCAGAACTTCACTGGTAGGACCATGGCTCTCAGATGAAAGAATCCTTCCTAATCCAGATTTCATTGGCAAGGATGAAAAGGCCACACAAAACAATGTTTTAGTATTTAGTTGACCCTGATTTTGCTGCTCAATAATTTTTTTTTTTTTTTTTTTTTTTATATATTTTGTACACTTGATCAAAAATTCAAACCTTGAGGGTTATTAGAGTGGGGTGTTTTGTTTTGTTTTGTTTGTTTTGTTTTGTTTTTTAATTCTAACTGTTTTTACTTGCTAAACACAGAAAGTCCCTGGAATCCCTCCTCCTGACTGTTGTCTTTGTCAATTTGTATGCTTTAGAACAGGGAACAACTTTTAAGTTCTTGTGCACTTGTCAACCTCTTATTTTATCTTAAAATGCAGATTGAGCCAAGGAGGAAAAGAAAGTCAGACACTGCAGTGGTCTTTGATAGAAAACACACATTTTCTAATTAAAATGTCAGGTTTGCATTATCAGAAAATTAGAGATATGTAGCCTGTGGGCCTTTTTTTTTTTTGAAAAATCCATTTATTTAGGAATGTTCTATATTTTTATGGTCCAATGTGATTAGAAGTAACAATAATACGCTTTAAAGTGTGGGAAAGGAATGAGAAATACCAGAAAACTTCAAAATAAACTTCTGGCACTAATTAATAAGTCATTACTTTTTATCTTATGCTGCACATAGGAAAGAACACCTTGGGAGAGACATTTAGTAAATATTTCAGTATATGTGAGCAGAGGTGCTGGAGAAATATTTAGATTATTAAATTAAAAGGAAAAAGATTTGTTTTCTGTTTCTTTTTCTTTTCCAAATGACAAATATGACCAGAGTCACAACTGTGTTTTATTACCCATGGAAAATCCTGTGAACTCCAGGGAGACCCTTCCATTTCTACCCCTCAAAAGGTATTTCCAGGAAATGCACCCACTGTGCTCCTGCCCAGATGGATCCTGCACTTTTGAGCAGCCCTCTTTTGATAGTCCTGGCAATAATTTATTAAAAGACATCCCCAGAACGGCAGGAGCACGGGCAAGGTAGTAAAAGGAAATGTGGAGCTCATTTCATCCTGGCCCCCTTTAACCACAGTTCATCTGAAATTCCATATCTGAGAGCAGATTTAATGCCCATTCCCAGCCCTGGGTGTATTTACTGTCAGGAAGGTGTTCAGTGTGCAGCAGCTTCCTAATGCTGATATTCATCAAAGAGAATTCGGGGGAATCTCCACCCTTTAAAGATTTCATTTGTTTAATGCTGCATTAATAGCACTGAAGCCACACCACGCTTGCATTGCCTCACTTTTCACACCTTTTACTCTGCAGCTCCTCGGTCATAATCAACACAGAAAATTGGAAAAACATGGAAACGAGGCGAAATATGGGGATTTTTTACTATGCACTAAGTAGTGGAAATTTTTTATTGGATGCAGAACTTTGGAACATGTAATGAGAAAAAAAAATGGTAAACAGGAGATAGAGTTCACACCTTAAGGTGTTGCTTCAGCAGTAAGTAATATTTTTTTGCTTTGTAAGTCATGCAGAGGATTCTCGACAGCAGAAAGCCTTCAAATTAAAATTCAGCCCCCCACATCTAATATCTGCAGCTCAGTAATCTTTATTTTTTTGGAATGAGGATCTCATTTACTGAGAGATGCATTTCACCTGCAAACCCACAGATAGGCTGCTGAGCCCAGTGGACTAAAGCCAAAATGAGGAAGATGGACAGAAACTGGAACTTTCCTTGCCAGCTCCTCTTTCCTCCTCCAAATCGCATTTATAGCCTGTAGTATTAATGAATGAAATATTTTGTCTTGCTGCCTCCTTCTCTTGCTGAGTGCATGCAACAGGCCATTTCAGAAGGGAGGAGGGAATGAATTTGAACCATTTGAAACAAGCAGGACTGAGAGAAATGCAAAAGCAGCCCAGCACAAAATCAGCAATAGTGGGTCTGCTCCTTGGAGCCCCCTGAAGATACAGCAACCCCACAAGGTTTTAAAACATGGGGTTACTGCCTAAGCAACCACTGGTAGTGGTTCTGCCAAATCAGGGACACCTTCCACCAGCCCAGGTTGCTCCAAGCCCCATCCAGCCTGGCCTTGGACACTTCCAGGGATGCAGGGGCAGGCACAGCTTCTCTGGGCACCCTGTGCCAGGGCCTGCCCACCCTCCCAGGGAACAACTCCTTTCCAATCTCTCATCTAAACCATCCCCCTTGTCCTGTCAGTGCCATTCCTGATGAACAGCCCCCTCTCCACCTTCCCTGGAGCCCCTTCAGCCCCTGGAAGGTGCTGTGAGGTCTCCACACAACCTTCTCCTCTCCAGGCTGAACATTCCCAGCCTGTCTCCGTAGGGAAGGTGCTCCAATCCTTTTATCAGCCTCGTGGCCTCCTCTGGACTCGCTCCAGCAGTTCCATGTCCTGCTCATGCCAGGGACACCACAACTGGACACTACTCCAGGTGAGGTCTCAGCAGAGCCCCTGCACAGGTAACAGTGTGCAGACATTTGTATTTACAGATATAAAAGCTGCATTCAGTGTGTGCCTTACTCAGCCTCTTGACTTAAAAGAAGTGGAATAGACCATTTAGAGGCAAATAAATTGGCTTTTATTGAAAAACTGACCTCCGGTTCAGGCGTAATTATCAATCTCATCTCAGAGATTTTTCTATTTTGCTTTTCAATAAGAACAATTTGGTCTTGAAGTCCCCAAGGACACCAAGAAATGACTGTGCCATCCACAGGCTGTATTTTGACTTCTGGTGAGACTCTGATGGGAAGCTCTTGAAAGCACTGTTCCTTTATTCCTACATTTATTTTGCCTCCAGGAGCTCACTCTTCTCTTCAATATGTCACAATCAAACATTGTTAAACAAGGTTCCAGTATTTCCCTTGAACTCAAAGTGATTTAAAGGGCAATTAAGAAGGTGTAAAAAAATAATAAAAAGTTTTTTTACCTGACACCTGAATGAGACAAAATAAGGTGAAAAGGAGAAATGTGAAAGGAGAAATCTGAAAGGCTTCCTTCCCTTCCCCTTCCCTTTCCCATTTCCCTTTTTTCCTCAGAATAGTAGCTGGACCATGAACAAACATGAACAGACCCCACTGGAGTTCATGTGGGGTTTGTTATTTTGTTGACAGTATTTCAAGTTATTTTCAAATGACCATTTAGCTCTCCTTTTTCTGAGGCTCGATCTGCCTTGGAAACACCTGCCTAGTTTGGAAACGTTTGGAATTGGTGTTGCCATCACAGGTAGGAAAACATGCAAGAAAAAAGATTCCTTTTCTGTGCCGTGGTAAGGAAGAACCTTAATGGCATTTGTTAATTAGATCCTCATCTTGACTGAACAGTAGAAAGGGTTTAATCCTAACTCAGAGGTGAAATTTGATCTGGGAATTGCAATGATTTGAAAAGGCTCACACTACAAGGAATATTTAGTGTTTTCTGTTTGTTCTACTTAAAAATATCATTTTTCATATCCCCTGTGAAAATTGCAGCTTTCACATCATCATCTACTCACCAAGATTTACCTGAAGGACAAGCACTACCTGGAACATCTGGGTTTGAGAAGAAAAACAGACATTTCTTAAACAAATCCTGCTTATTTCTCATTACTCCTTCACCTTCCCGTTATTTGGAATGTCATTGAGCTAAAATCTCTGTTGTTTGGTTTTGGGTTTTGTTTGTTGTTGTTTATTAAGTCAGGAAATTATGCCAAGTAGAACAAGTTATTTTATCACTGAATGAGTTGACTGTGCTGAAAAGAAGCATCTATTTATCTTCTCAGAAATGTCACTGAGCAGTGAAGAGGAGCTTGTTAGAACCATTTTGGGGTTACTTTAAAATTCTTTCAAGGCTTTAAAATGTGTTCTTTATACTAATTTGTTAATGTCAGTATTATATGAACTTTTATCGGCGACTTTGCTTATTTTGAAATATATTAATAGAAAACCTTGTAATTAATGTATCAGTTGGTGTATTAATAGAATTAATAACATGAATGTATTAGTTTAATTATGTTGCTATCAGAACATGCCATTTGCTCACTGTAAATTCACAGCTTTTAATTTAAACAAACTATAAACCAACAAATCGATGCTCAGCTGGAAAATCTGGACCACAAAGAACTTTTAAGCTGTGACAGATTCAGCTGTCATTTATCCCAGCCAGAGTACACAATTCCAGCTCAAAATAGATTCAAAGACACTAAAGACACCTCAAAGAGAGCTGTTATTTTAATAATGATTAATTATAACTATTGATATTATTTCTGAGTGCATTAAAATGGAAGAGGTCTGTTTACACTGGAAGATTTGTGGTGGTGCTAATGGTGAATCAGGAGCCACCTTAGTGTTGAGGAACAGGTGGTTTTGATCCTGGAAAAAACAACTCAGATCAAGAGAACAACCCGAAAACCTGAGCACTTCCATTCCTGGGCAGTTGTTCTCCCTGCTCTGCTCTTCCTCAGGATGCCCAGGAAGGGTCTAAGCAGTAGAATCCCAGAGCTTTAGGGTTGGAAAAGACCTTGAGATCATCCAGTCCAACCCCCAGCCCAGCCCCATCCCACGTTCCCCACTAACCCATGTCCCCAAGGGCCACATCCACAGGTTTGTTGGAGGTTTGCAGAGCTGGTGACTCCTGGGCAGCCTGCTGACAAACCCTTCTGTGAAGAAATTTTGCCCAAAATCTGGTTTTAACCCTACCCTGGTGAAGCTTGAGACCATCTCCTGTGGAGGGGGAAGGCAATTTTTTTGGATCACCTTGAGCCAGCTGGACAGGGAATACGGAAGATGAGTCAGAGGCCTTGAAAGTGGTTAAAAAAGGTGGAAATCAGCAACTGCTCATTAGATCTGTCCAATTGATTATCCATTTTAATGGGAAAACAACAATTTAAGTTATTCTTACAGGGCAGAAATTGAATTCCTGTGTTGCTTAAAATCCACTCCAGGTTTAACTGAGTTTGTGGAAATTCTAGTGGGACATAATGTCAACATCAACATAAGGAAAGGGGTTTCTGTTTTCTGTGCCATTTTATTATTAAAACAATTCGGTGAATTTCGTAGGAATTAGTAAATAATTTGATCCCCCTGAAATGACATCTTTGACAGGGTCAATACACATCAAATAAGGAACCGTATTTTAAAATAAAAGTTGTGAGGAAAAAAATACAATAGTTTGAATAACTTGGGTGAACTCTGACACGGCACTTTAAGAGCAGAATGAGGCACAAGGATAGTTTCTGGAAAATAATACCTAAACCCAGCACACTTTTCCCTTTTAAATCTAAATATTTTCACACTGAGTAACTCCAAGTCACAGAAAAAAGAATCTTGAATTCTTCTCCAACTTGTCCATTGCCTTGACTTGACTGTTTTCAGTGCAATATTTATCATTGTCACTTCCCCACAGCCAAATGTGCAAAAGATGTGGAAAGAACAGAGGGAGAGAGAAAATGATCTGCTTAGTCTGGTCATTGAATTAATTAATTACCTGCACTAGTCCTGTCAGCACATCTATTACTTAAAGAATCAGTAATTTATTAATTTCTGTTCTTTAATGCTTTACTTTTATGATGTATTTGGGGTTATTCCCTTTATTTCTCTCTTTATATCCCTTTCCCTCCCCGACACTGGGAAATTTTTTAAAATCTTCAATCCACTGTGGGACATGGATTTAGCTGAGATTTCAGTAGGGAATATGTTCTAAAAGAAAAAAATAAACGAGTTCCTGCTTTCCAAATTAAACTCCAGACAGACAGAATATTGTGGGTACTGATGCTGTTCCCAAAATAAATTTATTTTGTGGACCAGCAAAGAGGATCAGGAAATGCAGGATGCTCTTCTGTCCTGCCTCCTCAGCCTTCCCTGGGCCTCAGGATCTGACTGAGGCTCCTTCCTGCCACAGTGAAAAATTCTCCTGAGCCCCCCGTGTGTGCTGCACCTTGAGGTTATTTTTCCCTCCTGTCTCCTTCTCTGGTGCCTTCCTGGATTGTTTGTCACGGTGCCACCCGAACAATCCTTTGCAATTTTGGCCCTTTGTTTTCTTATCCTGTATCAGTTTATTTTCTTCAACAGCTCTTCCCTTCTCCTTTCCACAGGACTGCAATTTTAACAACCTTTTCTACCTGGTACTCTTTAACCACGCTGGAATCCAGTGCCCTTTTTAACTATTCACACTTAATGGGCTTCATTTCCCTCGTGTTCTTTGTGGTGCTTTATTAAGTATTAACTACTTTCCTGCAGTAGATGGCATATGCAAGTCACTGTAGGATTCCAGTTAACATTTCTTCAGGTGTTCTGCACTCCCTAAAAACATTTGCAGCATTAAAAACAGGGAGAAAGAAAGAAGAATTTTGAAAGATCCCTTCAGGAAAACCCTCTCTCCCTGGAGCCTTTCCATAATCTCCCATCATTAAAGACTCTGAGATAATTTTTTTTTTTTTCAAGAGAACCAGTGTAAGCCCAGATTTCAACCATATTCCATTAAAAGTGGTTCTATTTGGCTTATTTAAACTGTTTTAAGTTCTTTGAATGAAGTATTTACTTCACTGTGTGGTTGGTGTTGAGGCACCTTCAAAAAGACGCCACGTTCGACTTGGAGGTGAGGTCATTTTTTTATGGGATCTTTGTGGATGGAAGTTGCTTGATGCTGTAAATTTGAGTTATGCTGCTGCTGTTCTAAAACCACGATTTAAAGACAGGCAGTGAAATGTTGTCTTTCCCTGCAGCTCCTGCCAGGAGGGTTCTGTGGCCTGCAGACAGCTGTGGGTATTATTGCAGTGAATTATCTGCTGCCTGGAGATGCTCCACAATAAAGCAGGTTTTCCAGAGTTGTTCCTGAGCTTGGAGATGCCTCTAATTTCAAAAGATGACCTCAGGTCTATGGACATGGCTACAACCAGAGGGTCAGGAAGTATCTGCAGAGCAGGTATTCCCAAAATTATTTTCATCGTGTGTCACATCCAGAGGGCTTTGAAATCCCTGCAGGGATGGGAGCTCCACTCCTGCCCTGGGCAGCTGTGCCAGGGCTGGACAGCCCTTCCTGTGATGACATTTTCCCTGTTCTCCAACCTAAACCTTCCCTGGCACGGCAGGATAAAGATCAAACTTTCACTGACGCTCATCAGTGCTGGGGATGCTGCTAATCCCCGCCTTTCATCTGCCTTTCCAGGGTGTGATGCTGCTGTAAATCAATATTTTCCGGGAGCCTGATTGACTGATGGTGGCATTTGGTGTGTTTGCAGCTCAGGCAGCGCCCTGGGATGCTCAGGAACTGTCCTGATGACACTGAAAAGATGGATTTAGGCAAAATCCAGAGTGCGTATTTATTGTATTAAAGAAAATGTTGTATCCCATCAGCTGAGACCACTTTGAAACAATAAGAAGGTTCAGGTTATGAAGACTTTGGGGGCATTCAAATTTTATAGAATTGACCTCTGTCCAAATTCAAACAGTTTGTGTGAACAACTTCTTTAATAAATACAGATTTATAAATACACACAGAAATAGTCACTGGTGTCTTTGTCACTGATCTTCCTATAAGATGAATTAAGCTGGGAATTTTTTATTGTTTGCTCATTTGTTTTTTGTGGTGGACACACTGTGGAAATTATAAAAAATTATAGTCTATGACTTAAAAAAAATGAATTTAATCTGATTTCTCAAATAACAGGTGGCTGTTTGAGAAATTATTTGGGAACTAAATGTAAAAAAATTATAAGTATTATTAGTTATTTTTATACATCATTATAGAATAACAGTTTTGTTATTCTACTGTGTACATATGCAATATAGAAAATTAAACTTAGATAATTTTCACTACTTGTCCAGTCTATAGATAATTATGTGGTTAATCCAATGATTTTCACAATAACTTGTATCCCCCAAATTAAATGCAACCATGTGCTCTATTACTTAGTCATTTTAACAACTGCTTTGTATTTAATTTTCCCTCAAACTGCACAACATGTTATATTCATTACACTTTTTAATTTCTTGTGTTTTCTGCAATTTAGATTTTAATATTACAGAATGTACTCCATAATGAGTTTTTACTCTTTTTTTTTTTTCAGCAGAGATGTTACGATAAGTGAAGAAAATCCACCAGATGGCTTTTTATTTCCAGACCTCAATGCAGCAATGTCTGAGATGTGATTAATTTGTGTGTGTGTGTGTGACCACCCCACTTGGAGAAGGATCTCAGGTTTCCTTTCATTTCCCACTTGTTTAGACACCAGATCAGAGACTCTGTGATGTCTCTCCCTCTTTCTCCTCCTCTCTTCTTGCTCTCTCTGCTTCTCTTTCTCTTGCTTCTTTTCTGATGCTCTGGGTGGTTCTGACCCAATAATCACTGACCTGGTGTCTGGCACCTGGAATCCAGTCTGGGAATGCAGACACAGTGCAGGCCATCATGGAGAATATCATGGAAACCATCATGGAATCCATCATGGAATCCATCATGGAATCCATCATGGAGAACATCATGGAATCCATCATGGAAATCATCATGGAATCCATCATGGAAACCATCATGGAATCCATCATGGAAACCATCATGGAAATCATCATGGAAACCATCATGGAGAACATCATGGAATCCATCATGGAAATCATCATGGAATCCATCATGGAATCCATCATGGAATCCATCATGGAAACCATCATGGAAATCATCATGGAAACCATCATGGAAACTGTCATGGACAACATCATGGAATCCATCATGGACACCATCATGGAAACCATCATGGAAATCATCATGGAAACCATCATGGAAATCATCATGGAATCCATCATGGAAACCATCATGGAAATCATAATGGAATCCATCATGGAAACCATCATGGAAACCATCATGGAATCCATCATGGAAACCATCATGGAATCCATCATGGAAACCATCATGGAAACCATCATGGAATCCATCATGGAAACCATCATGGAAACCATCATGGAGAACCATCATGGAAATCATCATGGAAACCATCATGGAATCCATCATGGAAACCATCATGGAATCCATCATGCAAGTTCAGCTGCTGGCCCAGGGTGTTGTTGTGGGTTGAACTGTGCTAAAACCAGCAGCACTTTTGTCCTGCAGGTTTTAATGACTGGCAAAATGGGAATGTTTATATAAATCAATCGTATAAATCCTTATTACGAATGATCAAAGATCTTAATCAGAATTATTTGCTACACAGCATAAAGGCTAAAACTACTAGTGGTATAGTATAAGATAGGCTAGTGTCACTGTATTGAAGCAGTTATTGAAACAATTCTATTAAAGCTGGGAAGGAGGAAATAATTCTTAATTAGAGGTGGATGTAACAGCATCCCCAGCTTCAAGTGTTTTCTCTGATGTTTATCAAAACTGTTCTTATGGACTCGAGATAAAATAAACACAACGACTCCATAAAACACAGGGGTTTGCAGGTGCTCTGGAAGATGGGGTGTGCTAAACCTCTCATGAGTTTGGGTGAAAACCTCGCAGAAAACGTCTTGAAATTTATGAACAGGAGTCAAAACAAACTTTGTGTCGTGTATCAGAGAAGTAAAACAAGCAAACAAGCAAAAGCCAAACAACCTCATGAATAAATATCTAAGTAGGTTTCTAAGAATATCTGTTGCACCAGGAATAATCCAGAGAAGGACTGAAAAACTGGCCAAAATATAAGTAACTGGGAGCATGAGCATTTGATCCTTTAATCTTTTAAAACAATGCCTTTTGTTTTTTCCCCTTCACAAAGAAGTATTTTACAGGAAGCATCCTCAAATGACCAGTTTCTGGATGACATCTTTGTGATTGGGACTGAAAAAAATAAATATATAAACCAACCTGAAGAGATACCGGTGTTCTTTTTCAGGCACAGAAACCCAGGAAGCAAAAAGGTTTGAAATACACATTACAAGGTTGATAATTTCCAGAAAGAGGTTGTCATCTTTCTTGGAATTGGGGATTATTATGATGCAGATTTTGTTGGCAACAGTTGCTCAGTGAAATGCTGCGTGACAAAATGGGCTCCCATAACTCAGAGGAGATGAAAGCTTGGAAACTATTAATTTGTTTCTTGACTTCTGCAATTTGATTTAGAATTGTTCATTTTGCTTAAAGGGACAACCCAGGAGTTACAGCTCCATCATAAACTTGGTGTGAAAATATCAAGGGTGGTTTAAAACATGTAGTTTGTGATTTTACAGAGGAGCAATGAGAACTAAGAATTCTATTTATCCCACACAACCCACTGAAACTTTCAGCCACAATGGGGAAATAATTATTATCCTTTTTTTTTTTTTTCTCCCATAGGATAGCTATGAGCAAAGATACAACCCAGGGAGAGAGGCTGGATTTCCCACTCTGTGCATCCCACATACAACAGCAGAAATGGCAAAATATCAAAAATATCCTCTTTTTTTTCCTCCCTAAGATCCCTGGGTCTGGTAAACAGGTTGTTGCTGTGTGATATAACACAAAGCAGCTGCTTCTGAATATGCCAAAGTGCTGACAGGCTGTTCCACTGCTGAGCTTCACCATTTGGGAAGCTTTTCCCCTCAATTTCTCACCGACCAGGTGGCAGTGATTGATATATTGATTTGCTTGTGCCCGCCCTCTCAGCACAGCTGGGAATTTTGCTGTCTCAGCTCTTAATTGGCACAGGGTGCCCAGAGAAGCTGTGGCTGCCCCTGGATCCCTGGAAGTGTCCCAGGCCAGTTTGGATGGGGTTTGGAGCACCCTGGGCTGGTGGGAGGTGTCCCTGCCCAGGGCAGGGGGTGGAGTTTTACAACTCAGAACTGTTTGCACCTTCCTTTTTTAAACTATTTTCCATGGGTGATGTGGGAACACATAAACCCAGTTTTTTTCCTATAGAAAAATGTTACAGGAAAGTTGATTTCTAATGAGGTGAGACCAAAAATATTCCAGGGGCATTGCTATTGCCACATTCCTTTCCTATCTGCTGTCCTGCAATGGAGAATCTGGGAATTTTTTGAAACCTTAGAGCTTTCACTCCCAGGTTCCCCAGCATCTTCCAGCAAGGAGACATTCATTTTTCCCTTTACCACTTTTCAGAAAGGACCAAAGAACACCCACACTCTGATACTTCAAGAGGGAGAAGCTCAGGCCAGTGGACAGCATGGTCACAGAATCATGGAGTGGTTTGGGCTGGAAGGGACCTTAAAACTCATCCAGTGCCACCCCCTGCCCTGGGCAGGGACACCTCCCACCAGCCCAGGCTGCTCCAACCTGGCCTTGGACACTTGCAGGGATCCAGGTGGGAATGCTGAGTGCAGTGAGCTGGGATGGTGTCAGGGCTGACCCCGCAGAACTGGAATCCCTTCAGAGACCTCCTCCCTTCTGGGATTAAATACAATCCAAGGCAATTCAGCACAGGGATGGAATCAAAAGGGCCAGTTCTCTGCAGCAGCAACCCAAGTGTGGGTGGAGCTCCAGAGATCCAGCCCTTCTGCTGAGGTTTCATGTCCACAAACCCCATGGATGGCAAGGAAAGGAGATAACCAGGCACTCTGCTGCTCAGGAAAGTGAGATTTCTGCAAATCCCCTGGAGCCAAGGGATGTGCTGAGGGGATGACAGTAATTCTGGGCCTTGAGATGACAGCAGGGCTCATCTGTGTACCTGTCCTGCTTTGCCTGAGCCTTTTATTCTGCACTGGATTAGTGCAGGCATTGAGTTGTCTGAGGCATCTGACATGGATCAAGAATATCTGATGGAAAACTGGCATGGTTCTATGTTAACAAGTGTAATTTGAATTTCTGCACCTTATGTTCCCTTTTAATGCATAAATAGACGTGTGGCTTTTTTTTCCCCCCCTTTTACATTCTGAGGAATAAAATGTAACCCTTTATAAGCATAAATATTATCCCTACTTTGTATGTACCCTTAAAATTTAAAATGGTCATTTCACAAATAATTTTTCAAATTCATTTACTGATCAGTCTGACATCTTCCTGTTCCTTACTGGGATGATCCTCAACGTCTCCCTGTGCAGTCTCATTGTGATGAGGACACATCACCTACACTGAAATAAATCCTCTCCCACTTATCCTTTTCCCTCTCTTTCCCTGATCACTAAAATTCCCTGCTTTAGAAATCACCTGAAAGTATGTTTTGATATTATAAGTGTGTTTCTTCTTGTTCTTGCAGGTAATGTGGCTATGATGTTTTATCCATGATATCAGTTTGGGAGCACTCAGGTTCATTTTGTGCCACCCTAACTCTGCAATCACTCATTGCTCTGAACAAACACATTTTCAGGGTTTTATTTCAGCTATTTCTACATCTACTGAAAGGACAACTTAATATTCCCTACATTTTTCCTCTGGGAAGGTGAGCAGCTGAAACCTGGGCATTGCCTGCCATTTACATGCATTTAGAAATCTCCCTCTTCTCGTGGTTATTTTCTCAGCAATCACAATTTATTCTTATTTACAGCCACCCTAAACAAAATTTAGTTAAATATTCATGAATTAACTTGCTGGCTCAACATGTATTTGTAGGAGGAAGAATTAAACCAGAAGAAATCAAAGCATTCTGCATCATGGGACTGCTCATACTTATTTTCCTTCCTTGGTAAGCAAATCCCAGACAAATCTTAAATAAGTTGGTCTGCAGGGGGGGAAATTTTAGAGTGAGGAGTTTATCCAGTGAGGAAATGATCACACAGCTGAGTCTGTGTGTTATTGGAATTAATATCCTCTTCTGATTAGCCTTGAGAAGGCTCAGACCGTGCTGAACTCTAAAAGCACTGCAGCAAATGACCAAACTGGGGGGGTTGTTGTTTTTTTGGGGGGAGGGAGAATTCCTTGTCTTTTTTTTTTTTTTTCTTTTTTTCATCCAGCAAATATGAAATTTCCCCAAATTCCCCAGGGAGTGGATGGGGTTTGGAACACAGCACTTCTCAGTCCAGCAGCTGCTCAATTAACAAACACCTCCCATCAAGCAGGCTCCGTGTTATCCTAATGAACATCAGTCACATTAACTGTGTGATTACTCAGAGATGGAGGACTTACCAACAGGAGATTTCATGAGGGCTCCCCATTAGGAATAAAAGGGTAATTATTATGATTGGTTTATCTACATAAAGTTACTCTTTGGAATTGTTTCTGTTTATTAGAATAATAAAACGGGGCAGGAAGGAATGACTGCCTTTGATATTTTACAGTGTGCTAAGACTTTTATGCCTCATCATTCCTAAAAGCTACCCCAGAATTATAGAATGGCAATATTTATAAGCTTGTCTTCCATTTCTTCTTTCTTATGCAGAAGAAATAAAAGAAGGATCTTCTTTTCATCTTTAATAGGAGATTATCAGTACAAAAGAACAAAAACTGTGTTCTTCAATTTGAGTAATTCAAGTTTTAGGCAACGTTTTCCAAAGTTCCTTCTTTCCCAGGGAGCAGTTTCAACACACACAGTTCTCTCCCACCACTTCATACAGTTCACCCTCACTCAAAATCAGAAAACAGTATTTTTAACACATTAAAACCACCTAATGTGGTTATAAACAGGAGGACAGGAGGAGAGGGAATGGCCTCCAGCCGTGCCAGGGGAGGCTCAGGTTGGACAGCAGGAGGAATTTTTTTGCTGGAAAGGGTGGTGCCCAACCACCCTCTGGGGGAAGAACCTTGTCCTGAGATCCACCCTGAGCCTGCCCTGACACAGCTCCAGCCATTCCCTGGGGGCTGTCCCTGTCCCCCAGAGCAGAGCTCAGTCCTGCCCCTCCTCTGCCCTGCCCAGGAAGATGGAGCTGCAGGGAGGTCTCCCCTCAGTCTCCTCTGCTCCAGCTGAACACACCAAGCACCCTCAGCTGCTCCTCAATGGCCCCTCCAGACCCTCCACCACATCCATGTCCCTCCTTTGGACACTCTCCAGCAGCTTTAGATCTTTCTTTCGTTGTGTCACCCAAAACTGCCCCCAGCACTCGCTGCCCCAGCTCAGAGCAGAGGGGACGATCCCCTCCCTCGCCCAGTTCAATTCCTTCCAGTCTCTGATCTGAAACAGGGTCCTGAGCCATCACTGGGAATTCTGAACCCCGTGGTTTAAGACTTAATTTTGTGCTGATGTGCTCAGTTTGTTCCCCTTGCTCAGCCAAAAAATGTGAAATGTTGTTTCTTGGCTCATCTTTAGAATCTGTTCAGAGAGCTGGTGCCCAAACCCCTCTCTGCTGCCAGCAGGGTGATGTTTATTTTCAAGAGAGCATTTTTCTTCCGTGCCCTCCTCCAGTTTGTTATTTCTTTTATTTTGTAAACAAATCATTGGATACTAATTTTTTTTTTAAGTCATCTGAATAACTCCTGCATTAGAGAATGAACCACTGCGTGCACAAATCCCTGAGCAAACCAAACAAAGAGCGGAGCTCACCAAGCTCTCATTTCAAAAACCAATGGTGTTATTACTGGAGGGTAATTCTGATTTTAATAAAATCTCTCCCCTGTTCTATAAAATTTCAGCAAATGTGCCACCTCTAGAGTAAAAAATTAGTAGGTTTTTACCAAGTACTAAAAGTTGTCTCACAAAAGGAACTGTGGAGTTTAACAGACCTGAAAGACATTTGTGTTGTAATTGTAGCTCAAAAAGCTCACAGCGTTATGATCCTGAAGGTTCTAGAAACACCAACCCTTTGAGGTAAATAATGGCCAGAACTAAGCATTTTACTGAAAAATAGGCCCCTCTTCCCAAACTGAGAGGCACCAGAATGACCTTCAAATAAATTGGTCCAATTCTTTGGTCAGTTCTTTGGTAAAAACCAGAATTATAAACTGGTGATGGGAGGAATAATGGAGAACTGATGTTCTGGAAAGGATTCCTGACGCCTGTGGAGCAGGCAGCTGATTTCTAGGTGGGGAGTCTGTTTAAAACTAACATTTTTCCAGGTATTTTCAGTCTTCTTTCCTTCCTTTGCTCTCATCCCCATTTCCCAAGACTCTGCATCAACTGGGGCTGGAGAGAATAAAATAATTCAGATTCTTCAGTCAGTTAAGTGAGAGAAACAAGCATGTTGTTGACAGAATAATGACATAGTCCTGCCTAATTATGGTTGGAATCTTAGTTATCCCTGGATTTCAGTTATCCTGTTATAAAAGTATTATTTTTTTTCCTAAAGTGTTGGCCCTGACCACCAGCATATTCAGGTTCAGTAGTGGATAAACAACATTAAAAAGAGGCCACAGAAACACAAATATAAGGTGGAATTTAGCTCATCAAAAGACAAACAAATTCAACAGGACAAAATAGAAAATAATAAAACATGGACAAACATAAGAATGGCTGAAGCTAAAATCAAAAGAGATTTTTAATCCTTCACCTTTAACACCTTCAAAGAACAATCTCTGCCAAAACTGGCAGTTGATTGGCATTATTTTTTTTTATGCCACACACTTCTGCACAAACAAAGAATATTCAGAGTTAGCAAAACAGAGAACATTCAGTAGTTTTGCATTCCTGGCACTGTGTATTCAGCACTGACTCCTTTGTCTCCCTACCTTTATTCTTTCCCATAATAACAGCACTTTGCACAGCTTATTTTGATAGATTATCCAAAAATCTCCTTGCATTTTGCACACTGAAAAACAAATTGAAGAAACAGGCTTTTATTTTAAAAGAAAGTATATATTATATTTTGCTCAAATCTCCAGGGGAATTATTACCGGGAAACAAAGAGCATTAATGCTTCTTTTTCTTCTTATCTTTCTCACCCCGTTCCTTCTACTAAATAAATAAATAAATACATAAATACATAAAAATTACTGCTAAAGTTTGGTCTTGCAACGAGTTTCTGGAGATTTCAAAGACAGAGGCCCCGCCAAACCTTCCACCACCTCATAGCCTTTGTCCTTATTAGGCACCACAGAACCAAGGCAGACCTAGAAACTCATCTGAGTGAATTAAACACTGTTTTCATGATATCAAATGAGATAAAGAGGCTGTTGCTGCAGACAAAACAGTCAGCCAGGTCATTTTTGTCAGTGAAAGTGCAATCCCAGGTCTCCCTCTGCCTTTGAACATCCCATCCATCTTCAAGCTGGATTATTTTAAACCTGTGTTCATTTAAAAATAATTAGTTGGAATATTTCATATGAAAAGTAGGAAACATCTCCTTAATGAAGGAAAGGCATTTGCAAGAGATAACATTGCCATTAATGAAGTCTAATTAGAGATTCATTTAAAAAATAATCTCCTGTGCTAATTTATCAGGGAAAGCTAATAGAGTTCTAACTTGAGACCAGAATAGTTCTTTGGAGTTTTACAAATGCTCTTGTCTAAGTTAACTATTTCTATTATTCACAAACATTAAATTGGCGTGTTAGAAACCTGACTATTAAATAAAATCATTGTACAACACTTTTTTGAAGTTATTTTTGTGAAGGGGCTTTTTGTGTTTTTCGCCTTTGTGGGTTTTGAAATCAAATCCTGTAATTTTTGTTCCTCTGCCTCTTGTGTTCCCCAGTTCCTCCCCCTGACCAAAGCAAGGCTGACCTTCCTCTTTTCTCCTGAGAGCTTTGGTGAGCAAAGAGCAGTTGTTTTCCAAGTTATCATCCCTGGCACATTCAAAACTGAGCTCCTGGAGGAGCAGGGATGAGTGGGGGAATACTGAGAACCTCCCCAGTGAAAAGCAGTGCTGCCCAGCTGCTCCACTTCCAGGAAAGGCTGGATTAGCCTATCCAAGGAGAAGGATGACTTCCAGAAGAGCCAGGGGATAAACTCTTCACCTCAGCAGCTGAAAGGGAGGTGAGGTGGGACCTCCAGGCCAGGGGGCTTCTGGGGTGCAAGGGGAGAACGTTTGGGGAGGGTGTAAAACTCACTGTGGGGCTGTGGAGGTGGATGGGGATTAATATGGGATATATGGATGCTCCATCCCTGGAAGAGTCCCAGGCCAGGCTGGACATGGCTTGGTGGGAGCTGTTCTCTGATTCTGTGATTCAGAAAATGGACCAGAAGTGTGGAAAGGGGAGGGATCAAGGTGGGTTGGCAGGAGCACAGGTGGGAAAAGAGAGGGATAAGAGGTTCAGAGGGAGCTGCTTTGCTCCTGCCAAGCCACCCTCTGTGATTTTCTGAATCGCAGAATGGGTTGGAAGGGACCTTAAAGCCCACCCAGTGCCACCCCTTGCCCTGGGCAGGGACACCTTCCACCAGCCCAGGCTGCTCCAAGCCCCATCCAACCTGGCCTGGGACACTTCCAGGGATCCAGGGGCATCCAGATATCCCAGATTAAGCCCCATCCACCTCCACAGCCCCACAGTGAGTTTTACACCCTCCTCAAACGTTCCTCCCTGGCCCCTCAGAAGCTCCATAACATTTTTTGATGTGACAAATTGCTGTGATTATATCAGAGTTCTGCTCAGCCTGGCTGGTGTTTTCTGAATAATTTCCATAATAATACTGTCTGGCAAACAATAATAAAAAAAAAGAGGTCTTGAACATCCTATTGATTATTTCTGTCTGATGCTGAATTATCTTCTCTAATGGGCCCTGAGGTTGTTCCTGATGTAACAGGTTTGGGATATGATTAGTACATTATTAAGAAAAAAAATGTGATAAACAGCCTTCTACAGAATACCAAATGAATTTCAGGATGCATCAACATCTTCATTCTCGAAGTAATTCTGCAGGTGAATAATTTGTGTTGTAATGGGAAGGAAACGGAGAAAAACATGTCCTGGCATCTGAAAGAACACACGTGAGGTATGGATCTGTGCATTTCAATTTACACATCCAAATCCCACTTGGCTGGGGCCTGGAGCAATCTGGTCCAGGGAAAGGTGTGCCCTAGACACCTTCAAGGGTCCAGAAGGCTTTTCAGGGTCTAACCCTTCTAGGAGTGGGACTAAATGATCTTTAAGGTTCCCTCCAACCCAAAGGA
This sequence comes from Myiozetetes cayanensis, assembly GCF_022539395.1. Taxonomy (NCBI): domain Eukaryota; kingdom Metazoa; phylum Chordata; class Aves; order Passeriformes; family Tyrannidae; genus Myiozetetes; species Myiozetetes cayanensis. Next base: position 29,365,487 of record NW_026086826.1, on the reverse strand, counting down.
TTCTGTGATTCCATTTGTATGTGGATATTCACTACACAGGGTAAATTAATATTTTAAACCAATAAAATATTATTCCTTCCATATTTATATGCTTTCTTTTTACTTTATGTGCTTCTTTTTAATCTAATATCGTGCTGAGGAACAGCTGTCCTCAGGACTGCACATTACTCAGGCTTAGAACCAAACCTACTACAAATTTGCAAGTGATGGTTCTGCTGCAAGACTTTGTTCAATTCACAGAAATAACATTCACTCCACCCTCTGCTGCCCCAGGAAACCTCCTGCTTTGCCTGCTTGGAGGAGAGGGATCAGCTGCTGATGCTTGGTTTGCCAAAGAATTCTTTCTAAATTCAAATCAGTGATACTAAGTAGTAACAGCATAAGATAAAATTGGCATATCAAACATGATTTACCTTTGTTATACTATTTCACTTTTTTTTTTTTTTTTTGCTTTGGATTTTTGAATGTATTTTGCAACTTTATGGAACAAAAAGTGTTAGTTGGTGGATTAAAATTGGTGTGGAAACACGAACTTCAATTTAAATTCCATTTCAATTAAAATGACAATAGTTGATGTAACAAAGAAACAACAGTTGTTACTCAAGTTCATCGTGTTTTTCCTCGAGGAGCTCATTTTTGAATATGCCAGGGATGATATAATGAAAAAGGGTGGAACATCATTCTATAACTGCCCCCAGTCTGAGGTGAAATGTCTCTCATGTCTCAGATTCAGAGTAGGGAAAAGATATGGAAAGATTGGCAAGGATTGCCTGGATATCTACAGGATATTTTGATTAAGGATTGCTGGATCAAAAGATGATTTCTCCTCAACTGTCCAACAACAGTTCTCTTACTCCTGAATTAAAAGGAATAAAAGCTGCTCTGGGCTTTCCAATTGTTAATAATATTAATGTCCAACACTGAACTCTTGTCATTGATCTTTCTTTGGTGGAGGCTAAAAAAATATTTTCATGGAAAATAACACTGGAGCCCAACCACAGAATCCCAGAACATGCTGGGCTGGAAGGGACACACAAGCATCATCCAGTCCAGTTACTGTCACACCACAACCTTTATTAATTTCATGTGCTAAAGCCACTCAATTCTCTGTTTTTCTACCTCCCTTATTCACACATAAAGAGTAAGACTCATTATATATATATTTTTTTTTTTTTCCAGGATGTCTGAATCTGACTCATTGTAGGAACCATCACACATTTGGAATTGCAGGGGAAAATAAAGACATTACAAAGCAAAGTCCCTTCAGTTCCCAACTAATTGTGCTGTTTTCTCACCAAGGTACAAAGTGGAGTCACAAATATAGACAGACTGTGACTAATTCAACCAGCAGTCCCTGCCAAGCTTCTTTCTTTCCAGAGGGAATAAGTTTTCCCTCATTTCTGTCAGGTAGCACAGGTGGGTGGACTGATTTTGTCCAAAATAGAGGCACTTAGACACCTAATTTTTGTGTGTACTATATATATATATTTCAGAGCCTGAAGTCCTGCTGAAGCTTTCAGTCCATTCTTAAAAAAAAGATTAATTGAATATGTTCTTTCCAAGTGTCGCTGTGGAGCAGAGCAGGAATACATGGAGCGCAGAGCTGCCTGGATGAAAATGCTCTCAGGAGGATTCCTGAGCTCCTTGCTTGCTCTGTGGTTTATCTTTCACCTTTCAAATATTTCCCCCTTCATCTGAGCCTGAGATAGTTTGAAGTCTTGCTCCACATTTTATCCTCCTGTAAATATTTGCAGCAATTTCACAGAGACATTTTCGTTGGAGCTGAAGGTTCATTCAAAAGAAGGATCCTGGAAAGGACTTTGAGAATCTGCCTCACAGTAAAGATTTTTTTTTACATAGGAAAGGAGTCCTCTTGGCCCTTTTGCAGAACAACCTGCACTCTGGGTCTGTAAAATCCCTCTCTTTGTACTCTGATGGTCAAACAGTTTTTTTGAACCCTCAGTCCCTCAGCCCCCTGTGAGGGATTTGGGTCTATTGAACACCAGGATCAGAGAACAGACTCTGGTCCAAACCAAACAGTGAAGACTTTGTGCATTTTCCTCTATGAACTCTTCAAGTACGGTTGGAAACAGCCAGTAATGATCACAAATTAAAAAATCCATCTCTGGGAGTTCTCTTCCACATTTTAACCAAGGAGTTTGCCTTTCACTGTGTCTAGCTGCTTAAAAAAAAGGTGTATCAAGGAAAATACCCCAAAAATCACTGTACAAGGAGAGTATTTTTATCTTTCACATTACGCAAGATTTAAAAATGCCAAAATATTTGAGCTGGCATTCTTAAAACAGGACTTTTTATGCATTCTTTGCTTTTGAACTGAATGTCATTCTGCAAGCGTTCCCAAATAGATTCATTTCATCCAATTTTAACAATGGATTAAATCTCTCTTTCCAATTTCCAGGCACCATCCAATATCAAATATCTCATAACCACAGCGAAGGAACTACTTCTGTAGGCTTTTGATGACACACACTATTGCCTTTCAACACTGCAAGTGCCAGAGAAATAAAAGCTGAGCTATCCCACCATTTTTCTGGACCCCAACGACTTCCCACCAATTAGAAGCAAAAAAAGAAAGCAAAACTCCTCAGTTTTTTCTGTTGTTAATTAAAATTCTAACAACAGGAGCTAACTACAACAGGAGCCACCTTCAACACTCCCTGTGCACAAGGGATGAGAACTTCTACTCAAGTTCTTCCAGTGCCCCAAAAATCATCTGAAAAATCATTTTTTACCGCTCCAAGTCCAGCAAACCCCACAGTTCAGACCTACAGGAACATCCCAGGTCCTGTTGTTGTCTCCCCAGCACCTTCTGTAGTTAAAGTTGGAGCCTCTTCACCTGCAAGCTCTGATACAGCAGGAAGGATTAGGCAGTTTGTCAGCAGGGAAATATTTCCTGACACTGTGGTGGCACAGCCAGCCCAAACACTGCAATGTTTCCAATAATTCTGGGAGCACTTGGACTCCAAAGGAGGGGAACAAAAGAAAGGTGTGGCTTCCCCTGGTGACAGCAAGTTGCAAGACGAAGGACAAGGAACAGGATGAGTATCAGTGGCTGGAACAACCAACCCCAAGGTAAACAACATCCACAGCAGGCAAGGTCTGCTTTGGAGAGGGAAAATCACCACAAATAAGGAGAGATGGAGTGAAAGACAACCCATTTCTCTTTCAGCCTCTCTGGACACCTTCATGGCTGCAGTGAAGACCCAGCAAAGAGCACAGATTCCTGTGCTAATTAATTGTGCTGTAACCATGGGACTAAGTTAGACTGTGAGGTTAAAAATGGACATTTTTTTCCAGAATCACAGAATATTCTGTGTTGGAAGGGACCCACAAGGATGCTGGAGTCCAGCTCTTCAGTGAATGGCCCTGTATGGGGTTTGACCCCCTGACCTTGGCATTTACAGCACCAACTTTTACCCAGCTGAGCTAATTTTGCTGTTTGTGGGGCTGATCATTAAGAACCTGACATCAGCACAAACTGTCTTGCTAATGGGTGAACTTCATAAAGGCTTGGTCAGGTTTTACAAAGATGAAAACTGGTGTGGTGGGTCTAAACCCTTCCCATCACAGTGGCCTGGAGATGATATGAATGTGCATATTTACTTACAACTTCCTATTAAAGCACTGCCAGTTGTTTACAGTGGTTTTAATCCACAGCCTTATTAGTGGGAAACAAAACCTGGTGTCAGAACCTGACCCAGCCAATCTCCACCAACAACAATCTCTCAGTACATTTAATATTTCCCTCCTAATGAGCCTCCTTGTGACTTGTGTTTCTGTACCTGTAGCACGGGGGAGAGTCTCCTAGATCCTCGTTTGAATATTTAACCACAGAAATCCACCCATCAGCCCTTTTTTGCCGAATGATTAATGTGAATTTCTGTGTGAGGAGCGTCCCTGTTGCACTGCCAGTGTGACACTGCTGGCAAGTGGTGCAGAAAATGGCTCTTCAAAAATTGATGCAGCTTTTCAGCTCTGAAGAAATGCATGAGCAGGTGCGTCCTCATGATGAATGTTTCACTTGATTATTAAAACAGGCTTTTTTTTTTTTTCCCCCCTTGTTTTTCTTTTTAATATTTAGGTTGTGGTGGTGGTTGGGATGGGTGAAGAAACCCAGAGTATAATGGAAGTGGAACTAAAAATTCCCAGTGCTCGTGGTAACTGGAATAGGGGAGTCAGGGGGGCTCAAACCACCTAATGAGTTGTGTTGTTTTGTGGCCAGGAAGCACAACCATAAATCAAAATTGTTGCTTCATCAATTCCGTTGCATTTATCGGAATCTTCAGATTTTGAAATCCATTTTTACTACTTTTTGATTTGCTCCTTAGAGGCCAATTAATCTGAGAACTATTGATTACACGAAAAGCTATTTCAGAACGATTCCTTTGGCTCCCAAGGACGGATGAGGAGTGATTTCCCCATAAGGAAATAAACGTGGGAAGTCAAAGTTTTAATTTTCCTGACGCTTCCAGAAGGCACATCACGGCTTCCATCACAATTCCACCGGCTTCAAACCAAAGGAGGGCAGGGTTAGATGGGATATTGGGGAAAAAATCCTTCCCTGGTGTTTGGTGTTTGGGCAGCTCTTCCTGGAGGGGGCTGAAATGCAAACAGGGCAGGCCAGTTTGCTTTCCTGGGAATGGGAAGTTTCTCTGTGAATCTGGGGGAAGTTAAGGCAGCAGAAGACTGGCTCTGTGCACTGAAGTTGAATATTCATGAACCCCAACAGGGCTGCTCAGTGAAAGCTGGTTTGCTTCCACCTCTTGATTAATATTTTTGCAAATGCCAACAGAAGGGAGTAAAATACCTACAATGAAGGATTTTCTGTATGCACATGGAGTGCCTTGACTTCATTTGTGAGAGGAAAAAAAAAAAAACACCCTCCTAACTAACAGTTTGATATTGCTTTTGTTATTTCCTTTATGACGCTCATAATTGCATTGCTGATTTTTAATTAAACATGCATTTTGCGAAATATGTCTCATAAATAACCCTTCTGAGCCCTCCTTTTAATAACTATTCATCACTCATTTAGTGAGTACAAAGGGCAGTGGAAACAATTACTGAAATGTGCTTATACAGGGAGAGTAGAACACAGGAGACTTCCCCGAGCATCTCATTGTCTGATTAAACCCACTGATGGATTTCCAGTGGACCCCGTTTGAACAGATGAGATAAATTTACTGTTGTCCTTATTCTTTATTATTAAAACCAATATCCTAATTATTCCTGGCAGGTTAGTTCTAAGGTGTTGCTTTGGCTGTTCATAAAGTGAACATTTGTATCCTTGCTGTCATTTTTCTTTCCCTGGGATTTTGTGTCCTGCTCTGCTGTAAAGGACATTGGACACTGGAATTGTGTGTCCAGCTGACTGACCAGACATTTAAATACATTATTAAAATCTGGGCTTCTGGGGGCCATGAAGACAGACAGATAAATTATCAGTATTTAATGAGATTCATTTACCTTTCAGACTGCAGGGAGCAGGTTCTGTGTCCAGTATATTGGAATTTTTCGTGGCTGTGGCCTGTGAAATGTTTGATGCTCCAGCACTGCTCTGTTGAACCCAGAAGGTTTCATGTAGGAAGAAAAGGTCACAGAGGTGCCACAGATTTCATCTGGCTTTGCATTTTAAGGTCCAGTTTTTATAAATTTTAAACAACAGTAATTTTCAAAATAGTATAAATATATATATATATTCAAAATAATTTGATCTGGTTTCAGCCTGGAGATTCAACGTTATGGAGTCTGTTATTATAAATATATACATACTATATGTATTGCAGAATAAATTTATAAAATATTATAAATATTGCCTGTTCATGTGGGCTCAGCCCAGAGAAGGGAAAGGGATTCTAGAGAGCTGGAGAGGGACCTGGGACAAGGCATGGAGGGACAGGACACAGGGAATGGCTTCCCACTGCCAAAGGGCATGGAGAGATGGGAGATTGGGAAGGAATTCTTGGCTGGGAGGGTGGGGAGGGGTTGGGATGGAATTCCCAGAGAAGCTGTGGCTGCCCCTGGATCCCTGGAAGTGTCCCAGGCCAGGTTGGACGGGGCTTGGAGCAGCCTGGGCTGGTGGGAGGTGTCCCTGCCCATGGCAGGGGGTGGAATGGGATGGGCTTTAAGGTCCCTTCCAACAAAACCATTCTGGGATTCTCTGATGATACAAAGGAAAAATAAGTTTTGCTATATTTTCAAGCCTAAACCTAATTTTTTTCTGCCATTCATGCCAAAGAAAACCCTCCCTGAGATGCCCAAAAACTTCTCTGAGTAGAGAAAGGCTTTAGGCTGATTTACACTTCACCTTTACCACAATCACCATTAAATAGTGGTGTTTTAACTTTCTCTCAGCCCTTCCTTCATTCCACGCTCTTTGCAGTGAAGGTAGAATCCATTTTCAGACTCTAAAACACTGGGGCACATGTATAATAAATAGATAATGATGTATAATAACAAATATATAATGGCAAAAAATTATAAATAATCAAAATGTAACAGAGAAAAATATATAAAACAAATATATATGTAAATAGTAAATAAAATAAGTATCAAATATGAAACAATATATAGACATAAATAAGCATAAATAATAAAATATAGTAACAATAATATGAACAAATAAATAATAATTGGAAGAGAAGCAGTTCTCCAGTAAAAGGAGACAAACAGACTTAAAATTGCTTGTTATTGCCCAGGAATAATCACAAATTCCTCTTCTAGCCTCGAGATTGGTGACTGAAATGTGCAGGAGAGGAGCTGACTGGGGGCATGGCTTGGTCTGAAAGAGCTGCAGGTGATGCCAGTTGGTTGCAGGATGAGGGTTCCTTAAAATAGACATTTTTTTCCTCCAAGAGCTCACAGATTAAAAGGAAAATGGCCTTTAAATGTCTTAGAAATAACAATTTTCCGCTTCCTAGAAAATAAATCCAAGACCCACCCCCCTTCAGTTTTGAAACCATCAGAGATGAAGCTGGAGCAGGTTTTAATTATTGGACAAAGGCAGTAATTGATGTGCTGAGGGTTAAGAGTTCATTTGGGCTTGATGATTTTATCTTTTACTATTTTACTCTCTGCAATTAATTTTTAAGCTTCCTGTAATATTTAAAAATAAAACTCGTTTGGCAGTTGCCTTTAAAAATAGAAAACCCAGCACTTGAAATACATTTTTTCATTTCAAAACTGGTGGAAGCCACTTGGATACCCATTTACCAGCAGTGGGAAACTGCCCTATATTTGAAATGCTAATGGTGCCACTGACATTTCGAGGAATTTTATGCCAAAAGTTAAAGAAAATACATGACTTAGTCCAGTGCTAATCTTTCACTTTCTCTAATGCTCAGCCTCATTGATGCTTTTAAACTCCATTAAAAATAACTGCAGTGCCTTATTATTTTAAATGGCCTTTCTCATCAAAAAATGTCTTTTTTTTTTTTTTTCTCCAGTATAATTTTCTTTTCCTTATATTGAGGACTTTCTATTGACTTTTGGCTTTCACTTTGCAAATAATGTTATTTTTTTTCTTGGATAATTTGGCTTTCCTTCCTGAGATAAGTGTTGCAAGCTGAAAATCTGACTGTGTGGAAGAGAATGAGCATTAGGAAACTGCCCAGGTCATCCTTAGAAATTCCTGGAGGAATTCTCTTGTGTGTGAAGGGACAATTAATGCTGAATTCCCAGATCCAACATGTTCTTGCCTCTTGCACCAGGAAGCTTTTTGGTCTCTCTGAGCCCAGAAATGGGTATTTTAACAGCCCTCACTGGGTAATTCCTACCAAAATAAGGGTCTTGTCCATCCATAGAAAGCTGTAATTATAATCTAAATATAATCTATAATATAATTATGATCTAAAATTATTATGTGACCTTTAGGAAAAACATGAGGATCCTGCTTAAAGGCCTAGAGGTGATTTATTTATTTATTTCAGGGCTCAAAACATGTGAGGATGAGGCACTTGAGGACATGGTTTAGTGGGGAACATGCAGGGTTGGACTTGACGACCTTAAAGGTCTTTTCCAACCTTTTTTGATTCTCTGTCTCCTTTTTTTTTTTTTTTTTCCTCCAGTCTATATATTTAATTTGTAGCAGTACCAACTGGGGCTTTGAAAATTCCAGCTGAAAGGAGTGGGAAACTGGGAAACAAGTCTAAGGAATGGCTATGATCAAAATTCAGGGCAAATTCAAGTTAAAACATTGATATTATTGATCAAACGATTCCCTTCCATCACCCAGACTTTTGAAACTGGAATTTCTCAGTTTAAATTCCTCAGTAACTGTAATTCTCAATTTATTTTTCTCCAGTACATGTTTTTGTTGGGGTTTTTTTTGTGTTTTGTTTGTTTGTTTTTAGTTTCAATAATTGTCGAACACGTTTTTTCAGACCTATTTGAAGTTAAAAACTTGACAAAAAATGGTTGAACACCCTTTCTGAACTAAGAGGCCTGATCTGAACCAATGTGGTTATTCAGATTTTCTTAGCAGGCAAAAGAGGTGATGAATTGGATAAAAGAAAAGTCTCCCTTGGGATTTCTACCAGTTCTGCAATTAGGGTTTATTTTCTGGTGTTCCTCTTGCAGTGAATTCCAGTTTCAGAGCAAACTTATTCTTGTGGGAGACAATAAATCCATGTAATTTCCTACCACTCTGCTAGAAAATGATTATGACACCCCATCCTATTTACAGTTTTTGTCTCTTGTGTTGCAGCAGAGAAGGAATAAAAATCAGGCTGGAAAACCTTAATGAAACAGAACTTTATTGGATACATTTAAAAAGAATCCAGATGCAGAAGGAAGGCTGTGAAAATAGATGTTATAAAACGCTTCCTTTTGATGTTTTCTGATACACAGAACTGATCTTTTAGGCATAAAAATCTTCCTCAGTTTCCTGAAATTTCCAAAATCACCTCAGGGCTGTCCAACAACTGTCTGTACATTTGACTTTTTCTTCCTGGGGAAGTTTTTCTGGAATTATTCCTGGTTAACATTAAGTGCTGATTTTGGAGATGCATTTGAACTGGTGCATCTCTGGCCTCTCCAAAAGCATTTAAAATAGTTGTTGTATCAAATAAAATAGCCCAAATTCAAGCTGCCACATTACTAGCCCCTTCCTGGGGGAATAAGTAAGAGATTTAATGATTTTTAAGTCAAGTCAACAGATTAATTTCCATTCCTGAGGTCTCTCAAAGTCTTTATGGCCGGGTTTTGGTGAGTTTTATGGCTGCAGAATTGCTCTCTTGAAAGCACTGCTTTATGCAAAAGAATAACATTTCTGCTCTAAATAATTGAGCTGAGATCTGCAGAAACAAGTTCCAAACCAGAGGCCAAACCAGGGAACAGCTGCTCTTCTGCCTTGTTTGTAAACTGGGCTTCCAGGGTTTTCCTGGGATTGCCTGGAGAGAGGGCAATAAACTGGATTCTCTGAGGTCTCACTCCTTTTTTATGCTCTCTTCCCATGTTTATCCTGCACTTTTACAGCTGAAATAATCTCTGGATAACCTGCCTTCCTTTAGGAATGAGATGAGTACGGACAGAAGGCTGGGAATAGACAAAATCAGAAAATTTGGGAAAAAAAACAAACTAGAAAAATGACAGCATTTCCTTCCAGGCCTGCTCAGGAACAGTAAATTCGAGGTAGAAATACCTTCAAAACACTTATAAAAGCTGAGCTCTGCTGAAATGCTTTCTGCTTTTGTTTCCAGTGTAATGATTCTGGGAAAGTCTCATTTCTGAAACATGATCAGCCCTGTGCTTTCAAGTCTCATTTCAGGAGATAACCCAGAGTTTATTGTGGAACAGAAAATGAAACTATTGCCAAGCTTTATAAACTCTCAGCAATATTTGTTTTTTTCTTAGAGTGGTCAAGAAGAATTGAGGCTCTTTTCTTTTGACTGGGCAGGCTTTTGCACCCCTTGCATTAGCATTTTAAATGCTTTTTTCAACTGATCCAAAATAATGAAACAGTCATTTTCCAGCAGCTTTGACTTCAGAAAACTCCTATTTCTTCTGTTTTCATTCAGTTCATGTTGGGTTTATAATTTGTACTGAAAGTTGGAATAAATCAATACAATTACAAAGGGACTAAATATCCTGACATTTATTAGATTCTTAAGTAAATTAATGCTAGAAGTCCAAAGGGAATATCCATTTTTATATGAGGGATAACAATAAAAGGAACCACGAAGTTAATTCACATCAGTCCCTACTCGATGGGAATAACCCTCAGTGATTTGGAGGAATCCTCCATGCCAGCTGTGGCAGCTTTGCACGAATTAAGATCACAAAGTACATCTAAACTGAAGTACATCTGAACTTTTTATGTATTGGAAGCCCAATCTGTGCTGTCAGAGCCCATTGCACGGGGTGACAGTGGCTGGTGAGTGCAGAGCAGCCTCAGGCACGGGCTGAGCAGCACCACAGAGTAATTACGGGCACTTCAGGAAGAACTAATAAACGTTTCCCAAATCCATTTGAAGGGAAATTGGAAAAGGACTCTGTCAGCCTTCAGACAGGCTGAACAGAAGGACACAGCCTCTGACATTTCCAGTGAACCAGCCCTTCCCTGCTCCCGCTTACCTTCAGGAAAAGGGAGTTTTCAGAGCTCTCTGAGTCACAGTGTCGAAGATTTCTCATCACTGGGTCAAATGTGGAGCTCCTGAGGACTCCTCTGTCACAAATGTTCCTCCTAAATTGAAGAGGCTTTCTGAAAAGCTGGAACAGTCTATAGAGCAGAAAGTGCAGTTTCTGTCAAGTCAGAAACACGACAATTTTGTGACTATTTCGGGAACGAACGCATTGATGCTTTATTGTGTTTGCCAGATCTCTGCTTGTTGAAAGGGGAAATGTGACCTAACAGAGTAAAAGATTGCAGCAGTTCTGACAGGGATTGGAAGAAAAAAGGATAAAATATGTTTGCAGTGCTGCAAGTTCTCCCCTGGGAGGGTGGGCAGGCCCTGGCACAGGGTGCCCAGGGAAGCTGTGGCTGCCCCTGGATCCCTGGGAGTGTCCCAGGCCAGGTTGGAGCACCCTGGTCTGGTGGGAGGAGTCCCTGCCCATGGCAGAGGTGGGATGAGATGAGCTTTAAGTTCCCTTCCCACTCAAACCATCCTGGAATTCTGGGATTCCATACTGTAACTGGAGCATCCCTGTTTCAACATGTGAGTTTGTTCCAGGCCTGATGAGCTCCACATCCTGCCATCCCAACACCCTGCAGCAGGCACAGCTGTGGATAAAGGCACATATTTCAGAATTTTCTTATTGCTTCTGTTAATGCAAAGCAACCCAGTGAAAACACAAACTGATTCTCTTGTTCCTGTCACTCAGGTGGGAAAGTCTGAACCCTGCAGACGCTCTCCTGTCTGCAACAATTTGGGTATTTCCATGCACTTGAAACATCTGTATTTTATGTTTCTTCCTTCCCTGTCAGACCCAAACGTGCTTCTAATTTAAACATTTCAAACTGTCTGCATCAGCTAAACATCCTTCAGGATCTGCTTAACATGCAGGGATATGATAATCCCACAGTTTCATTTGTTCTCTCATAAAGTTGTTACTTTCAGAAGGAAACTTTACATGACTTCAGAAAGATCTCTTGTTTATCCATAGATTCCAGGGGTTTTCTTATCCTCTATAAATTTCTTTGCTTAGTTTTCTGTTTGATGAAAATATGTTAGTAAGGTTGTGCTTTCTGAACTGCTGGTGGGAATTAAATTCCTGGGTGTGAGAGAAAAGGCAACAAATCAGAAGAACGAAAGAGATGGAGAGAACAGAACCTTTGTTTCAATGGGGAATGTATTGAATGTATTAACTGAGGTTAAATGAGAGATAAATCTGGACAATAGTAACTGGAAAGGGTTTCTTCTTCTTTTGCTGTATAGTGTTTGATAGTTGAATACATTACAGATCCTTTCCTGCCTCATCTTCCACTCATCTCTGTTATAGCAGTGCAGGGAGAAGGTTTAATTTCACTTTAATAGTTTTGTTTGTTCATCTTCAGTTATAACAGACAAAATTAAGGTTTATTCACGTTAGAGAAATAAACACTGTTGTCATCACCTTCTGAAGTCTTATGCAAGAAAAATTACTTCCTTCACACTTTCTAATGTATTTATTTTGTTTGGCTGGCTGTTGGTTTGTTTTCTGGCTCACAGAGAGCTGCAGGTTCTAGTGGGTCATTTTTTACCTCTAGACCATTCAGGCCAAATTTAAACAGGTTACAGGTTTAATTTGAACAGATAAATAATAACCAAAGAGGTAATGTAGCAGGGTAGGAAAGCTGAAGAACTGATGTCATAATGTAACTGTAGCTTATTAAGGGTGGTTTTAATCTTTGTCCTCCGGGTGCTGAAAGTTTTGGGAGTGTTTCTCAGTTTGTGCCAAAAAATGCTCCCTGGGCATGAGACAGACTGAAGAAAGGACTTAAACCTTTGGACTTAAACCTGTAACTTTAATATAAACTGAATAAATTGTATTGTGGACATTGCCAGACATCTCTTTCTGGGACCACGACCCATCCCTGGAATTGTCCAAGGCTTGGACAGGGCTTGGAGCAACCTGGGACAGTGCAAGGTGGGAAGAAGGTGGAATTGGATGGGCTTTAAGGTCCCCTCCAGCCCAAATCATCCTGTGATTCCATGACAATATAGATCCCTGTGTTCTTTTATTTTTCCTCTTGAATTCCTTTGACACATTTGCACAAGAATCTCAGACCTAGTTTGATGTCTGCTGCTTATTTTTGGCTGGTGTTCTCAGTCTCCTGGTTTAGCCATCCTAATTGTTTACTTTGGAAGCAATTTTCATGTAAGAGATAAAGTATAGATGGGAATGGAACAGAAAAGCTTCTTTCAGTTGGATATTGATATTATTCATGTTTTAACTCCATCAGGGTGAGCCAGACTGTGCATCCTCCCTTTCTGTACTCCCAAGAAACTCTGACCTGAGGCAGGTGTAGAATTCTGGCTTTCAGAGGTTAAACCTGAATTTACCAGGAGAAACTTTCCATCATCCACTCTTCCTTCCAGCCACAAAGACAGGCACTGCAAAGGGAACAAATAAATAGTGGTTTCTGTTTATCACCAGCGTTTCACAGCCCACAAATTTTAGATGGAATCGGTTTTATTTCTCGCGGATAATTCCGTGCCTTCCCCCACCCCGTCACACCATGAACCTTTCAGCAGGTTATTTCGCTCCTCTCTCAGTTTTGCTTCTGGAAATATCAAGGCCAAGGCGTTGATAAATGCCTGGAATAGCTGGATCAGTGCACAGAGAGCTCAGAAATCTCCCTTTTCCTGAAGGTAAGCGGTGTGTAAAGGCAGCAGGTGGTGAGCAACCGGGTTTTTTTTTGCATCCCTGGCATCTCTGGGGCTTTGTTTCCCCCTGTTGTCACTGCTGTGCAGCGTTGCCCTCACCACGTTGGGCACTCCCAGCTAGTGCAGAACGGGAGTGGTGCCTGGGAACGAGGCAGCTGTTTCCCACCCGTTTTCCCACTGATGTGCTGCAAATTATCACCTGTCTGAGCTTTTCAAAGGAGCACAACTCCCAGACGCTCCTTGTTTTATTGTGTGCTCAGATGTGCTAAAGGAACTTTCTAATTTTAACCACAGAAGTTTCGTTTTCTCCGTAATAACTGGAATTTTTTTTTCTTTTTTTTTTTCCTTTTTTCCCCCTTCTTTCATTGATTTGTAACTTTTCAGTAACTAAGGCATGAGGTGGGATGTTTGAAACCTTGGAGAAACAGGTTAGATGGATGGGCTTTAATGTCCCTTCCAACCTAAAGCATCCCGGGATTCTGGGATTTCTCTCCATGCCTACACAGAACCATCCAGAAGGCACCTCCTTTGTTGAAATGAATCAACCTCATCCCGAATATTCATGGATTTCAAAATTCTCATTCAGCTCCCGATTTCCATCAGTAACACAAAATAGGTCACTATGAACAGTTCCATTATAAGAAATTTTCTTAGACATAGAAAGGTGTTGCCAGAAATTTTCAGCTTCAAGTGCTGATTCTGTTAATTTTCAGTCAGCAAATAAAGCATTTTCCAGAGCCAAACTGAATCAACATCCCATAACACTTTTTAGAGCTTCCATTCCAATGTTTGTCCCAGATCATCTTCGTGAAATGTCCAAAAATATAACCCAGTCCAGCCTCATGTTTTAGAAAGCTGATTTACTTTGTGAATTAACTTTATGGTTCCTTTTATTGTTATCCCTCATATAAAAATGGATATTCCTTTTGGAATCCAGTCTCTTTTCCCATGCTAATCATTTTATGGCCAGCATTGCCCACTTTTTTTCCCTTTTTTTAGAGCAGGATGCTTTGCTGTTTGCACAGAGGAACTGCCATGAGTAATTCTGGTTATTTCAGAATTATGGCTTTGCCACTGAGTTCCCTGAATTTTCCAAAGGAGCTGTAAGCAATATATATTTTTGTGGAGAATGTGATGGAGGAAATATTCACCACAAGGGGCTGAATGTGGCTCCCACTGCTCTTTCCTTCTGATCTTCCCACCTTTCCAGTGCGTCCTGTTGTTCCTGGGGACTTTGTTTAAAACACTGACATCCATGAAAATCTCCACTGCAAAAAGTCCAAATCTGTTACATCTTCAAGAAGTAAAGAGGGAGACTCCAAGGACTTGGTGAATTCTTTCTGTGATTGGTAATTCTGCACCAGTGTTTGCTGCAATCACACCAGAGGATGTGTCTGGGGAGCACGAGGCTCCAAGAAGCTCTTGATTTGCCTTTGGCTTTCCAAAGCTGAGCTGGGATGAGAATTTACAGGTTTATCACCATAAACAGAAGGGAGTAAATTCACCTTTCTGCTCCTTTGGCCACAAACAGAACAGAACATTGGATCAACTCTATTTATTCTATAACATTGGAACAACTCTACAATATCGGATCTACTCTATTTATTTATCCTATAGCAGTGTTTATTTCTTCTACAGTATTGGATCAACTCTATTTATTTATTCTAGAGCAGTTTCTATTTATTCTATAGTATTATATGGAAGTGTTTATTTCTTCTCCAGTATTGGATCAACTCTATTTTTTATTCTAGGGCAGTTACTGTTGGACAGTCTGGTCCAGGCTCATCTTCCACCAGTTGAGTAGGAGAACAGAAGTTTTACATTTAAATAGCTTGGCAAGCGTGGCAGTTTTCTTAATGCCATATCCAGAGCTGGGAATTATCAGTGCAAGTCCAACAGCTGAAGGAAGGACAGAAGCAAAGGTGTTCTTGTGATCAAATCAACAAGTAATGTAAAAAACCCCAATATAATTAATATTTTCAGTGGTTTATTCCCATGTATACAAAGTTTCTTGTCATTCCATGAAAAGGTTTCCCACTTCCCATGGACCATCAGCTCTCATCAGGTTCATTGCATCAGTCTGGATTTTTTAATTTGATGATATTGTAGATTTAATTGAAATTCCTCTCATTTATGTTTTGGGTTTTTTTTTTTTTTTTGGTTGGAGCTTTAAGCCAAGCATAATGACACTTAGATAAAACCAAATTATTTTCTCCTCATTTGCTCTCCTCCTAAGTTCTACAGCCTGTTCCAATCTTATTTTGTCACCTTCCAAATGAATTTTTAACTAGAAAAATATTCCAGGTGAGGTTTCAGTCCCTTATTCCCCCATATTCTTCTCATTTTCTGGGGAAATAAATCATGACATTATCAGATTCCGATTATTCCCAGTTACTGCGTAATTTTGTCATTTAGTTTCATTATGGAATATTGGCAGCAAGAAGATTCTTAATTAGGTGTTCTTAGAAAAGTTTTTAGAAAAGTCAGGAAAATCAAAAGCTCCACCTAAGCATGTTCTTCCAAACTTCAATTAATCGGATTAATCACCTGAGTAGTTTGAGGTGAAACGAGGGAAGAGATGATTCTCAGAATCAACTGCACATGGAATATGACATGGAGTATGGTTGCTAAGCCTAAAGCAAGCTGTACCTTAGATCAAACCATGTGCCAGGAGCAAAGAGCAATGGAACAGCTCAGTGATTCCAGGAAGGTGTCCCTGCCCAGGGCAGGGGTTGGAACCAGATGAGCTTTAAGGTCCCTTCCAACCCAAACCACTGTGGGATTCTGTGAAACACCAATAAACATGTAAAATCACCAGAAACAGTGTGGATGTAGAACCACCTGAAGGCTGTAGGAGCCATATGTTTTTTCCTGTGACGTGGATCTTCTGGTTTGGAAAGCAGCCAAGGTCTCAGGGCAGGAGAGCGGAGCTGCCCCAGCGCCCACGGTGGGAAGCGCAGACGTGGAGCTCCGACCGTGCCGAGCCCTTTCTACTTCAACCTTTAGCCTCGGGGAGAGAAAGAGTCCAGAGGCATCAGAGGTGCCTCCCCAACATCTGCAAAGATAAGTAAGGTCTTTGTGCCCCTTTCAAGAGCCCGGGGCCGTAGTGCCTGCTCCTCCTAAAGGAAGGATTTCACAGATCTGACGGCGCAGCCACAAAGCTCGGAGCAGAACTGAACCCTCCTTTCTACCCCTGGCAACGATTAACCTTTTCCCTCAGATCTCCCAAGGCGAGATGAAAGATCCCTAAAGATCAGAACCCCCTCAAGAGAGTGTGACCCACTCTATTAAGGGCTTGAAACGTTCAGGCCAAGGCCTTGAACTCCATCAAAACGCCAACAAGCGGTTTGTGCACAGCGGAGCAGCGGGAAGGATCAAAACCCCTCCACCCCAACTTCATAGGAACTGCCCCTGCTGTATCCTGCACGAGCTGGAGGTAATTGCAAAGATTTTTTAGCAGCATAGGGGGTGTTTGAAGCAGTTTGACCGTGCTCTGACAAAGACATGCAATAATGCCGTGTCAAAGGAGCAGGAGCGCTGCAGTCCAGCCACACTGTAAGGCTGGAAACAAAACCAGGCTGAGCAGCTCCTCTTACTCCTTCCATGGTCCAGCAAGGATGCACAACTCCTGCTGGTGAACCAGGGAGACCTGAGGAATGAATGGCCTCTCTAAATTTCCAGCTGAATTTTCCTGTGGTTGGTCATAACCATAGTTGGGGCCCTGAATGATTCTGTGATGGCAAACACAGCTCAGTTGGAGAGGAAGGAAACCACTGAATAATCAGTTATGAGATGACAATTGGAAGGTGACCAGGGACAGCCCCCAGGGAATGGCTGGAGCTGTGCCAGGGCAGGCTCAGGGTGGATCTCAGGGAAAGGTTCTTCCCCCAGAGGGTGGTTGGCACTGAACAGGCTCCCCAGGGCAGTGGGCATGGCCCCAAGGCTGCCAGAGCTCCAGGAGGGTTTGGACAACGCTCTGAGGGACAGGGGGGATTGTTGGGGTGTCTGTGCAGGGCCAGGAGCTGGACTGGATGATCCTTGTGTGTCCCTTCCAGCTGAGGATATTCCATGATTTTTTGTGTAAGCAAGTCCAATATTAGAAGATCAGATCGGGGGAAGCAATCCCACAGTGACAATTAAAGTATTAAAAACTGGGACAGGAAGGATACATTGACATGGTGCATTACATACCTCATGTAACCTGTGAAATCATTACTGCTGCACACCTAAGGTGATATAAACATTAGATAGTCAGCCTGACTAAAAGCACCTACAAAATGCAGTAATGTTTGGGAATGAATCCCAGTGGGCTCCAATTCAAACACTCCCTGGAAGATCCAGCTCACTGCTAACTGGGAACATTCCATTTTGGAAGGGACCTTTGGTGGGACCAGACCTGCTGGACCTACTGGGCAAGGGGAGTGTCCTTGGCAGCTGCAGGATTGAAGTTTTCCTGGCTGTAACATGTTGTCTCGGGGGAAATGCCTGCTGGGAGGAGAGGTGTTTCTTTGTGACACATCCAATTCAGCTGAACATTATTCACAGTTTTGTCAACACTTCTCCAGAGTGTTTGAAGAAGTTATTTAAGAACTCTGGGAGTTGAAAAAAAAAAAAAAGTTTATTTGAAACATAATGGATGTGTGGAGAAGAAAATCAAAAGCAGTGTAGATGACAGATTTTTTTATAGCTAGGGAATGAATAATGTTTTAATCCTTTGCACGGGGGAACGGGTGAGGGAACAAAATAAATCTCTTAAAGGTCACAGGTGGTGCTTTGTCTTCATAATAAAAAAGTTTAGCTTCACACTTTATTAAGAAACTTATTTTTCTGCTTTTCCTGCTTTCTATAATAAGACTTGCAGGTTTATTTCTTTCCTCTTAGTGCTATTTAAACTGCCCAGGACACTAAATTCCTACTCAGCCTTTAATGTGTTGAATTATTTTGTAGCTGTTTGGTGGCTGCTGGCCTTGGAACAGTGAAGTGTCCTCACATGGATTCAAACCAAGGCCCTTCCCCATCTGAACAACACATTCACCCATGTACACCCAGACTCTGTTTCCATCCCAAAGAAATTAAGGATGGAAAGACTTTTCTGTTCTTCCTCAAGTGTAGAACTTAACAAAAAGAAAAGCAAAATGGTTTCTTACTGTTTTAGTGAAAGATTTCAAGAGACTGTGATGTCTTATGGCTCATCCCTACAACAAATGAACACAGTGCTTTTATCTGGCTGGTATCACAGAGCTACAAAGTCATGGAAGCTGGAAAAGACCTCCAAGATCATCAAGTCTCTGGCTGAACAGCACCTTGTTGACTAAACCAACTGGAACAGAAAACAGAACAGCCCAAACCAGCCTTTACACCACTGGACAAAGGGTCCAAAAATTATTCTCAAAGCTAAGGCTTTGCTGGTGGCCTGGCAGGCACTGAACAAAGCTCAATCACAACACTAAAACTGTAAGATGAAAATCAAAAACAAAAGTAAAAGACAACCCCTCCCAAAACCAGAAGAATATCAAAAAACATATAAATCAGCTCTCTTGCTTTTAAGAACACAGCAAAAGGAAGTTTCAGCCGAGGAAATGCATTGGAAATGAGGAATCTGCACGAAGTTCAGTGTCTGAAAAACAAAACCTCCGAGCTAAAACAGTGCTAGCACAGTCTGGGAAAACACACTGCCTTCAAAGTCCTGGGAGTGCTGATTCCTCACCAACAGTCTCACTGCCAGGGGAGCTGTGTGGCACCCCAGTCAAACCACCAAAACACAAACAGCCTCTGGGAACACGTTCCTTCACTCCCCTAAAACAAACTCAATTAAAACAAACACAGTCTGAGGCACTTCTGCATCTCCAAAAACACACAGGGCTGTGAAAGCATCAGCAGTGAGAGGAAAGCAGAGGGAACACCGAGACAACACTGACTCACTCATTTCCATGGCACTAAAGATAAAGCCAAGTGCACTTTTTGAAGTGTTCAGAGGTTTTTTTTGTTTTCAATCGACAGAGTCCAAAGAGGCTGAAACACTGAGCCAAGCACCAGTCCCAGATGGGGATTTGTCTGCTAAATGTGACGGTGGCTTCAAGGGGGTCTCCAAAGCAGGCACTTTAAAGGCTTCCTTGTGGCCACTGTGCTTTAAAATTCATCCTAATATTAAGTTGTATTCTTTTTTTATTTTTTTTCCCTTTTTTTTGAGATTATCTCATTTACTTCTGGGAGGAGGGCATAAAACATCAGCCATGGGAAAGGAAAGCTGGGGAGGAAAGAGGAGCGATCCTAGTTTGGAGTGAATTACTCTTCTTTCACCAAAAAAACCTCTTTATCATTAAGAAGTTCCTTTAAAGCTCACATCCAGTGTCCAACCAGCAACAGGTAGCAAGGAAACAATATTTCTATTATTTATATTTATATGTATATGTATATTTATATTTATATAAACAACTTGTATATTTATAATATATAATTCTAACAGAATGAAAATCCATAGTCTGAACATTTTCACTGTAAACTCGTCCTGTCATAAGCTGAGGTTATTTCTGCTTTAAATTCATTTGCTTTAGGTGACAATTTTCAAGAAGAAATCATAGCTTTTTTTTTTTTTATTAATCTATTTGGGTATGGTCTACTTTACTTCCAGATATGTCCTATTGACTAAAAAAAAAAAAGAAGAAGAAAACTCTAATTTTTCACAGTTTTTCCAGGATCAGTTTGTCATAATTTGATTCATTCCCTCCTCATCTTCTTCTTGCTTTCTAATGTAATAAATCAACCTAATCAAATCATTGTCACCTTCTTCACAGAGGCAGAAAAAAGACAGTTTGTCTTTACTGTCAGCACTTGGCAGAATTCTGAACTATGGAGTTTTTTAAAAAATAGGAACAAGCAGAAAGTACAGACTGCAAAAGCCACAGCTCCTGTCCAGGGCTAAGCAGCTGGGACTCATATTAATCATCCATCCAATTTCATCTCCTTCCTATCTCCCGTCTCACCTAAATGCAGGAGTTTGGAATTGGATTTATCACTGGAAATAACCCAAACAGGGGAAAGGAGAGGATACTTTTGCAAAAGCAGTGATTCACGAGGGACACTTGGAGTCTGCTCTGTTTGTCTTGCCTGAATCTCCTTTCAGTGGTCCACCCTGGAGGACAGACCTCACTCTGCTCATCTGGAACAGCCTGTGGTGCTGCTGGGGGTAGAAAACATGGAATTCCAGCCTTCTTCCCTAAAATCCACCACCATTTTCCCTTGGGAAATGATTTGCCTTTGCCTCTTGCCCTTTTCCCTCCCTTTCCTTCTAATGTAAACTTTTAGCTGACAAATTATAATTTAATTATAACTCAAACCTCTCTAGCAGAATCCATTTCAGCCATGGACAGCAGGAGAGGATCACAGAGGAGAACACTGGTTAATAAACCAGCACAGAGGAATCGTTCTTATTTCTGCAAATGAGCATTTTATTGCAATGAGAGCAGTGTGTTTATGTTCTCAGTGACTTTATAATCCAATTTTTATCAGTGGGTGTGAGGACAGAACTGCGAGTTTACAAGAAGGAGAAGGTTGCTGTTCTCTTGCCTGTAATAATAAGGTTCTCCAAGTTTGGAGCAAATGGAAAATGAGTGAGATTAATTTACAGCTTCTCCCCACTGAGCAATGTAAAGAGTGGGAAAGATAACACTGAGCACAGAGCCCAGCATTAATGCTATTTACCCTTGCAGTTCCACCCCAAGGCACAGATGATAAGAGCAATCATCTTAGGAATTATGTTACTCTATCTTGTTCAAATAACATTGCAAACCCACAGTTAATTGTTCTTAAAATACTTATGATCTGGGACATTTCCTTTGCTGGAGTACTATTCAGATAACTCTTAAGCAACCTGTCTATTGATAGCCTCATTATTCATTCTCTTACATGCCCCACACGTTTTAAATCTGTTTTCCCAATTTAGAAGAAAATAAAAATTGTGAAGCTGAGAAAATGATGGACCATATAGACTTATTTTCGTTATCTAAGGTAATATTAGGTGCATCCAGATTAGAGCCAAGAATAATAGAGTGAAAATTGTCCTGGAGCAGCAGATCAGATGCAGAGACTGAAGGTGTATTTCAATTTAATCATCACAAAGTCACTCCTGTGTTCCTGCTGCCGGTGCTGTTGCTCTTGGCAGCTCCAAGAGGCTGCAAACACCCACCTGGCTGGGCCTGATGCTGATTCTTGACTGTAAGGACCAGAAAATGGGGATTTGTGGTCATGATCTTGAGGCTTTAGGAAATGGTGTCCCCCGTTTCCTAAAAACAGGCTGCAAGTTGTGTCTCTGTCACCACAAATCTGGTTTTTAACTGGCACAGTGTATGACATTTTGGTTTTTGTTCTGCTCATTGGTTTGCTTAACACAAGTCTGCTTTTTCTCTTTGCTTCCTGCATTATTGTGAATATTCCATCTCATTAAAAAACATCACGCTCTGAAAAAGGCTCTAAATGGGCAATTGATAAATCTTTTCAAGTGACAAAAGATTTTTACTTTTTTATTTTACTTCTGTGACTGAAGCAATGAAAGAGCAACGTGGCAAGTAACAAGAATACAGGAAAATGCTCATAAAAAGTTTGGAGATGTTCCTTATGCATAATATCAATTGTCAGTTTATGTTAATTCACTGGAAGTTTTATTTTCCTGGGTAGTTTTGTGCAGGGAGGGGGTTAAAGGTTGAATCCAACATAGTAATTACTTAAACCCAAATCAGCTGTTAAAAACTACCAAAAAAAAAGGGCAAAGTTAAACATACAACTAAAACTGACAGATATTTATAGGAAAATTATATGAAATTACATCTGGTAACCTTCAGCATTATTATGATTCAAGATTCAGAAAAATATGTGGAAAATTGGCAGCTTCTGCAGGAAGTAGAGACTTCTTAAAGCATCCAAAATACATAAAATTAGGGTGGTATTTCTTTTGGAATATTGAAATAGTGTTTTTTCCAGGTGGAAGGCAGCAAATAACTATGATCCACTGGGGATTTGCAAAAAAAACCACTTCATGTGTCCTTTTAGGACTTCATTTTGCAGGCAATCCTGTTCTTTTGAAGGCTATGCAGCAAACATCCATTTAGATTTAAATGCCACCTGTGTGGGAGAATTCAACACTGATGGAAAGTAGCACTGGAAGGAAATCATGAGGTAAAACCTGCCATGAAGATTAGCTGCAGTGATACAGGAAAGAAAATAATTAGTACTGAAAATCACCTGTTTTACCTGGTTTAGCAGTTGGGGGCCCTGGCCTTTAAAATTTAAACAAAAAAAAAGCTAAACACCATTTAAACAAAACATTTAAAAGGTTGATTTTATTAAACATTCAGCATTAAAAATTAAACCCTAAAATTTAAAATTAAAATTGTAAAATTTTAAAAGATGTTTAAGGATTCATTTTATAGACAACTGAATCTAAGAACAGGTGGGTTGGTGTCCTCAATGCAGTGGGGATTTCTCCTTGAAGAAATCAAGATGCAGCACAAAATGGTCACAGTGAGTTATTTATAATGCACATTCGAATATAGAATGTTAACATGGGATTTATGCTTTGATTTCATGATTTATTCAGCATGAACAGTGGGGGGGGGGAATATTTTCAGTGGGAAAGGTTCCTCTCATCCCTGGTCACACACACAGTCCCCACCCAGCTGGAGGAGGAAACTGCTCTATTGGAGAGATGATGGACCAGGATGAGGAAAAAAACAACATGAGGGCAGCAGCAGCTCATATTTTGCATTAATTTCCAGTTGCTGGGACATTGCAGGCCCAGCTGCAGTTGTGGCTGGGCAATGATTTAGGTGATTGTCTCCATACCTTGCAATAAAGGATTTGCTTCTACCTGGAAACCACCAATGTGCAAAATTCCACAGTCAATCTACTTTTCAATCTGTTTGTTTTTTGGTTTTTGGGGTTTTTTTAATACTAAACTTTCTGGCTGGTACAGAAATTGCCTGAACCAGCAGCACTTATAAGAGAAGGTCAATAATTCGATATCAACTGAAACAGATTTTCTACAGTTAAGCTCGGGAGGTTTTTATTTTGGGTACCAGAAACTCCTTTGCATTCAAAGCAGACTTTGTTTTGCAGAGAGAGCAATACTTTCTGATTAGTTTTTACTTTTAGCACTTTATTTAGTGGTCACAAGCACATTTGTTTGCAAAGCTAAACCAAAAACCAGCGGCATTTAGCAGGTAATTGTTCCTAAAGCCAAACACAAAGCAATGTAAATTAGAGCTGAGCGTGAGGAGTTGCTAAAGCTGAGCAGACACAGAGAGATGAAGGAAGGTGGTGGTTCTGAGACTGACAGAGCATCATATACCTGGATATCCCCTGGGCAACGAGCCTGGGAAGGACCCTTTGCTCAGGTGTCCAGCTGCTGAAGAAGAAATGACTCCTTTGCAGTTTACTTCACTAGGAAGATTCTTCCTACAACTCCTTTGGGTTGTCAGGCACTGGAACACGCTGTCCAGGGAGGGTGTGGAGTCCCCACCCCTGGGAGTGTTCCAAAAACACGTGGATGTGGCACTTGGGGATGTGGTTCAGTGGTGAACGTGGTGGTGCTGCTGGACTTGATGATCTTAAAGATGTTGTCCAACCTTAATGGTTCTGAAAGTCCTCCCTGATTTGCAGTGGAGGGGCAGAGGAGGGGCAGGACTGAGCTCTGCTCTGTGTGAGCAGGGACAGCCCCCAGGGAATGGCTGGAGCTGTGTCAGGGCAGGCTCAGGGTGGATCTCAGCAAAAGGTTCTTCCCCCAGAGGGTGGTTGGCACTGAACAGGCTCCCCAGGGCAGTGGGCACAGCCCCAAGGCTGCCAGAGCTCCAGGAGGGTTGGGATGATCCTCTGGGGCACAGGGGGTGACCCTTGGGGATGGGTCTGTGCAGGGCTGAGGGTTGGACTGGGTGATCCTTGTGGGTCCCTTCCAACTTGGCATACCCTGGGATTCTGTGATACAAAAAAAGAAGGGGGGCAAAAGAGGTCATGACTTAAGACCCATCCCTAGAATTTAATATCTGAAACTTCTGACTTTCATAATTAATGAGGCTTTTCTCCCTCCAGAATTGTGAACTGAGTGTATTGAGCCCTTTTCCAACTATTAACTCCCAGAATATTCAGCACTCGGGCTGCTTTTGAATGATTTCCTGAGTAATAAGAAACTTGCAGTGAACTTTGGATTCCCATCCTTTAAAGCCATTGACTTGCAGTTAACGTATGAAAAGTGCAATTGATTTCCATTTAGCTGGGATGGGATTTGTGCCTGGGCTGTGAGGAGTGGGGTGAGGGATGTGGATGGCAGTGAATCACCACTCCCAGCTCGCTCCGTCTCGGAGGGGCTGGAGCTCCCTGGAAATCAAATCCCCACGTTTCTCTGCAGTCGATTCACTTGCAGGGCTTGTCTGGTGGAGTCACTAAGGGGTGATTTTAAGCAGAAACAAGAGGTGGATGATCGACCTTAAAGCTTCTCTAATGAATTAAATCACAGCAGTGATACTTTCGTGTTGTTCCAGACAGTAGTGCCTGATATCCACCAGCCCATGGGCAATAATCCTGAGGAAACAGCAGGATCTGGGTTGATGTCACTTATTACTTTCCCATTCCCCCTGTCAGCAAAGGATTTTAGAGCCATAGGTCGGGACTACTCGTCTGAAATACATTTGAAGAGGTCAAGAGGTGTTATTGGAAGTCCTCTGGGAGAGATTTCCTACTCCTCTGAAAGACAGTGCACATAAGCCAATGCCTCATTTCAAAGTGCTTCAAAGGGGTCTGAAAGAAGTTTTTAGTCACATCTGTCACTTTATTGTCACAGTTTCTGTTGCTGGGATTTATTTGCAGGGCATGCCAGAGCTCCAGGAGGGTTTGGACAACGCTCTGAGGGACAGGGGGGATTGTTGGGGTGTCTGTGCAGGGCCAGGGGTTGCACTGGATGGTCCTTGGGGGTCCCTTCCAAACTCCATCACATTCTGTGAGTCTATGAGTGATTCTTCCATACAAACACCTTGGACACTCTGTTATTGCAGCTTCCTCATCACCTGAGAGGAAATCCTTGCTTACCAATCAGGTCTGTTCTGTATAGAGTCTTTTGAAGTTTGTTCTCTTTTGTTTTGTCTGTTTTGAGTTTCAAGCTGAACAGGGTGAGCTCCACCTTGTCTTTTTTGTAAAACCCTAATGGGGTTTTATAAAAAACACTGCCATCCGTGTTTGGCCGTGGGGTGACTTTAGTGCTCCACGTGGATAAAATTCCCAGGTAAAGGTGGGGAAGGGCGATGGCATCTCCATCACTGTCACAAGAGAGAGTGCTCAGCCCAGTGATTACACCCAGGATTGGGTTAATTTTTGAGCCCTCTCTCATTTACTCTGAGACAGGTGGTTTTAATGTACACAGCGTTTTCTGAGGGTGATGGACTCTGCTGCCATTAAGTTTTAATGCATCATTAATTTTCCAGGCAGATGTAAAACAAGGACTGTGATATTCTGTTCTGCCTTCCCAAGGTTGACTTAAAAGTTGGTGACCTCTCCTGATTGAGTGGTCATTAAAATAGTCTATACTATAGTCATTTTAATCTTCAGAGCATATAAATATTAGGAGTTTAAAAAAAAAAATCATGAAAATTTTGCCTAAGACTCCAGCTTATTAATATCTACAATAAAATAATGCATGGACTTCTCTCCAAATGCACCTGAGAGAACCTTTCAGATTCCTTTGTCTCCTTTGTCCAAGGTGAAAGTCTATCAGAAATGATTGCACAATGCTAAAAGCGTTTCAGGCACTTGATCTGGAAAGATTGAAGCAGGTTTAATTTTTAGGTATTTAAAATACCCTCCTCAGGTGAAATTTGTGTGAAGGCAAGAAGAAAACAGTGTTCCATCAGCTCCCTGCCCCTGGACTCGTGGTAGGGACTGTTTCCCAGGCAACTTCTAAATGTATTTATTGGTGATTCTGTCTAAAATTACTGGGGTGAGGAGGCAGGAGAAGCAGAGAGGGGCTTTTATGGACTGACCAAGACACTCCATTGCCCACCTGCTCTGCTGGGGGAGGAGCTGGGAGAGAAGGAGCAAAGGGTGTGTGGTGGAAAGTATTTTAGTTTGGTTTTGTTTCTTATTCCCCAAACACATTTTAGTTGGTACTAAATTCAATTAATTTCCCCAAGTCGAGGCTGTCTGGCCTGTGACTGTAACTGAGAACTGATCTCCTTGTCTTCAATTTTTACCTTAATCCACGAGCTTTTTCACCTTATTTTCCTCCCCTGCCCTGTTGAGGGAGAGCAAGGGAGCAGCTGAGTGGGCAGCTGGCAGCCAGATGAGGTCAACATATATATCTATATATGAATAATTTTATATAATATATCAATATTTGTAGGAGGCAAAGTCCTGCTTTGAAATCAGCTGTCACAGAACACGAGGTTTTATGGCATTGTCAGTACAGATGAAGGTGGGAGGAATTAGAGGAGTGTGAGAGTGATGTAAACAGGATTTATTACTGTGCCACTCTTTGCAACACTTTCACCTTTTAGGAACATAAAAATGGTTGGGCAGTGACCAATCCTACCTTTCCCTCAGAGCAGCATTTGGGGAGCACAGAGAGGGAAAAAAAGTAGCTTCCTATCCATAAATATTTATTTCCATGCCAGTAATTTACAAATTTCAAAGCTTCAATAGAATTAATCTGGGATGTTGCCCTACCTATGGTATTTGGAATAGTTCTGGCATCAGGACTCCAGTTGTGATCAGAACATTTTCTGCATCTCAGCAAAGCTGCAGCTCCAGATGATTAATTGCTGTGGCTAGATCTGGTTATAATGTTCTTGTTTTAATATTTACTACATTAGATAAATAAAATGTTGTCTGAATGTCTAACACTCATTCTAAATAATAATAATAATAATTACAATAATAATAATGAGGAGGAGGAAGAAGAAGAAGAAGAAGAAACCCAAACCAAGATGCTATTAAACTTTATGGTACCTATTAAATTTAGGATTTAAATTTCAGTGATTATGAAGGAGATCATTTACTGAGCTGAGACACTGGCACAGGTTGCCCAGAGAAAACCTGGACCAGTGGAAGGTGTCCCTGCCCATGAGGAGACTGGAACAGGATGAGCTTTAAGGTCCCTTCCAACCCAAACCATTCTGTGATCCCCTGAACTAATATATTTCTGGATCAGTGTTTATCCCTAAAAGGAGTTCAATCATGTCAGCTTTGACTGATTATTAAAAAGAAATAAGCTCAGTATTAAATAAAATACTCAAGACAGAATATTCTTAACACATTAAAAAAGATAAAAAGGAAAAATCCATCTATAGGTCAGGTAGTCACCCAAAGTGTGTGGCCTTTGGTGCTTGGTTCTGCAGCTGAGATAATGAGTATTTCCAAATGGTTTACCAGCAAAGGAAATGAAAGTTTGCCCTCCTAAACATTCAAACAAAGGATCTGAAAATTGTAATCCCAGTCAGTGTGCTCCTGGTGAGAAATCTGTGTCAGTGCTTGTCCCTAAAAGAAGTTGAATCATCTCAGTTCTGACCATTAAAAGAAATAAGCTCAGTATTAAAATAAATATTTAAGAAAGAACATTCTTAAAACACTAATATATATATATTTATATATAAAAAAAGAATATATAGATCAGTCACCAAAAGTGTGCACCCAGTGAGTCCTGGTTGTTGGTGTTTGGTCCTGAAGCTCAGGTGCCGAGTATTTCCTAATGGTTTACCAATGAAGGGAACTAAACTCTGCTCTCCTAAATATTGAGCAAAGAATCTGAAAATTGTACCCCTTGTTTCTTGCATTAGCTGTTCCAGTCAGTGTGTTCCTGGGGTAATGACAAATCCTACTGCAAATAAGAGAAGTGCTTGAACAAGATGTTTATAACACACAGCATATTACAGCACATTTTATGATTCATGTAGCCTAAATATGAATATAAATTGATGATTTTCTCCTTTCTTGTGCTCCACTGGAAATGTAAGTTGGTGGTGGTTTTTTTTTTTTTGCTTTAACAACCTACCAGTGATTTTTCAGAGCAAAGAGTCTTTCTGTGTCATTAGACTTTGCCTTCTTGTAAATATGTAAATTCTGCCAACTCACAAATATTATCATTTGTCCCGGTGCTGAGGGATGTAAATACAGCTTTGGGGGATTTGGAGCTGGGGGATGAGGAAAAGGGAGGAAACAGTAACAAGGAAACCATGGAACAAGGGTTTCTAAGTTCAAACTTATAAAACTAGATGTTTTGAATTAAAATACATGGATAGTTCATTGTCCTTTCAGCTCATGCCCATTTTTAGGCTCATAGTCAAATATGGATGTGGTATTTTCAAATCACTCTTTTTTTCTTTCTTTCTTTCTTTCTTCCTTTCTTTCTTTCTTTCCTTCTTTCTTTCCTTCTTTCTTTCCTTCCTTCTTTTTTTCTTCTTTTCTTCTTTCCTTCCTTTCTTCTTTCCTTCTTTTCCTCTTCCCTTCTTTCTTTCTTTTTTTAACTTATCCAAATAGTTGCAATTAATGGATAAATGAAAGTAATACTTCACTATTTAAATCATGAATCCTTGTGAAGAAGAGGAGACCAACCTGTTCTTCTGAGCACATGGTGATTTAGAGAGACAGTTATAAATTTACTGAGGAATTGGGAGAGATGTTTCCATAGTTAGACAGATCCCAGGTCATTTATTTTAGTGGGAAACACTTCATTAGGAAGACTTTCAAAAGCCTGTTGGGGAAATGGCTGCTACAAATAACCTGTGTCCAACTGATGACAACTTGCAAGAGGAAATTGGAGCTGGTAACAGTCCCTAAAAGCTTTGTTTGCTGGGATTATAGCTCTTTGTGATGGCCTTGGAAAACAAAATGTTTATTTATATTTATTTTAATTAAGTAATTTTGTTGATTATTTAATTTATTGTGTTTGGTATGAAATATAAAATATAATTATCTTATACAATAAGATGATGATAATATACTATATACTATATAATTTAATATATAATACAACACACTTTATATATTAAATATATAACACAATTTACTTTGACTTTTGACTTTCTTCTGGCACCAGACTAATATCTTGTTTTGACTGAGGAGATTCTTAGGCATTTTATACAAGGTAAAGATAAAAAACAAACATGCTTTGTTTGTAGTCACTGTGTTGAGGGTTTGGAGGTGTTCAGAGATTCACAAGAGCTCGAGTGATTTATAAAGCAAACAATCTATCAGGAAAAAAACAATAGAAAAGCAGATGTTTTTCATTTCACAGTGCCTTCAGACTAAGTGTTCCAGCAACACACGGCTCAGCTGAACACAGAATATTGGACTCCAAGAAATATGAAGCCCAAGTTAATGGTCTGTGGTATTGGTAGAAAATTATCTCTCCCACCTCACAGACACACACAGAGAACAGCAAGCATTTCATCCCATGCAAGAAGTTGAAAGTCTTTCATATATTCCAAAATGGAAGTAATTCCTGTCCCGAGAAAATCTACAGGAGAGATTGAAATTGGGAATAAACATCAGGGGAGAGCAAAGCCATTTTTTACCAAAACACACAGAAAGGAATAATTTTATTTTGCACTTGTGTTTTTCCCCCTCTCTAAAATATAATGTAACTGCCTAAAAGATAGATTCTTTCTGTTGTGCTGATCTGGAAGAAATATTTAGGGTGGGTTTTGGTTTGGGGCTTATTTATTTTGGGTTGTTGGGGTTTTTTGTTGCTGTTGTGCATTCTGGAAACTAAACCAGAGCTGAAGTAACTTACTGAGTCATTGCCTTTATACAGTCAAGCAACTTTGAGATGTTCATTCTCTTCCAGAGAACATCTGGATGAAAATTTAGAAAGCAACTGCATTGTATATCCAAATACTTTTTCACTGAGACCTAAAAAACCCCTCCAAAACAAACACACCCTTTTAATTCTTAACATGTGATCCCTTGCAACTCTATTGGTTGTTTTCTCTCAGAAATCCCTTTGAAAGATGAGGATCAGGTAGCACTTTTTATACAGCAGTTCCTTTTACAGGACACTGCAATGAACCTCTAAGGATGAATTAAACACCCCACCTATAAGGGCTGGATTTCCTTCTCGAGCTGCACCTCCAGACTCTCCTAAACCCCTCTGAAAAACAGTTATGGCTCTTCTGCACAAATCCTTAGGGGAGAAGTTGGACATTCAGACTCTGTTCTTTGCTGCTACTCATCTGATTGTTTGGTGTGATGAGTAAGTGTTTGGTGTGATGGGTAAGATCACAATAATTCCATTTATAATACACAGAATGTGTCACTGCAGTCCCTGATGAACAGCCCAGCCCCTCTGACCTCAGGCAAGTGGAAACTTTAAACTTGCATCTTATTTCCTGTAGAACAAGTTCTAATCCTTCCTCTGTTTTGGCATTTTTATGGTGGGAACTGCATTCCTTTTTTCTGACATTCTAATCCGGATTTCATTGAAAATTCCCATTTCTATTTGCTCATGGTTCCTGTTGCTGAATTTAATTAGGGTTTTGCCAGGATTGGCTGAAGGCTGTTTTGGGGAGGGAATTTGTAAGACAAGCTGTAGCAAACGGCAGAAATTATAACCTTGGGCTTTTTGAAATTAAAGGAAAGTGAAGGGTAAAAATTAAAAGTATGATGCAAAAGTATTAATCTCCCTTCGCACATAAAAATTCATAAACCTAAATATTATGCAAGTCTTGTTAAAAGTTGGAGCAAAACAGTGTAGTCTCATTGCTTCTACAGCATTGTTCTGTCCTTCAGCTATTTCAGAATGAAACCGAGCCTTTTGTGTCTAAAGAGAATTAAAACTACTAAAATTAAAGACTGCTAAACAAATAAAATGTGTAATGGCAAAAGTTCTTCCTGCAGAAAAGCCATTGCTGAGAATCCTTTCGAATCCCCACTTGACTGAGCTGTTAACCTGTGTGCTGGAGGACAGCACACTGCAAGTTAAATACCGATTTTTACGGGCATTTTTACGTGCTGACGATTTTATTGGGGGTTTTATTTGTTTGTTTATTTTCTCTGTAATTGCAGCACTGAAACACAAAATCATCTCCAGGAGGAAGTTTGTCATCCTCCTGAGGCTCAGGTGAATTTTCCCTGGAGGTGTTTCAGCAGAGGCTGGACGTGGCATCAGTGCCATGGGCTGGGGGCCAAGGTGGGGTTGGGTCACAGGAGGATCTCTGAGGTCTTTTCCAACCTCAGTGGTTCTGTAACTTTGAAATTCCAAGTAGAGACTTGGAATCCACCTCCTAAATCCACCTCCTAAAATTTTACTCTCACATTTTAGCATGGCACAGGGCTGCCCAGAACATCCTGACTGCAGGAGGAACCACCTCACATTGCTGATAAATGTGATTATTTTAAGAGGCCTTCAGGTCCTACAGGATTGTGGGGCTGATTTGTTGCACAACATCTTCATCACCCAAAATACTTGAATTACCTGTCTCAGGTGGAGGTCATCATTTGCTTCTTTGGAAATACAATTGTAAAAGCTGGTGAAAAAAGTGTCAGTATTATCAGTATCAGTAAGGCAGGGAATTAATGGAAAATATTTAAGAAGTTTCTGGGAAGGCTGTAAATTGGGTGAGCTTTCTGTCTGCAACTGGCATAAATGAGTGTACATCTAATGGCACTAAAAATTAACTTCTAGGGTTTTTTTTTTTCCCAGTTGCTGTGAGCACAGAAATCTTCCTTTATTGCTGTGATATCTTTTAATGTTCAGTGGGAAAGCTGCAGGTGCTTGGTCTGGCATGTCACTCACATCTCCAACACCTCACCACAGCACAAGGCATCTGAAGCTGGAGCTGACTGCATTTTGGTTTCTATTGTAATAATATTGAAATAGAAAAATCATCCAGTGTTTGTGTTCCTGACCCAGTCCTGGTCACTGACTGTGGGGTAAAAACATGGTGGAATTATAAAGAAATTTGAATACATTGCTATTGGGTCATTTTACATCGACAAATTCTCTTGTCATGCCTTGATCACTTCAACCACTTTGAAAAAAAATGAAAGCATGAATGTAGACTAATGACAATAAAAGCCTGATTGCTTTGTGAAGCTGTTTGGAAACTCTGAAGAAAATCCACATTAGTTAATCTGTGTGAGTGGCCCATGATGCAATGAGCTTCTTTTGGCATTGATGAAAACAGAGCTGGTTTTATATAAAGAAAAACCTCTAGAAATAACTGCCAACCCCAGCCTGTTGAAAAAATCCTACACATATTTCAAATCCATATTCCCATATGGATATGTATTTATATATATACATATCTATATATACATGGTCAATACATATTCCTGTATTAAGTTTCCTTGAAATACAGAATCTATTCTAAAATTTTGAGCAAGTTCAGAAGTTTTTAACTGTGTTGTCTACATTTTCTGATGCTAAGATCACTTTTAATAAAATTTAAAGCCCGAATTAGAAGAGCATGCAGGTTGTGTGTGTACATACCCTGCATATGAGATGCTGTAAAAGGTTATTGCAAGGCAGGAAAAAGAGAATGCTGAGCAGAAAATTCCCTCTGGGGATGAAATGCACACACTAAAAGCGGGATGAATGTTTCAAAATGAATATTTACAGTGCACAGGTACAGGTAAGTTCAGGGCTTGGGTAAAATGAGCTGTTTATTCCACACTGTCATTCTAAAAGATCACGAAGAAGCTCAAAGCCAAATCTGAGAGATGTATTTTTTTTATTATTATTACTACCCTTAAGAGGCAATGCTTTAGTGAATATTTTAGCAGCAATCTACTCCCCTGACCCAAAATTTCTTTCTAATATGATTGCTGAGGTGGCTTGTCAAGCCAATATTTCTAATAAACAATTTTTACAGCCACTTTTTTAAGTCGTGGCCACTGCAGTTCAAAACTGGGGGCTGAGGGCCACGACCTCTTCCAAGAGCAAAGCAAAGAATCGTCTGTCCTAGGGCACAGTTTGTCCTTTTGGCCTTATGTAGCACAGACAAGTTGAAGTAAGGAAAACAGAGCCCAGATCCAAGTTTCCAGGCACATCTTGAAAGAATGGTAAATAAAAATAAACCAGAGAAGATGAAAGGGAGTTTAAAAGGATGGATTTTTCAGGTTGGTAACAAGTGGTGTCATTCTGTGTCTATTTTCCCAAGCTTATTACCATATTTTAGGATGAAGGGGAATTGATTTTCAGTTCATCTTATCTTTTAAAAATGGTCATAGAGAATGTAGGGAATATTAACACTCATAGTTTGCTAACTTTGTATGTTTTCTATTAACAGAGCCTAAAAATAAATCATCTGCAGTGTCGTAGCTGTTCCTGCAGGTTAATACCAGGCCTAAGAGGTCATGACTGTGTTTTGTGCTCTAAGTTCATGAGCAAAAGGCAGAGGAAAAAAATGCCATGAATTCCTTGCCAATGGTAAGACCTTATTTGGAAGCCATCTGTTAATAAATAGTTTTTAAAAGGCTCTGATTTTAGGAAGGATATTGATGGGGTTGAGCTCTGACCAAGCTGACCAGTAGAAGGTGTCCCTGCCCATGGCAGGGGTGGGACTGGATGAGCTTTAAAGTCCTTTCCCACCTAAACCAGTCTGGAATTCTATCAAATATCCATCCTAAATTATCCTCTCCAGTCCCACAATTTATTTCTCTTACCTAATTCATCCTAATTGGCTTCATCCCATTCTCCAAATTATTTCTTTCACCTCCTCATTCCCTTTTTCATTATGTTAATCAATTAATTTTCATGATTACTGATAATTTCCAAGTCTGATTAGGGAGAAGGTGTTTCCAGCACAAGCCACTTTTATTCCTGGATAAAAGTTGAGGAAAAAAATTTTTGCTGAAGGTTTTTCTTCTCTTGAAGAACATTGTAATTAAAATAAAGCATGCAGGGCACTAAGTTTCAGATTGCCCTGAATGACATTTTTATGTAACAAATTCTTGCTGTTCCACCTGTTGTCCTTATTGTTTGCTCCTTCCAACCAAAAAAGAAAAGAAAAAAATAAATCGAGTTTGATGTTCTTACAGAAGCAATCCCTGTCAAAGACGAGGTTTGTAAAGAGGCAGTGAGGAGATTTGTCACACATTAAATAGTTACTGAAAATGTCAAACTTGCCAGGGCTAAATCCAGGATTTGAACATGAGCTCCCGAGTAAGCTCCTGCTTTGAAAGAAAGAACTGGGATAACACCGACTTCAGGAAAAAAAACACCAGTTTTGAGAAGCATTTTCTCCAAACTCTCTGTCTTTAAATATCTGTCACTAATATGAACCCTTTCCAATTAAACTTGTAAGATGTTCCTTTCATCGTGTTTCCTTTTCAAGCCCAAATCTGAGAAGAATGATTCTAAAGTTGCTTTCTGTTAGAAACCCCTAAGATGCCTCTGAGCATTTACATCTGCTGAGTGCATTAATTTCAAGCAGACTTCCAAACTCGGGATGTTTGAGAAATTTAAAATTGGGGTCCCAGTCCTGCTTTCCCCTTCACCCGTGGAACTGTGCAGTTTGTGCCCATCCTCAATGCCTGACAGAAACACCGTTGTTCCATGTGAGCAAGTCCTTTCTGTGCTTCCTCTGACACAAAATCAATGGGCAGAATAAAAACAACACCGAGGAATTGTCGGGATTGCTCATTCTGTTAACGCTTCTCTCGTGAAACAACCTCGGGAGCCGGATTGATGGATGGCAGGTTCTCCCGAATCAAACCTTCACATCATCTCACCTCTCCTCTGATCTGTGTCACTTAAGCTGCATTAAATACATGAGAACAAAACAAAAATGCCTCCTAAAGACGTTAATAGATTTCTGGGGATTCATACTTACAGTTATTTATTGTTATAATTACATTCTGTGACATTTATTTTGGAATTAAGACGTGAACGTTGCAGGTATAAGGAAATTTAAACTTCCTCTGAGTCCCAGTAATGTACTGCTGGTATTCATTTTTAACCTGCCTCCCATGGGCTGGGAGGGCTTTTCCAACCTCAGGGATGCTGGGATTCCATATAAAGTTTCCCATTTGCTTATATGTTTTTGTGTTAAACCTTGTGAATCATACACATCTTCCTTCTCCATAATTGGGATAATCCTGCAAGTGTAATCTGGAGATTTTGATATTTAGCATCATCTCCTCATTTTCCTGTCAGAAATAACAATTGCTCCAGCAGCATTTCTTTGCAGAGCTCTTTAATCCCATCACTAGCATGTGTTTATACATTTATTTAGTTGCAGCAGAGAGGAGCCACATTTTAAAGCCCTGATCTGGAGAGGGACTTGTGCACAGCCAAGCAGAAATATGATGTATTTAATGCCAGGTTTGTGGGTTTTTCTTCCCTCCCTCTGTTCCTGTCAACATGCCTTGTTGAGGAAGGGAAATCTGAAATCTACTGTCATGTCCAGACTTGAGAGGTTTGAAGAATTCTGACGTGCTGTATATCAAAAATCATTTGGAAGCC
Source organism: Myiozetetes cayanensis (assembly GCF_022539395.1). Taxonomy (NCBI): domain Eukaryota; kingdom Metazoa; phylum Chordata; class Aves; order Passeriformes; family Tyrannidae; genus Myiozetetes; species Myiozetetes cayanensis. The sequence goes on along the minus strand of NW_026086826.1, from coordinate 29,329,724 downwards.
TTCAGGGGTGAGTATCCAGGCAGGGGCAGCAACTTTCATCCGTATAAAAGCTGTGGGACAAACAACAAAGAGCTTTGATAAGACATGGACAAAAACCTGCTCCTCTCATTGAATGTGTTTTAACCACATCATTTAGGATTTCAGTGCTGTAAACATGAGAAAACAGATAGAGAGCCTTTAAGAGGGAATATATCTGTATTCAACAAACTCACCATCTCAGGATCAATGGGAAATCTTGTTATCTCGAGATGTAGAGAGAGAAGAAAATTAAAGGAACATCATTAATTCCTTGGCTTTGTGGTTGGATTTTTATCAAGTGTTATGGACTTGCCTTTTAAATGACAGGAATGAAGAAGCAATTTGAGCTTTGTCTTCTACTGCATTTGATATACAGATTCCCTTAGTTTGTAAACTGTAGTCTTGATTATTTAATGAAATGTTATTTTAAAAGTTATTTTAATTAAATGTAGTTTTATTTTATTTTATCTTATTTTTAACTTTATTTCAATTTATTTTAATTTAGCTTTATTTTGTTTTATTTTTCTAATTTTTATTTAATTTCATTTCCACGATTTCAAGAGTCTGTGAAAGAAATCAGCTTTGGGAGCCCAGCTTAAGACAGCTTTAAGTTTTCACAAGTGTCATAAATTGCCATTTTCTACCCTGTGTTAATGTTTAGGATTGAAGCTGAAGCAGAACCTGCCCTTTACAAAGTTCTCCTCAGAACCTGCCCTTTGAAAGGTCTCCATTGATCAGCTCCTTCCATTTCTTTCAGGATTCCTTGTTCACCCTCTGCTTGCCAGGGAGATTTCCCTCTCCAGGGGAGCAGTTTGAATGAATTCCTAGAGCGGAGAGGAGAGAGCCAAAGGCTGTGCTGAGCCCCCAGTGAGAGGAGCAGAGTGGTGCCCACCAGCCCAGGTTGCTCCAAGCCCCATCCAACCTGGCCTTGGACACTTCCAGGGATGGGGAATCTAAGAAAATAGTCTATTGATTAGGAACAAAAAGGTAAATAATAGACACATTTCTATGCACAATATCTCAGTGGAATTTTCTTTTTGCAAGGTGATGATTTGATATATTTTTACTATCTGATAGCATCATATTTATCCCTTTATCTCTTGATGAAACGATATCATAGCTGCCTAAAATTAGGAAGACTCAGACAGTACTCTAAGTCTTTTAAGTTTAGATTTAGGAGTTTTAGCAGTAATAGTAGACAAATAATTCTAATGAGAAAATCCTGGTCACCATACCCTTTCAAAGCTGCAAGAGCACTCTGATATCTGAATTTGTGATTGTTGTTTTTCCTTCCTCTTCAGCCTACATTACTTTTTCTCACTGTCTAATTTCAGGTTTCTGTCAACTTAACAAACTCAAGTAGTTCATCATGAAAACGTAAGAGTGCTGAGTGAAATGCTGGAACAGGGACAAGTTTGGGATCAGACCAGGGAAAATGTCCATTGGGAAAGCCACACAGAAATAGTTCTACTGGGGCTGACCAGTCCAGCCCAAAGGCCATGCCAGTGTTTCTTCAGGGTGTAGCTTTATGTGTGTCTAAACCCAGTTTAATCTGTGCCTTCCCTGACAAGAAGTTCAGTGTCACAAGCTCTTCACAACTGCCCATCATCCTTATCCACTCAATACTGCAGCATCTGAAGGACACCTGGACAATTCCCTAATTTTTGTTTAATTTTAGAAGACAACAGGGCACATCAAGGGATTTTGTTGAGATATTTCTGAAGGTCTCAGTGGCTAACAAATGTTTATGGCAAATGCTTTATTACGGGAGCTGTGTTTCTCCGTGGGTGAAGTGCATCAGAAATAAAATCTGCCTTGATATTGGAAGTGTCCCACTAAATATGACAGGTTTTAAACAGATTAGGAATGGAATTCAGGTGTCCCTATTCCCCAGAATTTATTTGCAAACAGAAGCAGAGATCACTCTGATTTCTGTGTAACATCCCTTGTGAAGGAGCAGCCTCTGAAATCAGATATCCCAGAGGATGCTCCCCTGGAGATCTGCTGGGCTTTGGTCTGGGATCTGACTGGACCTTCAGTTCCTGATCCTTGGGAAACACTGGCTTGTGTTTTATACAAGCACAGGAACTTTGATAGCAGCACTTTGTTGTTTCCTCCCAAGTTCATGGTGAAATAAAATCTTCTTACGCTCAAAATCTGGTTCCAGGCAAAAGGAACTCAGCAGACACACCACGAAGTGAAAAATTTATGCTTATTCTGATAAATGTTTTAACAATCTAATGATGCTTTAATAATCTAAATGTTTTAATAGTCCAAATGATTTAATCAGGACAGAAAAATCTCATTAGTGAAATCATTCTATAACAAGCCATCCTACATAAAAAAAAAGAAATCCTTTTTTTCTGTTGTTGTGTCTGTCCTAGAAGGATTTCACTTCACTCTTCCTCCAGGAAAATGTACTTCTGCTGAAGTTAAATCTGTGTTTTATTGGGATAGGCTTCTGTGTCTCCGACTCTGGAGTCAGCTGATGTATTTCCTCCTGAAGGAATAAAAAATCAAGGAAGAATTGGAAGTAAAACCTCTGTAGATTATATTTTCAAACAGATTTCACCCAGGTAAATAAAGTAGAAAATGTAGATCTTTTTTTCATGTGAGGTATTTTCTACACTTTGAAGTGTGTGTATGTTTTTGTAGGATAATCTCATTACTGGCAAGGAACAGTGCTTTTTCAGCTTCATTTGTTCTTGTTATTATTTTAATTTTATTTTTCTTGTTCCTATGGAATGCTTAGACTTTGTAAAAGACACCCTTACTCAGCATGTGTTTTGCTTAATGAATTTGCTCCTCAGACAGGAGAACATACATTAGACCAAGACAAATAGTTGAATTGGAGACATAAATTCCATATTTGCTTGGGCACCCATACCAACATAAAAAATGAGGATATAAGTCATTTTTTTCCAGATATTGGCATTTTCTGCACCAGTATCTTGCAACAACTATTTGCTGAGGGTTTTTTTCTAATTTCACAGTAATGAAATTAACACTTAAATAGTTCATAGATATGTGTTCAATCAATAGATAATGACAAAACTATTCATCTTCTGCACCTCAAAATCATTACCTGCTTTCCCTTTGCCTCCCCAAAAGGCTTTCAGCAGGAGTGAGCACACAGAAGAGACTCATTGAACAGACACGTGGTGGAGTCAGTGATGAAAGGAGCTCGAGCTGGTTGATCTAAAAGAGGTGTTTGGGGACTCATGTGACACTCGAATCCCCCATCATCGTTCTATTTGTCACTGATGAGTGATGGCAGCACTACCAGACTATCACTTTGAGCTCACTGATTGTGCTGACCTGCCCCAAACTTGCACATCTCATTATTAGGTTTGTAATCAGGGTATTTCTGGACATTTCCAACACCCAGACACTCAGGTTTAAAATCCAGCACCTCTGGCAGCCACTGGGTTGCTGTGAACACCTGAGCCAGTGGCACCTGGTTCAGGGTGAGGATTTACAGCAATATTGTTGTTATTGTAGGGGATTTCCCAGACATGAAAGTTCTCAGAGCGCCCTGTGGTCACCATTTCCTTCTTTATGCTGCAAAACACCTCACTTTTCATGTCTTGGGTGTGATATTGTGGTATTCAATGTTGGAATAATCCCTTCTTGGGTATGATATTGTGTATTTAATGTTGGAATAATCCCTTCCTGGGTATGATATTGTGGTATTTAATGTTGGAATAATCCCTTCCTGGGCATGATACTGCTGTATTTAATACTGGAATAATCAGTTGGGTGTGATATTGTGCTATTCAGTGTTGTTGTTTGGGTTGCAGGCAATGCAAAAAAAATGTAAGGATTTTAAACTAACAGACAAGTAGAGGAAAAATTAAGATCCCAAACTGTGTAATTTAGATGAGACAAAGAACTGACTTTGCAGGTTATCTGCAGGGTTCCACATTCTTTTCTCTTTACACTATCCTGCAGTTTCTGCTGAATTACAAGGAGCAAACCTTATTCTTTTCAACTTTGAGAAAATCAGCTCTTTACTGCAAACATTTTTTTTTCTAGTGAATTAAAACCAGTGATTGTGCAGTTTATTTATCTTGCCAGTCCCTGCCTTCTTTTGGGGGCAGATGTTGCAGGAGCTGCTATCAAATAATGGATGTTTTCTGCATGCTTGGATGCACTTCTACAGAGGGATTCATCCTGCTTGGCGGGTTTGGGAATGGATTTATTTCGGCAGATCAGGCAGATTTAAACACAGAGCTCGTGTATTTCAAGAGAAATGAGTTTGTTTTCTGTAAGAATCCTAAATATAGATCTCATATGAGATATGTATTAACTGTACATTGTCTTGGGTAATCCTGAGTGTAAAATCTGATTATTTGAACTGACAGAACCTTACATAACTCTGGTTTGCTTCATTTTCTATGCAAAAAGATCAAGCAGTGCATTTACTTGACTTCCCTCCCGTCCTCACCCTCCTCACACCTCTTGTTCTGCATGGAATATTGTTTCACTTCCTAGAACATCCTTCATCCTATAAAAAAACATGCATTCTGTACATGTAATAAATGAGAGCCTACAAATAGGATCTTAAAAAGTGGTCTGGAAATATGACATGTCCCTAAGTTGAAAAGTATTTTTTGCATTTGGTTGGGTTTTTACCCCATAGTGTCAAAAATCCAGCTTTATACTCAAAACACAGTTTGTTTTATACTCAAAGCTTCTGTTGGCAAAGTGATTTTAGGTTCTTTAAGAGCAGTGTAAATTCATTTTTCCTCCATTTACAGCAGTAAAAGAGCGCAGAAAATTCACCCTTTCTGGAAACACAAAAAGAAGGCCAAGATCTGGATTTATAATTTGGTCTGCTGCACTGAACAATATTATGTGTGGAAATTCTTCTTGCAGCCAACAAAAATAATGCACAAATAACTGTGAGCTGTGACTCTGCCCTCTGATCAATCAGACAGTGCTTTGTTTAGAGTTCAAATCTGGCGTGGATTTCATTGCAATTGAACACTCCCTTTGTTAATTAGTCATTAATGCAAGCTTTGCCTTCAGTCTTAGGACAAGGTTTTCAGAGAATGAGGATCTTTAAGGAGCTTGAGGATTCCACAACAGTCAGTTGTGCTTCCCTGGAGGTTTTTTTCACGGGACACGTGGGTGCAGTCTGTGGGGAAGGCTGGGAGCTCCTAAGTGACAATATTCCCCTCTGGATTTCGACTGGCTCAGCGTTCCAGCTGTGCCAAGGTTTTGCAAAGTTCTTCCTTGTCAGCTGACAGAAAGCAAGTTTGAGAAATTCACTCCAACAGGGTGAAGACACGCTCGGCTGTGCCTGCTCTCCATCAGGAAAATGAATGTTTTAGGACAGGAGTTCACTTCATTTCAGACCCCATTACACTCACACAGCGCAGCAAAGGACCAAAGACACCCAGAGCTGTCCCTGCTGACCCTGATCCCCAGCCAGGGGTGGGTAAGGAGGGTGAGGAGCCTGGGTAGCTTTCCATCACCCCTGTGAAATGTGCTTTTACTGCCCTCACTGGCTGGGGAACGATGAAGGACTTTGGTGTCAATAACAAAGCAAACACGCATCAGGAAGAGGGGAGCTGCTGTCTAGAAACACCCTAAAGCTCCTACATAAAGAGGATTAAGACCTGAGCAATCCTCCTCATCTCCTGAACTCTGATTTTTACTCATTTAACCAAGGTAATATTCCCATTGTAGCCCACTGTCCTTTGCTTTCTGAGCTCTGTGTTGGGCGTGTGACATTATGTGGACTTGGGCATAAGAAGTATGGTTTGAAATCCTGTGGGAAGCACTTGTATCCCGTGCACTATGCCAGATTTTTGGCTCCCTCTCTCTGCATTAGTGAATGGGGTAAATTCAAAGTTGCCTTCCTCTGAGTGTAGCAAGATAAACATAATACACAAGGGGTTTTGTTTTCAACATAATTTTGATTTATTTAGGAGCAAAAAAAGCATAATACTTAAGCTATAAATCCCACCTGAGACTTCATGAAAGCATTAACAAGGAGAGGTTAATCTTGAAACTCATGAAATCAGAAACAGACCTGGCAACTCCACCTGAATTTCAGCATTTCCAGGCCAAGAACGGTCTCTTTTCTGTGGTCACCCCCGGAGAAAAAAAGACTTTGTTTATTGCAGAGTTTATGGGGAGAAAGAGGAGTGATTGCTTTTAAAGATGGAGCTCTGCCTGCGTCCTGACAGGTCCCTTGCAGGGCGGGAGGCAGAATTATCTGCAGGTGTCCATAAACACAAGCACTTGGGAAATGAGTGATGGGTATTGGAGCCTGCTGTGCTCTGGGTGAGTCGCTGGCCGGGCTGTGAGCTGACACACAGTTAAAAATAAAGCCTTTTTTCCCTGCTTACAAGATGTGATACAAAAGGTGAGCACGAGCCTTGCCACCTGCTGCGTGCCGCGCTTGGTAGAAAGGAGCGGGTTGTGCTGGAACTGCTCCAAGATCTCCATTTAACCCTCAATTCCCGCTCCAAAACCCCACCTGAGGGAGCACAGCCCTGCAAGGCACGCCCTTGGTTGTGATGCCTGAAATCAGCTCTTGGTTGTGATGCCTGAAATCAGCTCTTAGAAGAGAAGACTCAATTTGTGGGTTTGAGAAGGCACCATTCCCTTTATTTCGACCTTGGATGCACGAGGACCTAATCCCTTCAAGAGCCTCTTGTTTTTATTTAGTCACCCAATTACCAGTTCGAAGGATTACCTAGCTAACATTTCAAAGCATTACCTAATTAATTATTCAAAACATCACCTGCTACACCTCCTTTCCAAACTGTCCCTCCCGTAGCACCACCCTCACTTCCCGAACTGTTGTGCTTCGGCATCCTAAAATAATCCCACCTAAAGTTAAGTTTTCCGACAATAACTACAATAAGTTGAATGATTTTCCACATCTAAGTTTTCCAGTCACTACAGTAAATTGAATGCTGGGGAAATTTCTTTTTTTTTATTTATTTTTTTTTTTTTAGCAATTCTTCTACACTATCAGCTCTGAGTGTGGAAAAAAAAAAAAAAGATGCCTTTTACACCTCCAGATCCATTTCTGGTAGAGGTATTTTCTACTCATCTGACAGGGATGTTTTCTCTACCAGCTGGAAATAAAAACCACCAGCTTGGTCATGGAATCCCAGAGTGGTTTGAGTTGGAAGGGACCTTGAAGACCATCTCATTTCAACCCCCCTGCTATGGGCAGGGTCACCTTCCACTACAGAGAAGGTTCTTGTGAGAATCTTTAGACCTGACTGCTGAGGAACTGCTCACTGAGGCCTTGTTTTCACCAGGGTTGGAAATGACAGGATCAATCTGTGCCACCCAGTTTATTCCAGGAAAATGGATCCTGTTCCACACCACAAACACAGCATCCTGTGCTAATCCTGCACAAATATGGAAATGAGCCTTGCACGGACAAGGAACTCCAAATTTCTCAGAACATCAGCACTGTAATCTGCCCATTCTCACAGGCACTGGGGTCTGTTGTAGGTTAGGTGGGATATTGGGAAGGGATTGTTCCCTGTGAGGGTGGGCAGGCCCTGGCACAGGGTGCCCAGGAAGCTGTGGCTGCCCCTGGATCCCTGGGAGTGTCCCAGGCCAGGTTGGACGGGGCTTGGAGCAACCTGGGCTGGTGGAAGGTGTCCCTGCCCAGGGCAGGGGTGGCACTGGAGGGGTTTTAAGGTCCCTTCCAACCCAAACCAGTCTTTGAGTCTCTGTTAATTCTGGTACAGCTGTAAGAGCAGGATTTTATTTATTACAGCCCTAAATCCTGACAATCATGCTCTTGCATACCAGCTGTGAGCTATTGCCACACTCAGTTCTCAGGATTGCTCACAGAATTATTTTTGGCTGGTTATCAGTCTTACCCATCTTAATTCTGTAATGAATGCAATAAAACACTTGTATTTTCTTCTTGTGGCAGTTAACAAATTAGATTTGAAGCATAAAAGATTAAAAAAAAAAAAAACCAAACAAATTTTTAGTGGTCTGTTTCATTTTTTTTCCCTCATATGAAAGTTTTAAAATATTAAAATCATTTCATTGCCACTACTTCAGTTGCAGGACAGACTAATCCTATGTCCTCATTCCTTACATAAATATTTTTACTTTCTAACCAAAGCATATGTTGATGCTTTCCCTGAGTCTTTCCCAAGGCTGTGTAGGTGCCATGAGTAGGTTTGGTTAAGCATCTCCATGAATTTCTCCTCTCTACATCTCTTGCTCGTGTGGTAACAAACCAGAACAGCCAACTTTTTCACTGAGACCATGTAGGAAATAACAGGTTCAAGCAGGTTTAAGTCATTAGTTGAACTGGTTTAATTAATTGCAGAATGAAATCTCTTGCTTTGGACTGAGAAGGGCTTTGTAGTGGATTGAAATTCTGTTATCCCCTGGGATACATCCTCACCCTCCTGCACATCATTAGATGAAAACGGTGTGATCATTTTATTTTCACTTGTTCAGCACATCCTGAAGAACCTTGTCAAGCTGCTCCTGTCCCAAGGCATGAGGACAAAAGGCTGCACAAGAAGGTTGAGGAAAGCTTTGTAGAACAACAGAGATTCAAAAAAAAAAGATCTTCCTACTTATTAGCTTAGTTAATTCTTGCAAAACGAGGTTTTATGCCCAGCCTTGTTGCTGGGTAACTGAGATGTAGAAGAGGTTACTTGTCAGACACAGAACAAATGTTTAAAAACAACTCCCTAAATTGACAAGTTTGAGCAAATTTAAGGGCTTGACCCTTGTGCCCTCCTTATCCTGGGATACAATCCTGTAATCTGGAGCAAAGATATACTCTTTTAAAGCTGTTGTCATAGCTTCTTTTTGTTCTATTTGATATTTCTGATCTCCAGCAGTTGCTGTTCCTTAAAACCAAAGTACCCTCATGCTTATGGGAGGGAAGGAGGAATGGAGTTTCAATCCATTATTCTTTAGGAATGACTTCCCTGGTGGAAAATTTGATATTTGCTGATACCTGCTCTTCAAAAGAGGAGATAAATACCTTAAGTTGAACCCCCTCCTAACTAATCAAAATTGTCCTCAAAGCATGAGATGCTCAGTAATGCACAATTAAACTCTACAGGGGATTGCAAGTTAACTAAAATTTTTAGTTTAGCTTTTCTCTTTTTTTAAAGATTTATTTACTATTTTTTCTCTGCCTTAAAACCACTTTATTGCTGCTGATGTTGCACAGGTTTAGGATAATCAATATAAATGTGTTGTATTTATATTAATTGTTGTATTTCATTCAAACATCCAAACCTTAATGAAACTTAAGCCCAGCCATATATTACCTCTTTTCACAAATGCTTATTAGAATAATATTTTCTCATTATAATATAATCCTGTACTAGCACAGGAAAAAAAGCTACATTTTGTTCCTTTCCTTTTCCCTTCAGTCAAAAAAAAAAAAAAAAAAAAAAAGGAGTTTTTTTAGTGGTTTAATAAATTTTGAAAATGCATCTGTCATATAGGAAAGTGATCCGTAGTTATTTAGATAAAATCTTTTAAGAAGCCTGAATGTGCTGAATGGGAGCTCAGTCAGAGCCTGTAAAATCTGCTCCAAACAAGGAGCTCAGCACGTTTATTCCTGCTCTCAATATCTCTTTTTTTTTATTTTCCCAGTGTCTTTATTTCAATTAGCTGTGTGAGATTGATTCTGTTGGTGTTTTCTTGTTATCAGAAAACTCATTTAAGAGGAGGAAATGTGAATTATAGCCCTGTGGGACGTGGCTGTAACCAATGGTCCTTCTGGAAACTTAGAAATGAACATTTGTCTGCCTTATTCAACATTCTTTGGCATATTAATGGAGGGATAATCCAGTAAAACATGTAAGAATTGGAGGTGTCTGATTCTCAGATGATAAATACAAACTTTAAGTCAGGGTTTTTTTTTAATATTTCAGGATTTTAGTGTGAAATAGATGATCCCCAATGTGTCTCATTTCTGAGCTCTCCAGTCCCTGCTGCTTCAGAGACATTTAATTTATCCTCTCCTACTCTTTAGTTCTGCATCTGCCACTTTTCATGTGCTTCTTCTTCATCTCCCTAAACTCCAGTCTCCCCAGATCACTCCCAGTGCTTGTTTCCCACCAGAGAAAACTCCCTGCAACAAGAAGAGAGAAATTCAGGAATAAATTCAGGAATAAAAAGGGCCAGACTTATCAGCCACTGCAGACTCGGCTTTCCTTGCCCTGCAGACTGCCTGGTACCAAAAGCAGGGGAGGATGAAAGGACAACTGGCTGCCTTTGGAGAGGAGAGCTCTGCTCCTCCCAGGAAGAAAGGGGGACACCAAAATTATTTTATGTTAACTGGTTTCTGAGGGTACCTTCTCTAGATAAATTAATTATTGTAAGTTGATCTCTTTTCTTGTTAATGGTTGGTAAGTGCCAGGGCCTCCCCACCCTCCCAGCCAACAATTTCTCCCTAATTCTTCTCCTTCCTCTCTTTCTGTTCCCTTTGCATCCATGGTTATGAATTCCATGTTCCTCTGGAAGCTGCTGGTGATAAAGACAGAAGAGGTGAATTTCCTGACCTAAGCATTTGAGCTCTTAATTCACAAGTCTTTAATTAAATTTGATTTGATGTCTTTGACTGGGAAATCTTTGTAAAATGGGAACTATTTCATTCTTTTTTTTATTTTTGTCATCATTTTGCTCTTAAGACTTAATTAAGATTAATTTTTACTCTGCACATTTCAGTTACTGATGCTAATATTTCACCAGAAATTTTCCATGAAGCCACCTTTAATACATGTTGCCTGTGAACAACTGATTCTTTGGGAAAGCCTTCAGTTAATAATGTTAGATGGGGAGAAATAATGTGAAAATATCAAATTTCTTGCAATGGGAAGCTTTCAGAAGGTTTAGCAGGTGTAATGTTTGTGCCTTGAGTCCTTTCAGTCAATTGAATGGCTGAACTGAAGAGATGCTGACCCTTAGTTTTTCAATGACATAAAATGTGGCGACTGTTTTAGTTCAATTCTCCAAACAAAAAACTGTCCAGGCTGCAACGACAGAAAAGAGTGAGGGGGTTCAGATAAAGGTCTTTACTGATGGACAAAAACACTCCCTGTTTTGGTTTGGAGTGGTCAAATCTCCAGCTGGAATTGCCTGGGGGGAGTCACTGGGTCTGTGTGATTCTTCATCCTGGTGTAAATCAACATATTAAGCACACAAACATTGAGTGTCAGTGGTACCTGCAGGACAGGATCTGCCCATCAACAGTTACGAGAAGGTTGTTTTGCCTGCTGGGGATGCCCAGCCTGAAGTTTATTTTTTGTTTGTTTGTTTGTTTGTTTTCAAAGACTAGAAAAAGCTTGTTCTTGTTTAAATGACTGAAGGAAATTCGGGGAGTGAAGTCACCTCCCTCCTTGCTGCAGCTTTCCTGGAAGCTGTTCATATCTTCCCTTGCCTGAGGAGATCAACCCACATCCCTCCAGGGGAACGGTCAAAACACAGCCCATGAATTATTCTCGGAGAGCAGCACATTTTGTCGGCCTTGACAGTTCACAGAACAATCCTTGGACTGCTCATTACACCGAAATCAATGTCAGAGCTGCCGGGTCAGAGCGGGAAAGGCAGAAAGGGAGCTGGGATATGGAACTGAGAAAAGAAGGAATCTGCCACCTTCCAATTTCAGGGACTTGCTGAGTGAGGTGACTCGTTTGCTGGTGTGTAAATTGCCTGGGAAGGAGTCGGGTGGTGTCATCCAGGTGGTGAAGGAAGGCCAAGGAACAGTGACAAAAAGTCTCCCCCCAAACTCTTTGTACATAAATGTAATTTTTTTTTTTTTTTGGAGCTGTTTAACCAGTGCTTTCCTCTCCCTTCTCCATTTGCTCCACGAAGCTTCTACAAATAATCTTCTTTTAAAATACAAACCTTCAGCCTCTGAAGTCCCTCTGAACAAATATCTGGAAGAGACATAATTCCTGTTTTCTCAGACCTTTGCATCCTCCCACTCCTCCTGCAATCCCCACAGGCTGGCACGGGGATTTTTCCTGCTGCTTCTTTTTTAACCCTGATTTGTCTGGCTCTTTGCATTCCCAGGGATTCGAGAGACCTGGTGTGTCTTCCATCCAGCCCATTGAAAATCCAGCCCTTTCTGCACATATTTCTTTGGTTTCAATTATCAACATATGACTTTTTTAGGAACCTCCAGGTAGAGATTTTCTGATTTGAAAAAATTGCTGCTCTGATTATTTTTTTTTCCCGGTTTTAATTTGGATTTTATGAGAGGATAAAGAAACAAATAAAATTTGTTTTTTTCTAATGAGAATTTATTTTCTTATTATTTTATGCCTATTTTAGTTCTCAAATTTTAAGGAAGGGTAGTTGCCTAAGCCAACTCCATTTTTCTTAATGGAATCTTGGAACTTTATTGATCCTCTTTAAGTTGATTCTAAACTGGGCAAAATCTGGCCCATTAATTTAAACTCCAACAGTAACTACATCACCAAACAGGACTGGAAAATGCCTCAAGATATTTATATTATATATCTTTATATTATATTGAATATTTATATTGGAAATACAATGGAAATAATAATTTCAAATATACCTCTATCTAGAATCAGATAATCTCAGTATGTTATTGATCACAGTGAGGTATGCTTTGAAAACACTTTTTTTTCCATAAGTGTAATTATTAAATTTATTTTACTTTAATTTGTATAGATTTCATTGATTTAACCTCTGTATTTCATTTAAGATAGATGATGAAATGGTTTTAATTGAAGATAGATGAAAAATAAAGGCTAAAGAGCTCAATCATTTCTACAGATTTTATTTTTTATCAGATAATAATTTCAAGTATCCTTCTATCTAGAACCAGATACTATTGATCACCTTTTGGCTACACACTGCTGCATGTTTTGAAAATACATTTTTTTCATGTGTTTAATTATTAAATTTATTTTACTTTAATATCATAGGTTTCATTGATTGAAGCCCTGTCTTTCATTTAAGATAGAAGCAAAATGCAAGAGCTTAACCATTTCTACTCATCTTCTTGTCATTTTCTATGAAATAATAATTCCAGATATCCTTCTGTCTAGAACCAGATGCTCTCAGTGTATCACTGATCACCTTTTGGTTACACACTGAAGTCTGTTTTGAAAATACCTTTTTTTTCATAGGTTTAATTATTAGATGCATTTGACTTTCATTCTCTTGGGCTTGTAAGTGGCACTTTACCAGTGTCCTGAACAAATCCCAGCCTGGCTGGGCTGGAGTGAGCTGGAGTTTGCTGGGAATGTGCTCCTCAAAGGAGTTGTGTGGCCAGGGGTTTTTGGGGAGTTTTCTCCTGGATCAGAGTTTTGGGAGATCTATCAATTAGTGCTAATTGCACTCCATCTCCTCTCCTTTGGCTCATATTGGAGTTTTGGAGGTTTTAACTTTTACTTTTAAAATTTCAGCTCAGCATGGAGAATTCCATCCTTCTCACACTACCAGTCCATGTGGTTTTTTTTTGGCATCATGAATTCCCATCTGAGTAAGAACCTTTCAGCTCCCCGTGTTAAATATAACTCAGTTTTGCACTCCAGATATTACCAGCCTCGGTGGTTGATGATATTATTAACTGATACTGTCAGTGTGCTTTCTAAATGGACTTGTTTAACTCCATCTAAACAGTTATCTGAGTGCTGCTTTTTAAGGATGATTAATAACCTGCAGGTGACAGCAGTTCCCAGAAAAATCCGTGAAGACCTCTCACTTCTTTCCACGTAAAAATGCATGAGGTATTATTTTAACAGTTAGGTAAGACATATCTCCTTCACGACCCCAGACTATTAAATATCCACTTAATTAACCTCTTCCTCTTTATCCAGAGCTGATCCAGACTTTCTGACAGTTCTTAAGAAATAAAAGAATAAAATGCTAATTTGTAATAATCCGGTTTAGCAGGAATCACACTTCTCTGATTGCAGCACCTTAACCTGCTGCAATGGGAACATGGTCAAATGACTATCTATCACTACTTGCCTTCATTTTCACTTCTACAGGTTCAGACTCAAAGATTTTTCTTGCAGGCCTTCCAAGAAATAATATTTTATGTCCAAAGCACTGAGCATGATAATGGGGGCCATTATCATGGAATTATGGAATTCCAGAAAGGTTTGGGTTGGAAGGAACCTTAAAGCTCACCCAGTGCCACCCCCTGCCATGGGCAGGGACACCTTCCACCAGTCCAGGTTGCTCCAAGCCCCATCCACCCTTGGAACACTTCCAGGGGTGGGGAGGAAGAGGGATGGGGATTAGGAACAGAAGGTTCTCCCTAAATTTACATTCTTTAACAGAAGGCAGATAGAAAGAGGAATGTGTAAATTCCATCTTAGGACAGTTCAATATCCACCTCGTCATTAGACTTGGCTTGAGGTCAGATTCCCAAAGATTCCCTCCCAGCCGTGTGACGACACTTACGACTCATCCTCGGTGGCTGAGCACAGCCCGTGGGCTGGGATAACAATTCCCGAGATGTGTTTGAGCCCTCCAGTGGCCGCTGCCGTTGTCTGTACTTTTTGAAAACTGCCAATTAGAGCGCCAGTGTTCATTAAAGCAGCCCCCGTGTCTCTGGGTGCAGTCAGCAATATGTTCCTGTGAACCTGAGCTGCCAAAATATTTGGTTATTCCTCCTGAAAGAGCGAGGCGATCGTCTGTCACAGCGGCAGAGCCCGTGCTCCCGGCTCTCCCGGAGTATCACTGCCAGCACCACTCCTGCATAGCTAATTTCCCTCCTCCTGACACGCACAGGGGGTGTTTTCTCTGGATGCTGGGGCTGAAACAGCCCCTTCCCCAGCAGAGCAGGGAGATCTCTGCCCTCTGTGGGGTGGACAAGGCGGCTGCCCTGGACAGGAGGTCTCCCCTCAGTCTCCTCCAGCTGAACACACCAAGTGCCCTCAGTGTCCTCACACGGCTTCAAATCAAGGCCCTTCCCCATCTCTTTGCCCTCCTTTGGACACTCTCCAATGGCTCAATCTCTCCTTCCATTGTGTCCCCCCAAACTGCCCCAATGTTGAGGTGAGGCCGCCCCAGGGCAGAGCAGAGCGGGACAATCCCCTCCCTGATGCCCCCAGGACAGGCTTGGCCCTCCTGGCTGCCAGGGCACTGCTGACAGGGCCAACTGGCACCCACCAGCACCCCCAGGGCCCTTTCCCAGCACTGCTTCCCAGCCTCTCATTCCCAGTCTGTCCGTCCATCCCAGGGGCAGAATCCAGCCCTTCCCCTGGTTGAACGTCCTGTGGTTGGTGACTTCTGCAACTTCCATTCACAACAGAGCTCTTTCTAACCTGCTTTCTAATCCCAGAGGGCTCTAAAATCTCTCCCAATGAAGCTTTTCCTGGTTTTAGGAGGAGCAGAGGAAGTCAGTGCTGCCCTTGCAAAGAGCCCTTTCCCACATCCCTGAAATCCGAGTGCTTGGCCACACGAGTAATTGCCAAATTGGAACAAACTGGCTGCCTGTGCCTTCCCCAGGGGCCTGGGCAGCTGCAATTTGTGCTGCTTGAGAGCTCCTTCACCAACCTGCTGAGCAGCTTCTGAGCTTTGGGGACAGACAAGCACTTTTCCTGCAAATCTGACAGCTCTGCAAACCTGTGTTCTCCTTATAACCAGGGCCTCTTCCATCTATCCCATCCTGAGACCTTAAAACAGACTGTGGTGGGTTTTTTCACCTCTCCTTTTTTTCTTTTTTCCTTCTCCTGATTGCCTGTTATTCAGCAATTCAGGAGGCAATAATGGATTTCACAAGCTACAATAAATTGGATATACATTTAGTAATCTTTGCTTATTTCCCCTAAATGTCTTTGAAACGACTAACACAAATCCATGAAAGAAAGGAGAGACATTTCCTTTTCCTCTGAAGGTGAGAAAAGCATTTATCTCACCCCTTTACCTGCACTATAACAAGAAAATGAAAGGTTGCTTTTTCTGCAGATCTCACAGGATGAAGAATATCAGATGGGCACCCAACACAATTCCATGGCCATTTCCAGCAGCCTAAGGAACCAAAATAGTATTTAGGGAGGTCTGGAGATCTCTTTTTTTTTTCTTCCAGATTGGTTTTCATAGCAATGAATGTTGGATGTTCTTATTTTTATTTTCAAAAGAAATGAACTTTCCCCATGATCATGTAACCTAGTATCTGGCCACTTAAGCATCAAACACCAGATCTGAAATCTGATGATAAAGATAACGAGACTTGACAAGACTTTATTCAATAAAGGCAGCAGAACTGGAGCATTGCATTATCCAAACTCTAATATCATTCAATATCTATAATATTATGCCATATTATCCCGTTATCTATATTGATGCCACAGAATCACAGAAAGATTGGTTTGGCTGGAGGGGACCTTAAAGATCTTCTAGTTCCAATCCCCCATAATGGGCAGGGATTATACCAAAATTATCCAAATTATAACTAAAATGATAACTGAATTATAGCTAAACCCATCTGCTACTGTGGTCCAGAGGAGGGGTATCTGCTACATTCCAGTAACCAAAGTTTGCAGATTCCTATCTTGTAGCTGATGGAATCAGCCAAAACGTGGGGGGTGAGGTTTGATATCCAGCACAATTTGCTGTTTGTCTCAGAATAGTTCAGGAATATTCATCCCTAGTTTTAGAACGAGGTGGAATTGTTCTGCACTGCTGGGCTTCTACACAATAATTTCCAAGCCCTGTGTTGCACAGAGCCAAAGCAGAGGCCACATATAAATTAGAAGTTCATCAATCAGGATATAATTAATACCACTTTGCCTGGGAGCCAAATATTAGCATATTAATATATTCCAGCGTACAAGTGTTTTGTAAATGTTATGGCACGGGCAGACACGATGTCTGAACGTTTCAGACAGTTCTGTGAGTCGTGGGACGAGCACAGGAGCAAAGGTGTGTGTAGGTGCATGTCAGGGGCCACCAGCAAACAACAGCTACAAGATGAAGAACAAGATAAGCAGAGAGGCAGGACATCCTCCCCAGTGCTCCTGAGGCTGAACTGCCACGAGCAAATACAAGATAAGGAGCACCAGGAGTAGCTGAAATCCCTCTTTTGGGAGTGATAAAAGCACGAAACAGAAACACCTCAGGGAGCGAGGGAGAAGAAATCCAACAGGCTGTTGCAATTCTCTCATCAAAGAGCTCTCCAGCCCCATCTCCTTGGCTTCCACCACTAAACCCAGCAAGGACTGTCAGCCCTCTGTGCTGTCCCATCACATCAGCTCAGGGTGTTCAGCTTGGAAGGGGTAAAGAGTGACAGTGATGATGAAAATTAACTGCAAACACTGTGGTAATAAGAGCTAACCAGTCAAACCAAATGTGTTGTAAATAAATCTGTTTAGAATTGTTTAGTTTTAACGTCTAAAGCTGGCCTGAGCTCTTGGTTTCTCAGCACACCAGAGTACTCTAATCCATCAGTGATCTCCCTTCCTCCTCACACCAAACCCTTTTATCCCATAAAACAATCAGGTTGATCAGGCAAGATTTATTGTTGGTAAATTCGGTGAATCTGTGCTGGTTGCTCCCAGTCACCCTCTTCTCTGTCTTGTGTCCAGAACCAGTTCCATGAGGACTCACTCCCTGGGAATCAGGTGAGACTGACCATCTCACAGCTCCCTGAATATCCTTTGAATCCATTTTGGGATGACTGTAACTCTTCCTTCTCCTCACTGGTGGAAGACCCCCCTTGATCCCCACAACCTACTGAAGTGGGTGGTGCTGCAAGGACACCTTCCAGCTCTCCCAGTACCCCCAGTGGATCCCAGGGGAGTGGATTTCCAAAATATCTCAGCTAAACCCTGAGTCTGTCCTCATCCAGTGCTGTTAACTGTGCTCCCTGAGCTCCTTCTCTGAACTCAGGGATCTGGGACACCTTGCTGGTGGGGCTGAAGGCAGAGGAGGTGTTGAGCACCTTTCCTGTGTCCCCTGTCACTAATCCCCTAACCCCACATTTGATTCTCCTTGGGTGTGGTGATGCTGCACTCTGGAATTCCTCATGTGCTCTGAGAACAGAACAGCAGCAGAAAAACAGCAGCATGATCTGAGCTTTCCAGGTGTATCACAAATATCAAAATACCGGATTGGTTTTGTCACTTGAGTGTCCCTGAAAGTTTGCAGAAGTGTCCTGCTCAGAGAGGCTGGAACATGTGGGTTCATGAATTGATGTGTAATCAGACTCTGGGGTGTCTTTCACATAAAAGAGATGTTTCAGTGAAAATACACTGGAGCTAATCCAGCAATTTCCCACTCCAGCACAGACAGTCCTTCCACCTTCATCTCTTGGCTGTGACTTCCCTCTCTGACCTTGTGCTTGGAGCTGATTCAGTTTGCAAACCCGATGATTTCATTCTGCCAGGTCAGGTTTTATTTTTCACCAGTCCAGCAAGTTGTCCTGATTGTGCAGAGGCTCCAGTGATTGCTGACATCGAGAGGAAAGGCAGAGAAGAACAGAAACCTCCCTCTTTTAGGAGCAGTGCGTTGGGAGATGGACAAAGCTCTAATGGGCTTTGGTGTCCCAAACTGCTTCAGAAGCTTGTCTGCATTCAGAGAAATTCTAACACCTAGCAAAACAATTTTAAGGAATTTGTATTCTCCATAACTGCTTGGCAAATAACATTATTGCAGCTCTTCAATTTACTGTCAGTCCACTGCTTAGAAAGGTCACAAGCCCATGAGATGCAAAAGCCAGGAGAGGCTTCTCAGTGACAGGTTTTGTAGCACCTTGATAAATGTTGCAGCTACGAGCTAAAAATGCTCATTGTAAACCCTGCTGCATCATTTATTAAAAAAATTATTAAATGAAGCCAACAGACTTTCCTCTGCATTGGGCAACCCTTGTCTGTACTACTGACAAATTCTGCAGCAGTCACAGAGGGCTTTTGCAGGAGTTGCTTTCTGCTCCCTTTTCTCTTTTTAGTTCTCCAAATTGTTATTCCTCAATGTCATCACTCCCTCCTGGCTCAGTGCACACCCTCTGCCTTTGCTTTTAATCCAACCTTTGCCACAGGAGGGTCTTTCAAATACAAATATGACACCATGTGATATAACCCTCTAAACAATTCGTGACTGGAGATGAATAAAACTCCACTCAACCAACTGAGTGCCTGCAGCTGGCACTGGGAAAATTTAGGTTTCATTTTTTTCTTATGGATTTTCAGCAAGGTTTGAGCACTGCCAGTATCAGGCCAAACACCACCAACCAAACCTGAGAAAGATTTGCATACAGGCTTAAAATTGGACTTCTGGACCCCCACCAAGTCATTTGAAGACGTGACCCAGAATTACCAGCATAGCTCTGTGTGCTTGCTTAGAAGTGATTAGCAGAAAAAACAAGTTGAAGGAATAATCTGGGAACAGCTACTGAGTGATAAAACCTCGTGAGTGGATTGATAGCAAAGATTTGGGGTTTACTCCACAACTTGCTGCACTGCTCTCTCTTAACTGAGAAACAGGTTTGCTGCCAGAGGTAATTAAATAACAAATGACACTTGACTAATTAGAAGATTGTGCCATCTAGTGACTGGACCAGCTACATGAACGTTTTGCTGAGGTTTGAGGACACCCTTGGAGGCTCCAAGTGGGAGCTGGATGTGATGAGCTCAGAGCAAGTTTTCCTCTCAGCACACAGTGTTATTTTTCCAAGCTGGAACTCATTTGGTGTCTCTCCAGCATTATCTGCTACAGTTGCTGGCAGAGTCTTTATTTATTTATTTTCCTCTCAATAATAAGCCTCTGGAAAATAACCAACATCTCTCTGCTGCACCTTTATCTTTTAACATGTCTTTTTTTGTTGTTGTTGTTTTAAAATGTCAGTTTTCTAGGACAGCTGCTGACAGACAGGTACCAGTATGATCCTAATAACATAACTATATGGCTGGAACATGTTATTCTGTCCCTCATGGAGTGTTGAAATAAGAGATTAGAAGACAGGTAGTTTGGGATGATCACTCACACTCCATTTGCAGCATTTCTGGCTGGGGTGTTTTCTATGCCCTGTTGTCTGAAAGCTGAAGATTTCTTCAAAATTATTTTCTGTGTCTCATTTCAATATTTCCTCCTCCCCAAATCCACCTTCATGTCCTCTTCCCCACCAGTTTTGGGCTTAAAAATAAGTCATGCCAGCACCAAATTTGTTCCTTCAAAGACAAGTTAGGATATGAAGAAATGTGCTCGTTGGAGTTATTTCTTATTTTGGTTTTATTGGTCTTAAGGCAAAGGGGGTTTTATCCATGTCTTCTGTTAAATGGAGACACCTAAGAGACCAGACCCACATTTTACAAATTTTAGAATAATACACCTTTGGCACTGCAACATCAGGCAGTTGGTTCTGTGCTATTGTGCTTGAGCTGAAGCAGTTTGCAGCGATGAAAATGTCCTTTGGTACTGCTGATCTGAGCTGCTGCTTGAGATCTATCAAAATAATAAAAGCAGCTTTGAAAGGGCTCACAATCACATCTGTGTTTACCCTGCTACACTAAAAAAAAAAGAAAAAAAATCAACAAAAAAAGACAACTGGAGCAAATGAAGCGTTTTAACCCCTGTCTTTTGCTGAAAGGCAAGTGAGAAGAACACGCTCAGACTCAGAAACAGATGCTGATTTCTGGAGCACTGTGCATGTCTCGTTTTTGTGCGTTTTGCCAAGAGCTGCCCCCGCTCTTGGACAGCTGACTGTGACTCCTCCAAAGGTGCAGCATCATGCAAGCAGCAGTGGGGCTGCACCCAGAGGTGCTGCTCACATCTCTAGGTCACAAACCGAATGCTAAGGAGGAATAAAACATATCTCTTTTCTGTCCCCAGAAGTGGTGAAGTGGCAACTTGCATGGGGGAAAATAACAATGCAATGCCAATCCTGCAGGAATGAGACTTCCTGCTCCGCTCAGGAGCTGTTCATCAACAGTGGTGCTGATGTTTCCAGGGTAAAATGCAGCACCTGGGAAAAAACCCGCTAATGAACACCAGGGTGCTGAGCTGGCTTTGCTGGACTCTGGGCTCCTGTCCAGATGGAGCCAAAAACCACAGCTTAATGAACTCAACAGATATTTTCTGGACGTTTCATGGCCCTAAACTGAGACAGGGGAGACTCAGATTAGATACTGGAAAAGCTTTTTCACAGTCTGTGTGGTCAGGGATTGGAGGAGGCCCCAGGGAGGGGGGGGATCCCCATCCCTGGAGGTGTCCGAGAGGTGTCCGGATCTGGCACTTGGTGATGGTTTGGTGATTTAGGGGGTCACAGGGGCAGTGCTGAGGGGAGGGTTCGACTGGATGATCCCAAAGGTGTTTTCCAACCTTGATGGCTCTGTGACATTGCAGGGGTTGTTCACTGACTAAGAGAAGGGTATCTGTGTATCAGAGCAAAGAATGGGAGATTAATGGGTGATTAATGAGGTTGCACAGAATAATGTGGGACCTGAGGGGTTTGGAATAACGGGTGGAATGTGCTGGGTTGAGTTAATGCTCCTGCAGTGGTTCCCAGAATAGGATATATTATAATATATATATATCTATTTTATAGATATTATATTAATATAATATATTATTATGTATTTATACGTGTATATTATATTATTTTATATTAAAATTTATTGTTATACACATATATAAAATATATGTATTATATTATATCTAATAATATATGCCATACAAAAATATATTTATATATTTATATATTTATATTTATTATATACAATATACTTATATATTTATATATGATATGAAAGTCATTTATTATATATTATAATTAATATTATGAAATGTTCTTGACAACTATTATTATTGTCCTATAACTTCTCATGTATTATATTATTACATATAATAGATAAAATACATATATGCCAATATAATAATATACAAGTATAAGATAATAACATACAAGCATAATAATAAAATAATAAACTATTCTATTGCAAAATAAATTGTAAAAATACTATAATAAATAAGAAAAGAATCCTGTTACTGTGATATTTTAAGGTTTCTCTTCCAATATTGGAATTTTTTTTGGATGACATGTACTGGCTGACTCCCGAGTGCTCGCAGTGCATGTGAACATCATTTCTTACACATCCTTTCTCACAAATCGATTCCTTCCCCCCACCCCCAAGTATCTGATTGCAAAATTAGATTGTGAATCACTCAGTCAAAAGTATTTCAGCTCCTTGGTGTGCAGAGCTATTTGTTTAGTCTGTCCAGCTTGTCTTGCTAATGGTGTTTCTTAATTTTTCTTAGCTCTTACAAGCAGCAGTTGTGGAAAATAAAGTGTTGCAAATAGCTCTGTACAATCCTGCTTAAATCATCACGGCTATTTTTCAAATCAGCACAGAAATGTTTAATCAGTGCAGGTCACCTGCCCAGCGAAATGGAGTTTTTTTAACAATTCTAATTAGTGAGCTGTCATCTGTTCTCAAACTCAGAGCAACCAACATTCCTTAGCTAGACCGGGAAGGAAAAATTGTCCTTTTAGCACTGGAAAGGAGTGGAGACCTAAATGCTTAAAGCTCCTAAAAGCAGGTCATTACACAGATGAAATCAGAGGTGTTCAAATCCCAGCTTATTCTTGCAGTGCTTACCAGAGAAGTTTGTGTTCAAAGAGAGAAATACCTCCCAGCTTAATGGAAAAATACAATTAGAAACCTGAAAATAAATCAAAAATATACATGTGAACACGTGCATTCAATTATTTTTTCCAGTTCCATTGGGTTTTTAACACCTTTTGTCTTGAACAGCCATTTTTATGGAAGTTTTGCTGTGTAATCCCCCCTTGGGAACTGTAACCTCAACTCTTTACGTACCTGCTCCTGCACTCAGCGTATTCCTGGGTGTCCAAGGATTAGGGCTCCTTAATTCCCCTCATCCCTGCTTGTTTCCTGCCCATATTTGTACTCTGTAGACCAGTAATTTATACTGGCATTGGCAGGAGATTTCCAAGGACTTTGTAGCTGTACCTTCCATGTTTCGCTCTACATTTCTCTGGTAAAACCCCTATTTTCTATTTACACAGTGGTGAAAAGACCTCAGAGCTAGAAAAGGCCAGAAAAAAGAAATGTTAACCCACTAGTTGAGCAAAAACCACAGTTTTAGAGGTAAAAAAGTGGGCAAAGATGATGTATTCAGCATACTTAAGGCCCTCAGCACATCCCAGATTTGGCTGTAATGCAGAGCTGCAGGTGGATGAAGAAAGACTGAGGCACTGAACACGTTAGTAAATGCTTAAAACTGAATCTAGCAGCACTTAGGGTGAGGAAGAGCATTGTAATCCTCCTCCTGAAGGACCTGGGGGAGCTGACAATGTGCTACCCTTGCCTTTCTGCCACCCTGAAGTCACCAAGCTGAGGACACGGTGGCAGAGGCAATGCAGGCAGGGAGGCAGGAGGGACCCAATAGTGTGTCAGCAGCAATTTTATAGTTTAAATTGTTGAACACTCTTCCCCCCCTCTTATATTCCTTACACTACAGCATTATGTTGCTCAGAAATATTATGTTCAACAGAGACTAATCACTCTTCATTTCAGTGTACCTTGAATATTCAGATTCCTTCCTTCTTTCCTTGCTTCCTTCCTTCTTCCCTCCCTCTGTAATAGAACTGGTTCAATACCAGCCCCTGACGAGGCTTCACCAATAATAATTTCCTCTCCATCTACAGAAGTCTTATTTCCTTTTTGATCATACCCAAGCTTTTAAATTTAAAACATTTGCAGGAGTTCTGCTTCTTCAGGAGTGTTAGGAGAAAGCCTTAGCCAGCAGTACCAGAGGGGCAGACCCTTCATCAGCCCAGCTCTACAACCTTTATGGGCTGGAGTTGTTTAGTCCTTGTTACCCTTCACGACCCCTTTTTCTGTTCTTTCACAGCTGCTAAGTCTCACCCTTCAGCCTGGAATTTGTACAATGGGAAAAATTGAAGCAGTGAATGAGTATTTTGTGCTGCAAGCACTAAAATTTTCAACACTCCTTTCTAGCACAACTGAAATGTTCTTTCCACAGGTATATTATGGTGGCAATTTCCATGTCCCAGACATCTTACGGATTAAATGGCACTGCTGAGAGTTGAGTGAGAGGTGGGAGAACCGGGAAAAAGTGTTAATATGAAATGCAGTTATGCATAAAACATTCCTATTCAACTGTGGCTGTGAACATCCCCAACATGTATATAAGAGTGCAGACATATATATATATAAAAATTAACAATTTATATGCATGAATTAATGTTACAGAAGAACAGGTTGAGAATCAGTCAGCCACAACCAACTGGCATCCCAAGGTGTTTAATTACTCTGCTGGGCTTTAGGGAAGACCTAGAAATAAACCTGGCCAGGCATTGGTGCAATGTGTGTTTTCCTGTGCAGATTGGGACAGCCCAGTCAAATGAAAGGAGCACTTTGCTGTAAGCTCAAGGTACATTGAAGAATGTCAAATGTTACCAGGGAAAAGAGAGATGTTTGGAAGCTATTAAACTGAAGGGCTGTTTATTAGCTAATATAAACCACTGTTTGCAATCAGAAATCACTGGTTTCTGAGAGAAATCAGTCATGGAGATCAGGGCACCAAACTCAGGGACCACAACAAAAGTCTCAGGAGCTGAAACTTTCTTCACTCAGCAGAGTGGGGTAGAATCAGAGAAATTCCCAGGAAAGAACCAATGTGAGGGTGGCTTTGCTAAGTGAGGCTTTCTCATGGCAGCTTTGACAGGGTTTCCATTCAAATAGCAAGGCTAATTATATCATCCCTATTTTTATTCCACACCCTTCACTTGGGGAGCTGCTCTGAGGAATAGTCCTCATCCATTTTGTGATGAGAGGATCAGAGCACACCAGAATGAGATGAGATGCTGCAGAAGGTAAAATAAATTTGGAGATAAGGAGCTGGAGCAGCACCTCACATGTCCCTTGAGCTGGTTTGTTAATGCTCATGGGCAAAGTTATTTGAGAGTCAGTTTACAGCCTGAAGGATAATGGTTTAATATCTATCTATCTATCTATCTATCTATCTATCTATCTATCTATCTATCTATCTATCTATCTATCTATCTATCTATCTTTCTTAGCTGCTGTTTTCTTTTTCATGCTGATTCTTTGGTATGAGGTGTGTTTCCTCCCCTCAAACACAGTTTAAGCTGGAAAACAACTGGAGAGGATAATTCCTTTCACAGAATCACAGAGTGGTTTGGGTTGGAAGGGACCTTAAATATTAAATATCACCCAGTTCCAACCCCCCTGCCATGGGCACTAGTTTAAGAGAAGTGACAGCAGAAATAGCTCAGACCCACAGAGCTGCAAATGTTTCAGGTGAGGTTGTTTTGTGAGGGAAATTTAGAACTTTTTAACCTAAACTATATTAATGCTAAACAATCATCAATAATGGAACTATGCAAACAGACAGAAAATGTCTTCTTTACTTATGGCAATCAAGGATCATTTTAACTAAATTATAGCTCATTCAAGCTACATAATTTGTCAAGGGGAGCTTAGGACAATTGAGACGTGGGTTGTCACAGATTGTATTATGAAACCAATGAAAAATGATCTTTTTGTGATTTATGGTAAATCTCACTGGCAATCCAAAATACCAGGGAATAAACTGAGAGTTTCAAATCTCTAATCCCTGTGTGTTTCTAGTGCAAAGTGCCCCCAGATCAATGGGGAAATTGGTTTTTCCCATCACTTAAAAGGATATCACTTAACAGAATCCATGCAATTTATACGAACCCGATCCTCAGGTGAGTTTTACAGCTGTCTCTGTTACAGAATAATCCAATGACAAGGGGAAAAAAACCATGGATTACATCCCACTTCTTCCTTTGCTTTCTCAATCGCTGACTGGGATGTGAATTTAGCATTCAGTAAATATTCAGGGAGAAAATTGACTGGGATGAAGAGATAATATTGTGCTCATGAGTGCTCGGAGGATTTTGAATTGGCATCCACAGTAGGAGCTCTCAGACACTTTTCAGCACAGCCACCTCCATTATATCTTTACATTACAGGCTATTAAAGGCCCAGTCTACTCCAAACAGGATAATTCAAGCCTCTGATTGCAGCAGTGAGTGCAAAATATACACTTACTGGTGTTCAGGAAAATGGTGATGGTGATCTATCTGTTCAGCAGGGGCTCAAGGGACTCCCTTGGCTGCCAGATGTGCCATGAAAACCCTGCACTTCTGAGAGGGGAAAGTGTGGGAAGGAAGCTCAGGGAAAAAGGGTAAATAAATGTAAAATGGGATGTATAACGGGTTGAGCAGAAGTTTCCAGCACGAGGCTTTGGTTTAGGTTGGTCCTGGAAGTCTGTGTAGGATAATAGGAGGAGTAGGACTGAGCTGATAATCCTGAGTGGTGGGTGCACAGACTGTGCCCTCAGCTCTGCTCTTTGCAATTCAAGAATAGGGTTGAAAAATCAGCCCAAAAAGAATGTTTGTGGAAGATGTGCCACAGTAAAAACACCCAGGAAAGTCTGACTTATCCAAGGGAAAATCAACAGGTGAATGGGTTCATGTACAGACCCCTCCACGAGGGAGAGAGATGGGATGATAGGAAGTAAAATCTCTTGGCAGAACAAAAACTGAGCAGGATCTGGGGGATTAACACGGGCAAAATTAACCAGACAAAATTCTGAGGGCCCGTGGGGTCTCTCAGGGTTCTTTTCTTACAGTCAATAACTGGGAGAAAGTACCAGAGAGAGGAAATTCTGGTTTGGAAAGAGTTTGCAGCTCAGGGGAGACACGGCAGAACCTCAGGGTGTGCAAAGGGCTTCAAGAACAAATATCTTTGTGCCTAAAGACGGCATCCATAAGTATGGGAACCTGTTTTAGTCAGAATCTCATTGACAGCTTGAACACAAATGTTAATTATTCACTGCTTGTGTTTCCTGGCTTAATAACAAAACTCTGGACAGACCTGCAAACCCACCACAGGCACGGAGGACACAGACATCTTTATTACCTCCTTGTGCAGATTAAATTCAATAAATTATTCAATTTCTTTTCCAAAATTTCAAACATATTTTAACTCTACGAACCCAAATCATAATGGATGGTTTGTTAATGCTCCGGAGAGCCCGAATAAAACTTTCAAAGATAGTTTTATTTAGTGCCAGCCAAAGTCAAATTAAAGAATCGAGACACCCTGAATAAACCAGCTTTAATATTTTAGTTTCTACTGCCTTGAGGCACATTTGATTAGCAGTCACTTCATGCTGTGCTTGAAAGATCAGCCCATCCACTGCAGTTTCTGTAACCCAGAATACAGATTTATGGGGTTTTTCTCCTAAAGTTCTTAAGTATTCTGAGGATGTTTAATAAGAAGCAGCCATGTGTGCTCAGAAAGTTTGAAAGGATAAATCCAATATTCCTGTTCTTTATTTTTTTTTTTCATTCTAAACGTGGATGGACCAAATACCAATAGAAATTGCCACAATTTTGAAGAATCTATCATTATTCTGTAATAAAGCACTGACATACTAATTTGTTCCAGAGACCAGATGCTGCTTGGGTAATTTTCATAAAATTAAGAAATTAAAGTTATAACCATGTGCCCTCTTTAATTTAATGCAGAGAGGAATTAGAAATAAACTCAGAGTGTAGCAGTTAATAAAATATGACATTCACATAACCTGAAACCCTTCCTCCAATAAAACTGATATATAAATAGAAATGTCATAAATAAGAATATTTCAATATGATTTTCAAATAACTTCATAATGTTCAGAGTTCAGATGTTCAATGTTCAGACAAAGCTGCTCTGGTCTCCTCCCTCTCTTTTCATTTCATTAGGTTAAAATAAAGTAGTAGATGCAAAGAAAGAAAACAGAACCAGGGTGATGCCTTCAGTGTGAGGAACCAACTCAGGGGCAGGGGGGATTGTTGGGGTGTCTGTGCAGGGACAGGGCTTGGACTGCATGGTCCTTGGGGGTCCTTCCAACCCAGGGCAATCTGGGATTCTGGGATTCAAAGAGTTTATTCTCAAGTAGTCTTTGAATTCTGCTGGGTTTTAATGACTCTGAGATGTAAGGAAGGTGTCATTTTGGAAATGCAACAGCTATGGCAGCTTTGTATTAAAACTCCAGTGTTTGTTTATTGAACAGTTGCTTCTCTTTTGCTTCTTTTGTTTTCCTTTCAGCTTATATGGCAAAAGTGATTTCTTTTAAAGTTTTCCAGAGTCCCTGCTTCTTTTGTGTCTGAAAATGATGTTCATGTTAGTTCTATTTCAGCAGCAGCTGCTGCACCTGAGGAAGGAGATCTGAGTCCCTTTCTTCACCCCCAGAGTGGAACACAACTGCCCTCAAACATTCCTCAGTAAAACCAGAACTCCAGTTTACAACAGGAACTTATTAATCATGTGCTGCATCAAATCTTCAGAGGGAACTTTAGAAAGCAGATTTTTAATTGCTGAAAATTGGGATTTGGCCAGGACACAAGGTTAATAAGCTAATTCCTCAAAGGGGTATTTAACCACTCTGCACCATCAATACTTGGTCTCTGTTTTCCATAGGAAAGATGACCCTCAGAAACAACACAGTTTCCTTAAATAATCCCTGAAACAACTTTCAGAACTGATTTACAGAACAGAGTTCTCCTCCTTGGCTACTAATGACACTCACAGAGGGCTTCCATTGCAGTGTCCAGTGCTCCCTAAGTATTTGTTTGCCAGTGTTCTTCATCACACAGTTGGTAGTTTCTCTACAAATCCTGAAATATAAAACAAGTTTAAGGGGTAAATTCTGAGTGCCTTCTCTACTAGCCAAGTTAGAAGTGCCATTTCCAAGAGTCCAAATCTCTTTCTTCCTACGAGGATGTGCAAAAAAAGTTACAAGAATTAATTGCAGTAACTGAGGCTTTTTTTTTTTTTTCTGGAGAGTTGAGTTTGTTCTTGATTTTTCTTTAAAAATCATCTGTTCAAACCACCTGCTCAAAACAGGCCCAGCTCCTACGTTAGATCATGTTGCTCAGGGTAATACCCAGCTGAGTTTTTAATAAACCCAGCTGCATTTTGAATATTAACTAATAAATCCTCCTCTAATTTGCTGGAGGGAATTTGTAAGACTAAAAGTAAGAGATTCCAAGACCTAATCCTAATCATATTGAAGTCAATTGGATCCTTCCTGCTTAACAGAGGTTTCATTTATTCTTACCAGGCTTCCTGCAGAGAGGTTTCTTGAACACTCCTACGAAGTAGAAGACAATAGAAACAGGGATAAAACGAAAGGAAGTCCACCAACAAATCTTACAAGGTCATTAATGTCCCATCTTTAAATTGCTCTGGTTTCCCTACAATTAGTTAGCAGGCATTAGAACTGGGAGGTAGCACCTATCAATCCCATCATTGCCACCTGCAAATTTAGCTGTGCTGCCACTCCCTGAGAATAATGAACTGCTCCTCTGCCTTACTTGTGGTTTTTTTGTTTGCAATTTAATCACAGAAGCTGGAACAAGTCTGAAGTGAAGGTGTTCTGCTCAGATTTTACTCTTCTCTTGTGATGCATTTCTGGCTGTCTGTGGAGGCAGCTGCCTTGTGCAGAACAGTTTGGGAACTGGCTCACAGAACACACCACCTGAACCTCACAGGGCAAGGATCTGGATTTCCAGAAAACCGAAACTACTTTGTGTGAGCTTTGTTAATAATTTTTTTTCCTACTGGATTTGGACTACAAAAAAATCCTGCCAACCGTGAGTGAGAATGGTTCCCAGGGGCTTGATAACACCACTTGGAAGGAATTGAAACGTTTGCCTACACCCCAGGGGAAACTTAGGGAGAAAGAAAAGTGGGGTTGATTTTAAGTTACCCGAGTTTAGTAACGGGGTCTTTATTTTGTTGTGGTTTGCACGGGTTTTGAGATCATAATTATTGATGTTCCTTAGTTAGACACTGGAGTTTAGGGATGTCGTGGTATAAGAATTATACTGGGCAGAACCTGAGCAGAATGTAAATGTTCTCACTGAAATCTTTTTTTTTTCCCCACTTAATAATATATAAATATATAATAATACATAAACACACAAAAATTAATTCATAAACCCCACAAATAGTGAAAGAACTGGTTCAGGGCTGGGGCTTGGGAGAACAGGAATCTGGGAAATTTGTACATTTGTGTAGGAGCTCCCTTAAATGTAAGTGGTGTCTGGAAAATGACAAGCAGATTCTGTATTTCTAACCTTTCTTACAGGGTGCAGAGGGAATGTACACTGGGAACATGGTGAGAAACAGTGGGAAAAGAAGATCACCACTCCCAAGTTTTTAAGGTGAATTGAATGGTATTAATACTAAAAGTTGAAAGGGAGCATTCTGAAACACTAAATTCTTCTACATCAGAAGTCATGGATTCACAAGCATCACTTTCTACCTATTTCCTGATGAAACATTTAAGTCCTCACCTTTTGATTCTGCCTTAAAGACATTCCAGAAAGTAAAGCAAAAACCTGCACAGGCAACAAAGACTGGTGCAGATTTTTTGAAAGCCACTCTTCTGTAGGTGTTCATGAGAGATGATCAACGTATTCGTGTTCTCAAATAGCATTTTATTGATAACAAAGCAATAATATTTTATTCCTTCCTCATAAAACTCCATATTTTAAGACATTTCGGTCTGTCTCTTGCTTTTTTTACCGATTTTACGAAGAAAAATTTGTACAACATGCTGTGCAAGATGCAATAAAATCTATAATACTCCTAGAAAATTCCCTTCCCTAGTGGATGGAAACAAAGCATGAAATGATCTTGAGGCAAAGGAAAAGGGGTTATTTCTTGTGAATCACCAAATCAGACACACTGTTTCCACTGTCCCAAGTGGAAGTATCAGTGTGATAAAAATAATTATTGAATGCCAGAATGAAAATGTTGAGTTGATGAAGAGTTGAATGCCAGAACTCTTGTTTTCTTGCCACAGTCCAAACCCAGTTCAGAAATCTTTCACTGTTATGATTCCTTTTTTATATCTAAAGCTGCAAGACCATGGAGTAAGAGAGCAGGAATGGTTCCTTTAGGCTCCATCTGAAGATCTCTTTCTTTTTAATAATTTGTTGCCTCTGTGAAGTAAAATTACTCTAATGTTCATAATGTACAAGAGATTTCTGATCAATGTATTTTTTATTAATCTTCCCACAGCCAATGTAAATTGTATTAAGTCCCTTGAACGATAGGAAATTCTGAACTTCAGAGATATTACCTCTTTTTTTCTCCAGCCATTCATTTCCATTTCTTTTGTACTGGGCTAATATTCTTCGTGCCAGTGTGACAGTTCCATGTACAGTACGAACAAATTAGAATTTAAGAGTTTGCCCTGTAATATTTTCCTTTGATAGAAACTGTATTGGAACAATTCATTGCTACTGACATTTTTTCATTAAAAATACTTCTCTAGCTGTGTAATAACAATGGTGGACAAATGCTTTTTCTTCCTTCCCTCTGGCTCTTGCTCTGGGGAAGGTTCTTGATCGTGCCTCCAAAAAGAGGCAGATTCCAGGTCAAGGCAGTTCCTGTGCCAGGGAAAACAAATTGATTGGAAAAGAAGGAAAAGTGGGTGGAGGATTCAGCAGCACCTCAGTGAAGTCCTCAACAAATCCTTGGAATGAGCTCATATTTTGTGTCTCCTGGATAAAGGGAAAAGGTTGAGGGGGGGATTCTGCCCCTCTCAGGGGAGACCCCCCTGCAGAGCTGCCCCAGCCCTGGGAACAGCACAGCAAGGACAGGGAGCTGCTGCAGAGAGTCCAGAGGAGGCTCCAAGATGAGCAGAGGATGGAGCAGCTCTGCTGGGAGGAAAGGAGAGAGAGCTGGGATTGTTCAGCCTGGAGAGGAGAAGCTTTGGGGTGACCTCACTGTGGCCTTGCAGGACCTGAAGGGGATCCAGGAAACATGGAGGGAGACCATTGACAAGGGACAGGACACAGAGGGCAGGGAAAGATGGGATGTTGGGAAGGAATTCCCAGCTGTGAGAGTGGGCAGGCCCTGGCACAGGGTGCCCAGAGAAGCTGTGGCTGCCCCTGGATCCCTGGGAGTGTCCCAGGCCAGGTTGGAGCACTCTGGGCTGGTGGGAGGTGTCCCTGCCCATGGCAGGTAGGTTGGAACAAGATGATGTTCAAGGTCCCTTCCAACCCAAACCATTCCATGGGTCTAGTTTGATTCCAAGGTAATTCCATGTTCCTGAAAGCTTCCAAATATGGTTCCTCTAAAAGACTTATTAGACTCTATGTTTGTGCTTTAAAGGAATCAAATTTGGGAGCTTTCAGGAACATGAAATTTTATACACTTGTCTTTGCACATATATATAACCTGAGCATATTTTATATATATATATATATATATATATATTCTCTCTGAAACAAGCAGTTCATAATACACGGACAAAGACATCAGAAGGAAGACAGTAAACTTGAAGTACATTCCCTGAAGGAAGACTCTTTGTGAAAATGCAATTTCCTTTATTGTTTTTAAGGTGCTGAAATTTAAGATGTAATAAAACATGAATACCAATTTGGAAGCATTAGTTGCTCCTGGCAACCTTGAGAATGCATTATGTTTCTTTTTTCTTTTTCCTCTCCACCGTCCCTGCAACAGCTGAGCAAGAGAATGAGGAACAGCACGTGCCTGCTGAACCAATATACAGATCTGACCTCCTTTTCCCCTTCTCAGGAGCAATAAATTACCATTAAAATGATGGCTGTAGGTATGATCCTCTCCAGCAGAGCATCTCAGTTCAGTGAGAAATTCACCCTCGTGCCACCATTTGACATTATAAAGCAGTTCATTTTAGCCCCAAGCCAGCTGAGTGTATTTCCCACAGGACAGCTCTGTTTGCATTTTCAAAGCCTGGCATGAAGATTAGCAAATTAATAAAATATTTTTAACATAAATCAGCATCAATTGAAAGAGAATCCAGATCCCCCTTGCACAGAAGGGAGTAGAGCAAACTGCATAGAATGGAGAGAGAAGTTAAGAAATTATTACTGTGCCAGTAGGGTGCCAAAATTGCTTTCTTAAATATATTTGAGAAGCTTTTTTTTTTTCACTTTTTTACCATACAGCTAATTTTTCTACCTCTCTTCCTCTACACCACTCAGAACTGCTGCAGCTAAAGTTGCAAGATACCCACGTGCCTGTAAATTCCAGGAAACACTTGTCAAGCCCCACTGCAACACCCAGTCATCAGTTTAATTCCCACTGCATTATCCATCAGATATTCAGAGTGAGCAACAGAGTGGAAAGAACTGGAAAGCTGTGTCAGGTCTGAGTACACATCCACAAACTCCCACTGGAAAGATCTCTCTGCTGAAATCCGGGAGGGGAGCAGCGTCGCCATCGACCGCTGCGGAGTGGCTGTTTCACCACGGATATTCAGAGAGATCTGGGGAGATTTCTCCTCACTCAAAGCACCAAAACCCCTCATTTACATCCTGTTGAGCAGCTCCTCGTGGTCTGTGAGCTCTGACCAGGGGGGGTCACACCTCTGATTACCTGTGTGTGTGAGAGGAGCCGCAGGGGCTTCCCAAGGGAAGGAGGTCCCGGCCCCGAGCGGGGCACCAGAGATGTTTGGCTGTTCAGGATCTCTGTTCAAGGACCTCCAGCATGACAGGCAAGGGAAAAGGCTGGGAAAGCAGCAGATCAACCCCAGAGCTGAACAGACCCTGGCAAGGAGGAGATAAAAGGGAGATCCCCTTCCAGTGCCTGAAGGGGCTACGAGAAAGGTGAACAAAGACCATTTACAAGGGCCTGGAGAGACAGGACAAGGGGGAATGGCTTCAGACTCACAAAGGGCATGGCTAGATGGGAAATTGGGAAGGAATTCCTCCCTGTGAGGGTGGTGAGGCCCTGGCACAGGGTGCCCAAAGAAGCTGTGGCTGCTCCTGGATCCCTGGAAGTGTCCCAGGCCAGGTTGGACGGGGCTTGGAGAACCTGGGCTGGTGGAAGGTGTCCCTGCCCAGGGCAGGGGGTGGCATTGGATGGGCTTTGAGGTCACTTCCAACCCAAACCAGTCTGTGATTCTGTGCTTCTGTGACAACCCAGACTCCAGACACTGATGGATGGGGCAGGGAAGGAGCTGCTTGGGCAGAGTCTTGAGGGGCTTCACTCAGAACTTGGACTCAAGGAAGGGGAACAAGATCATTGGAAGTCTCACAGGAAAAAACTTTGAAGCACAATGGGAACTGGGAAAACTCTTATGGGGAAGGGCCAAACGTGGAGGAAAGAGGCCCTGGGGTGTAAAGAACCCAGAAAAAATGAGAGGAGGGGTGGGGGAGGTTTGTTCACAAGACATGACCCAGGAACTTCCCACCAAGAGAGGAATAAACACCCCCAGTGCTTTCACAAACAAGTCCTGTGGGGAAAAAATAACTTCAGTGAGAAACTTTTACACATTTTTGATGCTTCTTCATCAAGACAGACAGAAAGAGTCACACCAATGCACTACAGAGATTTTCTCCAGCTCACTCTCTATTAGACAAATCCTGGGGGAGACACCATCCCTACAACATTTCCACTTCAATTTTTCACATTTGAAGGGCCTGAAATCTTAAAACTGGAACTTATGGGTTGCTATTTAAGATGCATTTCTGAATCTATTAAAGGCTTATGAAAGACCAATCTACATAGAAGGAAAAAAAAAAAAAAGGATAGAAAAAAAAATAGTGTAACAGCAAAAAAAATGATGCTATACCTTATTATTCCTCTAAACTGTGGCAGTCATTTGTCCCTCCTGCCACTCTTCTCACTGTGGGAAAGGAAAACAAACAAACAAGCAAAAAGTTTAATGTTCACACTTTCTGCTTATTTAATTTGCAGCAGCTTAAACAAAAGCTGAGTGTTTGGAAGACAATCCCAATGGAAGGATTTTCTGGATTTTATTCATGGATGGAGGTTTGGGAGTAAAATAAATACATGTAGACCTTTTTTTCCCCACAAATACAAGTTGCTTCAAACAAGTTCCAAGCTCATTTTCTAGGTGTGATTTCCCACATGCTCTGTGTTATCAAAAAAATGCACCTTTGAGAATCACTGAATTCCTTCACCATGGACCAGTGGACTCACATTTTTTCCCAATCCTGCTTTTGCTGCCAATATAACTTTAAAAGCCCTTTTTTTTTTTTTTTTGCCCCTCACACCCCTTTCAAATTCAACTCCAGCTATTTAGCTTTCCTAACCCCACCTCCTGCTCAAACTGGAATCCCTCTTGGGGTATTAGGAATGCAATTACCAAAATTAATTGTTGGA
Organism: Myiozetetes cayanensis; assembly: GCF_022539395.1. NCBI lineage: Eukaryota > Metazoa > Chordata > Aves > Passeriformes > Tyrannidae > Myiozetetes > Myiozetetes cayanensis. The sequence goes on along the minus strand of NW_026086826.1, from coordinate 29,294,535 downwards.
GTCTGAAAACCTTACAAGTTGCTTGTAAAATAAAATAAAACAACTCTCTAAATTAAGGGTATACCTGGTGTGGCTGGACCTCTTTGAAAGTGCTCTCCCAGCATCTCTCTAGATTTATAATCACACCTTTAGGTTTCAACTGAAGCAAGAAAAATAAATTAAAAAAAAAAAAAGCTTTGAAGAATGTCAGATAATTTTCATCTTTCTGGGAATCAACTTCTTATCTTTTCTTTCACCAGAAATCATCAGAATAGATGATTTGAAATTTTAATGATTGATCAAAGCCTGTCCTCATTTTTCCACCCAACATGCAGTTTTTCCACTAAATCAATTATTTGCCCAGACCTGCTCACAGTGTAATACTATTTCTGGTTTTAGCTAATTAGATTTTGCCAGGTCTTGTGCATTTTCAGTTGTTCAATCTCTATCAATCACTTTAATTGGAGCAAAGAAGTAGCAGTTTGCATGATCTTACTATTCAGTCTAGTCAGCTGGGCTGTCAAATAAGTCAGATTTTGCTTGTTTTCCACTTTATCTATTTATTTCAAGCAATATTGGTGAAATTGTAAGAGCTGACATGATTTAGAGCTGCTGTTTTGAGTGAGGAGTTGCAGGCAAATTAATGATTATTGCAAGGTAATATGGAGCAGGATTTTGCAGGTGTCAGCTACTTTTTAAAATCCCCAGAAATTGGTAATTTCCCCCCTTTCTCTCTGCTGCATGTATCCAAAATACAGCAGATCACTGAAATTAGACATTAAACATTTCTACCATACATTTCTACCCATTTTTCCTGAAGTTTGACTGCAATCAGACATTATGTTAAAGTACAACCCAGTTCTGAAGCACTTTTCAGCCCCTTGGCCTGCGAAACCACGGCGTGTTCCTGCAGATCACCAAATTCTGCCTCTTTATCGAGGCAAAGCAACTGCCAGGAATTGTCACTGCCACTCTCTGTCCTCCAAGTGCTGGGAGTTAAAAGAGAATAATTGCTGTGAAGCTGAATTAGAAGTGTTGGGTGAGGTGCTATTGGCATTTTGCAGATGGGGTGTTTGCAGGGCTGGTTGTTTAAGAGGCTGCTTAAATTAATTCTCTGCCTATTCCTCTTCATGGATTTCTCTCTCAGCGTTAAATTTAAAGTCATTAAATGGTTTTCCAGTGCCTAGCTCAATTCAGAACGGACAATTCACAGAGCTCAGGTTGACAGAGTGTCAGGGAATTCTGTGGGGGAATAATCCTGGACAGCAGTGCCCTGAAGGGCTTCTAGAGAAAACACATTCCAAGAAATAACCCTTCACAATTAAAAGACACCCTACTACCCTTCTGGAAAGTATCACAGCACACTTCATGCCACAAGTGCACAGTGTCAGGTTAATTTAACAACTGTCTAGAGCAGTTTTGCAGCTAAAGACGAACAAGCTCAAATATGCTGGGGTTGAGCTGGCTCCTGGAACACCGGGGAGAATTTGGGAAAAGCATACAGTGGAACAGTCTGGTGCATTAATTGCAGGGAGAAGCCTTTCTCACAGATTAAAAGATTGTATCTCCCAATTTTCCTCTGCAAAATTAAAATGTTTGCCTAATGCCTGAAGTTCAAATGTGGAGTCTTACAAGTTCCAGAACCGAGAACCTGGGAATTCTGACTTACAGTTCCTTTATATTTCACTACCTCCCAGTTTTACCACTAAAAACCCAACTCTGCCACCAGTTCTGCTCTCCAGGATTCCATGCTGACTCCAGCAGATTTTGTCTTGGACTGTGAACCCAATGACCTTTATTTTCTCATCTTTTCTCGTTTAAAACATATGGGAATTCCACGACTTTATCAGGCCTACACGCAATTTTCTCCCCTTAGTTTTTAACAGCAGTTGACATTTCTGTGTTGGATTGTGTAACAAACTCATTAACAGTTCTAGAAAGATTCTCAAAAAAAAAAAAACAAAAAAAAAAAACCACAAAAAAAACCAAAAGTGGATGTTCCAAAACTGAAGTTCTGGCTCTGCACATATTCCACATAGGATGGGATTTCTAAGGGTTTTCCAAAGGGTGTATGGATATGATAAAGTGTAAAATGTTACCTGAGAGTGGAGCTGCACTGAGTTCTTAAAATATTCTTAAAAAAGAGATTTCTTTTGGAATCTAAATAAAACAGTGGTTATTTACTCTTATTTGGAAGGTCTATTATTTGGATGGGGCCCTGAGCAACCTGGGGTAGTGGAACAAGAGGAGCTTTGAGATCCTTTCCAACCCAAAGCATCCTGGGATTCAGTGATGGATTCAACGATTCTGTGATTCCAAGATCTCTTTCTGTGAGTCTGTGCACATTTATACACACACACAGTGATTTACCCATCAATCCAAGGAAACCCTTTTGCAGGTGGGTACAGGGTGAATCCCAAGGGATTTGAGGGTAAATCCCAAGGGATTTGAGGGCTGCTCTGTCAGTTGGTCTTGCTAATGTGGACACAACCCAACAGATAGAGAGCTTGCAATTTGTCTTCTATTCAAAGGGTATTGACTATAAATCTCATGAAATACTTTATTTACCAGGGGAAAAAAAAAATTAATTGACCATTTACAGCATTTTTAAGTCCCACAAGTTCAGTCATTTTCACTGTTTATTCTCCTAAAAAAATCACTTTTCTACTAATGCAAAAGCAGGTGGAGAAACCTCTCCAGAACTATTTAGTCTGATCTGTAAGAACCTTTTTTTTCCCCTTCATTCCTTGCTGCCAGGTCTGGCCGGCTCTGCCAGGCACAAATACTCTAAATTTATTCCTCTAGCTGCTCTCTCGGGCCCCAGAACTTCATTATGGCTGTAACCTCCAACTCTCACCATCTAAATTGCTAATTCCTTGGATAATTCCTTTCTGAGGAAGATGAGGAGGCTCCTCTCAGAGGCTGGGATGGGATACAAAGTTCCAAGTCAGGGATGTATTTTGTGTCAGTGGTTTTGGGAGCAGGGGGTGCAGGGCTGCCCTGCTGGGAAAATGTGGTTTTTAGGGGGAACAGGGGGAAAGGGTGAGGGGGAAGGAGGGACAGAGGTGAAGGGCTATGGAATAATAACTCCCCATCCTCCTTCACCTCTGGGCTGTTTGGGAAGGATGCAGAGGAGCTGGGAATGAAGGAGTGGGAAGAGGTGGGGTTTTAATTTACTTTATTTCTCAGCGCCCAGCCCTATTTTAATTGGCAATTAATTGCATTATTTTCCCCCCAGTTCAATCTGTTTTGCCAGGGAAGGTAATCAGTAAGTGAGCTCCACACCTTTATCTTGACCCAAGAGGTTTTTAATCTCATTTTCTCCCCCAGCCTGGTGAGGAGATGGAGGGAGAGGGTGTTTGGGGGGCTGTCTGGCAGCACAGCTAAAACTGCACAGGTTTGCTGACCTAAAGAAAAGGCCCAGCTGGAGAAACTGGAGAAGGTAAAACTTGTTCCAAGTTTCTAATTCTTCAGTTTATTGCCGATACTTTGTGTTCATCACCTTGATAAACACACAAAGTTCTTTCCTTCCAAGGTTTCTCCAAGAATTTCTGTGTGTGTGTATTTTACTGTCAAGCTCCCCTTTCACACCCCTCGCCCTCCCCCTGCCTCCCAGCCCCAAGTCATCCCGAATTCAGGATCCTGAGCACACGCTGGAAGTGAAAATTCCGTGGAACCCCTCGGTGCTTGACAACCTGAACTTTGCTGTTAGGGTGGCTGCCAGGAGATTTGTAAGATCTAAAGTTTGTTTATGAACTCGGGTAACCTTTATGGCTTCTCTTCTTGCTTCTTTTTTATTTATTTGTTTGTTTATTGTTTTAATGGGGAGCAAATCAACGTTGCCAGGTAATACCAAGTGTTCCTTTAAAGGGTGCCAGGAACGATTTCTCAGCCAATGAGTCAGAACTGCACAGATCTTGAAACCTGAGCACGTAGAGTTTTGTTCCTCTTTGCCTCCCTGGGCTCGCCAGTAAATGTAAACTGTACTTTCAGATGTTGGAACATGATTGGTGCATAATGTTCTCTTTCCACTTGAATTCAGTAAGTGCCAGACAAGAAGTGGGTTCTTCAAAAGAATAGAAAAGAGGTGGTGGGGGGAAAAAAATCACAGTGCATTTCAGTGTTACTTTCAGGGAGAATTAATAGACATGAGATGTACTTGAAACAACCCCGGGGAAGATTTGTAAGAGAAAAAGTAGTAAAATAAATAAATAAGTAAATAAAGCACAGGAACAAAACCTGCAGGGTTTGAGCTAGAACTTTTAGAAGATTTCTTCTTTCTTTCTTCTTTTAAGAATTTTTTCAAGTGTCTCCCTGTAGTTTTCTATTCAGTTTCTAAATATGACTGATTAAAAGAATATCTTGAGCTATTCCTCTGCTTGTATTTGCTGTTCATCCTAATCTCTCAGTAGCCAGAGGGCAAATATATTTAATTACCTGGCTGGTGCTATGGATATAACCAGATGAACTTAAAGACAGGCACTGTTGATTTAATCATTGCTTTGTTATTTTAATATAGCCAGTCCAGCTATTTTTAAAACAGTTTAATAGGTGTTTAAATATTAATGCTTCATTCCTACTTTGCAATTAATTTGGCACAGTGTCCTTGATGAGTGAATTATTAGGGAAAACTAAAACATTCAAGAAACAATAAAATGCACTTTCTACACTAAAAGGGGCATCACAGAACAGTTCCTCTGCTTGTTTTCTCTAGAAAAATGAGGAAAATCATATTAGTAAGGATGAACTCATCTCCTTCAACTTCTTTCATAACAAAAGGAGTTCCACTGGATGAGAATCTTCTCCGGTGCACGACATGAGCTTTTTTCAAAAATACCAAAGGCATTCTGTGTTAAGAACAAAACAATTGGATTTTCATTCTTCTGGATGGAAACGAGGAGAAAACACGAGGGACAATAACAGCACACCCACTGGTGGGTGCTCATGGTAACTCTGGGGGATCTTCTGAAGCTTTGTAACCCCTTCTTCTTCAACCTAGCTCTTGATTGATCAATCTGGAACCAGACTTTCAGTTTTGATACACAAGTGAGGGAAAACCCTTTTCTTTTTTTTTTTTTTGGCAGCCCCAGGATTAAGGTCTAAATATTTGCATTTGTCTTGTAAAGTTTGCCGTGTAACATCAATAAATGAACACGCTACCGAAAATTAAATGTTATGTTGCAACTAATTCATTTGCAATCATTTAACAGTCACTAGATTTTACACTAATTGCTTTATGAGATTAATGAATTTTCAGAGCTGTTCGAGTCTCGTATTTCTTGGCAAAGCACACTGCAAGAGGACAATAAAGCTGGTTCACAAGCTTCATGTGAGACAACTTCAAAACGTGCCTGGAGGGAGTGCAGGCAGTGGAGTTTTTCAGGAGTAGACTGTCTCCAGCAGAACAGTTAACTCAGAATTGTTTACTTGGAATTTTCTGGGCTTTCTTATTATTTTAGTGGACTCAAGGAGGGTCAGCAGACAGATCTGTACACTAAGTGCTGTGTTTTTACATTATCAGGGTGGAGGGCTGAGTCTCTGCCTTTTTGGAGAATGTGTTTTAACTGATCTGTTCATGGACAAAAAAACCCCTGAGCTTTAAAAATTACAGGTTAAAGAAAACCCCTAGATTTGTTGGGAACACAGATGATTGTGTGTTCAAAAGGAAAGACTTTTAGCCCAAGTTGCAATTCTATGACTCCTGGTTTTACAAAGAAATCATTCATATTCAGATAAGTAACATAAACTACCCCCCATATCCCTGAGATTTAGGGCTAAATTGAGATCACTGCTTTTATTTCCCTTTGGAGCTTTTCTGTTTAAGCCACCAGGAGTTCATTCTAAGCAGCTGTGGGTGTGTGTGTGTTGTATTTAATGTGTGTGGATGCTCATGGGGCACCTGGCAGGAGTTTTGGAATCAGAACAGCACCCTGTGTGCAAAATCTTTGTATGTCAGGTAGTCAGAACTGCCAGAAGGAAAGGAATGGTTGTTTAGGGAAGCCCTGTAATGATGGGAAATTCTGGGGTTTGTTTGGCTCTTGCCTGTTCAGGTGTAAATCTTGCATGACAAAAATGACTCTGCAGAAATTTCCCTGATTTCTCTTTCGGTACTTGGGCCCTCTGGATGCAAAGGCACAGGAGAAGTTTTCGACAAGATTAAATGGAACATTTGGATTCCTCCACGTGTTTTGGCAGTTTTCACGTTTTCAAATTGTTGTTTCCTAAACAACCATAAGGAAACAGGCAGGGGATGCATCACCCTGGGGGCTCTGAGCAACCTGGGCTGGTGAAGGTGCCCCTGCCCACGGCAGGGGGTGGAACTGGACAGGCTTTAAGTTCCCTTCCAAACCAAACCATTCCATGACTTTATGATCCTGTGATCAAGCACAGCATATTTTTTTATAGGAATCCTCCATTGTTTCCCCTGTACTTGCCCTTTCTCTTGTAGGTTGTTGGCTTTTTTTCCAGCAGAGAGTCTGGCTTTACCCACAGGAGGCAACAGCGTGTGTAGGGGATTTACATCCATATTTCCCCCCTAATCCTCAGGTTCCTTTAGGCAAAGGATGAGTTAAAAAATGTCTAATTAAAAGCTAGGAATGAAGGTCTTGAGATGCAGAAGAGGAATGTAGCTTATCACTCTGCATGCAGCTTAAATGGCTGGTTCTGCACCAAAATGCTCCTGGAAGCTCTTTTCCATGGTGTTTTCATAGAAATCAGGAGCTTCTTTTTTTCATAAAAATCATTAGTTTTCCCTCTCCATTATGCTGTTTTCTAGCAGAAGCAGCTGATGGGTAAATGGCTTAATACTTCCTGCCCCTCATCCTGTTACCTTGCTGCTTAGAAGGGTACTTTCATTTATTATTGACTTCCAATTTAATATTAATTTGCAACAGAAAGAGCTGATCAAAATCACATTGGGGAAGACAACTCCTAGCTCAGCTCAGTGTCCTGTTGCCATGGAAACTGAGAAGAGCCGAGCTTTACACAATTACCAAAGTCTAGAATGATTCTGGATGTCATTTAATGTGAGATGTATCTGCGTGTCTGAGCACACAGACACATCCACACATGGACAGACACAGGCAATGTCCTCATGTGGAAGTGGTTACCTCTTGCCTGGATCCCAATCTGCTGCTGAACCACCAGGCAATGGGCATTTCTGATGTCTGATCAGGTAATTCCTATTGCAGAGCCCTCAAATCTGTAAAAAAGCCAGCAGTGACTCCATGTGCATCAGGCAGGACCAGGATTTCACCTCGAGGGTCCTGGGGTGTTGCTTTATCCCAATTCCAGCTGTTCCATGCTACCCAGGTTTAAAGTATGTAGAAAGTAGCCTAAAATAGCAGAATGCCCCAGAACTCCTGGGATCATCATAAAAAGAATGGCTGTGCCCTGGAATATGTCAGATATGACTGAGGCTGGTGCCAAGCTGTCCTGTCTGCTTTTTCCTAAAAATAATAATAATAATCAACTCACTGGAAATCCCAAGCAGAAATGCCAGTTATATTATTGAGCAGCAGAAAAAAAAAAAAATCACATTTATTTGAAGGTTTAAGTGAATTTTTCCTTTCAGTTCCCTCCCTCTCCCAGATTGTGTTGACATTTATTTATTTGTTTGGTTGTTTATTTTTGCGGTGATATGTGCAAACAAAACACACCTCAGATAGTCAGTGAGGCGAGGAAATTTAATTCCTGAGCGATTGTACCTCAGTGCATCGCAGAAGAAAGGCTTTTCATAACTTGGCAGGCATAAAGACATAAACGTTACCCAAAGCTGTTACTCAGATCTGAGTGGTTTGGAGTGTAAAATATGGGTTGTTTTATTCTTCCATGGCACAAAAGTCTTTCAGGGAAATTAAGCCTAAGAACTGGTCATGGCTGTGTCCTCTTGTTCAGCTGGTTGGGAGATGGTTTGAAGAAGGGATAGCAAAGAAAATTCCCTCAGGACTCTGGGATGCACCTTGCCAGGTCTCATGCACTGGTTCAGTCATTTTAACCAAGAAGGAGCTAAAAAGCTTTAGAAACTTGTATAAAACCCTCCAGGAAGTTCTTAAATTGCACTGAGAGAGCTGTATCTTATTGAACTTTGTAATTCTCTTAGTGCTGGACCTTTCGTAAAATAAAATAAAAATATATATATATATTCAATTAACTTTCTTAAGAATACTTTCCAAAGCACACACTCCAAAAATACATTTCCAAAAAATACTTTCTATAGCTGTACATAATCCACTGTAGTGACTGTACTGTCACAATGGGGTCATGACATTCCCAATGTTAAGCCAATCTATCCCCCATCTGATTTGTTCTTCAATTAGGTTGTTTAATACCTTAAACGACTGAAAACTGAAGTTATTTTAAGCTTACAGTAAACACAGGTGTTTTTATTTGGAGCAAATACAGATGTTAAGTGTGTTTTAATTTTAAGTATATTATTTAGAGCATGACTTCAGTCTGAATTCCATAAAGAAAAGAAACCCTTAAAGGCAGAGGGGGTCAGCCTGGACATCTATGATATAAATTTACTGCTCAGAGATAGCAGGACTGTGTTAATTGATTTAATCCATTTTTGCCACTGTGAAGGAAAAACACGAGATAAAGTAAAATGAAAAAAAAAAGTATGATAAGTTTAAAAACTCTCCATTTTTCACACTTTAAATGTATTCAGCCTCATCAACACTTTTTAATCCCCTTGAAAACCCCTCAGATGTGTGATCAGGGCCCTGCATGGACTGCAGGTTTGGAGGCTGTTGGGTTGGAGACAAGTGGAAGGAAGGTGAGTGCATCATCCCTCACTGATGGACGTGCCAAAGTCCTCAGAGCACAACAAGTGAAGGCCTAAGTAAATAATTGATTCGCTGTCAACCCTCCTGGGCATCCTTATGAAAAGGATTAGTGAGAGCCAAGGGCCAGAGAAGTAAGCCATGCTCTACAAACACTCTTTGAACCAGGGCAAAAAAAAAAAAACCTGCTGGGGAACAACCTTTTCATTTCGAAGGGGAGTTTAAAGCAATGGAGGCTCAGAAAAGGCTGCACTCCTGTGCCTTTCAAAATTATCAATAACGAAAATAGATCAAAAAATTAGCAAAGGCACCAATATGTTTCTGTTCTGCCGATTCAAAATAGGCAAGGGATATGTGGGAAGGCATTTCCACGGGTTTGGACAGCAAACAGCCAGGTTTCCACCTGCCTGTGGAACCGATGATATTTGTATTTAAACAAGTGTGACAAGAGAGAGGGAATGGAAATTCTCCACATCTTCCTCCTGGCAGCAAGCAGGAGAACTGAGAGAGCTGGGGGGGCTCAGCCTGGAGCAAAGGAGGCTCAGGGGGGACCTTCTGTCTAATGGACAACCTGGTTGATGTTATTGCCCAAGCTATCCCTTTTTTTCTTGTCACTGTTTTTCAGGACCAATGGAGTGGAGGTTGAGATTTATTTTTAAAATCAGTACATGTGTTATAGGAATCAGTGGCATAAAAGTTGAGGACTTGCTTCAAGCCAGTTTTATTCAGCACAGCTTGTTGCCCAGTATTTGCAGTCAGGGAGTTGTTCATAATAATTGCTAGCCTAAGTTCCTGTATAAAAACACAAATCATTATCTTCTGCACTTACATTAGTTGGAAAAGACAGAATGCAGCAAGTTTTCTTCCCTTTTTTCCTAATTTCTTCTTTTTTTTTTTTTTCCTTCGGGTTAACTCTCTTTATTAGGATTTGTAGAAAACAGATGTGATTCTACTTTAATGCGTTCAGACTTCACTGCTTATTGAAATATTTGCATTACTTTGAATTTAGAAAATAAGCTTAAGCTGTTAATGGACTTTGAATAGAAAGATATAAAGAATCTCAGTCTTCCCTGTTTCCTACTAATTACTAATTCTGTTTCCATAAGAAGGTTTAATGTTTCTGCCTAAAATTACCCGTGCATGCCTTTCAGAATGTGTATTTAAAAGAGCTCCTGCTGTGCAGGAGGGTTTTATTTTCTCGAATTCTTGTAAACATGCAAAAATTAACTTGTACATCTGGTTTGAACAATGGAAAATCTCTGCTGTGTACAGACACAAGTGTGTGTGCACACAGAGACACTTATATACATATATAGATATAATAAATCATCTACCTGAACAGAGCAGGAGTTCTACCCATGCAAACTTGAAATCCATACATGCTGTTTATCAAAGAGAAAGTGTTCCAAAATAGTTAGAAATGAATGGAGCATCCAGGGCCATGGATCAAGCACGTCCATCCAAGAAAACAGAACATGAGCTGATACATTATTTTTTAAAAATTTAAATCACAAACCACACTTCCAAGAGGAGTTACCAGAGGATTTTTAAGCTGTAGATGAATTAAAGGGTTTTTACTGTGTAATGATCTAGATGCTCATTTCTCATTATTTATAAAGGCTTCTTGTTTCCTAAAAGCCACATATGGATAATTTTCTCCCTTTTAAATATTATATCTTTCTCCATTGTTCCTAGGAGGCATTTAAATGCAGATAATTGAACTTCAATTAATTCTGCATATGCTGTTCCAGATTATAGTTGCTTACTCCTGCTGATGTGGGCCCGTCATTCTTCACACACTGCCACATACTCATTTCTGTGTGACCATTTTTTAAGTCTTCTGTGAACACACTGAATTTATTACTCACTAGGAAATTATGGAGGAAGGTGCCATATCAAGTTCTTATAAACCTCAGTCTCTTTATGAGAGTTTGTTATCAGCTTCTACTGTTGCATGGCCAATAATAAAAGTGATTTCAAGGAAAATTAGAATGGTGGTGGGTTGTTATATTAAATGTGATTTTTGCTTGATTTTTTTTTTTTTTAATTCTCGAATCATGAGGGATGGATGCCTAAATAAAATCAAGCACCTGAGCCCCAGGGTTTGGGCTGCCAGCTTTGCCTCAGTTAAATCAGACAAAGGTCTACCAGGTGTAACACTAAGAAATGCTGAGCTGAGACCTAAACCCAAGATCTGCTGAGAGGAAAAAACCTGATAGAAACTTGGTGAAATACTCACCCAGACTGTAAAACATCCCTGAAGAGGAGGTGGGCAAAGAATGCAGATATTAACGTTGGAATACGTCCTGCACTAAATTCCACCTGGATCCTGGTGCTCTGGGATGGAGGACGTGAGGTTTCAACTCCTTTTCCCACCATCAGGAGGGGAAACCTTCTTGTAATGAAATGTTTTCCTCACATTACCAGAGGCACTTCAAAGGCACTGAAGTGGCAGCGAAGAAGGGTCCACTTTTTCTGGCAGCTCAGATCTTGAAAACACCTTCCTTCAGAAACTGCTTGAAAGGGAATTGTGCCTGTGAAAAAAAAAGGAGCAGAGGTGGAATCTATTGAAATTCTTTACAGGCAGGGCTGCAATTCCAAACCCAGGCTTGGAACAAAGGGCACTTCTTGTGAGAGGATTAGAATCTGCAAAAGAGCATTGTATTTCCCTTTGATATGACATGGCTGTTCAGAAATGCCTATAGGTATTAGGGAGAAGACAAAATACATTAAGTCATTATTAGGATCACAATGACAAGCTCAGAAAAATCTGTCATTCATTTACCTTGCATAAAGATTTCTCCAGTTTTCCTCAGGGATGACTCTGACTCTGCTTTGTCTCTGCTCATTATGGCAATTAATTGCCCTAATGTGCCTGGATTGGAGAAATTAAAGCTTTTGTTGTAATACATTGATTCTGTTCAGAACTGAAACGAGATTCCATCAGAAAAGGAAGACTGTGATGTTTAAATTCAGCATCTTTCAGGTTCATGGGGCCACCATGGAATGGTTTGGCTGGGAAGGGACCTTAAAGCTCATCCAGTCCCATGGCAGGGACACCTTCCACCAGATCAGGTTGCTCAACACTTCAACCAGTGGCTTAAATCTTAGATAAATTTATGTGTAACTCCTGCCTGGCACATAATTAAACAAAAATAATTATAAAACCAGCCCTGGAAGCTTCAATGTTCCTGTAGGAATGTGCTTGGATGAATTATTCCCTTTAGTCCACTCAGCTGGCAAAACTGACACACTAAATTTGCTCAGTCATAATCAATCAGAAACTGGGAGCAATTATTAATATAAATAAATAAATAAATAAATCTAGTTTGGTTTCCTCTAAATCCAAACTATGAAATTTCACTGAGTTGCTCCCAGAAATGCAGCAGTCCTGATACTACAGGTGGAATATAAATAAGCTTTTGTTCTTCCTTTGTAAAAGCACTTTTTTCTTTTATTTAAGAAGAGAATCACTGTTTCTAGGGGGAAATTCTTGTGTAAGTACAGAATTCTATTATCTCAATTTTAAACTGACTCAACCTATGACTTTCTCGTCTGATCCCTGCATAATAAGTAGCTGTAGGAACCCTACCCAGTGATTTTTATAGTGATGGGATTTGTATTTTTTCTAGCTGTGCAAGAGAGCAAATTAAGAATGATAAACTGCTAAAGCAAGACCAGATCTTTTAGGAAAAAAACCCAATCTTAATTTAAAAGCTCCAGCTACGTCTAAATTTGACTAGATGGGCTATTCCAGTGGTAAAAAACACCATAAAAAAAAAGGCAAAACAAAACTCCCTCACCAAAATACTGTTTCTTCTCAATTTTAATTATTATTTTTTGGTTTTAATGTTGTTTTCCATATGGTATTATTACTATAAAGTCAATCCTGAACTGACACACAGCTCATCTGAGGACAGAAAGGAGAGTCACCTGCACAGCTCCTGCTTCAGATGAGGAAGGAATTAAGTTTGATGAATGTTGTTTACGTCTCACTCACGGCCCTAAAGGCATCTCATAATTTTGTGATAAGAAAATATTTCCTTGTCAAGAGCCATTAACATCTGTTTGTTTGTGGGTTTTTTTTGAGAAGTTCAGTCATTCCATGCTTTGCCTGACAGCTCAGTGCAGCCCAGCTTGATGGATCACTGAGGGAAAGGCTTCGAGGGGCTCCAAATTGAGCCAACGTTCCAAATTTGGTGAAAATTGCAAAACAATTATAAACATCAACCCTCTACTTGAAAACCAGAAACAAGGCACCTTCTTGTGTTGGTTAATTTTAATGATATGAAGGGAAGGAGGGCACTGCAAGACTTCAACCTCTTCTCTGCCCCTCCTTGCTAAAGTTGCTCTTTCCGCCTCACAGATTGCCAACATTCCAGCTGTCAACAGCAGTGACCTTTGGAAATCTCTCCTGCAAAATTAATGGGACTCAAAAGTATCCATCAGCCCAGGAAAGTTCCACTGTGGGCTGAAAATCAGCTTGTAGGGTCTTTAATGAACTTTGAAAATGAATTGTCTTTGCACAGCACAAAAGAGGTTGAGGGATGTATTCCTATAATGAAAAATATTTTGCAATTTTAGACACAGATAATCCCAGTGGGCTTAAAACCTGCATCTTTGCTGCATCCCAATGTTCAGTCTGCCAAGTGTGTGGATCCCAAGGAATATATCTCAGGAATTCAGGGGGAGCTTTGATGGGAGGTGGACATACAAGAGGTGGATGTGAGGACAGATGGCAGAGAGAGAGAGAAATACATGGATATAAAGGGATAATGTTAGAAAAGCCTGAGATCAACTAGAGATTTGTAAGAGTTTGAAGGGCAAGAAGAAGAGCTGTTACTGCTCCAGTACCAGTAGAAGGATGAAAAAGGAGAATATGGACTTGCTGGTGAACAGGGAGGGGGATTTAGGGCCACAAGACACAGAAAAGACAGGGATAATAAATGCTTTCTGAGCTTTGGAACTCACTGCCAAGCTCTCCCCAAATTTTGTGCTGAGGGTTCAGGAACAGAGAAGCTTCCAGCAGTGGGAGAGGATGTACACAGGCAGGGATCTCTTCAGAAGCTCGAGGTGGGCTGAATTCAAGCCCCAAGAGAAAGCTGGTCGCTGTCCTTGCAACTGTCACCACTCTTTGTCATTTCTTACAGGCTTTCCTTTATTAAACTGCCTTTCCTCGTAATTAAATGATTTTACCTCATCTCATTTCCCCCCACCCTGTCCTGTTGAGCTGACAGGAGGTTGGATGGGCAGCTGGTGTCCAAAAAAAGATCAACCCACCACAGCCATCAGGATGGTCCTGCCTGGGCTCTGTGCCTTGGGAGCAGAACCTGAGGCTTGTCCAGCTGGGACAGGGAAAGCTGTGCAGGGAAGAGAGGGAATGAAGCTGTACCTGTGGGATGCTAAGGAGAAAATAGAGGCAACTGCCTTTTGCTGATTGGTTGATGATTAATCATAAACTGATGGCAGTCATTTAAAAAAAAAAACCAAAACAACAAACCAACCTCCCACCAGCCCAGGTTGCTCCAAGCCCCATCCAACCTGGCCTGGGACACTTCCAAGGATCCAGGGGCAGCCACAGCTTCTCTGGGCACCTGTGCCAGGGCCTGCCCACCCTCACAGCTAGGAATTCCTTCCCAATATCCCATCTAACCCTGCCCTCCTTTGGTTTGAAGCCAATGGAATTGTGATGGAAGCCGTGATGTGGCTTTTGGAAGTGTCAGGAAAATTAAAACTTTGACTTCCCACATTTATTTCCTTATGGGGAAATCACTCCTCATCCATCCTTGTGAGCTAAAGGAATCATTCTGATTCTTGTCTGTTCATTTATGCAGAAAGCTTCCTCTGCCTCAATGATTTGCAAAAAGCCCTTTCACAGGACTTTTCTTCACAGGCATCCAAATAATTGCTGAACCAGGGTTGTCCACCCAACATCCCCAGAAAAACTCCTGCTACTCTTTTATCTTTGACACAATTGAATCAAAACTCAGGATGAAGTCACTGCTAATGAAGAGAATTGTTAAATCATCTTATTCTGAATAATTTGGTGTTGTAGGATGAGATTCCAAGAGGAAAAACCTGATGACAGAGCCAACTGTAACGGTGACGAGGCTCTTCTGCCCACTCTTCCACTTCGAGGTGTTCCAGTGCAACAACCTGTGATTCATTCCTTGTTTGCACAGCACTTTTGGTGCAACACAACCAAATAATGTTTTCCAGAGCGAGGCCTGGAAGCACAGTTGTTTTTCCTTGCAGTGATTTGTAAGCTCAGAGAGTCTATTTTATCAATGGCACGGGGTATTAATGGGATTTTAACGGGCACCTCCCTCATATATCAGTGGGATAATAGAGTCACAAGTAGACTCACATGATAAATCATTAGAGCTTTAAAGGAAAAGTTAATGCTTTTGTTCCCAGAAAGGTGGTTATACTGTGTATATTTTATTTTTTCCCCATCCTTAGCAGCTTTTATTATGCCTTGTCAAATTCCACTGCAGTCTCTGTCCCTATGTGCACTCTTAAATTTCTATCAACAGGGAGGAAAATGCCCAGACAACCCAGAGAAATTCAAAGGCATCACAATCTAGATGTGGATATTATTTTAGAAGCTTTAAGAGGCGATATCTTACAGTGCCCCAAATGCTAAATCATTAGCAGATTATTAGCTTTACAGATAAATAACATATGGAAGTAATTCCTGTGGCACTGACTGGAGCCACATAGGTTTTTTAGACTGGAAAACATCCATGTGAATCCATTAAATTTACTTTTTCTGACAGAAATTCCACAAGAACTCTTCCATATGTCCCGTAAATCACGTGTTTCACATGCAGAGCTACACAACATTTAAGAATCTGCTTTTGGGTTGGTTCAGCTTAGTAATAAAAACCTAAATAATACACATTGGTTAGAAAAATATTCCTTTATAAAAAGTGTAAATTGTTCCCTTTGAACAATGAGCATTCCTGGGGGGCCTGCAGGGGGGAAAAATGTCTTTGCTCTCCATTACACAAACTTAAGGAATTTATTAATTCACATAAACAACCTACCTGGAGCTTTTGAAGGATGTTTGTGCCGTGTCCCATTCCAGGGAATCAGAATTCTGATGGTATTAATATCAAAATGTAGAGATGTGCAGATCAATGCAGTATTTTCCTCCTGGATCAGAAGGGTTGAAGTCTCAGTCTCAAATTTTTGCTTCTTCTTTTTTCCTATGAAAATTTGCAATGTTTATTTAATATATTATTACAATATATACAAAAATATCCCATTATAATATATTCTAAAATTACATATTATTCTATTATAAATATATCATCACATATAATTATTGTGATATATAAAATACAATTTTTATTTCTTTTTCATGTCAAATTTTCAATTCTTCTTAGCCTAAGAAAAGATTTAATAATCAAGGGACAGATCCCCCTTAAGGGAACAGAGGTTGTTTGAAAGTCTGAACTTAAATCCACTTGGTGCTGTAAATAGTTTTGTCTTTTTCTGACTTGGAGAATTCCCCCAGTGCCTTGTTAAGAAGTTTTACCCAATTTATCATGAACTGGAAGACCTAAAAGTCTCACAAATCAAATATAAAATGAGCTCTAGTTCACACCACTCACACTGTGGTTCTGAAGTTGCACATGAAGCTCCACAGGCTCAGTTTGGGATCCCTCTGGTTTAGTCAGTTTAATTATTTCTGTTTAAAAGTCATCCAAACAAGGCATTTTGGTGATGAACTTCACTCCAGGAAGGCGAATCTGAAGGAATCTGAAACACTGACAATGGTCCTGACTCAACACCTATTTATTTACTTAAGTTCTTTATCACCCAAGGCTGAATCAGACGATTTATTTATATTTATTTATTTAATTATATAGATAAATATATATTATTTAATTTATTTATTTATTTATTTATTTTTATGGAGAAGAATAAGTGTACCCTCGTAATTTGTTGGCTGGATTAATCTCCCAGTGAAACATGGGATTTACTGACTTGAATGAATATCAAGGCATCAACAGGGTATGTTTGGAGTAACTTGTCCATGGTGGGAATCTCTATCCTGATAATCAAACATGGATGGAAAAAAACCCCCAAACTCAACATTTTTTAAGAGATCTTTTAGTTTGAAAATGGAATTTCATTAAACCCCAAAGTTTTGGGGAACTGGAGTTGCTCCCAGAAACAGGGAAATGTTTGAACATGAAGTTTGATTTGTTTCCTTTCACTAATTTGGTAACAAAAATGATGTGTTTGTCTCAACTGTCTTTTGGATCACTCATCGACAATCAAAATGTAGTTTTTTCAGTGTGTGCAGGTGATACATGGCACTATTTACATTTACTCTAAAATATTTTGACATTACATCTGTCTACACAAAAAGGCTGAAATATTTTAAAAACCCTCTTTGTCATTTTGTGGAATGTGATTTTTGATGGTACTGAATCAATTAGAATACCCACTGAATTTGGAGGAAAAAAAAGAAAAAAATCAGATTTTGGTTTTCAGAAATCTTCCATGGCAACATTTCACACTGAATGAAATCCATTTTCCAAATAGCTTTTCAGCTGTAATTAGCCCCAAACATCTCCTCAGCTTTCACCCCATGTTGCCTTAATACAAGTTTCGTAAATTAGATTTTCTAGGATTGGTTAAATTTGGAGGTTTTCATTTTCTTTGCTTCAGTAGTGCAGGATGGAGATAATCCTCACAATTTTCCTGTCACCTCTCCCTGAATTCCCACCATCAGCTCTCATTTCCAAGATAAAAAAAAAGAAAGTATTAAAATAAGAAACACTTTTTCTCCCTGGTAAAGCTGCAATTCCCTCGATCATCAAAGCAAGTCCAAACTGAATATTTGGAATTTTTTTTTAAAGATTTGGGATTCACCTTCCCTTTGGGCTTCTAGTTTGGGGCAAAGGGAAAGGAAATCTCCTTCCCTTTCTGCATCTGTAACATCTGAAATCCAATTACCATTCCCCTTTCTCCAGGCCCTCATTTGGATTCCCCGGGATGGGAGGAACTCGTGTTAATTCACTTTTAAAGTCAGGGCTGTCACATTAACCGGGATCAGACGGTGTGAAGCTGCTTTATTTTCGCTGGGATGAGACTGTCACTTAACACAGGGGGAATTTCCAGCCTTGCAGGGGCTCCATCTGCCTGGAGATCATTCCTGACAATTTTACTCAGGGAAAACAGGGCAGGTCCTGGCAAGAGGCTGAACAGAAAGCAATGTCTGCAGGATCTTCAGGACTGGTAGCAAAGGGCAAAGAATTCAATTATATGTTTTTTTTAATTATGATTTAAATTATATTTAATTACAATTTGTTTTGTAATTTATTTGGTTAATTAGTTGCAGTGGGAGAAATCAAGGAGTTCATGGAATCTGTTGATCATGACAAACAAAGCCTGGTTTCTTCCCACAAGGTGAAAGGATTTAGATGTGGAGGAAGAGTCTGTGTCATTCCAGGTTTGTGGGGAGAGGGAGAAGAGGAGCTGGCCACAATCTGGACACCCTGAGACTCTGAGGTATCTGTCAGTGCATCTTCCCGGAATTGTGGTTATGTTGGAAATCAAATCAATTTCACACAGACACATCCATAAATTGAGTTATCTATATTTTCAAAATTGGCTTTGTGTCCAATAACACCGCACAGATATCGGAGCAGCAATGCAGAAAAAGATAATTAAAGTGATTGTTTCATTAGAAGTTTCAGTGTGAAGAACACAGAACATCCTGAACCTCCTGCAATCAACTATGACATCTAATTAAGAAACTGAAACAGCTGAATAAACCCAGAATGTTCTTCATTATTGTTTTAACTATCCCCTCCCCCTTGAAATGTGGTTCCATGGACTGAGATTTAAGTCAAGTTGTGTTTAATATTTTTTGATAATAAACTCATCAGGCATTTTTATGAGAAGTTTGACCAGTTTTTACCAATAGGTCCCTAATTCTGAGCCCAAACCAAGTCCTTTCTGTGAAATTGTGTCCAGAGACAGGACAAAGGACAGAAAAAAAGTATCTGTAGATAAAAATCTGTAGAAAATACCCCAGCACTAATTAATTATTTTGTGCTTTTATTTCCACGCTTTTTTTCCTCCTCTCAGTAATTCCCCACACTTCAAGTCAAGTCACTGGAAAATATCACTGTTTTTCACAAGGCCTTTTTTTCAGGCAAATTTATCATTAAAAATGATTAACCAAAGTCTGAAGCTGTGCATTTTAACTACTCACTTTCTTTTCCTCTTCCATATTAGAGGGCATCCTTTAGCAACCTAAATTCTTCCCTGCCACGTTCCTCCCCTCTCTGTTTTCTCTCAGCTCTTTCCATTTTCTTTCTGGCAGGCATAAAAACCACCTTTTGGCAGACCTGGAGATTCCTTTTGGAATCACAGCACGGAATCCCAGAACCATTAAGGCTGGAGAAGAACCTGAAGACCAACAAGTGCAGCCATCAGCTCAGCACCAGCACCACCACGTTCACCATGAACCACGTCCTCGAGTGCCACATCCACACGTGTTTTGTAACACTTCCAGGGATGGGGGCTCCCCCACTATCCTGGGCAGCCCCTCCAATGCTTTACAACCCTTCCTGTGATGAATTTTTTTCCTGATGTCCAACCTAAACTCTCCCCTGGTGCAGCTGGAGGTCGTTTCTTCTCCTCCAGTCTCGTTTTCTCGACACAACCCACTACGGGCTCTGCTTCTAATTCTGTGCTGGTGCTTTTTGACTCTGTCCCCCAGTGAAGCTGCAGGTTGTAACAAGAGATAACAAGCCAATAACAAGCCCAGCAGCCAGGGCTGGAGCCCTGCACAGTTGGCATCAGGGGTAGTTGATATAAAAACCAGAGGTCATCTCCTGGCCAGGGCAATAATATATTTACTGGGCCATTAGGTATAAAAAAAAAAGCCTAGTTTGTCTCCACCATTCTGCTGTGTTTGTGTGCCTGAGCTCCAAACAAGCTGCTATTGCTCTAGTAATTATTATTATTACGAGCTCATATTTTTTAATCCTGCTTTATGTGCTTTTATGGTCACAAGTGAAATCGTCCTCTGCCTCCATGTGCACAGTCCCAGACAGCAGCTATTGTGTCTTTTAGCTCTGAGGGGTGCCCTTATCTGCCCAACCACTGTGGCTTCCACCTGCTGTGCCCCTCAATTATCTTCTTTAAAGCTGCTGAGGAAAAGGGCAAACATCTACTAATTCACTTAACTAGGTGTGTCCTGGAATTAGCCAGAAGCAGCAGCCTTGCATGCCAAGGAAAAATGATGCCTTCCTTCTGGTTTTCATGCCTTTTTACCACCTAGAGGTTTATAGAACTCAGGAAAAAAAGACACAATGATTATGTAAAAAAAAATTATATTTCTAACAGCAAAAAAAAAAAAAAATCAGTTTGTTGGGTCTGTTTTGTTATTTTTTTATTCTCCTTTTTTAGTGGGTTCCAGCACTGGTGATTATGACAAAATATGGAACAAAAAGCCCCAAACCACAAACCAACAAAAAGATCCCAACTACCTATTTAACCACCTAAAGCAGAGCTGAAAAGTACGTGTGAAATGCACTGATTAAAGGACTTCACACAGTTATCACGAGCACAGATGATGTGTTATTCCCCAGACAGATCATTTCAAACCCGCGGTTGTTTTGTAATCTCCTTTGCTTTTTCTCCTCAAGAAGAAAATTGCCACCTCTGTCACAGGCCAGGAGTGGTTTTCTGACCAAAAAAAAAACAACAACAACAACAACAAAAAAAAAAAAAAAAAAAAAAAAAAAAAAGAAAAAGAAAAATAATCACAGCAGATTTGCTATTCATTTATGCCTAAAAAAATCTGCGCTGAGGCTCCTCATGAATCAAGAGCCCTGAGAGGAGCCTTCCTTCAATTTACTTGAAGATAAACGTCCAACTTCGTTCCTTATTGAATTTAAGGAGAAGAATAACAGAGTTTCTGACTCCTAAGGAACTTCTGCCTTTATTTTGCCTCCTTTAGGAAGGTTGGGTAATTTTCTTCTGTGAGTCTGAAGAGAGTCTTGGGACTGACAGTGCCTGGGTAATTCCTGAATTTACGTTATCCATGCACAGAATAACCAAGGTTGCACTTGGAAAAATCTCAGGGTGTGTATCCAAAACTCTGATCCTCTGCCACGAGGGAGAGAGGCTGGAGGTGATTCACAAATCACCTTGGAAAGATCAGGCTGGGAATTAAAAAAAAATATTTATTTTGACTTTCTTAACTGAGATGGAGTGTCCCCTGACTCGGGTATCTTGTGCATCTCTCATCATGCAGTGTGAGGGTCTCCTACTGGACCCCAAAAAGCTGTTTCTGCTGGGATTCAGCACTGAAAAAAAACCCTCAGAGCCCATTTCACTCCTGAGTGCTTGGGGATTTAAATTTAAATTGCTGGTGCCCAAACTAAACCAGAACTTCACTGGAGATTTTAGGAGCATGGAACTTTCTGCTCAGTGTCTTGAGGCTTGTGAAAAAGGCAGTGAGGAGCTGAAGACATGCAGTGGCCAGGAATTATGTGGTTAAGCCTGCAGATTTTGGCAGCAGTTACTGTAAAACAAAACATTTTCTGGGAATGCTTCAGCATTTCAGGAAATACATCCTTTCCACGAGGAAATTTAATAATAAAAAAAAAAATAAATAATTACTTCTCAGCTCCAGGAGTACAACAGCTCTTAATTTAATAAGAATTATTCTAATTTGCCGTAACAGTAAGACAATATTTTAGCTTGGTGTTATATCAGAGTTTAATGTTCCATATTGAGTTACAACATTGTATTGACAGAAAAAATACAGGGATGTAGAAGCCACACCATTGGTTATGAGATTATCCCAGGAAAGCAACAGAAGGCACATGGAAATGTTCCATTTTCCCTGTAACTATACACAACTCATGTCCTGAATAAAACCATAAGAAATACTCAACTGTATTTTTGTATTGAACCGTATCTTTATATTGAATCTTTATATCAAATCAGCTCTGCCATGTCATTTTGGGTTTCTTTATTCCACACTGCATATGGGTTTTGAAAACTCCAGTCTGAGGTGTTCAAAGTCCTCCATGGCAGGATTTTAATAAATAAATGGGTTCAAGGAAAAAAAAAAAAAAACCAAACATGAAACAACATATTTTTCCTCTCTTTTAGGGCTCTCACTGAAACACATATCTGCGTTTAACACACTGCAATGAGAGCAGATTTTCCTGGAGGTGCCTTTGTTGTCCCTCCTGCCCTGTAGCAAACGATGTGTGCAGAGTAGTTTCCTAATTTCTGGTGCTGGCTGGGTTCTTAACAAGCAAGTTCTCAGGGCAAATGTTGTCTCAACAACATTAACATGTTTTGCTTCTCATCCCACTTCAGTGAGAGAGTTGTCAGGAGGGGATGTTGTTATGAGGCAAAACCAGCTGATAACAGGGAAAATATTGGCTTATCTAGATTGGTCAGTTATTTTCCGTGTTATTATTTGAAAGGTTGGTCCATCAGCTTTTGTTACTTCGAGGCCTGAGCAACACACAAGTCATTAATCCCTTGAGCTCCTGCTAAGCAAAAAGATCTTCCTGGCTGAAGATCCATGGCAGAGATTTCAGGCCAGACAAAAAATCTCTTCTGGATGATTTTTAAGTCAATTTTGGTTTGAAGGCTGAAATAAATCCAGCACTGCCACCCTTCCTACAAGATGGATTGGTAGGACATGGCTACTGGAGGAGGATTAGAAGGATTACCAGCTCCTTGGCAAGGGGTTAGAGAGCAAATACAAAACTAATTAATGAGCTTTAATTATCGTGCTGCATTCCAGTCAGTGGCTGCATTCACTGAATATAATTTGTGCAGGTTTTTCAGGTGCTTTGTACCAAATACACAGGGAAAAAAAAAAAAGTGAAAAGTATAAGATTCAAAGTGCATTAAAAATGACTTTATCATTAATGCAGAAGACTTACATGAGAGGTGTTAGAGGCAATTAATTCTGCCACAGCTTCAGCTGATACAAAGCACAGACAGGGCTGTTTTACATCCCTGTTATCCATCTCCATTTCTAGACATATGCAAGGCCCACATTTTTAAACATTTTTTTATGAGTTCAAAAAACTCATCTGTCCTCTCAGCTCAGCCCATCCTAAACCCTTAATCAAGTTCTTTCTTAAATACAAATGCCTGGATTAATTTTCACTGTCAGTTTGTTGGTAGCTCACCTTCCACAGGGTAAACCTGTAGTAATTTAATAGCTCTTGACATTTAGATGTTTAAAGAAGGTTGCCTTTACCCTCTAGCAAAAAAAAAAAGGTAAATTTATGTAGTTGGAAAACATCTAGATTTTACTTTCTACCTGTTTTTCAAACACAAACTCAAGGAGCACGTGCAAAAGACACACGTAATTCTTTAGCTTGTGGAAATAGAAGTCATCTCATTATGTGCCTGTTGAGGTTATGGAAAGGAATACTAATCTCTCACTTCGGATTTAATGCTGCTAAAATAAAAATGTTTTCACTGGGATTAAAATAAAATTAAATTAAAAAAAAATAAAAACAACAATCAAACCCCATGGCAGGGGGTGGCCCTGGATGAGCTTTAAAGTCCCTTCCAACCCAAACCATTCCATGATTCAGTGGTTGCTTGATTGCTCCTGATGCCAGGAAAGTGGTTAAACTGTACTTTTAACACCCATTAAAAAAGCCATCTTGCTCTTATACTAAAAATAAAATAAAATAAAACAAAATAAAATAAAATAAAATAAAACTTCTAACAGAATATATGGCACAAGGCTGGAAAACATCGGGAAAAATGCTCAGATGATTCAACAGGTTAAGTCTTTTTTCATTTTGGTATTCAAAGATGGAGAAAAGGCTCTTAGTCCTCCAGCTGAAAGGGTCAGCTCTTCCAGTGAGTTAAATATCAATAGGAATTCCAGGTAAGATGGAAGTACATCACAAAACCCCTCAATTTATCCAAAAACATATGTCTTACACAAAAAAACCCAACTGGATTTTACACTTTGAAATTTCTCTTGCATTAAGAGTTGGACTGGGTGATCCTTGTAGGTCCCTTCCAACCCAGAAGATTCTGTGATATCATTCTGTGATATCATTCTGTGATATTTTGGTTGTTTCTTTTAAGCTGAGGAACATGACTCCTGAATATGAAGAGTTTCAGTGACTGCTCCTCCACCTCTGCCCACGTCAGGCTGCTTTATTTTGCCAGGTTCAGATGCCTCTGGATGAACTCAAACTCCCCCCCTTCCTTCTGGTAAAAATGCAAAGGGTTTTCATTGCTTACATTTTAAAAAGGACTGCCAAAATAATGAGAAAGGAGGTTGCAGCAGTTAGAACATCTGTCTGGGGGAAAAGAAATAAAGGAAAAAAAAAAATCAAAGCAGAGTGCTGGGAGCTTCACGAGATTATCTGGGCTGTGCTGCACCAGCAAATCCTCCAGCCTTGTAAACAGTGACTCAGGTCCTCTCCTACCTGCCTTTTGCTGAGCACCTTCCAGATTATGGAGAATCCTGAAGCCTTTGAAGTCACCACCTGAACAACAGAACCACCTAAATCCTGTTGTGATGTTGGCTACAGGAACATTAGAGCTTGGTTTGCTCCAGTCCCTGAAAGTGAGTGTCATAATTTACAATATTTTTTTCATTATTCTTTACTTTCAATCAGGCAGGAGTTGGTTCTGAGGGAAAGAAATGCATTAATAACTCTGCAGTGCTCAAGTGGTGTGGGAAAAGTATTTTTAGACACACTGAGACAGGTCTTTTTTTTTTTTTTTCCTTGCTGCTTTCGTATTTGGCAGAGAGGATGCCCAGCCAAGGAGCAGCTCTGGCCAGCTGGGCCAGCTGTCACACAGCTTCACAAAATACCCTCAAAAAAGCAGCAGAAATGATATTAAATAGTTGCTCCAATGTAATGTCACCACTAACTTGGACTGTGTTCCCAATTTACCCAATTTAATTTGCTTTCTAATCCAGTTGTGCTCCAAAAAACTCTTAAGCACATTGATTGATGCTCCAGAGGAGCAAGTGCTCAAGCATCCTTTGGATTTGCTGAGTTCCCACGGTGAAAACTGGTCTATGCTTTTACTGCAAGAGGTGAAAGTTGCAGAACCATGAGGATGCATTTCCTTTCCCATAAACTCATCGTATTTTCTAGCCCTGCTCTGTCACACACTGTCCGTGTGTGTCTCTGCTCCTGCAGAACAGTGAGGACAAAATTACACACACAATGCTTACACCTTATTTATAGGGAAAAAAACTTTATTCAAATAATTGAAAATGAAACACAATTTAGCCCAGGGTGTGATATACTTCAGGATCTTTGCTATTCCTCTTAATAAGTTGAAATAAATTATCCTTGCTTATCATCAAACCTTTTCCTTTTTTCCTTTCTGCTTCCATTGGGACAGAACTGACAGAGGAGCTGGAAAGGGATGGGCATTTGTTTAGGCTGTAATTTATTTTAATTTTCCTTCATGAAACTATCTTTACTTTTTACTTAAACACAGATACTAAAAAAAAAAAAAAAAAAGAACATAATAACATAAAACATTCCTAACATAAACCAGCTTATTCCTGTGCATGGAGAAGACATTTTTTTTATTTTTTAATTCTAATACAGCAGCTTCATCTCTCAGAGTGTGCAGGGACAGATTGTATTAATGGTATTTTCAGCTCAGGCTGAGCTGGTTTGGTCTGTTACTGTTCAGTGTCAGTGGCTCATCCAGCAGCAGTAGGATGAACTTTCCCTGCCACTAATGCTCCATTCCTGTCTCTTTGTGTCGTTATTTCAGCAAGAGAATGTGCTAAAGGAGCCCCTGAAAACAGATGTACAACAGCAGATGAAAAAGTGCTGCACGGTGCTGGATTTCTGTGGGCAGCTGGTTTTATACCTTTTAAATGGCTCTTTGTGTTTGCCAGAAAGGCACAATAGTCAATTTACTCCTCAATAACAAGCTGCTGCTCTGGGTAAATAGAAAGGTGTTACAGCTATTTCTCTCTCTATAACAGAGGCTTTCTGGTTCATCCATTAGTTTCACACTAATTTAGATTAAAATCTACAGAAAGGAAGGGAAAAAACCACCCAAACTGAGCTGTGTGCAAGTACCAAAAATAGAAAAAACTGAAGAGACAATTCCTGCTCGCAGAACGTAGAACAGTTTGCAGTTGTTTGGTTGTTTGTTCCTTTGGGGTTTGTTTTTGGTTTTGTTTGTTTGTTTTTAATTGAATTACTTTCTATACTTATCCTGGAGCATTCTTTCAGGGTCACTTTTCCTTGAAGATGCTTTAATATTATGCATTTAAATATAATCATAGAATCATAGAGCAGTTTGGGTTGCAAGAGACCTTGGAGATCATCTGGTTCCAACCCCCTGGTTGATTCCTGAACCTTTACTCATATTAAGCAGCATTTCGTGCCTTATTCTGCTCCCTCAAGTACGAGATCAGAGGGAAAGACACAATTTAACATTCCTAGGAAGATGAGAATTGGACCCTGAATAAAGTGCTGCTCACTGTGATGGAACTGGGCAAGGCTCAGAGGAATTAATGTTTTTCCCCCTTGACCTGAAACTGGCCCTGTGAAAACCTCGTGAGCTTGCACTGCTGGGAGTTCACTGCTGTGATCAGGGGCTTGAGTGCCTTGTGCAGAAGCACAGAATCCCAGAATCATTTGGAAAAGGCCTCCAGGGTCTTCAAGCCCAACCTTTGACTGATTCCCACCATGGACACTAAACCAACCCACAGAGTGCTTGGGTTTTGAGCACCTCCAGGGCTGGGGACTCCAAACCTCCTTGGGCAGCCCCTGCCAAGCCCCTGCCACCCTTTCCAGCAACAAATTCCTCCTGATGTCCAACCTGCCCCATCCCTTTCTCCACATAAAAAAATCTCAGATATATTCTAAACCATTTTATATATCCATGTCTCATTCCTATTATTGATGCTAATTCCTACCAGTTCCTCGCAGTAGGTCCATACTGAGGGAAAAAAGAATGGAAATGCATTTTTTTTGTACTTAAAAACCTTTCTTTTGTTGCTGGTTCAACTCCCAGGCTGAGCAGGGAGCAGCTGAGGGAGCTGGGGGGGCTCAGCCTGGAGAAAAGGAGGCTCAGGGGGGACCTTCTGGCTCTGCAACTCCCTGACAGGAGCAACAAGATATAGTTCAGAGGGACATAATCCTGATAGTGTCCCCTCCAGCAACTCTTCTGAAGTTCCCCCCTTACACTTCTGGACAGCAACTTGCTTTTCACACCTGTCTGAGAAGCCTCAGCTCATCTGTACTGACTCAGAGCTGGGATTAAATTGTTAATTCTGCCACAACGCTGGCTGGAGTGGCACAAAATGCACGGAAAATATAAACTGTGCAGCAGTAGGATGTTTGCACCTTTCTGTTCCTATTTTCATGTGATTTTTAAAAAAATTAAATAATATATTGATGGATTTCTTGCTTCCCCTGGATTTTGGACACATTTGTAGCCCATGAGGAATATGGTGGATTGGAGCCTTTGTTAATGTAGTGACAGGTGTTTTGTTTGCACTGTTTATAAACAGCTAAGGATATGCATGCCATGGTGTGTGTTCCCTTCTTCCTCGGGATATATGGAAGTTGGGATGGAAAACCCACTGCACAATCTCCAGCTCTTGGTGACAAACATTTCTGTGTCATGAGCAAGTGGTTTTCCATGGCAAGGGGGAGAAAGGAGCAAAACATCAGCCCCAAGGTCACCTCTCGTGGTTTCCTGTGGTGTGACTTAGAAAACAAAGTGAAAAGTCCTTTTTTTTTTTTTTTTTTTGGAGAACTTTTGGGATTAATACACTCCCTGAACGAGACTAATGCATTTTTAAACAACATTCAATAGAACTGGCTTTGGGATAGAAGTACAAATATGTTTTGCATAATTAAAATTTGTCCAAACACCTTTAATTGCTTTCTTTGATCTAAATAAATAAGTGTTTGTTTAAATCATGTGGAAACTATTAATTTTGCATTTGGGGTAATTAAAACTTGCTTATGTGAAGCTATGCTGATCTGACATATATTGGGCAAAGGTAAAAACCTGTTTAATATACCAAAACATGTGAGATTCTTTTTATTCTTTCTTTAACTTAGATTTTAATGGGGAACTTATCACTAATACAAATTAAATAGAATATTTACCTTTTCCAGTAGAGAGGGAAAGAATAAACCAGTAGACATGGGAATATTTTCTATAATAAGAGGCCTTTTCAAACCTTTCAGTAAAACTTTGGGGATGCATTAGTTTTTATCTAGTAATAATAAAATATATAATAAAAATTATAGTGTAATCTCTGATTTTCATGAACCTGAAAAGGTCAGTTTTCCTTAATGTCCTCATAATTTTATTTTTTTTAATCTAGAAATTGAGGGCACAAACAATGGCAAACAAAAATAAGCTATAATTTAATACATCTTGTAGGTCAACCCTCCACCAGAGCTACTGGAATCAAGATTCCAAAGGAGGGAAATTGGTAGCAGGTATTGATGCTGGTTTGTTCTTTAAGATGGAGAGGAAGAAATATGTGGAAAAGACCTTTCTGTGACATTGCATCACTTTCACATCTGAATTTTTCTGCTTAACTTAACATTTTATTTGAGGATAAAGTGTAAAAGTGATGAAGACAGTCCAAGTGAAATAGTACTTAGAGTTGTTACATAAATTTTATTGCTGGAAGGAGAAAGACCCTCAGATTTGTAAATAATTGCAGCTCCTTTGACAGTCCCTGATTGTTCCCGAATAGTTTATAGGGATTAAGAAGTGATTTGTCTTGCTTCCACTGGAGCTGCTTTGCAGCCATGAATAGGTTTTATCACCTTCTTGTGATAGGTTTGGGCAGTTTCATGAATTTACTCCCTTTCTTTTACTTTGCTTACTGTTTTTAACTTTACTGCCTTGAAAAGAAAGTAGATAAATAACAGAATCATGGAATGGTTTAGATTAGAAGGGACCTTAAAGTTCATCTCATTCCACCCCCTTGCCATGGGCAGGGACACCTTCCACTAGCCCAGGTTGCTCCAACCTGGCCTTGGACACTTCCAGGGGTGGGAAATCCACAACTGGACAAATAAATATTCCTGGTGGGTATGTGTGCAGAATTTTAAAGTATTACCATTTAAACATTGGTCACCCAAACTTCCCCAAACCTAATTAACACTTATTAAAAAAAAAAAAAAATCCTTGATTTCCTGATTTAAGCCAGGACTTTCACTATAAATTTTTCCTCCCCTCTCACATCCCCTGAGAACTTCTCTCTGTGCACAGGAGTATCTTTTGGCAATTCCATGTCCCCTTTCTGCCCGGGGTAAAACACATCCCAGTCCTGTGCTGAGCCCACCAAGGAACCCTCCTCCATGCCTGGGGAAAGGAAATAAAGAGCACATTCCACACAGCTGGAATAAAAAGAATTCCTGTTCATTTCAGTGGCATAGAAATACAGGATTATTCCCTAATTACCTAAGGGGGCATTGATTAATTACTGAAAGAACTCCTGCCATCATTACACACGCAGTGAGTGGAAGGGCATCAGCCTTTTTTCCTGCTACCCCAAACTCATCTGAGAGGGAATAACCAGCAGGATGATGAAGGAATGGGCTTCCAGAGTGATGCAATCATGATGTGGGAATTGTTTTCCTACCATGTGCAGATGATTAGATGGTTTCTGTTCTGTATTTGAGGTAGCAGTAATTCTAAGTGCAGAGATCCCAGCAATCTAAACCAGCAAACACCCACAAGAAATAGCCTGAAATAAGCTGGAGCTGAGTCT